>NC_080434.1:64068724-64681849 GCF_028018845.1 Melospiza georgiana
TTTGTTTCTTCTGCCTTCACTCTCTCCCTGTGTCTCTGTCCCATCCACCCCACCACCCTCAATAAGCATTCTGTCCAGACTTAAAAGCTGATACAAAATAGAGGTTAGAAAACCAGAAGCAATCACAAATTTTATATGTTAGAAATCACTATCTCTCTTTTATGACAGTTAAAAGAATAGACAGATACAAACACATGAATTGAGAAAGAAAGGTCTCCTTTAGAAAATTCCTCAGCAAAAGTACAACAAGGTAATTTTTTGCCCACCTTTGGCTTATGAGTTTACTACATTTGATGGAGCAAATATAGTTTTGAAGTAAAGAATATAAATCTCAATGTTCTTCTATTCAATAATGAAAGCACAGACTTTACATTTGCAAAGACACATCAAGGCTTCAGATACAGCCACCAAAATTCAAATTTCCCCCTGTTCTTCCTTTTTTGGCAAATTTTGGGAAACATCCTTTACCTCAGTTTTAAAAGAGTGACAAACAAGTACAAGGTAAGCACTATATTTTTTATTTGCTACATTCTTCACAGCATTTTGCTGAAGAAGAAATATTTGTGATTCCCTTCAAAGTTTCTTAGCAGGAGAGTAGATAGAGCAACATGCCTATGCTTATTTTCCTCTTTTGGCTGATAGGGAAAAAAAGGAAGAAAAATTCAAACCTAGAGTTTTCTTCATCTCTCACAGCTGATGGAATAATTCAAGTTTGAAATTCAAGTTTTGAATCTAAACCCTCACGTCTGTATTTATGTTTTTGTGCTAATAAAGCAAAATGTATGTTATTTACAGGCATTGCTTTTGTTGGGGGGAGGAAATTCATTAAAGCACTTAGCACTGCAATGTATTAGCTGTCAGTCTTGTGTTTTTCTTGCTGTACTCATCTGGTCAATCTTTTTGCCAATTAGCTCAGGACTGTGGACAAGCCATGCTGGATGGATGCTGCTCAATTTCTCTGGGTTGTTGCCTATGGAGGAACCTCTCAATTCCCACTCACCCTTTTGTCCCTAAGATAATAGTAGAGTTGTTCTTCCTTTCAGGTAACAGCTTATTTTTTCTGAATACCAGATGGAGAACACAGGTAGAAAGAGGGCCAGGAACTTCCCCAAATCACAGAAGAAATGCACAGAGGAGCAGACACTAAAGCCAGATCTCTGGAGTTCAGCATTAATGGATGGTATATCCTTCCTCAATGTGTGCATGCAGGCATTCTGGTTGACAGAGTGGCTCATTCCTCACCCTCTTTCTGTACTGCCAGAAACATCCAGTAAAAACAACAATCAATGATAAAACATGGACTCAAAATCTCAAGCAACTATCAGATGGATGGCAGTGTTCTATGCCTGGCAACCCTTGAATAAAGTTTCATGACAGTAGGATATCACCATCTGAAGGTGGTGCTCCTGGCCACGTTGCAGTAAGGAACCACCTGCCTCAACCAGGGGATGTGACAGCTTCCAGAATCGAGACAGCAGCCTGCTCAGACTGCCACACCTGCTGCAGTAGAATCATTACTGGAGACAAATCATAAAGCTTCAGAGCAAACCATTAGAGAGAGCTTCAAGACAAGATTACAAGTGATTCCAAGCTTTTTAATCACCTTCTATTGGAGATACCTAGAAATTTTATTTTAGAAATAAATGCAAACCAACAAAATTTGAAATGTGACAAACAGTGTGTACTTGGGATCTTACAGTTTGCCTTCTTTTTAACTTTTCCATTTTAAGCACACAACCACTTTTTCTTGAATGACTTCTAAGAGTAATGAAGAGCACTCAGATGTGGAAAAAATCTGGAAAAAGGTATCAATCTTCCATTAAATAAATTATTCTGTCTTTTCAAGGATCAATGCATTTTACTAAATATATACACATGCGTGTATGAATACATCATCAAATGAGTTAGCCTGATTGTTGTTGAATGGAAGAGAAAAATTTCACAATAATTATTCTGACCTTGGAACATTTTTAAAGCACATCCATCCCCAAAGCCCTGGACACAAACTTTTAAAACTCTTTCTTTTTCAACAGAAAATAAGATAAAAATAAAAAAAAAAAAAAAAAAAACAAACACTTTGAAACACAATATAATTTAAATCTGAAGAGTTGGACCAAAGAACACAGCATAACATAATGTATGCTTGTAATATACACAATCAAAAATGATGAAATTAGTTTTCCTTTATTCACATATAACGTGTTCTAGTAGTAATTCACATGATGCTTTGACTACAGTTTAGTCACTCTTGTTATACAAAACATGAGTTGTCCATTCAAAACTTCATTATTCAGGCAAAATTAAACTCCACATTAAAACTATGGGAGAAGAAAATGTACTTAAACATTCCAATGAAGTATATAAAAAGCTAGATTATCATTATCTAGGAAGCTGCCTAGTTTTACAGAGGCTATATCCATGATATACTGCAATGAGCTTGCTGCTGTTCCTCTGAAAGGACAAGATCAGGCAACAACCAAGCAGATATGATCCTTTTGAAGCAATAAACTGATCTCCTCAAGACTGATTACTTAAATCACACTAAACATTCTGTGTATTATTATGGAGTTCTATGTTTTATGGAAATTTAAAAGCCACCTCTCAGGGTCCTTCTAAGACAGGCAAGTAAACGCATTAACTGAAAATATAATAGGCTAGACATTCAAGATCTCCTGTATTTGTTCTCTGAAGAAGTAGAGGAATAAATTTCTGGTGAAATTTTTCACAGATCTTTTCAGAATCCTGTAAATTTATTTCAAAAGTCTTTCCTCATTTTGATGATGTTTCAGCATCTCCAAGCAATTAAATTAAACTCTTCATAATGCAAAGACAGCTCAAGCTTCACTGGCATTTTAATCCATCTCTCAAGTTGCTGTAATTACATGAAGCTTTGCAAGACAAGACAAAGAGCTCCCAACACATTTCTTCCTTTTATCGAAGGTTGGTAGTTAGACATGCAAGCAGAGATTGGAGCTAAAACTATCTATATTGCTTCCAGATATAGATAATCAGAAGTAATATATCTTCCCCATCCATTTGTTCATGGGAAACACCAAACATCCAAGTGTTCAGACTAAGTGCTGCCAATATTCCTACAGAAGCTCTTACACCCTGCAGTCTTAACATATTGATAAAATGGTAGAAACATTGAACAGAAATTTCCTGACTCTTAGAATCTAGGCATGGAAAGAGCCTCTGGTGATTGCTGATAGAGGACCCATGAGAGGTGGCTTAGAAAAAGCTGCAACACTATTGAGTCATAAAGATTTTCATCATCCCAACAATAACATCAAAACCAGGGGCAATCTCAACCCAACTTATTGAGCACATCCTTGTTAGAGAGGAGAGAGAGAGAGAGAGAGAGAGAGAGAAACCAATGCTGTAATTCCCTACAAGACAAGCCAGCAAAGTACAACAGATTAGATAACCTCAAATGCACTTCTGTTGTACCCAGGATCACTTTGGAATGCTTCAAAATTAGTCCTAACATGAAGGACTGTTGATTGCCTGCTATGTGCTATGCTTTTTGACAGATCTACCAGAAAGAAAGAAAATTATGCAAAGATTATTATGAAGCACTTAATATAGCCTAAATACTGTCTATCTGAACACCTTGTTTAACTTTTATTACTTACTAAGAATAAATTAATAATGATTTTATAAGGAAATGTATAATATGCAATCTTTCAGAATAAGTTACATAAACTTGTCTCAGAAATGACCTAGCGACAATAGATGAACTAAAATTTGTCATTCTGGCTTTCTAGTCCTGTGTTTTTAATATTCTATGTATCAACACTCCTCTGAACACTACCACAAGCACCAGGACAGATACATGAGATTGTTTGTGCTCTTTTGGGATGTGTCAAGTAGAATCATAGAATCATTAAGTTGGAAGAGACCTTCAAGATCACCCAGTCCAACTATCCACCCAGCACTGCCGCTGTAAACATTAAATCACAGCACCCAGGTCCAGATGTCTCTTGAACACCTCCAGGGATGGTGACTCCACCACCTCTCTGGGCAACTTATTGCAGTGCCTGAGCACCCTAACAGTGAAAAATGTTGTTCTTATATGTAATCTGAATGTCCTGTCTCATCTTAACTCTTAACATCTTCTCTCACTGCAGGCATGGCAGAAGAGACTGCCTCCACCTCATTGCAATTTTTTTTCAATAGAGTAACGAGGTCCACCCTGAGCCTCCTCTTCTCCAGACTAAATAAATCCAGTTTCCTTAGCCACTCTTCCTAAGACGCATTTTGTAGACCTTTCATGAGGGTCCTTCTCTGGACAAATGTTTTATCTTGTTTCTATGAATATTTACTTCCACATTTGATTCTACTCCTCCTAGGCAAAATCTAGTATACAAGAGAGAGGCAAAGAGTAGGAAAAGAGAATATTGCATAGATCCTGCACTCAAATAGCACAAAATCACATGAACTTTCTGAATTATATTACCATAGCCACTCTGTCAGGAAAAGAAAAATATATATAATAGGGTATCTTTGATACAGTTTTCTGGACCACAGCTGAAAAACCACTGGATTCCAGGCCAAGATCCCTTTCAGTTCTGGGGTAATTCTGTGATCTGGTTTCTGGGGTATCCCTTACTCTGGATGATTTCATACCAGTCATTTACCATAAAATGCTTTTCATTGTAAAAAAAAAATAAAATAAAAATATGACACTTCAGCATGAAGTGTTCCACTTGTAGTTACAACATAAGAAATATCATGCCAAGTAAAGTCATTACTACTTCCATCATAGTTTTCTGTTGCCAACAGAGCCATAGAAGATGCTGCCCACAGCTTTCACTTCCCTTACATTCTCTTAGTGTCCGTAATTTGTTTATGAGGAATGCTGCAGCATACACCCAAAACTAGTAGCCATTTATTTCTCCTATTCACCAGTTTTTCTAATCCCTTTCTGAATTTGCAGGTTCTGTTTCCCAAATTTTCTGTGGATGAAATTTCAAGAAAGAAATAAGTGCTTACATCTGTTTTAAATCTACTTCCTCCTTGTTTCATTAAGTGTTTCTAGTTTTTGCATTATTGGATTTGTAATTCAGGTTATTCTTTGCCTTTGCAATTTTGCAAACTTTGAAACCTTGAGTACTGAAATGAGACAGAGCTGAATGCAATCAGAAACTTAAAATCACTATCTAAAATCTATATTCAAATTTTTGAACTACTATAAATAATCAAAGTGATTCAAAGCCCACACAACAAGTGCAACAATACTGAATTTTCCAGTGCTGAATTAATATTATTGGGTGTTGTATTTGAAAAGAAACATTGATAGGATGCATCTGTTTTCTTGTATTGGATGGAGCTTGATAGACTTTTTACAATTGCTGAATCACATATTGAACCTCCTTATACTTCTGGTCTCCACAACTCTTGACAATGAAGTGATTCAAAACTAAATTTTATTCTGTGTGGAAATGTACTTCCTTTGGCCTGATAACTTTATTGGATGTTCTTATTTCCTGGGCACTGATAGAGAGTGAATAATTGCTCCTTAATCCATTTTTCCATAGCCTACACAAAGCTGAGCAACACTACCACATCTATCTCCTGCTGCCTGTTTTGCAGGCTGAATAGTCCTAGTTTATTAAGTATTTCCTACTATGAAAACTGTTCCATTTCTTTGATCATGCTTGTCATCTTTCTTTTTACTTTCACAGGCTGTATCTTTCTGAGATAGGATGATTAGAACAGCATGAAGCACTCAAGATATGTATGTACCATGGGTTTATACAACAATGTAATCAGATATTGTGGGTGTCTAAATTCTTTTGCTAATAATACTTAACATTCTTCCTCTCTTTTTCAGTGCTATTGACATGAATCTGATATTTTTATAGAGCAGCTTATAATAGTGTAAGATGTTTTTGCTGTGTAGAACCAGATGATTTACCTGACAGGGTAGAGGTAGCAGTTATCTTTTTGCCTATCTGCATTGTTTTCAATCTACTGAAAATATTCTGTTCCTGCCTTACTGAAGAACCATTACTACAAAACAAATTTGTGCAATGATTTTCAGCCAATGCTCATTTTTTAAAATTTTGGTTTGACTCACTAGCAAAATTTTCCATTTCACCACTTACTCCCTTTCCAGTACAAATATTTGCATGGCAGCACTTCTAAAAGAGACAATAATATATCTTCATTGGTAGCCCATGTTGAAAACATCTTGCCTCAACTCATTACTTTAAGAGAATCTTTATTTAAACATCTTCTGCATAGCAATGGGAAAAATAATGAAAAGACATGAATAAATATTTTAAATATTAGAATGACATAATAAAATTAAATTAAAGCTTAGTAATACAGGACTTAACACACAAGAAAAAAGGTGACCTAAAATACCTACATATAATGAGATGATAAGAAGTCATTATACTTGCTCTCAAAAATTACCTTAAAACAAAGGAATCATGAGCCACTTACATACCCTATGATTTTGATTACAAAAATTAAATTTTGAATTTCACTGACAGATGCATGAAGTTTCTGTGGAGCAGAAAAGTTGCAGTATATGTTTTAAAAGGTCTTTGAGAGATCACTCATCCAATTCCCTACCCAAAGCATCATCAGTTAGGTATAACCTGGTTTTCCCACTTTGTCCATGCCTCAAAAACAGAAAAAAAAGAAATGCCTACATTGTTTGGAAATCAGCTTCAATACTAAATATTAGTTTTTTTTTTTTTTTAATTAATATACTCTCTTAATTACTCTTCATTTAACTTACATCTGCTGTCTCTTAGTCTCCTTTCATGCACCAAAGTGAAAAGGCTTTATATTCCCAATGACATCCCCACAGGTACTGTGAGGCTGCTCTGTGATCCTCCCAAAGTTGCCTCTTCTCCACACTGAACTAACCTGACTCCTTCAGCCCCTGCTGGTCAAATCTACCAAGCTGACATTTCACCTTATCTTACTGATCTTTTAATACTTCAAAGATTTTAGTTTGGCTGTGTAATAATTACTATCATGGATCTAAGGTTTTTATATAAGGGTTTTTTTAATATAAGGATCCTTTGTGACTCAGAAATATTAGTAGAGCATTTCAGATCTACTGTGATTATTAGTAACAATTTCTAACAAAGGGAATCTAATTTCTAGGAAAACCTTCCTAAAAGATAATATGAGAACTGTCAAAATTCTTAAATTAATTTTTTGCTGCATTTGTTATTGTAATAAATGCAATTAATTTCCACTGAATTTACTAACATGAATAGCCCTTAAAGTTGTTCATAAATTTCCATATAACATAAGCAGCATTTATTATGTGAGCATACACACTCACATATTGTCTATAAATATATATATATATATATATATATATATATATATATGCAAGTATTTATGGCATCATGTGGGATATGTCCAACTCATCATATTCTGTGACTTTGTAATTTGATATAAAGATATGATTAATTACTTTGAATTAGTGTATGGAATCACCCTCATTCACAATGTGCACAGAGATATAAAAAGTAGAATGTTTTCAGACTTCTACAGAATTTATAATTCAAAGTGCTAGTATCTTTTTCTTGCATAGATTACTTCCAAAGATTTCTTGTTTACAGAAAATAAGATGTCCCAAATTTGATTTAGTCAAATATAACAGCAGCTTGTTAGTAATTTGTGGTCAAAGCAAAATTTTCATGAAACGTAAGTTCCTCTTTAATGTAATTTTCATGAAACCATCCTTTAGGATGTGTGCGGCCTTCAGGTCAGTAAGACAGATTCAGAAAACCTTATTCTCTAAGGAAAAAATGTCTATTTGTATTCCTACTTGAAATCATGTACACAAGAAGTCATCAAACCTACTGTTTCATTCAGTACATCATTAATTTATGTAGGCTTGGAAAGTGCACTTTGGTCCTAATTTAAATTTATGTTGTTCAGCAAATTGTTTATTATGATTGGTTTTTTAACAGGAAAGTTTAGGGCTGAAATTAAGTTGTCTGATTATTACTTTATCAAAGTGATGAAATATATTGAAATACGCTCAGGGTATTTCAGATACTGAAATTAAAGTTCCAGTTATCTACCACAGGCAAAACTTTCAAGAAAGATGTTGACTAGGCAGTTTCTGAAAGCTACCTGTTATGAAGGTATTTGCTTATTTATTCTTGTTTCCAACTTTGAGTCATTGCTGTTTCTTTTGTAGGTGGAAGTAATGACAACACCGAAACAGCTTTGAGAGACTATTCTCTGGTTCAGTGAACTGAAAATTACACAACCTCTCTTGAGGTTCTGTTTAAATTTTTGAAGTGGTTATACAAAATCTTCAAAGATGTTTGCATTCAAATGAGACAGAGTAGAAAATAGACTGGGGACAAATCTAGCTTACCTTATCCACTTAGATTGTCCTATGTTAATGACACTATTTAACATGAAATATATATGAAAATAAATTTTATTATATTAAATTTGTAGTCAGCAACACATAAAAGGCTTTCCATACATGAAAGAAATAATTTTTAATAGTGTCATTTTAAAATCTATTATTGTGCAGTTCTTTCTTTAATAGTCTTTATGTGTATCATTTTTAGATTTCATCCTACTTTTCTATGTTGAGGGGGTGACCTAGATTATAAGTTTCCAAAGATGTTTTCAGAGAGTAAAGTGTGGGAGGGAATATTTCCAAATGTTTATGACTATTTCCTCAGCAGTTTTCCAATGCTTTTTTTTGTGCTTTTTATATTTTGGCTAAGCTCTGAGTGGATAGGAAAATACACATGTTAAGAATGAAAGGTAAATCCCCTATTTCATGCTGATTATTCATGCTTGAAAAGAGAGGGGGGAAAAGGGAACCAGAAGCAGGCTGAATGCTCATTCCACCTGAACTACAAGAACTGGGTATGAGATTGCTTCACCATACACATGCTTTTCTGGGACTCTAAAGAGATAATGTGACATAGATTTTCTTAAAATGCCATTTCAGTGGATGAAATATTAACTCCCAAGATTGTCAAGAGTTCTGAGAAATAAGATACGTTTCCTCAGAAGAAGCTTCCCAATAACACATATCTTGTCTGTCAGTTCTAGAAAGATCACTTATAAGGATTCAGTCAAGAATTCATAAAATGGGACATAGATTACTTCTCCATGTTATGTTATGCTGTGTTATGTTACTCCGAATATATCCTTTGTGCTAATGCCTTGATAATGTTTTAACATAAAACCAGGAAGATAAGTCAAACTCCCCAATACAAAGCTAATGTGATCTTGAACAGAGAGGAATAAAAATTTAAATCTGTGATTATTTTCCACAAATACACTATAATGAAAAATACCATGTTAACATAATCTGAAAATATGAATACCAATGCCTCTGGCTCTGAAAAAAGTGATACATATTTTAATTATATACCATAAATTTTTTACTAAATAGAGAGTTGAATATAGCAGTCAGGAAATTGTGGAGTTTTTTGATTAGTATATACAGTTCATCCAGGATTTTTTTCTTATGTGAATAAATGGCTGGTAACAGAATGTATTTTATTCTTTATATATATTTTCCTGGTGTCTGAACACCCTACTTATTAAAAACTAAAGCCTTATATATTAAAAAGTACTCATCATTTTTTCAGAAAAAATAAATCAATAAACATGATATCTGAAATAACTGCAACAGGTTTAGATTATTATTATTTAAAAAAAATGTGCACTCAAATCACCACTGTGTCCTTCAGAAGTTCAGTTGATGGTTTCACTAATAAGTCTTTCACTAATAAGCTTTGTGAATTACTTCTAGCTTCGCTGGATTTGGACACTGCCTGTGGATGCATATTGGTAAATCACAATAAACACGAGAAAATTAGAAAGAGATTATTTTCTTCAGGCTTACACAATTCTACTCAAATGAACAAACATAATCGTCTTACACTGATGTCACACCATGAATGCCAGGAATTCTTAACAGGCTTTTATCATTGCTCATGAGCAAAAATTTTGAGGAAAATGGTAACCTACTGAGTGGATATACTGGTGTATGAAGTGGGTAAAAGCTGAAAATATTAGTTGGCTTTCTGTCTGGAATTTCCCATGTAGGAAATTAGCCCTTAGCCCATTACCAAACACATTACATATAGGCATGTAATATGTTTGGTAATGGGCTAAGAGTGGTAATGGCTTCCTGCCTGTTTATGAGGTTATAACTCTTCTTTGCCAAGTAAACCCTGAAACAAAACTCCAGGTTTGTCAACTTATGGTATAATTACTATAGAGAAATAAAACTGCAATTCTCGAAACATTAGTGAATATTATTATACTTATTTTTGGTTTTATACTTTTCCTTCACGCTGCTTTGCTACTATAAATCTGTTCAGATTAGCAGCTACCATTGGAGTTATTTTATGAAAATGCTGGTCAGAAGTTTTTTGTGTCTCCTCTCATGTGCTTTGGTGAAGCTTTATCCTACCACAAGCAGACATCAGTATTATTCAATTATGTTGCATATTTTAGATGAAATATTTTGGCATGATGAAGAGATCGCTTTGAAGTTGTCATTCATATTCTGTAGTGAGAATATGAACAGTAAATGCAAAGGTTGGTTACTGAATTGGTCCTTCAGAATTTAGGGTTTGTAATGTTAAACCTATGGTCAGCAAATCTAGGGAAGTATTGGTGATCAGCTCATTTCTTTAATGGAAATATTAAAGTAATGACACAGTGAAATATATTGGTGGAAATCAAGATTGTCCTTTGATTAAAGAATTCTAATTTACATTAGTAAGTTTGAAAATAATAAGTAGGCCATGACCATGACTTTTGTTTTTCATGCAATGGGATATAGAGAAATGCAATTAATTAAACTGTCTTAAATGTAAGAGAAAATATGTACCAAAATACTCCTATGAATAATTGCATTGTTGCCATTGATTGGATCGATGACCACATGTGATGGCTGGGCCATTGTCACATCTAATTTACCTACACATGCCTGCCTGGACAGTAACGTTATCTTACCCTGCAGACCCTGTTTATTCAGTGGTTGTGTTTTGCCAGTTTAGAATATAAGCCAGTTTTATTTATTTTTATTATTTTCAGTACAGTGGGATTCTAATCCTTGACAGAAAATATTAAGCGCTGAGCTTAAAAAGAATAAATTTTTTGCTGAATTTTGGCCTTATACCATTTGTATTTTGTTGTTGCTGTTGTGTTTAGTTACTTAAAGTTTTTGGGGGTTGGGCTGGTATTTATCTAATTACTTTCTTCACTGTGATGAGGGAATTTTTTAAAGTCTATCCTGACCACATTTATATATATATATATATATATATATATATATATATATATATATGTATGTGTGTGTGTGTGTGCCTATGATGACTGGATCATTTTGTCTGACATTTGAATTAAGACAGGCCCTTGCATATTACTCATTTACATTGCATGGAGACTAATAAATGGTACAAAAACATAGAAAATCTTTAAGTGATAGAAAATTCAACACTCTTAGTAAACTTTTCTAGAGATAGAATTTTCTATGAATTTTAAAGTATTCTCCTAGGTTTCTTATTTGAATGTTTCTGGCTTTTATATTGGTTGTATTGATCGCCTTGTTTAAGAGCACCTTAACAGTTATTTCTCCTGCATGGAAATACTTATGACCTATAATAAAATGAATTACTGTCCCTCTCTTTAATAAACCAAAATAAAATTATGGAGATATTTTGATGATATGCTTTGTTTTTTCTAGATTGTCTTCATTTAGGGAAGATGTTTTTCTTCATCATGCATGCTCCTCCCATATATTTTGGCTCAATGAATTGTTAAGCGATACTAAGATTTGAATTTCATTCATTTACACATTTATTTCCAGTTTAATTCCTTTCTATATTTTTCAATTATATGACTGGGTTTTTTTTTTCTGTAATTTTATCTACATTTGCACCCTTAATAAGGATTAAGCATTCAGAAATTACTTTTGTAAAGCTATACATGCTACCTAAATTATCAGTTGGTGTAATAACTGCCTAATTCTTTGGAGGCTCAAACTCATTTCAGTAATATTTCAAAAACCCTGAACTGGACTAAGATAGAACAGAATACAAACTAAGAGGAAGAAAATAAATCTTTGAAATGAGGGATCTTGATGAAGCAAGAGTCATGAGGCCCACTTATAATTTAGATTAAAAGGCTAGTTTATTTTCCTATAGCAACAAAATTAGTATTAAAATAGGTTTAGTTTATGGTTCCTATATACTGACAGGGTTATGAAACAATGATTAAACCTAAATGAGGACACAGGCCTAAGGAAAATATGTCTGAACTTCTCTTCACTGATGAAAATGACAGCAAATGCAAATTTTCCATTCTGATTCCAGTTTCTGGTTAAAATCTTCTTTGAAAGCAGATAACTCTCTTCATAATTACAAAAATATTTGGACACTAAAATTACTTTCTGCACTGCAGACAGTCTTATAACAACAACCATAGTATACTCATAGAACTGTATTTCACATGGGAATTCTTTTCAAGATCATGCACAAGTTAAATAGTTAATTTTAGCTGGATAAATATTAAACAGCAAGGTTTAGTTGGATAAACTTTCCATATTAAGCAGCATAAGGAATGTGATTAGCATAGGACAATCATACAACCCAGCAGAGCCTCAAACTTTCAATCCTTCTAGAATGTTACCTCAGGATTACTAAATAGCTTGCTTAGTTGTGTTTTTTCTCTCCTAACAGTTCCAGTCTGAAAAAGGTATGTCAAACTGTTGGAATAAGAGGAGTTTTGCAGTTTGAAATACTGAACAGCAGTGCAGAACCGTGTGCTTCATACAAATTAATCCATCCCTTAGCAATAATCTTGTAGCCAATCAGAACTCTCCCTTAATCCAAATAGTTTTCTAATGCACTTTAAATCATCAAAGTTCAGGTACCTTACACTGTTTAAATGTAAAGTAACAAGGAAATTTAATCTTAAGATTATTAAGTATTTATAGCAGTGGCTAAGGGGTATCACCTAGCAACAAGCCCCACAGAATAAATCTAATAAACTCCAGCTCATCCTTTCTGTCATCAATGATCAAATAATCAAGACAGGAAAAGCACAAGTAGTGATGACATTGAGAGAATCTAATGATAAAGTACAGGAGCATTTCAGGAAACAAAGAGTGTGTTTAGATAAAGGAATATAGTCTGCACAATAATTAGAATAAAGCAAAGCTGGACTTCAGCCACAGTAAGCCAAATGGAAAGAAAAGATTAAAGTGAGAGGGAGGGGGAAGGAAAACTGGAGGAAGAAGATAAACGATTAAACATGGCAGACATAGGGATTTGTGAGAAGTAAATAAAATAAGATGCTGTCAACGCATCTTTCCTTGGCTGACTTCTAAAAAGGAGGGCAGAGAGATTAAAATTTTATCAGATAGTTTAGAAGATTATGGTAGTTGTACCTTAAAACATAAAAGCTACTTTGCAGGGCCTCATGCAATTCAGCAGGATGCAGTTGGGTCAGAAATGATATCAGCAAGGCACTGAGGATAAGTTTGAAGTTATCACACTGTAGAAAGGAGAAAAGTTCAGCCCAAGATTTACAATAAGTAAAAAAATAAAAACCTTGCACCAGGATTTTCAGCAGATAAAAAAATGCATTAGAAATGTATGTAATTACAGTTAAGCACTTGTCATCATTTTGGAAAGGTGGTATTTACTCAGGCTTATACTATACAGAGACATCTCTGGTTTTTTTCCTTCTGAGTGTGTGGTGCTGAATTCCATATGAAATATGAATTCCATGCTGAAAACAGAGGACCTTTCTGTCTGAGGGTATTTCATACTCCACATTAAAAGACATCTACAGGACCTCAATTGATCAAATAATGGTAAGCGCATATATTCATAATGATGAGAAACTATATATGCCACATACCCCTTCAAAGCATTGAATTTCCTCTTTGTTATATTCAACATAAACCAGTCAAGTGAATGACAGCAGCTCAGTCTAACTATAACTTGAATCACTGGTCCCTGACAAAATGGTTCTGAAACTTCTATACGGTTAAGCTTAATGGAAAATACTTTCTGCAACAGGTAGTGCTCCCACTTAGTGTCAATACCACTGTTTTATCTAGACAGAGGTCTCTGGAGAATCTTGTGGAGAGCTCTTCTCTCCTTGCAGTCAAGGAAGAAGTCCACATATAAGCCCCAAATATAAAATGAAAGGAAGTGCCATCTAATTTTTCTTCATTACAACCATATAGCATCATTATTCAAAGCATAGTCAGTTTATTTCAACTAATTTTACAGTCAGAAACAGCATTTCCATAGTCATTCAATGTAAAGATAGATAAGATTTTAATATGACTATATATATCATACATTATATGTGGAATAGTTTATTCTTGTTAGAAGTAAAATAACAGCTGTTCATCATGAACTACTACTAAGCAAGGACTTACTCTAAATTAATCCTTTGGAATAACAGGATTTCTAACTGACTGTTTTGCATAGGATGAAAGAGCATTAAAATATTATTCAACACTAAGGACTTGAGTCAGTTGGTCATATATAGATGCCTAATACCATTTGACAACAGGAAAACTCTCTGATCCCCAGATTCAACCTTAGAAGGGTATAAGTTTCCTACAGTCATTGTAATATATGTCACCCCATGCAGCTACCTTCCTTACCCTAGAGTCTCAAAAAATGTGCGGCTAAATGAATAAAGCCTCAGTTTCAGCAGCTTCAAAATTAATATTTCATCCACAAAACAGACCCGAGGAGTTTTTAGAAGGTAGTTTACCATACAGAAATGGAATATGGTACTACTTAGAACCAGAAGTTATCTTTAATCATTAAAAATACTCATATTGCTCTGCACAGTAGCAAACTTACTCTTTGCAGGAGGGTACTTCAATGGAAGAATTAGGTAACAAGGATTCTATATATCTGCATAACTGAATAATCTGAATCTGAAGTCATAATTCAGTGTCCATCAACATGTTTTTAGCTGCTGCATAGACACATTTGCAACTTCCATCTTTCATTTTAATATGCTGTTGTTTTTACAGCACTTCTGTAGTCCAGAAATAAGAATATAATTTCTCTTCCTATGTGGAATGGGGTAAACCCCACAGTTTTGATTTCTGTGAGATTTTTGGGCGGACTCTGGAATGGACATGCAGAGATATGTATTCATAACCTCTGAAGCTGGCACAGGATACAAGAAGCTGAGCTTGTTTCACAGACCAAATTCTAGGTACAGACAAAAGGAATAGCAAATCAGTTCTCAGAATGAATGTGGTAGTACTGATTGTGCAAGATGAGATGAGGCAGAAAGTAATTAAGCTTACAAAACCGTATGGCTAGGAGGGCACATTGACTTCTATTACCTGTTGAACAGAAACCTGTCAGGACAAAATGAGATTTTGTTCAAATGTTCAATGACAGTAACCTTGTAAGTGTTGCATAAATGCTGTATGAATAGGGTGTGTCAGAGAGATCAGATATAACTTCAGGTTTTGAAACCTGATTTTGAACCAATCTTAACTAATTCAGCAGGCAATTTTGAGGTATTATAGAAGGCAGTAATACTTACTTTTCTGCCTCTTCTCTTCCCTCCTCCTTTCTCTGCTTTTATCAGAGTGAAAAGTTTTTCATGAATATAAGACAAATAGGTAGAAGCCTGGAAAATTCTATATAAAATATAAATCTAACTGCAGATACTAACCTGAAACAACCCTGTTGCTTCTTTTGTGTGACTGTTTGAACATCTAACAGTTATTTATAGGACCTAATGGTAATGGGACAGAGGTCCTGTATCTCTGGGTTTTGGGGATTTAGGGTTTCCTGAGAAAACAAACAAAAAAAAAACTATGAGATTCATCAAACCTAAGAAGCTGAGATGGAGTAAAAGGAAAACAATATAAATTATGTGCAATTTGCATCAATGTTCAATTTATATCAACTAAAAAGGAGTCTGTGCTGCTTATTTTAGGACAATATCCAGTAAGCTGTGTTAAAAATGTCTTTGACTTAAGTTTGATTAGTAAAAGATTTCAATATCTTATTTGATAAAACTAACCCAGAATAAAAAAAAGCTCATAAATACCTTTCTAAATCACAGTTTGTTTTGTTGATTTTTTTAAACTGTCTTTTGCCTCTGTGAAAAAATGCCTGGCACTCCCTCCAAGAAAATGCCTAATGAAGATTCAAGGTCACAAATTATTTTTACTTTGGATATTTTTCTTTATTTTTGAATGTTCCCTCTGGCTTCCTCTGACATTCCCATCTGACTGAACAGCAGATCACAGAGGGTCGTAAGAAGTGACACAGGGTCTTGTAAAGGACCAGTCATGAGTGGTGCCCTGCAATGTTCAATACTGGGCCCAGCAGTGTGTAACTTGTTAATCAATGTCTTCAATTAAGTTCCAGATCCCTCCTCAGCAAGTTTACCGGCAACATAAAGCTGGAAGGAGTGGCCAATAACCCAGAGTGCTGTGCCTCAGAAGGACTTGCATGGATTGGAGAGCTGGGGAGAGGAGAACTGCCTGAAATGCAAGTGTTGTGTCCGGTTCCAGCAGAGGGAAACAAACACAGTTTAGCTTCTGGAGCATCTCTCACAAGCAAAGACTGAGGGAACTTGTTCAGTTTCAAGAAGAGATGACAGAGAGAGGACATCATCAATGTCTATCTGGGTCTGAAAGAAGGGTTTCAAGAGGATGGAGCCAGGCTCTGCTCAGCGGTGCTTACCAACAGGATGAGAAGCAATGGACAGAAACTGATGGACTGACTGATGGTTGCCCCTAAATATGCAGAAGAATTTCTTTACTGCATGAATGACCAAGAACTGGAACAGGCTGCCCAGAGAAGCAGTGGAATCTCTGTCTCTGGAGGTATTCATTAACTATCTGGACAAAATTCTGTGCAATGTGTTCTAGAATGACCTTGCTTGAGCAAGGAGGTTGGACCCACTGTGGTTCTTTCCAACCTGACCCGTTCTGCAATTCCCTCTCATTGTTCATCTGCCATTACATGTAAAGGGACAATTTACTGTATTCAACTTAGTACAGTATGATTGCATTCTATTTTAGAATTTGTTCCACTGCATGCCCTGTGTGGTGAATTATTAAAAATGCTATATTTTATTAAGGTTCTTAAATAAGAAGGAACCCCAGAAACATTAATTATGATGAGAAAACAAAACAAAAGCAAATCCTACTTCAACACTGACATTGGTTCTTACCACCACCTTTTCATTTATTCCCTGAAGATTAATATTAAAAGTCCCCCGCATTTATGATAGCTCTTTCTTAATATCATAGTGCTTCAAACTAGCTAATCAGCATTTAGATTAAACACTTATCCAGACTGATCAGCTTGTAGAAATTAGATGCTTAAAACCATGATAAAATCAGTAGGGGCCCACTAAAAAGTACATAACCCCCCCCCCCCCCCCCCCCCCCCCCCAAAGACAGAGCATTGCTTAAATTCTTATTCTTCTTCAGGACTTGAATTCACTATGGTTTGTGAAAAGACTGAACCTGCATATCCCAAAGGAATACACTAAGCTATAAATTTGAGTCATTGTTGCTTTGAATTTATTTCATCTTAAGGTTTGCAGTTGGACATATTGAATAACTGGACATATTTTTTGAAACTCTCAGACACAGAGACTGAAATGACATGTTTTAAACTCTACAGAAACCTTCTGAAGCTAAAATACTTGGAAGAAACAAGAATCACAAAAAGTTTAAAGAATATTGTATATTTTTATTAGCTCTAAATTGAGATATTCTTTGAGCATTTTCATCAGATCAGACCCTGTTAAAAGAAGACAGGAGGAAAAATGCCTTTTTATGACTTCTGATGATCTTCAGGCCAAATTAGATTCTAAGCATCAGAAAGTACCTATGGAGGTGGAATTTTAGGATCATAAGGAACTTCAGGGACACTGCTGTCTTTAGATATTTCTGAGAACAGCTGACACACAGAGATAGTAGGAATATGAATAGGGGTGACCTAATCTATAAATCATATTAAAATATGCCAGAGTAGCCAGCTAGTGTACACACAGTTAAACTTATCTCCTGATTTGGACTTAAATGAAGGATTTTTCCTCTTGTCACGCTGACAGGGATGTATATTTTATTGATATTGGAAATTTTGCATATACTTTATTCCCACAATAACAGAATCATCTATGTTGTAAGAGACCTTAAAGGTCCTCTAGCCCAACTATCAACCCAGCACAATCATAATCAACCCTAAACCATACCCCCAAGTCAGCAATGTGATAACTTTGAATAGCTGTGTTTTCACATCTAATTGATTGATTGAAATGTACAAGCATAATGATAAAATATATGGAAGGAGAAAGATGAATTCTGAAAAAATTGTTTTCTTTCTAGAGTAAAAATCTCTATCTATTACTCTTTAAAGTAAAAGGCTGGAACAGATCTTATGCTTTTTCAAACAACAATAATCTTCTCAGGAGATGTGTGTGCACTGGGAATATCTGAGAGCCCTTGTACAGTTATTGTATTAAAGAACTTATGTAACAATACAAGGATAGCTGCAAGAAATACTGTTAGAGCTATTGAAAGAGCTGGATTTTAGTGTGGGATGAACTCTTGGAACTGTGGAGAAAACTACTTCTCTAAGTGTCAAAACTGTCATAAAACAGTACAATCTGCCACTGCAGCCACCATCAAGTATCATTCCTTCTTCAAAAGATGGTCATAAAATCAACAGGGAATTTAAGAAGAGTTAAACACACTTTTACAGTGCTGAAGTTTACTTTGTATGAATTTGTACTGGAACTTTCCCCTCATATCTCAACGTACTTCAAATTATCAGTTTTGTAACAAAGATTATGTTTACCATGGTGTTGTTAGGTAAACACCATACCACAGAAGAAATTATTACTTTCAACTGTATGTAGGTTAGTTAAAATCATAAAATATTTAGAACTATTGTCCCAGGAGCACCAAAACATTTTTATCCTGTCAAATGATGTTCTGGAAGATGATGACCTGTTATACACTAGGTCTAAGATGTTTGCTGTAAAGAGTTTTTTTTGCCTTCCAAACTGCTGGTTCATTCTCAGCCTTAACGAGCAGAGCAAGAAATGCCTTTGATGCTTTGTAAAGAAACACTAACAGAGCTCAGTCTTTAAAAGAGAGCACATTCTTTCATTCTCTCTTCAAAAAGGAGTTATCTGATTAGAAAATTAAACCAAAACAACAAACCTTCACACTACAGCTGGTACTAATAACAATACAAAAATATGTACAAATTAATTTATGGCATTATACTCTAGTATTTTTATCATTATTCTTTGAACTTTTTTCAGCATTTTTCAGCAGCAGTTGACATTTGGAAACAAAGATATTGCATTTACCGATATTAATAAATATCCAGATAGAAATTTAGCTACATAAAGCTTTTCAATATGTGAGATTTTCAGTTTTTCTCTCACATGCCACTCTTTGTTTCACTTATTGCTTCCTTTTCCTGGGCCTCTTGACTGTATGCTAAAACTATAGAATGTGTTGAAAAGCACTTGAGTAGTAATTCTAATATTACAAGAAATTATGTGACACAGAATGTGTGCGACATGTATGATATTTATTTTTTAGCAGTGGCACAAATAAATGAATGGAATCTTAAATCCTATTGCTTGTATAATTATTCAGTTACATGATATATATTGGAATTTATTATTCTGTGTGTCAGATCAGTGGATAGGCTGTATATAATGCTGGGAATGCTTGGTGGTATTGCTTCTATTTTATTTTAATGATCCCTAGGGTTTGTCCTTATAATGAAGAAAAATGAAAATCACAGGGACCAAAAAATCTGCAATTATCTACAATTAGTGAAAAAAATGTTAGGCGTTATAGCTAATACTTTTTCTTTTCTTTCTCTCAGTAAGCATCTGGTGCTGATCTTTCATCAAAGAAAAGTATAAAACCCTAATAAATGCTAACAAAAAAATTACAATCAAATGTCAAAGCTTTTTTATATAGTTCAACTAAAAGAAGCATTTTTCTCTGTAATAAGGACAATAGTAATGTATCTTGTTTGCTGATTCAGTTTAGATTATCTCTATTACAACAGCAGTGTCCTTTTGCTGCATTTGCTGATAATTTTTTCTAGTTAGTTACACCATAATTAATCAAAGTAAGCACAATACTGTAAGTACTGTTATTCTGTCATGTTATTTGCATGCACTGTGACTTTTTGAAGTATGCTGTGCCAGACATAATCAGTAGGTGAAGAAAATTAGTCACATGGTAGCAGCATTTATGGTTCCAAATTAGACTGTCAAATACCTTTTGGGTGTTGCATAGCTGTCTGTACAAAGTTAATGAAAAGAAGTCCACTGGGGGCTATTGCATGAGAAAATTTCCTGCATTGAATTCTCACAGGGAATTTGCCTAAACCTCTGAACTACCCTTCTCTATATTAGCTAGTGTCCTGAATGATTAAGGTCAAGATTCAACAATTCTCTTTAGTTCGCTATTACCATAAAATCTAACTTCATTAGCATTTTCACAGCATAGACCCTGAGAGCAAATTATTTCATGTGTGTTTGGAAGGATTCTGTAGAAGCAGCTCATCCTATAGATCTTTTCAATCCCATCAACAACAAGCAAGCCAGAAAACCAACATTTCCATACATGGAAACCAATGAATCACCAAACCTATGTATTAGATCTCAAGTCTGGCAAGACAGGATGTGGTACATTAAAGAACAATGAATAATGGGCCAGAATTTTCAAAGTGCTAACAGCTAAAATAAATATAAATGCACATAAGTAGCAAATCGCAGTATATTTGGCTGTACACATCATTTTAATTTCAGGTGCTCTTTGAAGTGCAATGGATTTTGCAGGAAATATCTTCCAGAGACTCAGGTCCTTCCACTATATAATGATTTTGGATATTGGAGGGCACAGAAATTACTGCAGTCCTGTGTGCCTCCTCAAAGTCATGGACAGTCTTCCTGCAGCAGGTTCTCAACATAGAAACTGGTAGAGGGCTATCAGTGTCATCTATTGCATCTGTACTTCTCAGGATATTTTTGGTGAGAAATAAGATATTTTAGAATTTTATTTATTTCAGTCTCATGGCAGAGACACTGTCTAATGTACCACTGGTTGTTCAATAAAGAAATGTTTGCTCAGATAACATATGCAACTTCACATTACAGTTCCTGCTTGACTTTGTGTTCTTACTTCTGACATATCCTGCCAGGTATTTATCAAATCCTTTATGGTAAATACACAGCAGTTTGTGTCCTTTTGAGACTAAAACTTGAAAACCAATCCAACCTACTCATTAAATACAAACTTACTTTAGAAAAAACATTATTATGACTTTGTAATGTATTTCATTTGTACCAGAACAGAAAATCAAGTGAGCATACAGGGATTGAACATTCATTGGCCAATGTGTGTCTGCAACTTATTGTACAATTCACACAGGTCAAAAGCCTGGGTTTTGGCATGCATGGCTTCTGAAATATAGAGACAGAAGTACTCTCAAAATCAAATCAAAATCTTCTAAACACACAAAAGAAAAATCAGCCACTTAGCTTTCTTAAAAATTTCCTGTCTTTTCTCTCAAAACCAAGACAGGTTTTGAACACCTACATTCAAACACTTCTCAAAAGTGTTTCCTGAGACTACAAAAAAGAAACTGAATTTCATTTTTAAATGCATTTCTGAGAATCACACATACTCACTAGCAGATACATATCAAAAGCTCTAAGGATCAAGAAAACATGGAGCTGCCTTGCCTAGATGATGCCTGGTAGCTGTGTACTACTGATTTCTTCACAATTGCATGTTTGAGGAAGCAAAAACAAAATTAGGGAAAAAATAATTAGAAATGGAGTGATGAGTGGAGGAGCTTTCAGTATTTGCTACAAAACTGATTCTTCACAAACATCTATTATGTACCATATTCATCTAGTAATTAAACTTTTCAGAAGGTTGCCTGATTTGTCCTAATGGACCAAATTCCATGATTATTAACAGTATAAATTTATTAATAGGAATTAATAGGTAAAACATGAAAACAGCATTTGGCTGAATAACTGTGATATTTGCATCTATATAAGAAGGCCATGACAAAATGAGACAGGAGAAAGTTAGACTTTCTTTTCATAATTCCAAGACAAAATTTGGCTTATAAATTAGCACATTTACCAATGTCATCTTGTATATTATATAGAATGTATATATTTATATATGATTACAATCAATTTTTTTTTAATTTGAAAGAGATTCTCAATTTCTTGAGAATACCTTCAGATCTCTGAAAATCTAGTCTAACTTGACCTTCTAGTTTTATAACTGGGTAGAGAGAAACATAACTTAAAAAATTTGAAACCCTTTGTAATATGTAATAGTGTAATGGTGTTGTAATCATGGCTCAAAGAAGTAGTAGGGGGCCCAGAGCAAAAGAGATAGATTATGATATCTCATGCCTAAGTTGTGAAGAAAAGCAGCCTAGGTGGTCTGAGCAGATCTGCCAAAACCCATGCAATAAAACCCAGGGAAATGCAACAAGCTCTCTAAATGCCATGGCATGAACGATGCCCCAATTCCTCTGTTGGATTAGTTGTTACAGTCATCACAGGGAAGTTCTGCTACAGCCCCCTACCCTAGCTTACTTTGAGGAGTGTCTGATTTTTATCTTTTCATCCCATTCACACATTTTCTCTCACACAATGATTACTTGGGCTTTCAGGGTAAAGTGAATTTTATCCTATAAGAAAAAATGTATTGTATTTTCCTGATGAAAAGACTCCATTCTGTTCACAGTTGATTCTTCTCTCCTTTTCTCTCTCTATTGTGTGCATATATATTTAAATTACTCTTTAATTGATGTAGTTCTGGTGTCTTTCATTGAAAAAAAAGTCTAAAGTTGAGTGAAAGAGAATGGATCCTGAGAACTTGTGGGTGTAAAATGAGGCTCAGGCTGTGCCTACTAAAGCAACCTATTTTCATAAATGAAGAAACTATTAGCCTCTTTGTGAAATTAACAATGTGTATCTGATCCAAAGGATTGTCATTAATTCTATTTCAACAAGAAAAAAGGCCATAAATTTTGAACTATGAAATACTTCCCTAGCACTTGCAGTTTCTGAACTATCCAGACAATTTACTGGTATGTCAAATATATTTTAAATGCTGGCTTATCTGAAGCCAGTATCTCCTGGCTTTTACATTCCTTATCAAATAATTTTGTACTTAAAGATATAATTTCATTTTATGTGACCTTAACAGTAATTCCAAGGAGAGGGTGCCCCACAATAATAGTAATAAAAAAGCAATTTATTCTAGATGTTAATTTTAAGGAAATGTAGATTGAAAATCAGAGACATTTTATGGTATTTGTGAAAGCTATTGATTATGACCAACTTAATAGTAGAATAAGCTTAATTTTCTACCTATCATGTTCTGAATGCATTCCATTACTAGTTGCTCTCTTTCCTAGTTCAAATTTATAAGCTCTAGCATTTATGATGGGTTCTGGAATCATAAATTCAAGATAAATCTTTTTAGCACATTATATGGAATACCTAATGCTTATAGTATGTGAGAAATGCTTCCTTTTCACTACTGCATAATCCATTATTGCCAAGGGATCACTCTGGGACCCTTGCATTAATATATAGCTAAGACATTTCCTTGTGTGTGTAAGCAAAGCCTTTTCCTTACAGCATGAATTCTCTGTAGAGCAATACCGTGCATAAGGAAAATCTCTGCTTTCTTTAAATTAGTGTTATATTTTAAACTGTATTTCAAGCAAAACAAGACAAAACCCCAAACCTGCACAAAGACCCGTAGTTATTACTGTGTTGCCAAATTTCATTATAAATGCCATAGATCACAGAAATACGAACTAGCATGATTTGGTATTTTTCTGAAAGGCTTAGTTGATGGCATTGAGCATAAATGTACAAAGTAGATGGATGATACAAAACATGAGATTTTCAAAACACTTGAAAGGACAGAATGATCTTCATAAATCAGAGAAAGAGTTTGACAGAAAGACTTTGAAATGGAATAAGGACAAAGCAAACAGCTCCACTTTGCTCACAAACACCACACATACGAATATAAAATAAGGAATATTTGTATATAACAAATATTTCACTAACATTCAAATAGAATTTTTTTTTTAAATGATCAGAAATTAGTGATACTCTTGTAGGAAAGAAATGTGTAATTCTGAGATGCTTTTAACACCAGTGTCATACAAGATACAGAGACTGATTGTTGAGTCCTGCCATGTGGTACTATGATAACAGTGAGAATAGAGTGTTTAGCTTTGACCAGCGCACTACAGGAAGCATTAAGACAAACTAGACAGAAGACAAAACACAGTAATAGCAATGATTAAAATTTTGTAGAAGTGACCTAGGCATAAAAATTGTAAGAACAAGGTTTTCTTACTACGGAAAAAAGAAGACTGAAAAGGAAAATTCCCAATTCATCTGTCATGGAGATAAAGCAACACCAGGATAACGTGACACCATTAAGTTCAATTTATATCTAAGCTACAACTCCATTACAGAGCACTGTTTTTTGTTAATGGTTTTCTATAATTCTTTATTTGCAGCTATGGATTTTTGCAATGGCTAGTTTATATTATGCCTGCACATAAACTCGCAGCATTTATTTCCTCTTTGAGCACACATTTAATGTCCACAATAAAGGCCAAACAAAAAAATTCCATATGTATTACCAAGCACCTAATTACTGTAATGTTTTGTCAGTTACTCATTTATGAACACTTTGTTAATCTAACCATTTATCATACTGAACATCGAAGTTAGAAGGCTGAAAAACTGAAAATCAAAAAGACCCTGAGGATATTATCAGTGATTTTTCAAATCATTTTTTTAAGATTATCCTAAACATGCAAGTTCACAAAAAAACTCCAATCAAACAAACAAAAGCAAAAAGTAAACCTACACCTTCTCAATAATCTTTGAATATATTTTTAGAATAAAAAAAATAATCAAAATGCTTGGATCACTTAAGATAAGCCATGTTTTACAGAATTCTGTTTAATGTATCTTATGATCTCCTCCAAATATGTTATTTGTTCTTCACGATTCACTCTTTAACTAGTCACACCTGAAACAATCCCTCTCCTTTTATTAAGTTGAAAGTGGCTCAGAAAGATTTCTTATAATTGTTTCTCTTGAATAATTGAAAAAATTGGTGACTTCTTTCTGCTAAGGCATATTCCTCACAGGAATTTTTCCTCAAAATTTTATAATCTCAACATTGTGTGTAAAAGAGCAACTAGTACAAATTTTAGAGACTATTTCACTTCTCCTTACCACAGAATCACAGAATAGTGATTTATTTATTTTTAGTGATTTAGTCCAGCTCCTCTACTAAGGTAGGTACATCTAGAGCAGATATCATAGGGTGGCCTTCAAAGTAAAGAAGCTTTCCCTCCCATTCAGATAGAACTTCTTGTGTTTCCATTTGTGCCTATTGGCCTTTATCTTGCTGCTGTACACCACTGAAAATAGTCTGGCCCCATCCACTTGTAACTTGCCCTTAAGAGATTTGTACATATTGATAAAATGCCTCCTCAGTTGTCTCTTCTCCAGGCAAAACAAGCCCACCTCTCTTAGCCTTTCCTACTAAGAGAGATGCTCCAGTCCCCTAATCATTTCATACCACTGCACTGGACCCTTTCCAGCAGATCCTTGTCTTTCTCGAACTGGTGAACCCCACATTGATCACAGAACTCCAGATGTCACCTCACCAGGGCAGAGCAGGGTAGGCAGGGAGGATAACCTTCCAAACCTGCTGGATACCTTCCTAATGCACCCCAGGATCCCATTGGCCTTCCTGGCCACAAGGGCACACTGCTGGCTCATGGAACTTGTTGCCACTTGGATTCCCCAGGTACTTCTCTGCAGAGCTGCTTTCCAACAGCCCAGCCCCTATCATCACAACCCTTTCCTCTTCGATGGCAACTCACCTCCCTTCATTATTATTTCCACCATTAACTAGTCACCTTACCTACAGGGGTTTTGTCCATCAAGTAAAATTTCTCTTTTCAATGAAGAAATAAGAAAAGAGGGATGAAAGATGAGAAGAGATAAAAGTAACCCATAAGCTTCTTTTTTCAGTTACAAGATATGTATGTAACTACTGTCAGCTGGTGTGTAATTGCATCAGGCAGGCATAGTCCCCAGTCTATCTGAGCCTGAGTTGCAAACAAGCTCTGTCAGAGGAAGCTCTTCCCTCTCTTCTGCAGGTAGGAATCAGTGGTTACAGAAGCAGATGCTACTGCTTGCTTTGTTCTTTGATTTGGAGCAAAGCACTGCCTTCATGCATTGTTGGAAAGATCAAAGGAACCAAGGATAATTTTGTAAATTTTAAAATAAATGGAGAACCAAATTTCTCAATATTAAAAAATTGAGTATTCGAAATTTGTATTATGATTATCAGTTACTGTTTTCCATAAGTATGTCACCTGGAGATAAAAAATTAGTTAGGGTTTTTTATGTTTAAGGTGAATAAGTTTTCCAGGTCAAAAAAGGATTTATATACTCTGGTAACAACCTTATATCACTTGCATTATACAATGCTTCAGATCAAGCTACTGTCTGTAGAAAAGAAATAACCGCAGCTGACCCATGCAGCCCACCCTAAAGCTCAGCACTAACCTGACAATCCCCTGCCCACAGAGTCTGACTTTGCTGAGGCAGCAGTGCTTGGCTCTGCTGGATCAGCAAACCCACCACATAGAGCCTGGTCTAGGCCTAGTCATGGTCCTTGGTCCAGGCCAGCCTGCCTGGCTAGCTGGAGCTGTGACTGACCCTGGGTTTGCCCACTAGGCCTGATCCTGGCCCCCACCCAAGCCAACATACCAGCCAGTCTCCCCCAGTCCCATCCCCAGGATTGTCCCTAGCTGCCTTTCTGCCTTCCCTGCTCCCCAGCTGGAGCAGTGGGATGGACATGGCCGATAACACCCTGCGTTGTCACCCCTCTGGGAGTCCATGATGCCTCCAGCTCCCTGGCCCAAGTTGTTAGCCCCTGCTGTACTGTGAGGTGTGGAGAATCATAGAATCACAGAATAAGCTGATTTGGAAGGGATCCATTAGGATCACTGAGTCCAACTCCTGGTCCTGTGCAGTACCATTCCCAAGAGTCACACAACGTGCCCGGGAGTATTTTCCAAATATTTTTTGAGCTCTGTCAGGCTTGGTGCTGTGACCACTTCCCTGGGGAGCTGGTTCCAGTGCCCAGCCTTCCTCTGGGTGAAGAACCTTATTTTAATACCTAGACTAAACCTCCTCTAACATAACTTCAGGCCATTCCCTTGGATCCTGTCACTGTTACCACGCAGAAGAGACCAGTGCCTGCTCCTCCTCTTCCCCTTATGAGGAAGTTGTAACTGCAATGGGGCCTCTACTCTGTCTCCTCTTCTCCAGAGTGGACAGACCAAGGGACCTCAGCTGCTCATCATGTGGCTTACCCTAAGGTAAGCCACATCATCTTGCCCTCTTCTGGACACTCTCTAATAGTTTAACACCTTTCTTACATTGTGGTGCCCAAAACTGCACACACACAGCACTGGAGGTGAGGCTGCCCCAGTGCAGAGCAGAGCAGGACAATCCCCTCCCTTGCCCTGCTGGCCATGCTGTGCCTGATGCCCTCCAGGACAGGGCTGGCCCTCCTGGCTGCCAGGGTGCTGCTGACTCATATTAACTTTCCATCAACCAGGACCCTCACATCCCTTTCTGCTGCTCTGTTTTCCAGCACCTCATTCCCCAGTCTGCACATACATCCAGGGTTATCCCATCCCAGGTACAGAATGCAACACTTTCACCTGATGAACTTCACATGGTTGGTGATTGCTCAGCCCTCTGATTTGTTGAGGACTTTCTGCAGGACCTCCCTACCTTTGAGGAAGAACAGCTCCTCCCAGCTTTCCATCATCTGCAAACTTGCTTAGTATACCTCCCAGTCCTGCAGTGAAGTCCTTTATGAAGATGTTGAAGAGCACAGGGCTGAAGATGGAGCAGGGATGTGGGACCCCACTAGTGACAGGTCACCACCCTGATGTCACCCCATTCACTGTAACCCTTTGTCCCTGACTCATGGCCAGCTGCTCTCCCATCACACCATGATGTTTTTATCCAGCTGTGTTGGATGTTTTGCCCAGAAGGATCCTGTGAGCAACAGTATCAAAAGTGGTACTGAAATCCAAAAAGATTGCATCAACTGGCTTCCCTTGATCAGGTGAGAATATATAAATTATCACAGCTCTTATGAGAACAATGGATCCAGATTGTGGAATGATTGTCCAAGAGCAGCAAAAGCAAAACTAAATTAATCTCTCTATTCTAGTTAGATGTGAAATGCAGTTGTTACACTACACATGTTTGTCAGATATACAAATTTTAGGTCTATTCTTGGGTGTCCATTTTTTTCTCTCTTCAAGGACTCTGAAGGCATCACAAAGCAGAAGACTTTCCCTTCATCTCAATCATTCTTTATTGTCTCCCTCTTAGTCTGTATGAATGTGGACCTGAGAAAATGGTTCAACTAAGGAATCTCTGGAAAAGCAAAACGTTAATTACTTCTCTCCAGCCTTTTTTTTTTGAGTTTTGGAAAGGGATTGTATAGCATCTTTTAAAAGGTATGGTCTAATGTAAAGAAACTCCAACAGTTGGCAATTGTCAGGATGGACTTTTAAAAACTGCTTTGGTTTTATAGCAAACAAGGTTCCTGAGAAAGAGTTGAAAAAATTAATCATCTTGTGCAAAACAGCATCTCAAATCCATCAAGCAGTTTGGAAAGATAACTTTTGAAGATTTCAAATCAAGTGTAACCAGTGTCCTAGATGTTCCTGTAGGTGCAGGTTTTAACCTTTAAATTCTCTAACCACACTTGCAAGTAATGATGCCTCATTTGAAGGTATGACTCAATAGATACATACATATATTACATATGTGTACACATTTGTTTGTTTGCATGTGCGTCTATTAATAGATGCTGCCATTATATTGCAAAGGTTCCATACTGTTGTCTCCTTATTACAAGAGTTTTGTACCTCCTTGACATTTCTTGTAGGCAGCTTCTCTAAGCACTGACTTTTCCTTCTTCTCGCAGCAGCCACTGACTCCAGTTCCCCTCAGCCAACCAATCCACTCTTTTATAGCACTCTCGTTCTTACTAGCTACAGCTGTGGCCTGTTAAAGTCAGGCCTGCTCCTAATCTTTAATAATTAGCCCAGCTGCAACTCTTTTAGGGGTAAGATTATTTTCTATACTACCTTTATTCATTTATTTTCTTATATTCTATCCCCCTACAAATAGATATAAATTTTTATAATATACATTTTTGGTAAATGCACATACATATATATTGTATAGATATATAGAGTATGTAGCCTAGGTTTTACAGTAAGTGATACTAATCTAGTCAAAATATGAATGAAAATTCATGCTTGGCTTGGATCAGAATATAATACCTTTGACTGTAGTAACAAAGAGGAAATATACTCAAGTATGCGACTGCAAGTAATTTTTGGGGTCAGAGTCTTAAAAAAACCTGATTTATTTATTTTAATATACTTTCATTATCTTCTTTTTCTGTGAAGCCTCTCTGTCATGCTCTTATTTGGTATGTTGAGTATATCTATGTCATGCTTTCATTTGAAATGTAAAGCTCTTAAGGTACAACATGGTAAGGTATATTTCAGAGGGCCAAAGGCATAAATACATCTTAAAAACTTCAAAAAAGGGCAAGACTACAGATTGTTAAAATTTAAAATTCCAGAAAATAGAAAGAATATTAGGCAGAAGAATATACATAACAGTCATAGGAGCCTCACTGTGACTTGGTAACTTTACAGTCCTTAAGAAACCCCATGCTGTTTATTTTTTCAATTCTTTTTTCCAGATTCCTATGAAACTCATAGTTCTGCATGCATGAACATAAACAAATAAATAAATAAATGCAAAGTTAAATTAGAGCTGCCATTTAAATTCAAATAAAAGCAGTTTTGATAGTTTGAAGTCCCTTAAAGTTCCAATTTGACAGAAACGAAGTAAATAAAATTTTTCTTACTAATAGTTGGTTTAGATATTTCTTTAGCCTAATTGAATGAATTTAATTTAATTTTCAAGGACTTTTCACTTTTGTCCCAAATGAGATTTTTATGCTCAACTGCTACTGTGGAACCGTCTGGAAAGAAATGAGAGATATTTCAGTTTATCAGGACAGCAGTACAAGTGGGATATTTAAATATACAGCCTTATAGTCTTACTGGAACTAATTGGCTGTAATGTTTCTTAGTTGTGTTTGAAATGTAACAAATTGGTAAATTAGAGCTGCAAAGAGCTTTCCCCCAGAGATTTAAACTGCAGTTCATGAGCTCCCCATTCTATATCCATTAGGTTAATAGATCACTTGCTTGACTAATTTCTGCTGCTTATGTTTATCCATTTGTTTCCTTGAAGAACTGGAGAGAAGAAATGTTGATATTTGCTACCCAAATGACACGCTTTTCTACATTCAAGCTGCAAGAATTGAAACAGAATCAGCATTTATGCACACTGAAAGCTGGGTTGTAAGAAATATGTGTGAAATATGATCCAAGCTTAGAGATGCAGAATTATAAACTTTCTGCAGTTTGACTGCATATTTTAGTTTTTCATTTCCTATACATTCAAAAAAAAAACATGTTTAAAGTGAATAATCTTAATTCCTTTATGTTTTTTCAGGAACATAACTTGTTGATAGCGAGAAATGTATTAGATAAAGAATTCCAGTCATTCTGGTTATAGATTTTAGGTCAAAAAAGTTCTCAAGAATAACATGATTAACTTCTAATAGGCAAGTGAACTGTTGCCCTTACTGAAAGAGTCTGATACAATTTTAAGACTTTAATGATTTTTACTGCTAATATTGTAAGGTGGGTTTCTCCTTAAGCATAAGTAATCGTACTTGTTTGAAATTTCTGCCATAGCTTTTTATGTCTCGAAGCTAAGTGGCAATGGTTTCTGTCAAAAAGTGACAACCATTATGTCTCCTGATTACAGCAAAATTGTTAAGAAAGGCTATTAAGGAACAGCCCTGCACTGATAGGGAGAAAAGTGCATGTCCTAATTTTCCCCCTTGGATAAATTATTTTATAACACTTTTTTTATTTTATGCTTCACCACTACCATTTCATTTTTCATAATTCAGAGAATTTGGCTGCAGGATTTTGAAAATCTGGCTTTGCCTTTTTTCCTCTGGGTGTCACTATACCCTATGTATACACAAACTAGAGGTCTCTCATTGGTTGACTACCTATTAAAGGTTTGCACAATTATTTCCAGGTTTTTTTTCATTCCAGAAAAAAGTCATAATTTCAGAGAAAATTGCTGAGGTTTAGTTGACTTTAGTCTCAGCTGTGATTTGTAGATTTTTATCAGAGTCTCTAACTTTGTATATTAGTGTGTTCTTTTGTGGTGAGGTTTAGGGGAACTCAGTTCCTCCTACTCTAGAAACTCATTAAGCCAAATGCTACATTGAGGGAAATTTCAGAAAAAAGGGAGAATCATGTTGTCAAAAACACATAAAGGAAGTATAAAAATTGGCTTGTGTTCACAGTGAAGCTGGCAACTTGGGAAGAAAAGCAATAAAGGGAAATCAATTCACTTGACAGACATATCAAATAATGCTACAAGTTTTTTCAATCAGGATGGTAAGTGGTCAATACATAGCCATATCTTAAATCCTACAGATCAAAAACAAACTATCAAATAAGAGTGTCAGTGTTAACAGCACAAAACTATATTCAGATCACTCATACAACTAATGATTATCAGCTGAAACAGCAGCACAAACAAATGGTCAATACATGCAACTAATTCCCCAGTAGCACAGACTTACCGTAGGCTGCTACCTCACTGCTAGAAATCCACTAATGCCAGTGGAGTTATGCTAAGGATAGTGGAATCCTGAATGCACTGTATTATCCTGTATCGATGGAGGACAGAGAGGGATTGGAGTGTCTGTACCAATATCCTTCTTCAGATTAAATGGCTTCTCGGTGCTTTGCTGCATTACTGTTTCCTCATTAACTAAACTGGAAGGTGAATTTAACCACGAATTTCAGCAAGAAGCTTTGGAGTGTTTTGAAGCAGGTCATAGGGCTTCTTTTCAGGTGATGAGCCTTCTGAGCTTGAATCCTGAAAGAAAATGCCTTTGCAGCAATACCTAATCAGAAAAGAAAAAGGATTTTTTTACACTCCAAACAAAAACTACCTAAATATATTTTCATACAGTATATACAGTAAACATGCAATATTTAAAACACCGCATAGTATAATTTGAATCTCTGCTTAAAAATATACTAATATTGATACTTTAATTAATGAGTTCAATTCTAAAATTTCATACTTAAAATAGTAAGTGAAGTACTACTATATTGATTTTTTTCCCTACAAATTGACACTGAAAAATATGTAAGTGGCAATCACACACTCTAAATTCGTTGCATGTTAACACATCCATTTAAACCTTCAAAGGGAGACTACTGGCACAACAAATGCATTACACAGATAAGTCTAGCAACAAACATTATTCTGGGCACTGAGCCTTGATTAAAGATTTTGTCTTATAACTCGTGTTATGCCTTGACAATCATTTCAGCTTTAGAGGTAGAACAAACAGCATATTTACCTATGAACAAGGTTGCAACTACATTTCAAGAAGCAAGGAATTGTAGTGCAAGGCTCAAAGGTTAAACCAGTTCAAATCTGTACCTTAATGCCGTTATTTAAGCCTGAAGAAATCACCATCAAAAAACCAAATGCATTTGAAGCAAAAAATACTTTATTTAACCAGCTTGAACAAGGTTATGAAGCTAAATCAGCTGGCTGGAGCATGGTGCTAATAAAGACAAAGTTGCAGGTTTGATCCCTCTATGGGCCACTCACATAAGTGTTGGACTTGATGATCCTCCTGGGTCCCTCCCAACTCAGAACATTCTGTGAATGTTCTTCTACATTCTTAACTGTGACAAACCATCTTTATTGATTAAAAGGTACAAACAATATGAGTAAAATACACTTACAGAGTTTGCACTAGAAAAATAGACCATATTGATTGGAACTTGAAGAAATGTACCAACTGGGACTTTATGTATCAAAGGTCAACAAAATGTTTAGCTTGTTAAGAAAATACCATTTCTTTGGGGGTTAAGGCATACTTTTATCATTATATACAAGGACTCAACCATTTCCTTGAGATATTTGAGGATGTTGAAGAGATCTACACAGAGCTGACAGAGATGTCACAGGATCTGTGACAGATTATGCCCTCTGAAATAACAATGTGCCTTGGACTGTATTCCATAGGGAATATATAAAACATCTTGAAGGTAAGTAGAAGGCTATATCTATGCAACGGAATTATTTACATACCTTGTAGAGAAAAAAACTGAAAAAACCCAGTTTGTTAAAAATCAGTAAAAACTCGAGAATGAGGTCCTATAGGAAGAAAAACTAGGAAGATGCATAAAACACTGAGAGGTACCTTTAGGGGTTATGGGTTAATTTTATCATAAAAAGTGTCTTAATGGGGCAGACTTTATAAAAATCCTATATATAAAACCCAATTGCTGGGGTTGAATTTTAGTTCAATCCCAGCAATTGCATTTGAAGCAGTCCTAAAATTCCATAACAAAAGCTGTCATTATATAAGAGTAACAACTTTTGAATATAAAATCTCCTGATTAATCCAGTGAGGACTGTGATTTGTAAGGCCTTCAATTTTTGATTCCCCCTAAAATGCCCATGGAATTACGTTTTAAGTGAACTGGCTCCGTAACTGTCCTAGTTTCACCTAGAACAGAGTTGTTTTCTCACTCTTGCTGTGAGAGGGATTGATCCTGGAGCCATGAGGGCACATTTAGGTTATTTTATACCCTTCCCATAATTTCTTGGTGATGTGGCTTTGTATGGAAGAAAACCAGAAATGCACAGTGGAATATACACCATTTTTGTTCCTTTGTCCAGGGGAGCAAAGCTACAGGGAGGTGGTGCCACATGGTCCAACTTGTCGGCTTTGTCCAATATTGTTCTGTTTCAAGTATGGGGAGGAGCATGGTGCAAACGATTTGTCCACCAATGTTTGTTGATGTCTCCAGCTCAGGGGAAAATAGCTGCAGTAGTGCCTGCCATTTTCTCCTTTCTCTCAGGAAGCTGTGTGTGACTGGCTGTGGGAGCATTGACTTGGTCAGGTCTTCCTCAAGCATTTTTGGAATTTAATCATCTTCTCTTATACTGTTGCTATTAGTATTGTTGCTGTTATTGTTTGTTTTCTTCAATTTATTTCTGTTTTTTTGAGTAAATTATCTCAACTTACTATCTCTGCCTCTTTGTCCCTTTCTCATGGGAGGAGTGTGGGCGAAGGGAAGTGGCTACAGACACTTGAAGCTTAATTTCCAGCTGTTTTTGTACTGCAACAATAATAATGGATATCAAATATTTGATCTAAACAGTAGACTATCTTATCACAGACCAGATATGAAACTCTGAGCTGTTAAAAAAATAAGATTAATAAGTTTGTGATGTTAAAAACCCCACACTGGTTCTGATTTAAAATCAAGGATATGCATTATCATTTTTTCTAGAACATATTAACTTTAGAAGGCTTTTGTATATTCTAGATGTTTTGTATCCTTCATATTACCTTGAGTTGCATTTTCTATTAAATTAGAACCTTTAGTATGTTATACACATTAGAAAAAATTAAAAATTATTATTGACTTTGTCTAACATGACGTTTAATGCATAATATTTTCTTCCTGAGAAATTGTTTTGAATATTTTCAGTCAAAAGGTTACAGCTAACACTTGCAGCATTAAAATTCTCTTTATCTAATTCACTGCCAATCCTAGAGCCTGAGGCTTCACGTATTTTTGCCAGTAGAAGACAGAAGAGAGTTTGAAATTTATTTGAAAATACTAGGGGAGGGTTTTAAGGATATCTAAGAAAGTGAAAAAATAGTGGGAAGGTTATTGCGATGGATAGTCTTGTCAAAATAATCAAGAAGGCAAATCATCATCGATGAAACTTGGCAGTTTTCAGGATGCTGACATACATTCTTGGCACATAATGTTTGCATGTTCTCCTTCTGTTTGTTAAGAAATCAGTGTCTAAATAATATGGCATCTTGTCAGGAGATAGTGTTGGAATGTATTAAAATGAAAGTGAGAACTAAAGTATATGTTTGGAAAGTCAAGAATGAGGTTAAAATTGTTTGGAAGTTTCAAGGGAGACTACAAGCTTATTCCTCATTGAGAAAGAAATGGCTAGATAAAAATGTTATAATTTTTGGTTTGGTAGTCTTACAGGTAAGCATTCTCTGCTAGCTCAGAAAAATGTAAAGATAATCTTTACTTACTGATGTACAAGAACATCACATCAGGAAAACTGAAACGAGTTAAATACAACAGGATTTTTGAATCAAACGGACTTGACATCAAAGTGAGTTTAAATCAAAGCATGTTATCATCAATGAACTAAAATTGGGTCATACAAATAGAATGAAAACACTGAAACAAACTGATGGAACTTGGCAAGCTTCATTGATATAAACATGCTCTGCTAAGATCAATGCTACTGCTAACAATAACTCTTTGTATTATTGGTTCTGTTGTGAAAAGGCTATCAAATAATGAGAATAGAAAAAGGACCAATGACAGTGCGTTTTCATTGCAGTAGAAGTACAAAATGACTGTTAGCTATTTTGATTTATGTTTACTAGCTAATTAGTGTATTTTCATTAACATATGACTTGAAGCATACAGGAAAGCATTTATCCATGCCAGAAAACTGGAAAAATTACATGTATACATGCTCCTGAAAGACAGGAATGTTTTTATCCAGGTGTAACTCAAGCCTACTATTTAGCCTTTTTTTACACTAAGTATAACCGCAGAGGTGAAACCCTCCATTTGCTGTCATATTTTCTTGTCTGGCTATGAAATGGAATTTAAATTAATGAAACCATGAATTGTTATATTTTTTCTGGTTGAAGAGGCAGGGGATACCACGATACCACTAGTATAAACCTAAGCATTAGCAAAATGAATCAGCCTTCTCAGTGTCCCATACTCTTGTGGGTTTGCCCAGTAATGTAGATTGTCTACACAATGAGAAGGCCTTTTTAAAGTCCACTAATTCAGTATAGAAATGCTTTAAAACAAGTCATAATCAAATCCCAGCTGCAACAGCGATATTTCATCACTGCCTAAAGAGCACAGTACTTCGTACAGGCCAATGTTTTATTTTGCTCTATGCAGCTTACCATTCTATTTTAGATCTTGCAAATTCCTCTCTAAGCAGTCCATACCTCACAGCTGGGTTAGGGTGTAGAAATCTTCTGTGCTTTTTCTTGACATTCATTATGAATTGGCTCCTGTTTTATTACGGTATATAAGTACAAAAGCAATACTGTTAAAATACAGACCTAGGATTCTGACAAGCAAAAGTAAGCATTTATGCTAAAACTGATTTGATCTTGGTGTTGGAGAGCAGAAAAAATTCCAGGGTAAATGCTGGTAGTATGCTTGCCTCCTATAAACAACAACCACAACAAAACAAAACAAAAAAAAAAGAGCTACCCCAAAACAACAGCAAAAAACCCCCAACAACAAAGAAAACAAATGAAAACCAAAACCAAACAAAACCCAAAACCAAAGAAAAAACCAATCCTCAAAATCAAAACTAAACCAAAATAAAACAAAAATACAAACAAAACCAAACCAAACCAACAGCAAAACAAATTAAATGATGCACACTGAGTATTGCACTTCATATTTACTGCTGTAGGTTGTGGCTAAAACTGAAGAAATAATGTAGCAAAGCATCTCAGTGCCTGAAATTAGTACTGACAATAACAAGCATGATCCTGCATAATTCTGCACATACAAATGATCCTCATTTTTGGGGGATTAGCCACCAGAGATGGTTTTGCAGAACCAAGACAATGGATTTTACTGCACATTTTATATTGCAGCTTTAAGATATAGAATCTTGCTGAAATACTTCATGGGAATATGTCTTAGAATTACTATCAAAGTTGCAGTGTCTGCCAAGAACTAATTAAAAAGAAGCTATTTTGAACAAACTGAATTAAAAACATTGTAGACATGTCAGGCAAGTTAATTATCTATTTGTGGTTTTTAAGGTACACTAATAGCTTCAGTAGAATATTTTTGAAAAATTTTGGTAACTGCAGAAAGCATATCATGAAAGGCAAGAATGAGACTGATGCACTATGCTGAACACAGAAAACTCACTTAAATTTTGCTTATATCTAGTAAATCCCAGTGACATGAAGCTATGAAGATTGCTATTGTCTTCAACATTTTGTAAGGACTGTTCCCTTTCTGTCTTTCAGATGATATGGAAGTCATGCACATGGCAGCGCAGAGATGTGGAATTGACAGAGCAAGTTTCAGATATGGTGACTTGAGAGAGACTGGACTATTAGTGATTAATGACTCAAAACATTTGCCCATTTGTGGAGGTGCTAGAGTGCCTTGCTGAGGCCAGGTTTGTGCCCCCCAAGGGAGTAGGTGAGTTTTTGAGTGTGTTTGATCACCAGCCTGCACAGCACAGAGGAGGTGAACTACCAAGCAAGGCAAATTGGTGTTTCTCATCATGCTGACTGCTCTCCCCTGCAGAACTCATTCAGTTGTAAAACTGCCCCCTCTCTCCCCCTCCTCTCCTCTGGCAGGGTCTGATGAGGCGCTACCGGCTCAGCTGTGCTGAGGGGCAGCTGAGAAGGGATCATAAACCATCAAAGAGTGCCAAAGTTCCCCCAGACTCATTTCTGGGGCCTTCCACCAGAGGACTGAGAACTCCCTCTCCCAGGGGAGATTCCTGGGTGTTACCACTGAGCCTGACTGTATGTTTTGGGCTTCATCCCTCACCCCTGACGGATGAAGATCATCACTTTGACCAAAGGACAACAATTGAGACAACAATCAAGTCTCAGTGCAAGATCTACAGATGTTCATATATTTTTACTCCTATCTTTTCTTTCTTTCTCTTATCTCTTCTTTCTTCTTACTCCTATCTTTCTTTTCCTTTCTACATTTTCCTGAGTAATATTTTTTACGATTTTATATTGCTATATCACTATAGACAATAGTAAACAAAGCTACATACCTGTTTTCCATTGCAACCAAATTTCTCTAAAATAAACCCAACATATATATGTGTATCTATAAGTATCAATCATTCATTTCACTCCAATCTGTCACAAGGGAATTCTATTAACAAGAGTCTTGGTTATTCTCACCTTAGGGGGCCAGGTTGTAATGATTGTGTTCCATAAACATCAGCATACATCTCTTTCTCCAACTTAGGGTTTTGCATGGTGGAGTATGCAAGAAATTCTTCTTTGGCTCCCAAAAGAGTTGTTGGAAGTTAATCTTGCTGATTTTATGTATTATTCACTTGTCCATACATCAACAATGTTAAGATGCTTCTTTTTTCTTCATCATTAGGCTGTATAGCAATTGGCAAAAAAAAAAAAGTTGCTTTGAGTATTGTGAGGAAAAATGTTTTAAGCATTTTAAGTTGTTTTGAGCATTTTGTTTTAAGCATTTTGGGCTTCTGGCCCAACTAGAAAATAAGAATACTCCAAAACATAAGGTAATTTTGTTGTGTCACTCTGCAGAACTGTCCCTTTCATGGAAAACCACTTGATAATGTAGATATAGTCTCAATTTCCTCAATACTTGTTCCTGTGTGTGAGTATTTTTTCCCTTGAAAGCTCAAATAGGTAGGAAAAAGGAGTATGTGACTGTATTGCTACTTTACAGTTATTAACTACTTAGCAAAAATCAGTAGCAGAATGTAAATGTTCAAGGAGACATGAAAAACAGATGTGCCTTTGAACTCCAGCCTACATAGTGTATACTGCCAAAACACTGCATAGATATCATACTGACTCTTTTTTATCACTAAATCTTCATAGCAAACTGTAGAGACATAATTTTATCCTTTTGAAAGTTAATGCTTATTAATTTCAGTAACCTGAGAATTACATCATGGGAGAAACACAAATATCTACCTGTCCTTTGTATAATAAAACCTCAGCAATTTTGATAACATAAATGCTTAATTGAAATTAAGGACTTCTTGTGAAAAGTATGCAATTCCAATTTTTGGAGCATACAATTCTTACTTTTTTACAGCAAGTGCTTCTTTTAATATTCCTTGAAAACACAAAATAATTTTTTTTTGGCTCAGATCTTTAGAAATTTTGTCTAATGCTACTGAAGTCTAAACAATAAAAAATTATGGTGAGGTCAGAATGAGAGTAAAAGGGTCAGATATAAGTCAGCAAACAACAAAGCCAGTATGAGGGTTGTGTGATCTTTTACACTTGCCTTCTTCATTTCATTGTCTTCCTCAAACATACGAGTGTGTATGAAAATTGTGGGCATGGGCATGAAACAAATTGTGGAGTTATTGTTGAAGAAGCAAAGAAGCAAGCAAACTGACAAAAAAAAAAAACAATTCCATGTCCAGAGTTGTGTTTAAACTTATTTTAAAAATAGTCTGAACCCTTACAAAGACTTTAAACTGGTTTCTCTTTCTTCTGCACAGTGAAATTTTATTAGAGGCAGGATGCAGTAGGAAATGCAGCCTTTTTATCAAAAGCCAGAACATTGTCCGCCACAGAGAGAAATATAAAGTTTTCTTTGACATTTGGTAATGGGCTTCTGGTAAAATTGTGTCTTCTTGTCCTGATTGTCTTTGCTAATCATTCACCTCAAAAAGAGCAATGCGCATTATATCCAGAATTTTAGCAGATCCTACTGATTAGTAATGTACTTTTAAGTTTGTTGTGTCCTGTTTCCTGTCTGTAGCTAAGTGACTCTGAATTAAATTATACTGTCATGGTTGCTCTGAAAGTTTGATTCTTCATGGCAGTCAGAGTCTGTTCCTTCATATGCATGTGTTTTTACTTAATCTGTGAAATAATGTTCTTGAAAGATTTTTTTAAATTTTCAGAGTGGGAACATAACCCTCCACCTTATATATTCATTTATATCTGTCTATTTTCTAGGAGAAATGTTTTGTCAAAGGACTATTACCAACTTTGATAATAACTGAATTAAATGTCCATCTTTCCCAAATAAGATATTGTGCCCAAATGCTGATTACTGAAAGAAAAATTAAAGGAACATGTCTGGAGGAGACATGATCCTTCCCATATTTTTCTGTTAAGTATAAGTACGGAACACTTCCCTCTAGACAAAATTTTTTTATTGTGCGCTTACAGTAACTGTGCCTTTTTTCCCACCTCAAGATTTTTAGTATATTTCATTGAAGGAAAAGATCTTTCCAATAACAATTATTTTGATGTAAATGAGACCAGGAGTTCTGGCCATTTTTTTGGCAGACGTTGAGCAAAAACCCGAGGAAAGAGTTCTTGCAGTGAGCTGATAAGAGCACTATTGAAACCAGTAATATCTTCTTACAAAGACCTTAAAAGCTGTGAGAAATTAAAGGAACATTGCAATAGGCTCTCTATGGCAGTAAATTGCATCTTGCTTGTCTTTATGCTACCATATTTCATCACTCCTATTCTGGTTCTAGCACAGTCTCTCTACATATCTGCTTGTCTGCCTCTCTGATTCAAAATAAGATGTGCTCTGCATCTTGGACAGAATGTACTTTATCCCCATGGTAATTTCAGTTCTTTCTCTAAAGTCAAAAACATGACCTTAGGTATCTTTTCAACATGGCATATAAAAGTGAGTCTATCTGTAAAAAATTGAAACCTTCTTGAATCATAAAGTGAATATAGACATTATGATTAGGAATTCCAGTTTTCCTTATTGAATTAGAATTTATAAGTGAAATGAAAGCAATTCTTTAATTAAAAAATAAAGGTATTTTTGTTTCTGCCAAATCTTGAGGCTTCTGAAATGGTAAAAACCTAGCCAAAATAGGGTACTTTTCCTTTTTTTTCTGCATGTACTCTTCATTTATGCCATTTCTACTTCAGTATTTATGAAATTTTATTCCAAGTTGGTTGGTAAGGAAAGGAAAGGTCTGCATGAAGGAAATTGCTTGGTACCATGCCACAGAAAAGTATGGCTTAGAATCAAACCACCTGCAGAAGCAGCTGGTTACACAGACATAAATTTTGTTCATGAAATTTTGGTCCCCATTACCTGAGGGAACATATTGTAGTGCAAGTAACAGATATTTAACTATTTATCAGATATCTCTCAAGCCACAAAAGAAACCAATTCTTTTCTTACCCTGAGGCACAAAATCTTAGAAATATACAGAGTGACATAAGTGTCTGCAGTGACATTTTAAAAATATATAGTTGGTTGTGAAGGATACAGATGGTGGACAAAGCATTATTGTGTCCTTAACACTTCCCTTTCACAATTAGTATCAGTTTTGGTGTTTTTTCTCCTAAATGGCTCATGTTGTATTTGAAGAAAGGGTTTAGTATATAATTTTTTTTCTCAGCTATTTTATCATGAGTCCCTGAGACATAAAAGCTTAACTCATATTATAATAATGTGCTGGTTGATATAGAATTTAGGCACCTCCACGTGGGAATTAAATACAAGGTGCTCAAGATGCTTGTGAAACCCCACAAAGTTACTGTCTATAACCTTAGATGCTTAAATTCTTTTTTACTTCAGGTTCTATAAACTTCTCTTCTTAGAATCACAGTAATAGTTTCAGGTCACATAGGTATCAATACTTTGCCCTAAATCTCAAGAGATTTAGAACTGAGTCTCATCTAGTATTTTTTAAAGTTTGGGACTTCTTTTCAAAATAGAGACTCAGAAGCTTTCAGTATTTCCTCAGTGGGCCATTATACAAATTTGACCTGAGCATGGAGGATAAAATCACTCTTAAGTGTCTAGAATGTTTTTCACCTTGCTACCTTTTTAGTATAGAGAGATTTTCTCTGCTTGTTGAAACATCCTAAGGCTCAGGCACATTGGATTTTCCTATATATTTCTTTGTCAAATTCTTATGCTATGGGTCTGAACTTGTATATTACTTTTGACCCTGATGTATTATTATGATGCTTTAGCCAACAAGCTTATTCCAGCAAAGAGGAAACCAGCATTAAATTGCTTTGAGCCTGGATGTCACTTCACCAACCAGTAATGCAAATGAGATATTTTTAAGTTAAAAATATTTTTTTTTTTTTTAATATAAAGTCTGAAAGGTGACTGATATTTATATTTTAAGTGCAAACTCAGAGCAATATTAAAGTGTTTGGAGTTCACAGAACTCTATGAATGGTTTTACTGTTCCTGCAGTGCATGACAAAAATGTTGACAGGGAAGCCTCAGGCCACCTGCCAGGCATAGCAGCATTCACTGTGTGCCATGCTAAAGGCTGAATGGCAAGGTTGACACTGAGCTGCTCGATAAAATAGATCTTTCACATCCTGCAAGAAATGAAACCCCAGCGTTTCAGGACAAGCATCTATAACCACCCAAGAGAGCACTGCAATATTTATATTTTTTAAATGGAGTTTCAGCCTTCTAGTTTCCTCAACCCTCAGCTGAGAATAAGAAGAGTAAGAAGAACTGAGGAGTAAAATCCAAGAATTCAAGCAGCACTGTGATAGTTGGGGTTTTTTACTCCACATTTCTAGTCATGTTACATACCATAGATACGACATTTTGTCATTCCCTAAACTCTGCATTTGAATGAAGCAGCAGCTGCTTGGTGGACTACAAGATTTCTATTACGAGGAATTGTTGCTTCATGGCAGAAAAACATCTTCAAATACACTCTTATTTCAATTTAGATTGTATAAAAACAATGAAACTCACAAGACTGATCCTGTACTTCTATCTCTTAGCCTGACCTCCATGTCATTATTCTTTGCCCTTGCAAAGAGAGTCTGTTTTCATGAAGCCTGGAGACTGCTTTAAGAGTTGACCTTCCTATTGAAGTCAATAGTGAGTAACCAAGAATCTAGCCAGAATTTCACTAATTGATATTTGTAGATCTATGAAGTACTGGTGATGTAATCACTGATGTAATGTCAGACACTGAATAAAATTATTAATATTTCCTTTAAAAACTGTGACGACTACTTCAAAGCCATTCAAAAAGGAAATTGCACATGAGAAACAAATGCTTATTAACCTTAATACGTGTAGAAGATCATACAGCAATGATGTGATTCTAGGGGGAGAAGCCAGTTACAGGAAAGAAACTGAATCTTCAAATCTTCTTATTCCAGGCAAGGTTTTTAGCTAAATACTTAATTGATTTCTTCTGTCATCTTGCAGTCTAACTGATTGACAGAAAATATGGATCTTTTTGCTATTTTGTATCTTCATTTTCTATTTAATCCAATCAATTTCTGGTATGTCTGCACATCAAATCTGAAATAAAATTTGTAGCTGGGCACACAGTGGTGTCTGACAGACAATTATAAAGCAAAACTGTCATGAAGGATAGACAATATGCATACACACAGCGTCCACTGTTGCTGAAACAGGGATTTTTAACATTAATTGTCAATGGTATCCTTACCTTCAGGAGATAGCCTCAATGTCAAGCATGTAAATTCTCATGAAAGCAAAACATTTTCAGAAGATAAAAGACATGAAATTATGAAAAATGTTCTGTTTCCTTTAATGTATTCTAAATCAAACAGTCTGTAGTATGATATGTTTTAGGTTAATTAGTTTAATCCATATTTAATTAAGCTGAGGTTTCCATGCCAACAAATGGTTTTTAAATTGTAGAAATCTTGGTGATGTAGAATGAGAGTAAAACATTAATTGCCTAAAACGTTTTGTTGTAATTCTTTTAACTAAAATGTGAAGTGCCTCCACATTTGTAGCTCTAGTTCAGCTAATAGCCAGAGTTCCAGTTCTGTGAGGGAATAATTTAGTTCAACTGCACTCACACATCAAGACTGATTGTACCACAGTAACAAGTTTTCTGTAATTCCACCTTTAAATGATGGAAATGACATATTCACTAACAACAGGTGTTGCACATACATCTATAACACCTCACATAAGTTTTTGCTACTCAGATATATTACCCTGAGATTATTTAATAAATTGGCCTCGAATTTTGCATCAACAGAATGTTGCAGCAGAATGCCACAACTGCTGCATATCTGTAGTGAGATGGAGAAGGTAATATTGGAGGAAAATAAAGGAATCCTAATTAGATTATAGGGGGTTTCTCACCTTCAGTATAATTGTGTTGTAAAACGTGGTATGTGAACTGTACAAACAGTATATAACTAACATGTTCAATATGGATTAGACTTAGAAGTCTAAAAGTAGCTTGTCAGTTCAAACAGAGGATCCCTATGAATAGGGGAAAATACTTCCAAGACAGTAGAGACTGCAGTACTGCTTGTTGACAAAGCAACTCTTCATCCTGATGAAAAGCAAGGTGTCTTCCCTTCCCTTCCCTTCCCTTCCCTTCCCTTCCCTTCCCTTCCCTTCCCTTCCCTTCCCTTCCCTTCCCTTCCCTTCCCTTCCCTTCCCTTCCCTTCCCTTCCCTTCCCTTCCCTTCCCTTCCCTTCCCTTCCCTTCCCTTCCCTTCCCTTCCCTTCCCTTCCCTTCCCTTCCCTTCCCTTCCCTTCCCTTCCCCCTTCCCCCTTCCCCCTTCCCCCTTCCCCCTTCCCCCTTCCCCCTTCCCCCTTCCCCCTTCCCCCTTCCCCCTTCCCCCTTCCCCCTTCCCCCTTCCCCCTTCCCCCTTCCCCCTTCCCCCTTCCCCTTTCCCCCTTTTTATAGTATTTGTATTCTGTACTTATATTTGTAATTGTTCTTGCTAAAAATTAATTGTGAAACTTTTTATCTGGTCCTTAAGTAACAGCAAAAAACATGTTATGATAGTTTCTTATGGAAACTATCCATGAAAACAAAAGTTACAGATAATGTCATTGACATTAAGCAGTTATTAAAGGAAATACATGAAATCATAGAATCTCAGAATGATTTGAACTGAAAGGGACCTTAAAGGTCATCTAGTTCCAACCTCCATGCCATAGGCAGGAATACTGTCCACTACAGTATCCACTATCAGGTTGCTCAAAATACCATCCAACCTGACCTTGGATACTTTTAGGGATGGGGCATCAAAAGCTTTTCTGAGCAATATTTTTCAGGATCTCACCAACCTCAGTGAAGAATTTCATCCTAATGTCTCATTGAAATCTACCCTCTTTCAGTTTTAAGCTATTACCCCTTGTCCTATCACTACATGCCCTTGTAAAAAGTCCCTCTGCATCTTTCTTGTAGTACCCCTTGACAGAGCTGAGCCATCCATTCCGCCAAGCCTGTCTCAGATCCCTAGATTCTTTCCTCCCCATACTTTCCTCTCTGTGATCCCCTAAGTCTGGAAGTGTATCCCAGGATGGCAGAGTTGAGCAGTACATGGAAGACACCATGAGTAGGCTAAATCCTCTTCAAGGATTTGAGAAAAATGGCTGAAAATTCTCTAAATTTGATGGTTGTACAGAAGGCAGTCTTTTTACTTCTTGTATCACTGGTCTTGTATCACTGACATGATACATAAAAAGACTGGCACAACCACCAACAGAATTAAAAAGAGAGTGTCTTCTCATTTTACAGAGAGAAAAAGTTGCACATCTAACCTGAGAAGGGGATCTTAAGATGCAATACTAAACTGAAAATAGCCTCTTCTAATGGCTCAGAATTAAATTTATAGACCCTGAAAAGTGTAAGGTTTTGGGTCCACTCTGATTTCTCATTTCCTGTTGACCAGTTCAAGACGGAATCTGTTGTAAATCCCTAATGTGCTGCTTAAAAGTTGCATGTAATATATTTAATATTTACCCTTCAGCATGAAGCATATTCTGTACAATTTCTAACACTACCATGTCAACGCTTTTGTGGATCTAATTCTTGATTCTAAAATTTCTTAATACCAAAACAGTCAATGCATCTAAATCTGGCCTTTTGAGTACAGACTAAGTACAACTGAAAGTAAAAACTTTTATATTTTTAAAATTAATTTGTTAAATCCTTTTAAATTATGTATCACATTAAATCCCTAAATTAAACATGCTCATGGCAGTTTTCTCTTTCATTATTTTTTCTTTTTTGGTCAAATTTATATGAGCTCTTCTCTTGATGCCAATGTAATGTTCTGTTCTGGTTGTTTCAATTAAGATCATTACCATGTTTGAGGTCTAACTTCTCTAACAAATCTTACTAAAATGAGTAGAACAGTGAATGTGCCTCTTTTGCCACAATTTAGAAGACACAGCCATAATTATGCAAGATTACTAGAGCTCAATTGTTTCAGAACACAAAATTTCTATTTAGGCTTTGTGTGTCATAATTTGTCTCCATCTTTCAGTAGGTTCTTCCTATCAAACTACATCTTCCCAAGAGGATATAAAAAACAGTGTCTTCAAAACCAAGTTAAAGATCTAAGGAATTTTAAATACTGACCCTTACTATCAAGTAAACTTTAGCTGCAAAATGATGAAAAGCACTGAGAATGGTCTGATGGAGAACAACTAATCCATATTGTTATCATGGCAACCAGAATGCATGCAAACTCATTTTTATACTAGAAATTGAAAACATTACTGTTAGGTAATAAAACTAATTAGTTTTAATTAATGATATCTATTGAAAAGCTTTACACTTCCAAGCGTAACCACTAACTATTAGGCATATACAAATTTAGAATCAGGAGAAATAATAAAAATTATTTATTTGTAGTTATGAAAATAATTGAACGTTTAAGCAACTAATTTTCATTAGGAAAAGGAAAAAAGTACCGTTAGTACTTAGTACCACTATTTCTAGTTTAGAAAAAAAAAACACCTTAAAAGCAGAAGCCGAAAATCTGTAGTAGTACTGTAGAAAGCTGATATTAAAATAAGAAGTTTTGTGTTTTGTTGTGTGTGAAATATAGCAAAAATTATTAGAACTAGTAGAAAAAACATAGCTTGTTGAGCACATGAGATTAGGTGAAAAATCTGTAGAGATGGCTAGCACATTAGATGATTGCTAAAGTAATATTAGCAGTTCTAAATAACAACCATTTCCAGCTGAGATATACAACAGAGAAATGCTAGGTGAAGATATTTCAGTGAACATTTTACAGGAAAACAATTTTTGTAAGACTTTGTGATTAGAAACTGAGAATATCTTCCTTGCAGGAAAAGTGGTTTGCAGTCGGACATCCTCTCTCCATTTACATTATGAAAATTGATAATGGCAAAATTGGGTAGCTTGAACTAAACCATCCTTAAACAATTTTGTGTTCTCTACTAACCAATGTACATGGAATCTTTCTACAGCTTATTCACAAACATAGGCCATGATAACCTAGTTTGAAGATGGGTATTGCAAAGTACTCACACCTGAAGCCTTTCTGAGATACTGATGCTTGAGGAAATGATAATGTAAACTGCTAAAGTGGAGATTTTTCAGAGAGTTCTGGACCTGTAGGGATTAATTACTCAAAACAAGGGTCAACAATTCCCTTTTGAATATTTGGTGATACTAGTAAATATTGTATTTGCAAGCTAGCAAATTCCATGTTGCTAGTGCCTGCACTTTGTGAGCACATGGGTACAAGAATATCTGTACATACAAATATATTTGAACAAACCCATAAATTTTTTGAGGGTGAAATAAAGTGTATTCTAAAGGCTCAGTGGTCCTAAATCATGTACTATCTTCTTTTACCTTCTGTAAAAAGAGACATGAAAAAAAAAAAATTTAAATTCTGTTTTTGCTGCAGGGATGATGTTATGGGCTTAGAGGGTCTAAGGTTTCATTCTCCAAGAAATTTTCAGTTGCTCCGAACACAAAAAGCAATACATGCTTACCTGTTTAAATCTAGACAACAGTGCAGTAGTCTGCCTTGACTTTTGGCCCATCTTAACCTGTAAGACATATTTGTTTTATAAGATAATGAATTTTCACTAAAAAGGAAGAAATTCAGACTGTACTGATATAGCGTTAGGGGGATTTGGTTCACTGACTTCAAATCATGACATCACTGACACATGTAGAGACATCTCCTCTGTTTCCATGTAGCCACAGTTAAGGGATGAAGGTACCAGATGGAATAAGTGCCAGTTCTTGCTCTCAGGTGCTTTGGTGTTGTTATTGAGGCAATAAGCAATTAACTCTAATTATTCTCATGAAGATAAGCAAGTATGACCTTGATCTGATATGGCTCGGGAATTAGTGGGGTGTTTCTGAATGTACAATCTTTGAGAAGTGGCTTTTCATAGTAAATCTACTCCTTAACCATGGAAATTTTATTAGAAGTATATGTTGGTTGGTAATGAGACCCATGAGCCTGTGAGAAATAATGGCCATTCCAGGGGTCTTCTGAGTGCACTGAATGATCAGCTAGGGTTTTAATCAGACTTAGATTTGCAAAAGCTATTTCTGTATAGAGGTTCACTTTAGGTGTTTTGAAAATGGAACTGGAGAGGGAAGATTAATGTTAGGACTTCATTAAGTGGCACTAAGATTGCTAATTCAACCTGCTATTTCTGCTTAGGAATGTGAGATTAGGATTTATTTCTATCTGAAAGAAGCAGAATTATAAAAATAGCATAAAATCCATTACAATGATGAAGAAAAATTATAATAGTCTAGAATGATGTTTTAATTAATATTGGGCTAACCCTGGGCAACGGGAAATGTCAACTGCAATTGGCCATGCCAAGCCACAATGTGTGCAGTCAAGTGAGCAAAAATATGATGATTTGAGGAAAGCAGAAAAAAGAAACTGTAAGCACCTAATATTAATGCACATGAAACTTAAAAGGAACAGAAACCGCAGTTATGCTGGACTGAGACAGCCACAGATGCTGGCAATAAATATCATCTTCTGCCAGTGCCAGACTAGTTTAATCCAGGGTTTACTGAAAAATGTGATTGTGAAAATAATGCATATTTTTCAATGTGTAATTTTAACTGTCTCATCCTGGCTCCTCTTGTCTGTTTTTCTATGCATACAATGAAAATATATATTGAGTTTTTTCCTTATTCTCCCTTTTGTGGAGAAGATTGGCATCTGAAATTCAACTGCAGTTGCAGTTCATTTTCTGCAAGTTCATTTTCTGCAAGTAATATTATCGCGTGTCCTATTGTTAAACAGAAAAAACGCTATTTCAACTTCTCTGCAGGTTTAAGAGATTTTATTTATGCTGTAACATTACTGTTTTCACCAACTTCAGAGGACAATATAAAAAAGCAGCTGCTGAAAGTCAAAATGTTTTCTTATAAATAAAGCATTTATCAGCTTTATCTTTCGAATACCATTTATTTTCTGAAAATGGAATGTGCACCAAATAAATAATATTTCATAGGATGGATAGATGGATGACTGTTTTCCTTAAATATTAAGCTCTTCTCAAATACAAGGTTTGTTGTTCTCTCTAGGATTGACAAAGTTTTCTCGTGTATTAAATAGCTTTGAAGAAGTTTTTGTTTTGGTCAGAAATGTTATTCTGACTTCAAGAGTGCATCAGCTGATAAGGATGCATTAACCAAAACCAAAACCCAAAGTCAGTGGTAAGAAAATGCAAATTATTGTTTTCAGGCATTGCTTAGAGCATTCACTAAAATGTAATTATAAATCTCCTAGAATAATATTGGAGAGACTACTAAGTAAAAGTTTCATAGGTAGATGTAGAAAAGCAATATAGTGTTGTGTAATTTGTTCCGAACATTTTCTTTTTTACCCTGCTGTGGACTACTCCTGTGTAGCCCTTCAATCAGCATTAAAACAAATAGTCAGAATGTCTCAGCCCAAATTAAGATAGAGATGAAAGTTTTCCACTCAAATAGAGACAGGCAGACATGTCAAATCTCTGCCTGTCACCCAAAGATTTGTCTTCAAAACGAACAGCAGAATAGGCTACATAGGTAACAAATCAACTTGTTGATTTTTTATCTATGTAGCTTATTCTATTGTGAATTATGTCAGGATCTGAAAATCTTCCTGTGAATTACTGAGCCAGGTCACTAATACCATTCACCTCTTCCTTTTTTTTTTACCTTAACTTCTGAAGCCATTACACATAGTGGGGTTTTTTTTTATTTGTTTTTTGGGGTGTGTTCATTACTAGTAGTAGTCTAAGAAATATGCCAGAGTGGGGTGGGTCAGAGGCAAGCTCCTTGTCCCTGGAATAAAAAATAGGGATTTTGGTACTGATGTTCACTTTCCAGTCTTTCTTCTACAGTGTTTTCCAGAGTATTGTCCCAGGAGTGTTTAGTAAATTTTCTGATGTATTTTGATGTGTGAACTAGACAATTTACTGACACCTACAGCTTTTAATCCTGAGTTCATCTGTAGTGTTCAGTTCTGTGAAGAAAAAGCCTCTTGCATTCCTTTTGCATTTGTGCTTAGCAAAAATTTTGTGCACGTATTTCATTTACTGGAGTTGATCACAACAGTTTATCCCAGCTTTAGTTATTGTTGAATAGAGTTCATGGCTAAATAAGTAGCTTTTTAGTATTAAATATATTAAGTTTAATTTTAATTAAATATAGTTAGAATTATATGTTAATTCACTGACACTGAATTCACTGACAATTATTCACAATACTGAACATTGTTTTCGAAACTTGAAATTATTCATTCAAATAGAACAAGAATGAAAGGAGTGCAAAATTATGACCAATTTTCTGCCCCATCTCACTCTTGTCCTACAGAGGTCTGATATGCATCCCTTTCTCTCATATGGACGCTGCCAATCATGCATTAGTACTGCACTTCGTGTACGCTTCTGTGGTGTGAATACACTTTTCCACTCCACAGCCTAGGGTTATGCGCGTGTACTTTCACTGCTCCTCCTAAAAGTCATCTTTGGACAAACACACAGTGATGCTTGCTGGATCAAAACATGTGTGTGCAGAAGCAAGTAGGAGAATATGAGTGGAGCTCGACCCATCTCATGTGTAAACCAAGAAATTATGTGAGCAGAACCAAGCACTCTGTACTCTACGAAAATTACTCATTTTTCTCTACCACAAGGCAAGAAAAATTTTGAAAAATGTTGGATTTTCAAACTGGCCTCTGGAATAAGCTTACAATCCAATGACAGAATAAATTCAACCCTCATGCAGTTCCAAGTGACTGAAATGACAACTGTTTTGTGAAATTTCTGAGAACCTAGACTTCTCAGTATTACGGGCTTCAAGATCCAATCTGCCTGTTTTTCCTATATGATTTTAATGGTGTCTTTTTGTGTGCTTTAGGGCCTTATATATGCACAATGTGAAACAGCTTTTAGACCAGCAGATGTTCTCATTTGTTACCTACACTCTCTACTTTCAAGTAATTTTAAAATAGTTTTAATTTTTTTTCATATTTTCATTCAAATTGCTTTTCCATGCTGCATTAAATGGTGAGTTTTTATATCACAAAACATATTAGTTTGAATTGCAGATATTGTATGAACATATTTAAATGATGGCTTCTTAATGTTATAGTGATATTTTACACCAAGTAAAGTGTGTTTAAATTCATTAGATTTAGAGAAAGTGTAAATCAGGTAACAATAGATAATCGCTTTATTCCTGTAGTAGTTATTGCTTCAGGCAGATGGGATTATTTAATAAGTCTCTGATGAAATGCAGTGACAGAGGATCTTAGTGGTATACCTGCCAGAACATTTAAGAAAACTGAAGGTGTAAAACTTGAAAGAAATACTGTTCCAGCATGCTCATAACAAAGGTACATTTTCTGTGCTTTTTATACTTTATATTATTTCCTTAATTAAAGAAAAATAAAAACTAAATAAAAGTCTGGTCAAAATACTAAGAAGTTATCATGCAAGATTATTTTCAAATCAGCTCAGAGCAGCTGCCAAGCACTTTTAAAATCATCTGAGTGTGGGAGTCAGCTGCCTAAACACAGGTAACTACTGCAACCTCAGAGGCCTCAGATCCATTAGTCCTTCACCTGTTACCTTACTAAGGCATGGTTATCCTGTAGGTGTTGTGTCATACCTACTGACCTCATTTCAGATGTCCTAGAACATTTAATGTAGTCTATATTTGTCACTGTCATATTTTCTGAAAAATCCTCTCTGCCCAGGATTTCTCTCCTGTGAAGCTGAGAAGCCTCAGAGAAAAAGGAAAATAATATTATCTCATTTGCTTCTCCTGTGTTTTGCTGCTTTGGAATGTGGTTGGGGATTGTTTATCCAACACGTGAATTGTTTTTACTTAATGACCAATCACAGTCCAGCTGTGTTGGGACTCTGGAGAGAGTCACAGGTTTTTCATTGGTATCTTGTTAAGCCTTCTGTAAGTATCGTTCCTCTATTCTTTAGTATAGTTTTAGTATAATATTCTTTAATATAATGTAATACCATAAAACAATAAATTAGCCTTCTAAGAACATGGGGTCAGATTCATAATTTTCTTCCTGCCACAGGGGACCCCACATACATTTACACAATGAATTCTACACTCAGTATCCCCCAGCTGAAAGCTACACTTTTGCTGAAAACAGGCCACAGCATATAAGTCCTTCCAAAATGTCTTTTCTTTTTTTTTTTTTTTTTTTTTTTTCTCTTTATGCTGCACTGGAGAACAAAGATTTATGGTCAAGGCACAGCCCAGAGACAATGAGTAAGTTGTTTGAAATCAGAAGGAAAACATAGAACCTATTTGCCTCTTAGAGAAACATTAGGAATTGGACAAGTTCTAATATTGCTTAGAGCCATTGTATTCCATAAAAGCATCACTAAGAAATCATCTCATGGGTGGTGGAATCTGTTCACCTTCAGGAAAAATTCATAAGGATAAAAATCTAATGAAACTTGCAGAAAATAAAAGAAGCAACACTTGGTGCAAAGAGAAAGAAAACAAAACGTGCAAGAAAAAGGAGATATGCTTAATTTTGTACTGCTGTTGTTGCTATTACATTAGTTACCTGAGTAGGCTGAATGTACTTCTAGAGTGTACTAAGATCAGAACCAAGGAAGATATGGTACCTAGCTTCCTTCTAATTGTATACTCCTCAGAAAATCAGAACATGGATATTTAACACCTTTAGAATGCTGTCAGTCAGGTTTGTACAATATTTTCATAGAATTTAATACATAAGGCATTACCCGTAGCTGTGAAAGCAGTGTGGTTTTTGAGATTTTAGTTTTTAAAATAGTTTCTGACTGAAAAAAATAGGAAAGATTGTTAGGTCAAAATAACATGGAAATGATGATAGTTTTAATCAAATAAAAATTAAAAACAGACAACAGGAGTACAACCTAGCCTGAACAAATTCAAATATTGTGTCTAATCTTAGCTAAAATTTTCTATTTTTCTCTCTCTTGTTGTGGCATGATGATGAGGCCCTGACACAGCAGCCTGCGTGCTTAAGAAGGACAAAGTCTTAGTAATTTTCCTAGAAAGAGAAGGAACTCCCAGCTGTGTTGGCTTCACACATTCCTCTCTGTATGTGCATGAGACTACCTCTATTGCAGAAGGTATATAGACCAACTCTGCTATAAAGGTGGTTTTGGTCGCTTTTCACTTTTGATTATATCATTGTTATGGATTGGTATTAACTAAAAACTTCCAGAACTCTAATGCAATAAAATGAGGCCAAGATATCCTCATATCCTCTGCTGATTTCTAACTCTAAAGCACTCTGATATGAACTGAGATTGCATTGAAGCAAGGACTTAACATCTTTTTAGCACATCTGGAATAGGAAACCAGAAGGTGATAATACCTTTGAAAACAATCTCTAATTGGTTTTAAATATAGAGAAAGCCAAAGTAATTGGCCTTGAGTTATAAAACTAGCAATATCATCCATGACTTAATCTAATTATCTAATTTTAAATAAATATACTGTTAAGACAATAATCTTTGTGAGTGGAGGGAAAAGGGCTCTGGGCATGGGCAACAGCTATGGGCCAGAATGCTCTCCAGGACTCAAACATATTGATCAGTAAGAGCTGTTTATGTGGTCTGTGCTGGGCTGGGGAGACATTATCCTTGTCAGGTTGTGAATGCCACAGCACAGAAATCTTATAATAGGCATTGATATTCACCTGCTAAACCCATGCTGCTTAAAAATTAAATTTCAAGTTATGTCACTGAGTCGTGTGGCTCTTTTTTCCTCTAAACCCGCTCTAAATCCCCCCTCTGTCATGTCTACACAGCTGTCACATCTTCATTTACATGTCACAGTACCTGAGCTAACTCAGCTGTGTTTTTATTAGGACTTAACAAGTATATCACATTAGTCAAAACCCCAAAATACTTACAAATAACTGTAATCTTGACTGCAACTCAGATTTTCTTAGTGGCACATTTCAGTACAGTACTTTGCAGAATAGCAGCTGCTGTATCACTGTGAGTGGGTGAATGAAAGTTGTATAAACTGTTTCATTACTTCAACAGCAGAGAGTAATGCAAATAATCTTTTAGAAGACATTGGAAAAAACACTGTAAATACTAGAAATGGATTAATAGACATCCATGAATAGCTAAAATATACTTACAAATATGTAGTTTATTAAGAAAAGCAAAAGATAAAATGGGAAAAATTTATATTGTTTATATAAACCAAAGTTTGAGGATTTGTTAAGAGTGAAAAAAAATCTTTTTGAGATGACAGTAGGATTCTTCAGGCCTAAGCAAAATTGCCAGCAGAGATTTTAGGATAACTATATAAGTTTTTTTCCAAAATTCTTGATCCTGGAACTCTGCTGTTTTTCCAACAGTGCCTTCTGAATTTAAAAAATCTAGCCTAATCTGTGCTTTCAGTTTTGTCACTGTCTTCTACCACTGTAGGTTATTTGGAATTTCAGCGAAGAAAACATTTATTGGCTTGATTTTACACATATGCTTCCACATACTAAGCATATACTTCTGTTTTTGCTTAAGATTTTCTGCTCCAAAATAAATTTTAAAAAATTTAGAAAAGCAAATACACAAAGCTGGATGCTTTTGGGGTTTTCTTTTTGCATTTTCTGTCTCATTCTAGCCAATGACGCCGCAAGTTTTCCTGTAATGTAGTGTTGCCAGCAAGATTTATAGTATGGAATTAAAAAAATTTGGCCATGTATAGAAAAGACATTCATACTTTCAGAAATTGACTTAATATATTAAAAGATAAAGTCTATTTATTTAACTCTCATAGCCATTAGTAAAGACCAAATTATTTGCTTATTGAATTAGTATGATAACAATACTCATGCAAGCACTGTCTGATATGTTCAGATTGAGCTTGCATTTAGTTCTAGTGACAATGTTTAGATTGATGAACACTGCAGATGAGTCATTCTGGTCCTTGGCACTGGAGTATGTTATAATTGTAGTGTGATGAGATAACGAAGAGACTCTGAGTTTAAATAAAAAAAATAAAAGGGGTAGTCTTGGGATATGAACAGTCGAAAACAGAGAATACCAATTAGCTTTTCCATTTCCCTCTGCTCTTTTGCCCTCTCTTCCCCAATCCCTTTCCATTATATCCCATTTAAGAATTACAGTTCATGATTTTTTGCAATAATAGGAGCATTTGAACTAGAAACAAAATGTATCATATGTAGGACATTCATTTTGAGCATGCTATACACAAAGCTGGAATTGAACAGACATTCATTTCAGATTTCAGTGTTTTGAAACTTTTCATTTTAGATTTCAAAAGCTGCAATTACATGATGATATTTGATGTATTCCAAAAGTGATGTTTCATGCATAGGACATCTGATATTTATTGAAAATGCTAGAAAAAAAACCACATTCTAACCATCATAATTTAAATATCACCTTATTCATACTCTCTTCAGGATACTTTAAAACAGGCCTAGAAGGGTCTATTAAATTGCATTTAAGCCCAGTACACTTTGCAGGTGTCCAGTATAATGAACACTTTAAATGGCTATGCTCTAAGGTTAATTTGTTCTGTAAAATTGCCCAGACCCCTCTAGAGTATTCATTAGTAGAATAAAACAGAGACCTAATCCAGATAGATGCTAAAGGATTATCATTATTGCTGTAAGGATGACTTTGATAAAATTCTAATTGGAATTGCCGCATGGGGACTGAACAAATGAAGCAGATTATGATAAATACAGGGTTTCAGATCTCTCTAACTAAATTCTGAGACTGGGGTAAAATAAAGTGATCAAACTCATCTGAAAACAGATAGCTACCTCAATTTACTCCAGAATTTCTTAGAGTGGCATGAAAATTATACTCAACTGCATATAATTATACCAAATGTCAGCACAATACAATTAGAGCTAAAAGACCATTGCACATTCATTTCGCTTTTAACGGCATTTTATTGCAAACAGACTTTTGTCTCATTAGTGTAGTACTGACAGATTTAAACCTATAGTTATACAGATTCATCCATAATAATATCAAACAAGAGCATTATATTGTCTTTTCTCTCTGCATTATATAAAAAGGAGAAATTTTCTTTTGGACCTTTTAAACACAAAAGGGAATTAACATTATCTAAATAAAAAAAAAATAAACTGTCTTGTTTTGCATTCAGATATATAAGTGGTAAAATTCCTGTGTCATGAATCCACAGTTTATATGCCATTAAAACAGATTGTGAATTAGTCATTGTACATGTCCATCAAATGCAAGTTTTCATTTCATGGTTGTTATAGATTTTATGGTTAACAAAATGAAAGGAAAATTTTTCTACTCAGTGTGAGCTACAGTGGCAGAACACAGCCTTCAGGGATAGCAGGGATAGGGAATCCCCAATTTCTTTGGGCAACCTGTTCCAGTGCCTCACCACCCTCACAGAAAACATGTAAATATAAACCTACTCTCCTTCAGTTTAAAGCCATTATTCCATAGCCTATTGCTTCTTGCCTTAGTCAAAAGCCCTTCCCAGCTTTCTTGTAGTCCCCCCTTTGGTACTGAAAGGCTGCTATAAGGTCTCATCAGAGCCTCCCCTTTTGGTACTGAAAGGCTGCTATAAGGTCTCACCAGAGCCTTCTTCAGGCTGAACAACCCCAACTTTCTCAGCCTGTGTTCGTAGGAGAGGTGCTCTGTCCCTCTGATCAGCTTTGTGGCACTCCTCTGGACCAACTCCAATGTGTCCATCTCCTTGCTGTGCTGAGGAGCCCAGGGGTGGGTGCAGCTATTCCAGTGGGATCTCAGGAGAGCAGAGCAGACAGGCAGAATCCCCTCCTGGCCCTGCTGCCCACGGTGGTCAGACACAGCCCAGGACAGGTTTGGCTCTCTGGGCTGTGGGTGCACCTGGCTGGGTCATGTCCAGCCTCTCACCCACCTGTGACCCCAAGTCCTTCCCAACAGGGCTGCTCTTCATCTGTTCGTCCCTCAGCCTGTGCAGATGGCAGAGGTTGTCCTGACTCAGGTCAGCACCTCGCGCTTGGTCTTGTTAAACTGCAGGAGACTCGCATGGGCTCGATTCTTGGGCTTGTCCAGCTTCCTCTGGGTGGCATCCCCTCCTTCAGGTGTGTCAACTGCACCCTCAGCTTGGAGCTGTCTGCAAACTTTATGAGGGTGCACTCAATGCCTTTGTCTGTTTTAATTAACTGCATCTATAACTGCAGCCATTTTTGCAAAATTTTCTGAGCGAATAGAGCTTTAATTCACTTTTAAAGAAATTTAGGATAGCCCTGGTTAAGTATTTTTGATGTTGTTTGGAGTGGTTTTTTTTATTTACATAAAAACATTTGCTACTGAACTTAGGTTTTCTAGTCTAGGATTTAAATTTGAATCCATTTACACCAACAAAAAGTTATCCAAAATATCAATGGAAGAATCATATCAGAATTAACATACTAATTATGTAGAATTTAAAGACAAAACCCCTAAAATTTAGGGAAAATAAAGAATATAAAGTTTAAGAAATTTTAAAATTATTTTATAAGATATATTGAGGCAATATCTTTAAGCATATATATTAATCAGGCTTAAAGCAAAGACCATATCTATATTCTTTTTTTATACTGTTTATTTGGAATTGCTACAGGTTATAATTGAGCATTGCCTGAATTTAAAAAAATGCCATATAATTCAGAAAGATGAAAATCATGTGATTTTGCTGATCTGATTCATTTCTATAAATAAGTCTTCAGATTCAATTATTTCAAAATATTCCTATGACTTATTTTGTTGCTGATAGTCACCTGCATCTTGAAACTGTAAGGGAAAGACCATAAAAGATGATATGATCTCTTCAAGAGTTTGACCTCACACACATTTCCTAATGATGTGCTAAGGTTTTCTTACCTATATTACTATAGGTCAGCAGCAGCAGGCAGCACTAAGACCACAACCCTTTCTACCACAAGCTCCCCTAATGTGTATTTATAAAAGGCAGTCCTACTAAACATTTCTAATCAAAGATGAACTATTTAGGACTCAGGTACATACTTCTTGCTCCTTTTTTCTCAATTAAATTTTTAAATAGAGAGTAATGCATCATGAGCAATGTTTTTGTCATAAGGTATATGGACTAGGAGAGCTACTGCAATTCTAGTTTATCTGTGGGTGTGTCACAAGACCTTCAAATGGCTCTATTACACCTCTGTCTTCAAGTGTGCATAAAGAAAATGTTATGGTACATTACAAACAAGTTTGTAAGATGTTCTGTATCATCTATTCTTATATCAAAACCAAGTGACAAACTAAACTTCCACATATCTGAGCAACTTGGTCCAGTGAAAAGTATCAGGAAGGTTAGAACAATGTGATCCTTAAGGTCCCTTCCAACACAAAGCATTGTATGATTCTATTATATTCTCTAAAAGAAAAGTTTTGTGGAAAGTAGTTTTATTTTAATTTTCTATTTTAAAAAAATCCTTCCAGTTAATTCTTATTCCCAGAATTCTAATTCTAGAATTCTATTCTAATTCTTATTGCTCTTATAGACACCACTATTCCTACTGATCTTTCTAAATCTATTCTTGTAGTGTGTCACAGACCTATAGTTACCCACATATGAAGAACATGGAGGCCTCACAAAAAATCCTGTTTTCTGCTGCCAATTATGGAACAGAAATACTTGATTTTCCTCTGCCTCACAATGTAGTTCCACTGTGGCTTCTCACACTTGATGGGTTTTTTGTCTTGGCAGTTGTTTCACTGAGAGAGACATAAAACTGGTAGAAAACAACTCCAGTTGTATCATCTACTTTCTTTGTAATTTTTTGTGATGCTGATATAGGTTTACGTGCATTATGTTTGAGATTGGCCATCTCTATTCACACTTTGCTATCTAATCCAAGAAACCTTAAGAATAGAAAGGGCCATACTCTTTCTTCAAAGGAATTTCTATTAGACTGCTGTATATCTCTGTCCAAAATCCAGTTCTGTATTTTTGTTTGATGACAATAAAATCTGTTTCTAACATATAACATTTCTAAATGTATAACAGATTTTAATGCTTTGCTTATACTGCTGTTACCCACCATGGAAGATCCATGTCACTTTATTGATACAAAGTCTCTAGCTTCTCTGTTGTAAAGTGCTATTGAGGTCTCTTTTTATTTGCTTGCAATTTTATCCATGCTGCATTCCTGCAGCAGAAATATTTACTGGAAAAATGCTAGCTCCTGTCTTACCACACAATCAGATTTCAACTGGTGTCTACCCTTCTACTTCCTCTATTCATGAATCACCACAGAAATTCACAAAATGCATCTTTTCAGTTCCTATATGTCATGTTTTAAACCCAGTCAGCAGCCAAGCCCCACTCGCTCCCTCACCAGTGAGATTAGGGGGAAAATCAAAAGGGTAAAAGATAAAAAACTTGTGTGTTGAGATAAAGACAGTTTAATAGGTAAAGTAGAAGCCACACACACACAAGCAAAGCAAAACACAGAATTATTTCACTGCTTCCCATGGCTAGTCAGGTGCTCAACTACCCCTGGAAGAGCAGGGCTCTGTCCCAGGTAATGGTGACTTGGGAAGACAAGGAACAAATGTCCCTTCCTATTCCCCCGGCTTTATACGCTGAGCGTGATGTCCCATGGTCTGGCCATGGTCCCTCTGGTCGGTTTGGGTCACCTGTCCTGGCTGTGTCTCCTCCCAACCTCCCACGTACCCCCAGCTTCCTTGCCAGCACAGCAGTACAAAAAGCAGAAAAGGCCTTGGCTCTGTGTAAATCCTGCTCACCAAGAACAAAAGCATCTCCATAGTATCGGCCCTATGTTCAGCTCAAATCTAAAGCACAGCCCCATATCAGCCACTGTGAAGAAAATTAACTCTACCACAGCTGTGATCAGCACACCATATCTGTTAAAATCTTGTTTTTTGTAACATCCAACTGTCACAATTCTTATTGTCTTCTGTTGTCTCTTACACTCTGAGCTGTAATTGAGTTAGATGCTTAAATCAATGTACTAAACAGCACTTTTATTTCAGTTCAGCATGAAAGATATGATATTATATGTCTACTTTTTTTTATGAGTGATTGCTAATAGTAACTAAAGTTTTCTCCCAAGAGAGGCTATAAAGTTACCTCTTTTTAAGTCCATATTTAAATTATTAGATATTTAAATTTCATGGGTTTAAGATTAGTTATTTTTTATTCACTAAGATCAAAGAAAATATAGGGAGAAGAATAGCAAGCTGTTGGAAATATAGGGAAATATGTATCTTAATAAATGATAAGTACATTTTTTTGCCATTTTACATCTTTATCAAATATTTGTCAGTTCACTTCTATAGTTCTTACGGGTCTTAAGTGTCTATGATGGATTGTTTTGTATAGACTTTTAATAAAGTTCAGAATGGGAGGATAGTATAATCAAAACATCTGAAGATGCTAGTCATCTTCCTATTGCTGACAGAAACTTTATAATTTTAGCTTTATTTATTTACAGAGTAAATTATTTTACTTACTGCCATTAAATGTAAAGTGTGCCGAGAGATTGAGAAAACACTCTTACATATCCCTTTAAAAATTCATTGTAGTGGCGAAGATCTCTAATATAGAGAACCTTTTACAGTACTTTGATAAGACAGGTGTTTTTTTATTTTCAGTTCTCTCTTTTTGATTGTGATCCCCTACAATGAATTGTTTTATGGTGGTGCCTGAAATGGTGGTGCCTAAGAGTATCATCATATAAATTTTGGATACAAAGCATATGTACACCAGGGCATCAATTAGGTAACTGCAATTATACTGGCTGCACTATCTGCCTTAAAAGTGGACTTTCTGCTCAGCACATTAGTACATTATATTGTTACAAAACCATTTGTGCCAGCTATCTACTACAGAATGAAGTTCAAATAATTGGTATTGACATAGACAGCAATAAGTGATCCGAATTTCAACTGAACATTTTCCTTTCTACTACCATTTGCTGACAGCAGATATCTATTTTGCTCCAAGATTTTTTTTTTCTGGGTCATTCTATGCACTCAGTCTGGGAGTTCTTTCAAGCAAACTGCCAATCTATGCAGTTTTAATTGTTTAAAAGGGAAAGCTTTTAAGTTTAAAACATTTCTGGGTACACCTGTGCTAAGAAAAATGTCTTCAAGATCTGATGCAGGCCAAATGAGATTTGGAAGAGGGTGCAGTCTTCCCTCTGTACTGCAGGGCAAAACCAGAACTGGGTGGACTGAAGGACTGCTAAAATAGAGTGGCAGCATGGCTGTTGAGCAGTGACAGACACACTCGCAATTCCATTCCTCAAAAAGTACATGTAAAACAGTAAGAAAATAAGAGAGGGACTAAAGGTGGACTGAAGATCTCTAAATCCTCTTCTCCCATGAGTGTATCCAGATTACAATAATTTAATCTGTTAAATCTACATATCCAATATGAAACTTCTGAATTATCAGCCTTAATAAATGTACATTTATAATTTGTATGTATAAAAGGGAAATATACAATCACATATGCCATGTGGTAGACAGACAGAAAAATAGGAGAAAAACAACCCATTGAGTACCTATGAACAGATATTTAAATTTTGGAATTTAGAGTCAGTTGTTACAAGGACACTGCAAGCCACGTCCTACACTTCAGAGCAGTTGGAAAGGAATGAGGGAAGAGAGGTGAAGAACAGAAACATTAAACAATACTTCAAGGTTTTCAGGATGCCCATTTTACACCTGAATTTTCGCGTGTATGAGTGGGAGCTGGAAAATAAGTACCTTGACAAGAGAATTTTTCTCAGGGTGCTCCTTCTGGGAAATTATTCTGCAGTGGTATGCCAAATTTACTAAATTATTCCTGGTCATTTCAGCACTAATTTTTCTCTACTTCCTCTCCAGATGCCTGACATTTACTAAGTGTTGCCGAAGTTCTAGAAAAAAGAAATTATACTCACTTGAAAGAACAGTGTCCATAGCACAAGGAGCAATTTAAAATCAGCCATAGGTGACTCAAGTCCCATCAAAGTAATAGGGTGAGACACAAAATTAGTTAACATTCAGTGTGGTCCAAAATGTCTAATATGAAACATATTTGCAAAATCCCTTGTTGTTTTCATTATATTTATTCATATGAGGATTATAAGTGCAACATAGGTATTCTTAAAACTGTGCACAATAAAAAAAGGCTAATGCATTCACATGTTCATTACTTGGTTTCTACCTGAGAAAAAACAAAAAATCCCAACCAAATCCCAGGCCAGTAACCACTGAAAATGTTTGGCAATCACTTGTTTAAATTTGAAGGCTATTGCAGCAATATCCAACAGGGATATTGCTGGGAGGTTTACCCAAAATCTGCTCAATACTAAACTTAGGACTAGTTTTCAAAATTCACTGTTAATAATTAAATTTATTCTTTCCCCCACCCTCTTTCTTACACATGTTAGAAATTTTGTTTCAGATAGATATATTCAGCCAGTTTTTAAACATTATTTTATAGGGTAAATGGGAAATCAGAAGTTGTGTTCTCACAGTTTATTTCTTTACAATGATCTACATCTCAGTTTATTATTCTCAATCTAATACTCAGTTTAGTAACATTTGGTATGTGTTGCAAATACATAGCGCAATTTGCAGTCTGTTACACCATTGGGTAATTTGCCATAAAGAAACAAGAATGTACAATTAATGATTTAGTATGTATTTCAACATGAAAAAAATGCAGGAAATATTCATGACATTTCTCATGAAACAAAAAAAAAATTGCTGTTCCCTGGTATTTCTTCAGTTTCTTGCTTTCTGCTGCATATACCTTTTAAGCATATGCAAAACCAAGTTAAGCAAAGGGAAGAAAGTTTGAAGAGCTTTTCCAGCTTCCTCTGAAAGAAAAAAACCCCCAATCTATGCACAATAAGTTTGACAAGAACAACATAACCTGGAACTAGTGAAAATAATTTATTTAATAAAAGTCTTCAAAAGTTTACCCTCAGTCAAAGTTCTGATAAATTTAAATACTTTTTCTATCAGTAAGGACTTATTTCTTCTTCCCTTTCAAAGAGTATTTCAAGTATTTCAGGAAGGCCGGTGGTACACTCAAATCTCAGTTCAACAAATTTAGGAAAAACTCAACATTTTTGAAAGCAGAATAGAATTTTTTAGTTCTCATTTACAATACAATAAGAGGCACTTTCAAAACAATGATTTTAATGTCAATCTGATGTTCTTAACCCAATTCCAGTGTTAACTTTGAAGCTTCATCTATCTTTTGAAGTCCCTACTTTTTTTAAATGCTTTGGGTTTATTTACTAAACAAGATAGTCTTGTTTTTGTCACATGGCCTAAATAACATTCCCAAATTTATGCCTTCTCTTCACCTCCTCATGTCACTCCCTTAAACAATGTGTGTTATTCTTTAAAACAACTACTTTCCAAGAACCTAACTTTTCTCATGCAAGAAATACTAGAAGGAGAGAATTTTAAGCCATTTTAGCCGTGGTTAGTTGAATACAGAAACAAGGAGAGGTAATCTTTTTTGTACAGTCCAAAATAAAAATCTGTTGAATGGGAAAAGGTGATAAACCCTTTTCCAAATCAATAGGAAATATCAAAAGAAGTTATGAGTTGACTGATTTGAGTATTTGGGTACTTCAGAAAGTAGGCTCCTGTTGTGATTTAAGCTCAGCTGGCAACTAAGCAATGTGCAGCTTCTTGCTCACCTACCAAGAGCACCAGTGGGTTTGGGAGGAGAATAAAAAGTATAACTTGTGAGGCGAGATAAGCAGAGTTTAATTATTGGAACAAATTAAAATAGAAGAAGAAGAAAGAAAGACAAAACACATGAAAAACAAGTGATGCACAGTACAGTTGCTCCCCAACAGCTGACCAATGCCAAACCCATCCCTGAACCAAAACTGTCCCACCTTAGCAGCAACTCCCACAGTTTATACACTGAAACTCTTACACAAGAGTTTATTTGTGTAATCTCTTTTCTGCAAGTGAAGTATCTCAGTGGATGACTCTCAGATCTATTCAGTGGCAATGTTTCTGACTCTTTCTTCCCTTTTGCAGTTCAACTAATTAAACTTGCATTGAATATAATGTTTTATATAGGTTCAGTCCAAATCACAACTCAAAGTACAGTCATTGTACAGGTTGAAATGTCTTGGAGATGAAATAGTTAACAGTGAGATTTTAAAATAATAGAATAAGAAATTGAATAAACTAAAAAAGATAAGTATTTTTACATAATCTGGTTTCTGAAAATCTCGGGTACTAAATGCTTTGAATGGGAAATTCCAGTACAAATTTTTACTCTTCATCTAGACTAATTAATGGTATATAATAACTTATGATTCACCTCTTGCTCTTACATGACTTCTAGTGCAAACTGGGTTTATGTTTCTTTTTTTGTGTTATTCTTCTTAATAATATATCTGATATTTAAAAATGAAAGCTTTACAAAGAAACAATTATAAAGTATATAAAAATAGATATAAAAATAGATGTTAACACAACCTGATTGCAAAGATAGATAAAGGTAAATATTAAATTATGCACAGCATTTTTTACAAAACTAGCCTTGTATTCTCTATCATTTATATTATTATATGAATAGCAATTGTATCCATATCCCACTGAAACAAATGAAATGCCAGTTAGAGATATGAAGGTGTATATAAATCATTATTTAGTTTGATTCAGAAAATAATTGCTATCCCAGTTTTGGATTATCTATTTTTCTAGTCTTAGGTGATTGACTATATCTTCATCTATTTTTTTCTTGGACTGCATTCAGCTACAAGTGAAATACATTATAATGTTATTTTTTATTTATATATGTTTGAAAAGTCTTATTTAAAAAAATAAAAATTTATATCTACTTCATAATGTAGGTAACAGATGATTAGTAAAAGCTTCAATTTATTGTTCAGCTCCATTCTTATTATGGAATTTGAACATCAGAATAAAAAATGGTAGTTTGAATGATAACACAATACTGATGCTAATTTTATAGAATCCGTAACGCTTTTATATTTGCTCAAATATTAGGTAGCTTTCCACATACATGTAGGCAAACAAGAAAAATTAATTCTATTTTATAATTAAAAAATATATCTGAAAGAGGAACACACTAAGATATCCCCCAGCTACTAATTAGGGCTAAAAATTACAACAGGTTCATTTCTCAGAGTTTGAAATTTTTAAGAGAAATATGGTCTGGAGAGATTTTGTTATACAGAGAACTTAAATGAAAATAATTAAACTCTTCCAATATTTCTTAGCAAGAGCTTTAATGAGACTCAATCTCTACTTTCATATCAGCATCAATTGCTCATACTGATTAATGGAAAAATATTAGAGAAATAATGAGATGTTCTGCTAGTGAAAAAGTCTGTTCTAATTCATGCACTGTTACAGTTAGAGGCCAAACAAAACATGCACTTTATAATCAGTCAGTAATTTCAGTAAAATTTCTTTTATACATTGTTTGCAAAAGTATCATTGAAGCAAATTAATGTATTAAATAAAAGAGTTCTGTGAAAAACTGCATGGATGCAAATATAGAAACTGGTTAAAGAATGATCTGTTAATTGCCTGAAACTATGGAAATAAGAGCTAGAAGTAAAGCTGATAGGAGAATTATATACTTTTGGTTGAAAATTTGTTTATTTTTCAACATTTCCTGATTGAGTTGGGCGTTTCAGAGAGGGTACTTTGCAGCCTCTGTGTAAAATCTGTGGATGACACTAAACTAGCTGTGTCACTTCATACACCAAGGCAAGAAGCAGGGCAAGATCAAAATGCACAATGATCTTGACAAACTAAAAGTCTAGTTTAAAATTAAAACAAAAAATAATAAGAGTACTAAAAAGGGCAATACTTCAACACAAATAAAATTAAGAGTATGAGCTGGAGAAAAACAGGCCTGACAATGACCATGAGCCACCTATGGAGCAGCAGCTCATACTGTTTATGCTGCTGGCTCATTCTCCCTCCTTGTTAAAGTGGCCTGGAAAACAATGGATGATACAATGGGAATGCAAATCTACAGATTGCATCTGTATACTGCAGCCAAAGCATTCTGTTCTTATGGTTTTTGCCAAAAGTGAATACGCTAAAAACGAAGCTTTTATAAACTACTATGACATAAGGATACACTAACAAGGGGTTATCAAGGGGCTTCATAAATAATGAAGGAATCAGTTAAGAAAATTCAAAAAGGAGCCAAATAGAACTAGAAAAATGTTTAGTAGTGTCAAAAGAAAGGATGAAAACCAGAGGAGCATTAGGAACATGTTTTGGTGCTGTCAGAGTCTCTCTGGGTCATTGTGGCCTCTGCCCAGGTTCAGTGTCTGACAGCGAGCACCCCCAGGTCCTTTTCTTCTGATCAGCTTCCTGATCACTCTGCCTTAGAGATCCTGGGGGTTTTGTGACCAAAGTGCAGGGCTGGCACTTTGCTGTTTTGAAGCTCATGCACTTGGCCTCAGCCCACTGATCCAGCCTGTCTACATCCCTCTGTAGAACCTTCCAACCCAACAGCAGATCAACAATTCCAGCCCATTTGGTGTCATCTACCATCTGAGGGTATATTCAATTCCCTCATCCATATCATTGATTATGATATTAGACATGAATGGACCCAATACAGGTCCATGAGGAGCACCACTAGCAACTGGCCACCAACAGGATTTAACTCCATTTACCACCACTCTCTGGGCCTGCACACCCAGATAATTTTTTAGCCACTGCACCCATCCAAGCCACGAGCAGCCAGTTTCTCCAGGAGAATGCTATGGGAAACAGTGTCAAAGGCATTACCAAAGTCCAGGTAAACAATATCCACAGCCTTCCTCTTGTCTGCGAAATGTGTCACTGTCATAGAAGCAGACCAGGTTGATCAAAGAGAACCTGTGTTTCATAAAGCCATGCTGGCTGGGCCTGATGCCCTGGTTTACCTGTGTTATGTGATGGCACTCAAGAGGTTCTGCTCCATGACCTTCCCCAACACTGAGGATGATGCTGACAGGCCTGTAGTTCCCTTCATTCTCCTTCTGGCCATTGAAAGTGACTCTGGGCATGTGCACCAGCTCCTCAGCACCCTTGCTGCACCCCACCTGGCCCTATGGACTTGTGTATGTCTAAGTGGTGTAGCAGATCACACAGCACGTGGTCCTAGATAACAGGGACTCCACCCTGCTCCCTGTGTTCCAGCTCAAAGTGCTGGTTACCTTGATGACAACTAGTCCTAGTATTAAAGGCTGAGGCAATAAAGCCACTGAGCACCTCAGCCTCTTCCTCATGTGTCACAACATTTCCTTCCCTGTTCCATAAAGACTAGAGATTTTCCTGAGCCCCCCTTTTGGTTTTCAATCTAATTGGAGTAAGCTTTTTATTATCTTTTATAGCAGTACCAAGTTAAATTCTAGTTGGGCTTTTACCTTTGTTTTTCCCTGCACAACCTCACAACATCTTTGTGAGCCCTCCTGAGTTCTCCTGACTCATCCTGCCTCTTCTTTCACACGTCAGAAACTCTCCTTTTTTTTACCTGAGTTCCAGTTAAATCTCTGTTCAGACAGGCTGGCCTGCTTCCCCATCAGCTTGTCTTTCAGCACATAGGAACAGATGGATCTGTAAATTTGATTTAAACCATATTAACTGAGCAGGTTTTCCTGTGAAACTACACATATTCTTCACAATATGAAATATCTTGGAGAAAGGCTATCTTATACAAGATAGCAGGAAGATACTATTTTATTGTTTTGAGCGTAAATGACACTTTTTATAAAATGACATTTAATTTAAGATATTACAAATGCAGCAAGAAAAAACAGCCTATAGTGGTGTAGGAGGTATGGAAAGATTGGATTTATAAGAATGAAAGGAAGAATTTAATTTGTTGAGTCTAGATAAGACAAAAATGAGATAAGGTATGACTGCAAAATGGAAATGGAAAACATGATAGAGAGGAATGACCTTCTCAATGGCCACAAAAACAACATAAGAAAAAATGAAACTAAAGTACCTATACTAAAAGTGTACATTAGGAATACCCCTTAAGTATCTACTTTATGAAGTTAGCACTTAAAACTTCTAATAAAGTGATTAATTGCAGGTAAAATATATTTTATTGTTTTCAAGAAAATTTCAGTGAAAGCACATGCAAATTTCTGTACTTCAAGGTCAAATTGAGTTTTTTAATAATTTGAGTCCAGACTAAGAAATGCTGTGTGGAATCCTCTTGGAATCCCACTGTAGCAGATCTACGCGTGAAGGACCCCATAGCAGGAAATGTATTCAAGAAATGAGCTGTGAGGAAATAAACAAAAGTATTTCCTGTATTGTTTGCTCAACCTTTGAAAAATCTCTGACTTTCTACCCTTCCCTGTATTTCCAATGCTGTCAGCAAAACTAGCAAAAAGACTTTGGCCCCCTAAGTGTTATTTTATGCCTTTTTTCTTTCTCCAGCTAGTCACATTTTCTTCTTTAGACAAACCACCAGGAGCTATTGCCATAGGATGAGTCCTGGTTCAGATACAACATATTCATGGCAATCACTTCTCACCTGGTGTCACTTGATTCCTTTTGCAGGCTGCTATGATTATACCCTACTCTGATTTGCATTGGATTAGTGGAATTTCCCTGCCTTTTAATGGAAAGGAACATATGGCACATTGCTTTAGAAGTGTGCTACCAAACATAATGAATGTTGGATTGACATTGTTACACCCATAAGCTTTGTTGATAAAAACAAATATTTATACACTATGACATTCTTTCTGCAAATTGCTACCCCTACTCAATGTATGATTCATGAGAGAAAGGATCAGATAAAACAGACTTGGCAAATGGCTAGAAACAGAAATAAACAAGCAGAGAGTAGAACAAAATTCTGTGTTACAGAATCCAGGGCCATATTGTCATTCCTAGAAATGGACTATAAACTTTTTACTGATATTTCAGATATTTTAGGGCTGAGACTTGTCAAACTTGCTCTGTCTGAACTTCTCTTGACCTGCCTGTAGCTTTGTTTTACTTGATTTCTCTGTGAAATCCATTTATCTAATTTACAAGGTCCACAGCTAATTTATTTTTCTTTTATCTCTCTTTTTATGGCCCAACCATAGTTTTGTAAAGATAAAGCAGTTATTCTATATAAAATTGGATATTTATGACTGTAAAATATTGATGCAGCCAAGAGAAATATATGCCTTGTATGATAGCAGAGGCCTTGAGAAGCAGAGCACAGTATGAGGAATAGCAGAGCATAGACCTGAAATGATAAGGGATGAGTCCCAAGAAAATAAAAATTTCATTGAGTTTTGGTTAATCAGTGGCAAAATTCCATCTTCATGCCATTCCCTCTTCTCCATTACTCCTGTGTCCTAACCCATGAAATTTAAGGCACTTTCCTCACTGTGGCTCTTTCTTAGAGATGGGACATACCCATTACTGTCCACAGTATATAAGTGATATTTCTTAAACTACTGAAGTAAGAATTCTCTAAGTTGCCACTATGCAAGTATAACTATCTTATGACTTGAAAGGTTCCAATTTGTGCTTAAGCTTGATTTATATGAAAAATCATAAGGGTGGGTATTTTGTAGTGAATGGAAAGTGTTCTGGGTGCCACAGTCATAGTGGAATCAAATGTTTATACATCACATGGCAGAGAGAATTAAACTAGGAATTTCAGATAGAAATAATTTAATTCCCTTATTTTTTCTTATTAAACAGAAAAATTGAAAAAATTACAAATTTAGGTATAAAAATGCATACATGAGGTACACAATAATTATATATATATACATAGTTTTGTCTGCCATGTTTGTATGTATGTATAGGTAAACACATATAAATATGCATAGATATTGTGCCTGGGATTTCACATAGTTTGATGATTGCAATGAGATCATCACACATAAATAATTTGGAAATCAAAATTTTTCAAATGGTTTTTTTGTACTGAGAAGTCCTAAGAAATCAGAGTTTATTTCATACAAATAGTAATTACTGAATTTTTGTAACAGTATTTTGCTAATCTATCAATTATAAGTGCAGAAGAAAGCGTTAGTCCCCACATAAGAGCTTCTTCCATGGAAGAAACTATATAATTGCCTGTGTATCTATGATTTGTGTAATGTATATTAATCATAGTAATATTTAATGGATTTCTGCTATATTGTGGAATAACAGGCACTTGCAGAATACAAAGTTTTTATGGATTGCTATAAGAATATATAGCAACAGATGTGATATTGCCATTACCCGGAGACATTTTTCCTGCTTCTTGGAAACTGAAGCACTGCTGTGGCTTAACCCCAACTGGCAACTAAGTACCATGCAGCTGCCTTGCTTGCTTATTCCCTACCCTGGTGGGTCAGGATGGAGAATCAGGCAAAAAAAAAACACCAAAAAAACCCTCATGGGTTGAGATAAGAACTATTTAACAATAGGAAAAAAGTTTAAAAAATGGTCACACATATAAAAGGGACAGAAAATTAAAACCCAAGAAAAATGAGTGGCACAAAATACAGCCACTCAGCACCCTCTGTTTCTCCTCTTTATGTTTTTGGTAGCCATTTCATAAGGCAGCTGGGCAACTTTATATGGCAGTACTGATATTGGGCCTCACACTGACTGTAAATCATGTGTGTGGCAGCTTCTGGCACTCCACATTATAATAACACTTCTGTTTGTGTTCAGTTGTGTTTTCAAACATCTGTAAATTTCCAGTCCAGCTAACACAATTCTCACATTACAGGTATTCTTGATCTCTAAAGTCTGTTAAATAAAAAACAATAGACATGGAGGGTATTCTAAAGGTTCATACAGTCCTGTAGTTTTCAAATTGCTGTTAACTAATCTAGAAAATCCATGGTTTATTTCTCTAGGAATATGTAGAAGATCAACAGAAATTTAAGTATCAAAAACTGTACAAGGTGTTCTATACTTCTGCTATTCAATAACATCTAAGATTTGTGTAAGTATCTCCTGCAATTTTTAAAATGACCCTTTACGTGCCTCTATGGTTCAGAAGAGATGCTGTTAATTTTTGGTTTAAGAAAAAGACAGCTGGTGGGATAAATGAGGGGGAAGTCAGTGGGACAGCTCAATTCCAGTAATTTTTGAGAGAAGGAGTTCCTTCTTTTGTCACACTTGCCACAGCTTTGAGCCTAGACAACTATTTTGCTCCAGGTAAGAGCAACAGTTAAGGAACGGCTTAGAAGCAAAGAGTCCATAGCCATGGTCTTCTACACGTTCAGCTATTTATTTTTTTATTTGTCTGGCACCAATGACATGATGGCAGTGGACATAATTCCTTTTATTCCAATATATAACTATAAATTTTCTCTTATGATAAAAAGGCTGTCAAATTTAAGTCATGTCCAGTAGCTTAGCCATCAAAAACTGTGCTGGTGCAGCTTGTGACTAACAGTGGGCCTATGCCTAAAGAAAGGAACAGCGCAGGAAAAGAAATGCACTTTTACTATATTTTAGCAGTAAGTACTGAACTCTTAGCAGTAAGTACTAATCAGAAAAAGAAAAAAAACTGAAATAATGTTTTAAATTCTACTATCATTGAAAGCAAAAGGATGAATGGTATGAGAACTCTAAAAGAAAACCAGCTCATATAGACCAAATTGTGTTTAAATGGGCTTTACTTAGACTGTGTCAACTGACGAACAATAATTTCAAAGCTGTGTTACAAAGTATTTGCTAATGGAAAAATGAAACCATTTAATCTTTGACACCACCTTGAAAGAAGGCACCTTCATTTCAAAGTCAATAGGGAAAATTCCTTCAAGCATAAATTAACTGGAAAAAAATGAAAACAGGAAATAAAATTTTCCATTCAGCTGCTCCTGTGACTACAGATGTGCTCAAATTACCTCTTTGTATGAGCTACCAAATTATGAATATTAGGAAAAAAAACCCACAAAAGCACAGGAAACCAGAAGCTACCTTGCAGGAGAAAAGAGAAAATTCCTAAGGTGGATGAAGAACTGTATTCAAGCAAGCTAAATTAATTGCTCTTGCAAATAATGCAAATATAAAATATATTCAAGACCTGAACAGCAACATACTGACTTTAGTTACTGTTAAAATAATCTCTATTTTACTTTGCAGCTAGATGACACTAGAGAGGTTTAACTGCCAATGATTTTCTACATTATTTTAAATAAGAATTAGCATGCAAACCATTGGAAGTTGTTAGCCCTTATCCTGCAGATATAGATATATTTATATACAATGTGAATAATTTTTGTACAGAAAAATTATATGGACTAGGAGTCAGTGAAAAGGAGTTTTTCTGTATTAAAAAGATGGTCACTAATATTGCCTAAGAGTTTTGTTGTATTCACAAACAAATCCACCCACAGGCAACCAGAAAACCACAGACTTCCCATAAAAAGGGTTTTGAATGTGGACATGAAAAGAAATTTGCCTTATCAAAGCTTGACAGATGAAGTTACACATATTTCCAGCTTTCTGTGATGATCTGGTTGTGAACATGATGGTTTGCTTTGCATTCTAATAAGAATTATCTATCAAAACTACTTGTCTATTTTTCTCAAATGTTCAGAAATGCAAGTCATTTCCCTGAACTTTTATTAAAACTGTCATATTAATGTTTTATTAAAACATTGTCTGAAAGTGAAACCCCGCTTAACAGGTTACTTACATCTTGGGTGGGTTTTTGACTTAATAAACTTGATCTAGTAGAGCAAGAGAAAAGTGCAATGGTTTAGAATACAGCTGAAAAAAACTAGCTTTATGCATAGGCTTCAACTCTTTGTTGAAAAAGAAAATAGCTTTGAAATTGCTTTGACACATCTCAGACCTTTCAAACATTGTGGTTTAAAAATATTGGCACTCTATGTAAAAAGCTGAAGCAAATATTTCACTGTGTCTTTCATTAGTGTAATGAATCACAGAATGACTGGTTATGAAAACCATTTGCAAAATCTTGAAATTTTGGTTAAAGTTAAGAAGCTAAGAAAGAAGTTCAAAGACAATCTGATGGTGAATAGCACTGGAATTTATGTAGGAATCTTGTTTCATTAGCTTTAAAAAAAGCAAAATGCTCTTGCCACAGGTCAGAAGATAAGACCAGAGTAACACTCATGTCAATATCACTTTATAGTCATTAGTTCACTGTTTTAGCCTTACTAGCAATGGAATTGAAATATTGATATAGCCTGGAGGAGCACCGTTGGAGACAGACATTGATCTTTTTGAACCTTCCCTCACTTTGAATTTCAAGTCTCTCATTAGAACTGATATATAGCTATAATGGTAGACATGTGGGATCACAGCTTCTTTTATTGTCCTGTTAAATATCTTATCAACAGACCTAAACATTTTTGACCCATGTGAAATATTTTTTGGATATATTGAACACATTTTCAGAACACCTTTGTCATTCAGGCATGCTATTCTCTGTATGCTCTCTGTGGGCCAAGATATACTTCCTTTAAAATACCTGAAGGCTGTTATCTTTTTTTTTATCAATCCTTTTAAGACCAAATTAAGACAGTTTTTTGAGTTTGTGTTTGCTTTGTGGATAATTTTCAAAGCTTCTAAATATTCCTGTCATCATATTCCAGACTCCACTTTTGTCTACGTTTTTTCTTATAGTTCAGTGACCAAAAAAGCAGCATTCCAACTGAAACCTCACCAGTGCCAAGTAGAGCAGAATAATTACCATCTGCACCTTACATTTTACACCTCTGTCAAATCCCACTAAAATGACTGTTGCCCTGAGTCACTATACAGGTGATGCAGATTCCAAGAGCAATTTTCCACATACTTCCTCAGTCTTTTTTTCAGTACATACAACATACAAAATATTCAGTTTTTCTATCTTTGTATGTGATTTTTCTCCTGGACTGTGCTAATAATTTTATTTTTATCTTAATTTTATTGATTTCTTGAGTTTCTGAACAACATTTCAAATTCTATTTCTTTTGCTTAGTCTGAGAGAAAGACAGGACATTAAATACATGCTCTTTAATTGGATTCATCCTTCTTAAAAGTCACATTAAAATTATAAAAGGAAATATTGCAAGCTTACACTGTAAAACAACAAGAGTGATGTTAAGCACACTGTATTACTAACCTTCTGCAAGGATTCCTATGGAAATCCCTAATGATTTATAAGTACATTCACAGTCCCTTTGGCTTATGCTTGCTGAGTGCACTCAAAGCATAACCTATTTTCATAATCCCTGCTTCACACACACTTTGAGGATTTGCAAACTCTTGCAAGATTGTAGAATCCATTGCATTTCTTCCATCTATTGTCAATACACTGTGTTGGCAATCACTGTAAATCCAAGATTTCCTCTTTTTTTTTTTTTTTTTAACTCTGACCTGTAATGTTGAAAGTCTTTTGTTTCAGAGTAGTCTTTTCTTCATATTGTCAGACTCCTGTACACTCTCCTGGCCTGATTCTGCACTTTCTGAGTCTGGAATATATTTTTGCCAATACTCTCCTTCTTCCTAATTATCTTTTCTTGGCCTTTGCCCCAAGTTCCCTTAGCGACCTGGTAGCTCAGTGAATCAGTAAAGACCAGTATAGTAAGACATACTTGTATATAATTTTCTCATTATTCACAAGACATTTTAAGCATTAATTTTCCTTCTCCTCAGGTGATTAAACATGCTTCTGTTTTGTACTTATTTTTTGGTTGGGTTACAGTTTAACTTCTGTCCCATACTATTGCTGCTGTTGTCTGCATGAGCTGATTGAAAATAAGCAGAAAGTTGGAGCTACAGAAACAATCATTCTCAAAAGAAAGGCTGTATGCTGCACATTTTCATTTTAATGGCATTTATTTCTTGCAGAACATTCTACTGAGAGTAAAATTCTCTAATAGATGTAAAAAGTCTAGTCCCCTGTCCATCTGTTTCTTACATACAAATAAAATCATACAGAGGTGTCCAGGAATATTTCTTCGTAGCAAAGGGAGCAAGTATAGAGTATACATGGTACAGAGCCATTTTATGTTCTCCTTTATATCTTCATTGCTGGGATGCCGTTATTATATTGCAAGAGTTCTACTGTCAGTACATGGCAAAGGTTCCATATTGCTAAGGTTTCCTACCTCGATGTTTCTCATAGGCAGCTCCTCCAGGCATTGACTCTTCCTTCTTCTCACAGCAGTCACTGACTCCAGTTCCCCTCAGCCAACCAACCCACTCTTTTATAACACTCTGCTTGTTGGCTACAGCTGTGGCCTGTTAAAGTCAGGCCTGCTCCTAATCTTTAATAATTAACCCAGCTGCAACACTTTTCTATACTACCTTTATTTACTTATATTCTATCCCCCTACAGGATGCCATGACTTCGGCGGTAAGTGGACATGGTGATTTGGTTCTTGAAATGGAGGAGAAATGTTCTTTTATTGTAGAAGAGCAAAAACATTTTTTGCAGTAAAAGTCGAAGTCATGTTGAAAAGTAAAAGCATTGCTGGTCACAGACTGCCATTGCAGCTGCCACCATCGTCCCTTGATGGGCCAAACATTCCTTGAGTTAAACCAAGGCTTGAATTAAGCCAAAAAAATCTTGATTTGTGTAGCTGGCTGCCTATTTCTTATCTAGATGTTTACTTTTACTTTTGTCAGATGGAATGAGTAGGAAGTTCAACATTGTTATAAGAAAATCGTACCTTTCCTTTCAGTTGAATTTAAATGGCCACACCTGGCATACTTTCTGACCTATATTTTTTTTGTTGTGCTTTTTCTTATGTCCTTTAAGGATGTTTCCCACTTCTATATTAAAACTCTTTTGTTACACATGTTGAGTAGGTTTAAGTCTTTCATATAAAAAAAGATTCCCTTGAAGTGTGATGTTGCAGTTAATAAATTGCTCTTCTCTTACTCAAGTAACACGGCTGTTTCATGCCTTCTTTGTCTGAGCTACCTTAATATTTACACAGTCAGATTACAACCAACATAAATGGTGAAGACCTTCTGAAAATCCACTCTCCCTGGGCATTCAAAAAGAAAACAAAGAGTAAGTAACATTAAACTTGCCTTATTTTTTCCTTTCATATGCAAATTACACTTTCTCTGGTATCATAGCAATAAACCTTTTTTCTGATAATATATGTTTCATTTGGTCTTACACTATAGCTCTACCTACCTAGCAGATAGACTGAAGTCTGTGCTGATAGAGATGAGACATGAAAACTCAGTAAAAATTTGAATCAAAAAAAGATTTGAATACTATTAGGTTAAAGAGTTTCCATACTAAAACGTGACACCGAATAAGAAGTTATTTTAATTAAATCTTTGCCTTCTGGCTTCCTAAATGCAATTCAGAAATTACTTTCTGACTTTTACATTTGTTGTGGTTTAAGAATGGTTTCCCTCGGTGCTCCCACTGAGACTTTCCAAATACATGGTGCTTGCTCCCTGCCCTGCCTTTCCCTTCCCCTCCCTGCTGCAGTGCACTGGAGAGAATTGGAGGCACAAAAGACAGAGATCACAGCCTGTGACAAAAAAAATTACTGGATACATTGAGATAAGAAAACAAACAGCAACAGCAATAATATTAGTAGCAAAGTTGTACGAAATAGAGAGTGCGGTGCCTGACCCAGCTGCCGCCGTACCACCCAAACCAGCGTTACCCCACCGTTCTGTCTGCCACGCTTGCTTGACTGGAAAGAACCAAGCCCTTCTCCTTGGAACGGAAGATTCCCTTTTCTGCTGCCTCTGGTGATGATGTGAGATGATGAAGAATAACATCTGGGCCTTAGCCACACTTGCTCCCACCTACTGCAAAAATTAACCTTGTCTTAGGTATAATCGCAACAAGTGTTCATTTAACCTCACTGACATGTATAAACAGAGTTACAGCTGAAATGTGCCTTTTCCTTTTCTTTACATGCATGCATTTCATACTTGAGTATTTTGGCTTTTGTTCCATGGATCACTTTTTTTGTAAAACTTGACTATGATGAAACACAGTAGAAGGCAATCTTTAGGAGAGCAAGCTTCAGGTCATGTAACCACCTCAAAGTTGCCATGTTGCAGATAATTGTTCTTGTGATAAAACTCAGCATTTCTAAGAGGATAAAGCTTTCAAGTGCCTGATGCTCATGAAGACGCTTATTATGTGATGCCATGTGTCAAATTTCATTCTAACACTTCCACTACGCAGTATTGTGCAAGGAGGCTCATGTCAAGTTGAAGAAATCGAAACATAGAAAAAGAGGAAAGAACAATCTTGTGAAGGGCATAGTTCTGTTGCATACCAGAATAAAAAAGAATGTCATTGCAAGGGTATAGGATCCCTAAGAAAAAAAAATTACTTAAACTCACCATTTTATGTTAAATGCTAAGTAGCCTTTGTTTTAATGGGTATTATAATCACTACAATTGCCCATAGCAATTATGAATATACATACTAACCAGAACACACAGAAAAGGAGTGAATATTGTTCTGAGAAATAAAAAGAAAACCTTTTAAATGACACATAAAACTTAATTCAAATGCATTATTCTTTTGCTGAGCCCTTTACATAGAGGTAAATTTGAACATCTGCAGGATTAAAATTACAGCACCATTAGCATGTTCTGGAAAAGAAGTGCATGTTACAAGGAGATAAAGCAAATTATCTCAAATGTATCATCTTGAACTAGAATGACCTCAAACCTACATTAAGTTTAAAGTCGTCTTTGAAGGCTGTCTCAACATGAATTTATGACAAAGTTCCTTTGCAAATAATAGGTTGCATATTCACGATATACTTGAATTTAATGTCTTTGCCAAATTTGTACATTTGGTTATGGTCTGGAGAGTTGTAGGATGAATGCACTGGACATGAAAGGTATTTTTTCTCTTTGAAGAGATATTCATCAAAACAAAATAAGATTAATCAACTTACTTATTTTAAGTTACCATACTATATTTTCTGCAGAGATTTTTGAGTGAAATTTTTTAGGTGTGTGTATTTCATCACAGTCCATACTTTAACTGGAACTCTGAAAGCCAGTACAGAAGTCCTTCAGGGAATTTTTCAGCGTTCTTCCTTACAGTTAGGCCAGATGTTTTCACTGCATGTTTTTCTTATTTCATCTTTCCACAACAGCTTCTTACAGTATTTGGGGAATCTCTGTGTTCGAATCTCCTCCCCAAACATTTTATAAACTCTTTGTGCATTTCCTAACCTTAAAATCTCATTACACCAGCGTAAATATATAAAATCATTAAAGTAGTTATTATAAAAAATGCGCTTTCTGAGGAGCTGTGCTGAAAAATTGAGTGCCCTGCATGGATGTTCCTTTTATAAATGAACCATAGTAATTTCTCATAAATTTGCTCAAATTTTGGAGATTAGCTATATATAATAAAATCTTTTAAAATATTGATTTATTAGCTCAAAGATTATATACTAATAGAAAAAAATACAGAACACTGAATTGTAGATTAAGATGTAGATGCTAGTATTGAATAGAAATAATTCAAATCACTGAAGAAAAAAATGTTGAAGACTTGTTTAAAGAACCATTTAGCCTCAGGCCTATTTAGCAATGGCCAGAAATAAAGGCTCAGTGAAGAGGGCCAAATTAAGCAAAAGGTGTTTCTTTCTCAAATATTTAGCTACCCTAATGAGAAAAAAAATCTGAAGAATATGCCTGAAATATATAGTGACTTGGTCCTATTTAAATACATATGTTGTTAGGTCCCAAAATACTTTGTGAATGAATGTTTTCATTTCCAATCAATTTTAAAATTTAGATCATAAGAACTCTTATTCAGGTTCTGCCCAGCATTTGAGATGCACGAAATGTCTGGAACTGGAGACCATCAGTGTTCTCCATCATGCTCACAGCTCACCTAATGAGGGCATTAACAGCAACAAGAGCTCAGGTACCCAGTGCACTGCAAGTTTCATTGGGAATGGCAGATTTAGCACAGATGTCCTTTTTGCCTGCTTGGACTGCTCCAGTCAGCTCTATAGGAAAGTTGTAACCAGATCACTCTACAGAAAGCAAAATAGATTTAAAAAACCACAAATCTTCCCACCTTCTCAATTTTTATGATGTTTGCATTGGATAGAGGTTCAAGTCCAATCCAGTGTTTCAACCTCCATTTTTTATTATTTTTTAAGTAAAGCTCCTATAACAGTTTCTTATTGAAGTCTTCAATAAAATGTCTAAGAACATATTTTGTTTATGTCTGCTATCAAAATTTTCTAACATATAGTCCTGCATCCAAAATAAATGTTTTTACTCTTGTACCTATGGAACATCAATCAACCAGTGAAAAATTTAGAGAAACACAGGTGCTGTTTCCAGAGGAAGTTTCAGCATGACATGTCTTAGCCTTAGTTAGCTGGCTGCAGCTATTGTATGTGACAAGTTAGAGCCCATCAGCCTGATGCCTTATTTCTAATTTCACATTTTCATAACTGTATTTTGGAAGTGCCTGGGTTTTTCCACTTGTACTTACATGACCTTTACAGCACATCCTGGACTGCTGATTACACAAAGTGAGTGTAAGTTCTGTATACTCTTTTAGATAAAGCATGCTGTGCAGTGCCTCAGCCTGCTGTCATGCTTGCCATCTTCATTTCTAATATGCATGAATGCTCAGTTTTAGTGTAGTTCAAAAATTAAGTAAATTGAGTTCACAACTGAAATGATTTGCTTAATTTTAGTATAGAAAATTGTTTTCCTATACAAAATGTCTGTGTATTAAAAAACACTTTTCTAGGCCAAATTTTTTTTCTGGATGATACAGTTCATAAAAATAGTTTGTGTTCAGCAGAAATCCAAAACATAGCCCCATACCTGCCACTGTGAAGGAAATTAACTCTATTCCAGCTGACACCAGATTTTATAAATTCACAGATAAAATTCTTTATCCTCTCCTGTATACACATACAAGCCAAGAAAAATCATAGGAAGAAAAATTAAATTCTTGGATGAGTGAGATTCTTGAATGAGATGGGTTTTATATGTCCTTCTGTAATTAAACAAATATTTAAGTAACTTTCAGCATATATTTTGTTTAAGTAAATAATTGATAGAAAAAAAATACCATCTCTGTTGCTAGAAAACACTTTTGGTGCCTATGACTGTGCTGGGTTGTACACAGAAACATTTCTAGGAATTGACCATGCCTGGTATTTCAGTGTCTTCACCATTCAACAGAGGAGAAGGTTTCACAAAGTATGAGTTGCCCAGACTTTCCCAAATGGAATCAGGGACCTTGCCCGTGTGACTGCAATCCTGAAATCAGTATCTGTGACTTCTCACCGACGAGTCCTGTGGAGAACACTGTATGAATGTGACATCTTCACAGGCAAAACTCAGATTTTCTGAGACATAAAAAGAGCAGACATGATAAACCACACATGGAATTATTGGCTGTTCTTTTATTGATTTTAACAGACTTTGTATTAGATTTTTAGAGTGTATTCTCCTCTTCAATTTTCTGCTACTTTAATTCTTGGGACAAAGAAATATTTTTTTTTTTTAAATAGCAACCCTTTGAGATCTCAAAGCCAAATAGTGTATATTGACTGTGAAAGTCATATAGGAATAATCAAATTAGAATTCTAGTTCTGAAATATATTGGTATTACGTATTGTTATGGGAACTACTGATGCTAAGAAAAAGTGCTTTTAATACTTTTTTTCTGAAAGATCTTTAGGATTAAATTCAACTAAAATATTGTAACATGTTTTGTCAGCTTGCAATAAATTTAAATGAAAATGATTATATTTTATCTTCCTAAGAATAAAACTTATGCTAGAGAACAGCCATTACATCAAAGATATTTTCCAGAAATGAGTACATGACTGGATGTAGGTAGGTACTTAACTTTCACCACAAATGAGAAAAATATCCACTGACTGATACAGCAATTATTTAGTAGTTCTCATTTCATAATTACAGTTTCAGTGAAAATAGAACTGTCACCATGAGGCATGCCTTCAACATTTTTTAGGATGGAGATGCCACTAAATTTTACAAAAATTTGCAATGGTAAAGAGCTGTGAAATAATGTTAAACTAGTGTTAAAGGTTTTCTTGTTGATAAGAACTGGCTTTTGGTAGCTGTTTTCCTTTTCACAAACTAACTATTTAATCATTTAAAAAAAATGTCTGCCTACATGCTGAAATGTTCTCTTAGCTGAAAATATGCGTGATAACTTCATAATAATTGGACCTCTTGTCATTTTTTAATTACTTACATGATAGCAACTTCAGGTGTGAATGATCCGTTACTGACAGATGCTGTTAACAGTGACCTAGATGAGTTCAAGGCCACAGGATGAAATTTTATCATCCTTTCTGAATGTTGCTCAGGAGAACTGCTTTTAACAAAATTAGTGGGGAGGGTGTTTTTTTTTTTGTTGTTGTTTTTGGGGTTTTTTTTGGGTTTTTTTTTTGTTTGTTTCTTTGGGTTTTATTTGTTTCTTTGTTTTGTTGTTATTTCTCTTTTCCCTGCTAGGGAATAGATCTTTAATGGGCTCAGATTTTAAAATTGGAGGAAGGAAGGGAACTTGATGTTGATGCTCTAGAAAACTATATCTTGCCCTAGGTTATAAGTGAGTAGGCAGCAACATTTCAGACAGAAATTAGGAATGGCCACATTAAAAGTATCTGCTGTGTGGGAAAGTGTGATCCACTGAAAGCACTGACATTCTAATGAACAGTATCCAATGCATAGGTTTTTTTTAATATAGATAAAAACCCCCCACATTTTAATTGGCCATATTCCTTAGGACGCAGGACACACAAAACTTGTGCAAAATTTCATTCCCAATTTGCACATTAATGAAAAGAAACATTCATGCATCATACATAATTTAAAACACTAAAGTATGAAGCATCTGTTCAATGTAGCTAGGATTGTCTTATGTCCTCCACATGCATATTTCTCACTTGTACAAATAGATAATATTGAGAAGAATTGATGTTTCTTTTAGAAAATGAGCAGGTGCTAGAGTTTATTATGTTCTTTATCAATTTTAGAAAGGCATAATGACTTTTTCTTAAGGGCTACATTTTTATAAATTATAAAAATTCCTTGCCATTTTTTCAGTCCTCTGCATGATATAACTGTCAGTGCATTCTATAAATAAAACATGTCCATAAATACTTCATAAGGATGATACTTCCACATCAGCTTGTGAATACAATGAGTTTTGATATTAAAAAAATTCCAGTAATTTTTTTGGCTTATGTGATTTTTAAAGAAAAAAAAAATTAAAAAATATATCTGTAGGAGAGATGACATAAAATTGAAAATGTCCAATTCCATGCTTGCCTTCAATATTTTAGGGTCATTTATGCCTGCATATATTCGAAGGAGAATATCTGTGGGCTTATATTCCTTAGTTCCAGAATAAACAGCATCTCCATTGTTTGTCTGTATATTCCAAAACCACCATCTTCAGAACTGAGAGAACATCCTTCACCTTGAGCAGGAACTAGCACTACCTATATATTAAGGAGTTGTTTATCTAACTGAGCAAATAGCAAAATGAAGCATAACAATGTGAACAGATCAATCATTAAGGGCAAGTGGAACAATCAGCACCATTCAATAAACTGAAATAATTGGAAAAAAGACAAATTGCTGCTGGGATTAAAGAATGAAAAAAAAAAAAAGAATGAGATCATGGAATGGCAAGATGTATCAAGGACAGCAGTAACAGAATGTGATTTTTCACTTCAATACCATATGAAATTTTGAGGTACTTTAAAATCTGAACAGGAAAATAATAAATAAGGCAGGAAATTAGAAACATTTACACTAATGTTAAATAGTAAAACCTCTGCTTTGTTCATTGTAGTAGGGCCATTAATGGAATAGTGCATTGTGTCCCATACTTCCTAGAGAATGTGGAAAACTGGGGGATGTAAAAAAAAAGGAACTATCCAAACACATGAATTCTGGGAAGCTTGAAATATTGAATTTATTTAATTAATTATTAGGAATTTAATAATGTCTAATCACAGTACATTCATATTGTGATGATACATAAGTGCAATGATAAAAATCCACAGTTTAAGAACTGTAGTTAGACAGATTTACCAAATAAAGTCAAACTTTTTAGCACATAGAATTAGTTTCTGCAACAAATCTTGTATGACAGGCTTGGTGTTACTCAAAATGTTTAATTCAAAGTATATGTCTCTTTTAAAAGATACTATTTGAAGTGTTTGAAGTCAGGCTTTAAATCTCAGAAATACCATGGATGAAATGTTATGTCTTACAAAGTGTATCTAGCCTTCAAAATGATGAAAACCACCAGCTAATTTTTGAATCCTTTCTGTGCTCTTGTTACTTATTATTTCTACTAATGCAGAAGATATCAGTCCTACCCAAAATCACATATGCATGATGAAACAATAATACTTTGAAAAAGAATGATGTAGAACAGATAAGAAAGAAAAGTAATATTTCTTTTTATATTTCAGTTTATATATATAAATATATATATACATATTCAGTATATATTATAGTTCTAGATAATTTAGTTTACTTCTCTTGCAACAATTACCAAATTAAAGATTAGATATCTTTGATGTTGCTGCACTTACTGGTAGTGTAGACATAAACCCCCAGATTTATAAGAAAAAAAATTATCTTGAATTAACTGGAATATCTTTATCGTAAAATACCTGACCAAGGAAAGGAACATAATGCTTTGGCTGTTCGCCCAATATTGTAATCACTGCATCACCATCTACAGCATAACCATGAGTGATATTTCAAAATAATTTTTTTGCTTGCCTGCCTCTAATCCTCAGGTAAGCACATTGTTGGTACAATCAAATATATGCCATAATGGAGACACTGACAACAACCAACATATTGGTTTTGTTGTTACTTGCTAAATTTTTGTCAAAGTGTAGATAGTCTAGCTATGGCTGCACTTTCAAGAATCATGCAAACTCACTACAACCAACTGTAGTATCATTTCTGAATGAGCAAAATGCAGACAAATGACGAGGAGCAAAACTAAAGAGCTTCTAATGTGAAATGTTTTGTAAGGAAAAACAATTTTCTGTCAAAAAGAAAATGGTCTGAGCAGCCCTAAGCAGAAAGAAGAGGAACAGGATGTTAGGTTACAAAGGAAGAGGTACTCAGCTTTACTTCATGGGAGATGAAGGAAGAGGAATGATGCCTTAAATCATCTGCTTTAGCTGGAGTCTTAATACCTGAAAGATTTGCTTCCCAATGAAGAGCTTAAAATACTCAATAGAACAGTAAAAATTTCCAATTTTCTGATTAAAATTATTTTCATAGATTTTTCAAATACTTTAATTTGGAAGTGACTCATTGGCATCATCAGGGAACTTCCTTCTCCTTGCAGGACTACTTAAAATTAAATCATATGACTAAGAGTGTAGTCCAGACACTGCTTGAACACTGACAGGCTTGACCACTTCCTGGGTAACCTGCTCCAGTGATTGACTACAGTCTCAGTGAAGAATTTATTTGATTATTCTCTGTTTTTCTAAAATACTGTTCTGTGTTTAACTTGGTATGTATGATTTTGACTTGCTAACAGAAATCCATAAGCTTGCATTGATGTGACAGTGCAAGTTTCAGGACTTGCCTGGGTCACTCATAGCCTGAGCTAATTTAATTGTGTCTGTGTTTAATTTGCTTTATGTTTGTGTAACTGTTTGTGTAATCAGACTCACAAGGATGACCACTGTGTTACAAAGCTGCAGGTTGTGCACGATTCTACCTTTCTATCTCAGCCCAGACACAGTTTTGATTTGCCATAACAGAGGTTTAGAGTTGCATGGGTCAAGCTAATTTTACAAATATCTAGCATGTGGATCTCTTCTTGCCCTGCATACATTATACAATTATACAGTTGAAATTGTTCCTTCAGGGATTTCTGTACTACAACATTGACCTTGTGTGCCCTTGTGCCTTTGTGTCAGGGCAGCTGTAGAAAAACCTCAGGCATAACCAAAAGATATCTTAGTCATAAATTTGAACTTATGTATTATGTAGTACTTCAATGTTTCTACAATGTCATTCTCTTTCCAAAGGAATTGAAGTTTATACTTAGTAACTAGATGATGATCTGATCTAGTCCAAAGGGTACTGAATGGTGGAAACTAGCTACCGCTTGCTTACACCCTTGCCAAATTATGTCATTTGCACTATATAATGACATTTTCTCATTTAGGACTTCCTTTCCAATAACATTTTCATAAAATTTGGACAAGTTATTTGCATGTCCTAGGTCTCTGGAGAATTTTTCTTTGGATCTTGATATTGACTGATCAAGTACAGTATTCATTTACATAAATTTGTGTCCTGAGTCAATGTCCTCCAAGCTGCATGCTGGCATCACTTCATCCACATAGATTTGCACAACACTAGATGGTTGAGACAGATGCTATCAATGTGTTCCATTTGCAAACAGCAGCTTTTATTTTTATATTTTCCACTAACGTTAAAGAGGGGTGCATCAACTTTCAATTTATTTATTAATAATAGGTTAACAAGGACAAATAATGACATTTTGATGATAAATCATCATGATGATGATTTCCTTACTACTAGAAAAGACAAAGACTCATAGATTTTATAGGGAGAGCATTATTTCTAAAAGTAAATATTCCTCATTAAAAAAAAAAAAAAGGCAAAACAAAAATTAAAACAGAAAAAAACCCAAAAACCAAAACAAACCAAAATCCCCCGAAAACCCCAAAAAAGCCAGCCATTCTAAATAAATGAATCATTAGTAATAATGTGAAGTACTTATAAGAGCAGGAATGAATGATGAAATGAGTGCTAGACTAAAATATGTCTGGACATAATAGGAAATTACATTTCCTGGTAGAAGTACAGATCCATTCTACCTAGTTAAGTGACTAGATTCTAGTTAAACTATTTCAAGTGAAAGCTAAAATACAGAAGCCTGTTTTATTTCACTAGTTGTTTAGAAGCCTGTTTTATTTCACTAGTTGTTTAGATAATGCTATAATATCAACACTATTACTTTAATTATCTTTAATATTATTATTATTAGAGGTTACCTAGAAGTGTGGCTTCTTATTTTGTTCTCATGGTACAAAGCATCCTGGCACAAACAAGTCATCAAGGAGCTGGTAAGATTCTAAAGTGGTGACCATACCTACTCTTGGCCTGAGAAAGGAATAGAAAGTGTACTAGGATAGAATGCAAGTAGATCAGAATAAACAGAACAGGGTTTAGTTCACTCTTCCATTTTAATAACCTTACATGAGGAAGAAAACTTACAGCAACTGTAGTTAGGTCAAAAAATCCTCAAGATTACTTACATCAATACTAAACCCAACTGTGGAACTCTGAAAGTAAAAAATGCTATAGGCAAATTACTCTCCCTAATTTTCTCTTATTTTGGAAAGTGTAGTGCTTAGAGAAAAATATTGAAAGAAGTGGAACCTTTATGTTTTCATGCTGTACAAACAATAGAGAGTTTTGTTTTGTGAAAACCTTTATATGAATTCTGTTTAAATTTTAGATTTTAATTAAAGCATATTTCCTAAAATAATTTGTTAATTTCTAAAAGAAAACAATTCTTGAACTGTTTTGATACATGTTCATTATATATTCTTCAGTGGAATATTAAAAATAACCACTCAGAAATACAAGCACAAGAACAATACTGTGGAATGCCAGCGACAAAAATAAAGAAGAGCATATCTCACGAAAGGTTCCCGAATACCTTATGTTATAGCAATGAATATGTCTGAGAATAGAGACACAATTAGTCAGTATCACCCTCACTGTGAAACACCCAGGAAGTTTCAGCATTCAGGGCTGTATGTGTGGTCTCAGCAGAGCCATATGGAGAAAGATGATCACCTTCCTGCTCTGTTGTACTGCCATTTTGCTTTGCAAGCTGGTGTTTAAACTGCTGCCCACACACTACTCGTTTGGGTGTCAGTACCAAATGTGTTTATGCCAACTGTGTTTCAGTTTATTATTCCTTAGAGGTATCTGCTTACATTTTTCTATAGCGAAATCTCAGGACTAAACAAATTCATGTTACAAACATAACACAATGAAAACAAAAAATCATGAAAGAATAAAGAAAAATGATTGAAATGTTCTTTATTACAAAAATCTATTCTGAATAATTAGAGGCCCAGAAAAATGTTTCTTTGATGGATTCATGACAAATTTAATTTTGAAGAACCCTGTGTTTCTTTCAAATCACCTGAGACAGGCACCTCTGTATAGATTTATTGCTCTTCAAAAGATTTGTGGCTCATTTCCATGGAATTCAATGAATACTAATTGTAATTTTTTTTGTCATACTGCTGTTAAAACACAAATCATTGTCTCCCAATCTTCATCAAGATTTATGATTATTTGGCATTGTCATCTCTAATTGGAGTTTATGAAAACTGCTGTTCTGAGAATTGCCAGTACATTATGCCAACGCATGCTCAAACCATACTGTTCGTGCAATGACACAGCCAATTCAGGTAATGTCATTGACAACAAAATGTCATCTGTTCCAGTAATCTGTAAAAGAACATCTGATGTTCTATGTAAATATATGTTACATTCTCTTGTGTTTGCCATGTTAATAGTAGAAATGAATTATTTCATATGTTGCAGCATATATCATAAGGAAAAATTTGATGGAAAAAATCTACTATGGTCATCAGCAAGGGTTTGTTTTCATTTTTTGTTATTACTTTAAAATTATCTAAAGAACTATGCCTTAAGTTAGCTACAATAACCTAGACATGAAAAAACCAATAACATTGATTTTATTAAATTGCATAATGAGATAATAAAAACAACCAAACCAGTGGGTATTTACTATTCAGAGGCCCTCAGTCTGAACACAATAATTTAATTTATCAGTTAATTACAGAAAAAGAGAATGAGTCCATTAAGTACCATGAGGAATTCTGGACCAGATCTTAGTTGCTCCTTAATATCATAGATGCAGTAATCCTAATGGAGATTCAGTGACACACATTGTTAAAAAATGCAATTTATTGCATATGACTAAAGTATTGACCATAATGGTACATGAGGGTAAAATTTAATTCCTTTATGGTACTGAAGACACAGAATAATGAGAAGAGTAGGAGAACAAAATGAAATGACAAGAGACTGTGGCAGAAAAGGAAGAAGGCAGAGAAGAGAAAAAGAATAGGAAGTTGAAATAAATAAAATTTTGATCAGTTCCTATCTGGTTTAAGGTCAAAAATTTACAATACAGGTATTTCTACTAGGCTGTTTTTAGAGATAGTGAAGGATCACCCTTGAGTTTGACGATTGTAACTGAGATGAAGGTTTAATATGATTTCTTCTGCAGGGTGCAAAAAAACCTTATGCACACCTTGATCTAATTTTGGTGTGGTTGCTCAGTCTTGGCTAAGAGCCAAGCTCCCACCCAGCTCTGGGGAAGAAGACAGTAATAGTGGAGGAAAGAGGGAGAGCAGGAATCTCAGGCGTTGGGACGAAAATAAGGAGGGAGATCTATTACAACTTAGCATTGCAGGAAAAGCAGAATTGGCTTCAGGAAAATTGACTATATTTATTGTCAGTTAAAATAAACATTTAGTTCTAGATTTGGGTAATGGGAAACAAAAAGAAAAACATTAAGTCTTTTCCTGTTCTCTCCCTTTTCCCAGTCCCATCTTCAGTCCTTCACCCCAGTCCCCTGTCCTCCCCCCTTACTGTCACCACTGTCCTGATGGGCTTTCCAGCAAGGAAGAGGGGATTGTGGTCAGCTCGTGGTCGTTTCTCTCTGTCTTTCCTTCCTCCTCAAACCATTCTTCTTTTCCAGTGCAGATCCTGTGGGGGACAATATGAAAAGTAGATCCCAAATAACGAGAAGAAGACAAGCACATAAGTAAATGGGGAAAATGGGAAAAAGTAGTTTCTAAAGAAAACATAGTGAAAAGAAAAAAAACTCCAGGAGAATGTTTTATGAAATTGAGATAAAGAGAAAAGAAGGAAGAAGTGAAATGGAGACAAGTAAACAGGAATTATAATAAAACAATGTATTAATCATGTGTGTAATTAATAACTGTTTTACAGGCACGTGTCAGAGTAAGAATCTGAGAAAAAAAACTGTAATAATTTTAAATCAGTGGTTGCTTTTGATTTTTGAGAATAAGATAATTACATAAATGCTTCACATCTTTTCTCCTTTTTGTAAAGATGAAGTCTGTGAAGCTCTTACTGCAGTCCTTAATAAGCTAAACAGTTTTCCTAGGACATCTGGGGAAAACAAAATTAAAATCCTAAAGGTGATAATTAGACAAGCACAGTGATTTGTCTGATGTAGCCTATTGCAAATATTAGAAATACTATAAAATCGTGCCAAAAGGGTAAATGAATAGAAAGGGTTTTTCTGCACTTCAGAAATCTCCTAGAAATGATGAAATATCAAATTAATGCCCTAAAATTCTGAGGCTTTCTCATTTGGAGGAACAAACAAAATGTTATACAGGATACTGTAGGACATTGTATAAGCAAAGTAGCACTGAAATACAGGTAGTTCTATATGTATATCTATAATTTATATGTGTAGCTTTGAAAAGCACCTGTTCTCCTATGTCATGGCTCAATTCTGGCTGGCAGTAAAGTACAAACAGCCTGTCACTCACTGCCCCCTCACTGTGGAGCAGAGTCAACGAGATCCTACTACAGACTCATTTGGTAAAGCTGGACTCTGATTTTAATTTTTAGGCTTCAGTTTTCACACTTAAAATACAGTATGACTTAAACTTCTACATACATATGCTGCCCATCTAAAATTTTTTAGACAAGAATCAGTTTCTGCAAGGCCTTACCTTTTTATTGCCTGAGCTAACCTTCCAGGAAGCCTAAACATGAACTTTTTGTAAATTATTTACAGAGGAAAATATTATCTTGGTTTTGTTTTTCTTTTTCCCTTGTACTTTTATTTTAATATTCTCCTGTGTTTCTGACTCATTAGGACCGCCTGGTGAAAATCCCAACAGGCACCCCCTGAAAGTTTTTCTGCAGAACAAAGGAGCAGGAGTTTCTAACTGCTGGTGTAAATCAAATATATTTAGGCCATCAGCATACCAAGTATTTAGTGCTGCTGCTCATGTGCAGACTTTTAGAAGTCTGCATTAGCAAAGTTAGGAATTCTGAGGTGGTATTGCCCCATTCTCATTGAAAATTATTGACATTTCCTGCGCTACAAAGTGAGACCAACATGTGTACAGGAATAAATAATTCTTTGAAGACAACGTGTGAGTGAAATACAATTGAAGGTTTTTTTTCCAGTTTGGAGCAAGCCTGCTCCACCATCAAGGCAGTAAAGCAACAAATTAAAAAAAAAAAAAAAAAAAAAAACAAAAACCAAAACAGACGAACAAAAACCCCCAAAAACCCAAAAAAAACCCAAAAAACCCCAAAGAAACCAAAAAAAAAAAAATTAAAAAAGAAAAAATCAAAAAACCCCAACAAAAGTGCCAAAAGAAAAATAATAGGGAACACCACTCTAAGCAATTACAAGAAATGAGATAACATCTAAAAGCAGAATACCTATTTACTTATACTGTCATTTTGTAATGAACAAAACCAATCACCATTTCTGCATAGTGTACTCCTGTTTATTAGACCATGAAATCTCATTTCTTATTTTTGAATGCTTTTTCTGACACGTGGTTTGTATATTTTGTTGCTGCATTGTAAATTTAGGAGGACAATGTTTGTTGTATTACCTGGAAAAACTTTCAAGTGGCTATTTTGGGGCTCATTTTACCATTTGTGTGAGAACAAATCAGGGGTTTTACTGAACAGACTCCAGCGGTGCAGGGATAACTTCCATATTCAGAGGTGCCCCGAAGCTGTGTTTAACTTTAAACAGTTATCTAGGTCCCACGGAAAATTGATGTGCTGAAGTGCAGTGTTTGATTCTGCCTTGCAAACAAAGGTGTCTAGTGCCATCTGAGATGACCTGAGAGATTTAAATGTGGCTGGCATATCTGACAAAGAGCCTACAGGAGATATGTGCCACTCTGCACTTGCAGATGGACATCAGGCAGGATGTCCTAAAGCAATTCAAATGGATGTTGACTTCTGTCAACGAGGAGACAGCAAGGAGCAAATGAACTGAACCCATTGTGTCAATACCTGGTGCACTGAAATTGCACTTATAGAAAGGTTAGGCTCTGAGCACTTTCATATATGTAAAAGCATTTCATATATATAAAGGGTGTGAAATGTGGAAATGTATGCTTCTGGAAGAGAACCTATTTTTGACAAATATACACAGCGACAGGATGTGAAGGTGTGAAGAGTAATTTAGAAAGTGAGGCTAATTCTGTACATCTGTCGTGTTTCAGGGGTAGAAAGATTTGGGATTAAAGGAAATTAACCACCAGTAGACAAAGAAAAAATAATCCCCAAAGCAGTTTTAAGAACTCAGTGAAAAGTGACATAGAGAGGATGTTAAAATGACTCTAAACTGCTGCTATTACCATCCTGATGGAATGAAAAATGTGAAACTAAATTTGTCTCCCCAGGACAGGCTGATACAGTAGCCCTGATGAAAGAGCGTCAAACTTTATTTTGTACAGTTTCCTTAGAAACAAATTTGGTTGTGAATTTTTGAGTACCAGTGCCTCATAGCTGTTCCTTTTTCTCAGCTGCCACAGAGGTCATGGAGGAAAGACCTTTAGGCTTGCAGAACATTTGGCTGCTGGAAATATTATGGTATTCTTCCTTAACTACATCTGTAAAAAGAAAAACTAGTCAATGAAGAGCAAGAGTGCTTTTGTTTTGTTTTCTTTTTTCCTATGACATTGGTAGCCCCTTTTTTTAAAAATTAAATTCAAACTAGGCCAAAAGAAGAAGTGGAGTATGAAAAAGATTCTGGACAAAATGCGTTTGTCCTCCTACATAAGTTTAAATTTTATAGCTTATGTGAAATAGGTTTCCTAGTTTATTTGTTCTGAGTTCTTCTCAGAAATAGTAATTGTTCACATGTTTTACATAGGAAGTTATAGTATGCAACTTTGCAGTGTTTACTGATAATCATTTAAAAATGAAACACAAAAACCGCTTGAAATGTGATGGTATTCTATGTCAGTGTCATGTATTGTCCAAAGCACACTGTAAAATATGCAGTGTTTGTTACTTTTTTCAAAGATCAAGTTTAAAGAAATAAACTTCAAAACTGCAGTGTAATAGAAAGTGATATTTTGAATAATATCTATCTCATAACAACTGCAGAGAAGGCAGAATTAATTCTCTAATCTTCAAAATAATTAGTTAAATTTCTACCAGTTCAAACTGGTAAAGTATAACTGTGGAAAAAACCTGCTCTGAGATAATGTACTTCAAATGACATGTCCTTATGAAAGGACAAATATCAAAAAAGGATTTTTAAAACTGAGAAATCAGTGAGTTCTTTTGCAATGACTGTAAAGCTATATCCTTCAGAATTGCTTTCCAGACTTTCAAATTGTTTCCAGACATAGACTGTTTAGAAATACATCAGTTTCCAAAGAAAATCTTGGTTCTGAAATGAAAGCACTTGCAAAAGACATACACAACTTTAAAAGGAATCAGTGAAACACAAGGAACCTGTAGACAGGTTTTCCTTATTGTGCATAAAAATTGTGATGTAAAATCAAAGTAAATTAAATGCTTTTGTAATATTTTTTATATTTCAATCAAAAGAAAAAAAACCCTATGTTTTACCCATTGCAATGCATTGTTTAGACATTTGTTATTCTAAGTGTGTCATTCAAATGGGCACTGAGGGTACTACCCTTAGACCACTCCTAGCCAGGAAAGAGATTCTATGAAATTTTTCAGTAGAAAAGAAATGTTTATGCTCTAGTTCTGGCCAGATCCCAATTTACATTTTCCTTTTACATTCTACAGTTGCAAACTTTTGACCTTGCAAAGGAAGAAATGTTTTTCCTTTTCTTTTTGTGCAAAGTGGTTTATTGGGCTGTGGCAGATCAGATGACACATTTCATCTAAGAAATACTAGGATTTCATTACTACACAGAAATACATAATATGCTTTGGGATACTTGGAAAGGAAATTACTACTTAGCTAGTAAATGTTATTAAATTGTTCCTGATTTTAATTGTATATATTTTAATTCCCCTAAATATTCCAGAGTGCACAGACATAAGCTAGATTTCCTCTGATTTGTACATGTTATCATTATTTCAAAAGCAGCTCTAAGAACATGTGCAACATCTGTTTTCTGTTTCTGACCAGATGATCTTTTGCAGCTTGCAAACTTGGTATCCTGTGTTTAAAACTTCTATTTAGCTGAACACAAAACATCTGCATAGGGCTGAAAATAATTTCTGTTGAATAAATGCAGACACATTGAGAAACTTAAACAAGAAGAGAAGGTATAGGAGAAATTGTTCCATGCAGGAGTAATTTTTCCATTCCAGCCCATTGGGAGATCCATCCCAGCTGCCAGCCTGGGGTTTCTGATGCAGGATGAGGTAGGATGCTGCTTTCCAGATCCACCTCAAGCCTGCCCAGCCTGTCCCCAGGGCGGCTCCATGGCCCCTGACAGCCTGCAGTGGAGAGCAAACCCAGGTGTTGTGTTTGCCCAATTATCCCATCATAAAGAAAACCCAAACAATATTTGAGATAGCAGCAATTTTAATTGAATAGTTTAGAAAATACATATTTACAATACAGTTTGATTAAAAATAAGGGATAATTTGGTTCCAATAACAGCGCACAAGCAGAAGATAACCGCGGGGTACGGAGTGCAGGGCTCTTGGACCCTTGCCACACCTCACGTGCGAGCTTGCCAAGTGAAAATCACCCCTTATGTGCCACGTGTCAATGCCATCCCCTCCCATTTTCTATTCATCACACTTCTGCCTCCTCCCTCATCCCCACCTTTACCGTGCATGCTCCATCTCTTGGTTTGGTGGTTGCACAGGTCTTTGGGGGTCGTCACTGATGAAGGCCTGTAGTCTTCCTCTCTGTCCTTTAATTCACCTTTGGGTTACACATGCGCACCAAGCCAGTATAATGTAAGCCAAAACTAACATAACATTTAAGCGTCAAAGCAATAAATCTCTTACAGCTGGCATTTTCCTGGGACCCAACTAGATTTTCCCTTCTTTCTGTTAATTTTTAGTAACTGTTATCTCATACTTTTCCTCCTGTCCTTGAACATCTGCAGGGAGGGGGGTGGAGCCCCTCCTCTCCCTTTCTTTCTTACATTACAACTTTTAACTGTTTTATTATTCCCACATATTAATTACTGTACCAATATTGATTACTGTTTCAATTTTATCAGCACGAATCATACCTATTTACCACACAGGCAAGGAAGTTGACAATGGCACATTGTATTCTTCTGCCCCTCCTGCTCTGTCATCAGCGTCTAACGCTGCATAAATGTGCATAAACCGAGCCTGTGTGTGCATCCAGCTTGTCTAAAATCAGAGACATGAAGTCTAGAAACCACAGATGGCTTCAAATATCACTATCTTAAATGTATTTCCATAGAAATCAGGAGCAACAACTACTTCTGTAAATAAATTTTGCAACTCAATAATTATAATGTGAATTTTACCATATAATTAAACAAAAAAATCAAAGAGGTGAAATATAGGATTTTTAGAATTTAAAAAAATTCTATAATATAAATTCACCTGCTCATACACATGCAGAGTGATTCTTAAGACCTGACCAGAAATTTAGGGTCCCTGCTACATTCAGTGATTATGGTTGTAGAAATTTTAAGCATTTATGTTGAAATCAAAGAGAACTTGAGGTAAAGTTCTTAGGATTAAAATAAGAAAAACAAAACTACTGAGATGTATATTATTTTCCTGTCTTGTAACTCTCCTCTGAACAAAGTTCTGTCTGACAATATTTGCAATGCTTTTCCTTTAACAAAGAGAAACAACTTGAAGCCATATTTTCAGAATTTCATGGTTCTTTCATTTCATTTTGAATTAATTGAACTTGAAATTTGAATAAATCTTAATGTATTAAAATGCTTAGAGAGATAAAAACAAGGTTCTTTCTTTTGCATGCTTGACAAACAAAACTAATAATTGTTTTCTTAATTTTGGTTTATATCTCTACTTACAAGCCCATGAAAGGTAAAAACTAGTGCAACCTAATGTCAAGGGTCTTTGTGGAAATGCATTTGTACCTCTAGGAAATGTTTTGATGTTATAATAGTAGTTTTTAAAAAGGTTTTTATAAAAACACTACAAATTAAATACTTTTATATGCAATGCAGTTTTGGATAATACATGGTAAATAAAGTCCAGTTAAAAAAATCTTGAAAAATCTGACAAAAATATACAAAAAGAATAGTACATGCATTGGGAAAAACAATAATTAAATTTAACTAAAACAGGTGAAAAAACTTAAAACTGTGTTAAGAATTTATCTGGTTTTATCTGTTTACAGCTCAAATTCAACTTTAACATTCTTACAAAGTAGAACCAAGTAATTTAAGTTAAGTATGTAACTTAAATTAAGTAACCAAGTAAATTAAGGTAAGTATGAAGAACATAATAAAGCTTTTTACAAGGTTTAATGGAATTCAATAAATATGGATAATGGAATTTAATTGAATAAATAATTCCATTAAAATTATTATTTACTAAAATATTTTTCATAGTTTCTTAAGTCAGTCATCTGGCAATATTAAAAAGAAAACTTGACTCTCCCTTAAAAGGTACCAATTTGAATTTCAAAATCATAGGATTACTTCATAATTGCTTGAAGTTAGAGCATTACTTCAGTTACCAGCAATCAGCTGTTTAAAAATAGTGTCCCTAAATCATAGATCTATATTTTTTCTGGGCCATTTTCCCCTTAAAATTGACTTGACATTTAAAACAGCAGCTTTTTCACAGTGTGCTTCCCATCTGCAATTATGCTGCAGCCCACTCAGCTCTGTCCTTGCAATAGCAATAAACCCATTATAAAAAAAAACACCTGCAGATGGATAAAATGGACAGCTATCCACCACACACACAAAAAAGAGAAAACAATGGAAACAGCAATATAAAAAAGATGTTTTAAATAAACAGACATTCTTACAGACATCCATTACACCGTAGGGTGTGGAGTTTAGTATTTGTACAAGAAAGGCATATTACATACTGAAGTCTCTTCCCTCTTTGGGTAATTATAGGCACCAACAGCAATCAACCACTTTCATACAAGAATGCTAACATAGTGGGAGCAGTCATTTGCTATTATCTCACAGGCTTTGTTTGTAACATGGAAGAGCAAATTAGTGAGAGTTCTTGTGTCCTTTGTCATAAACTGGATAAAATCTCATCTTAGGGAATGAGGATAAAAGGCCTGGGTTACCTTGCTTGTGAATTTTACTTGGATGGTAGCCATTCCAAAGGCTCTAAAATTCTTCATGGATCATGACAGATGTGTTTGTGTTTGTTGTTTACATACAAATGTTATGCTCATTCAGTTTCTAGCATGACTCCTGATTTACAGTGGCATACAGAGGGAATGAGAGCAAGTAAACCCACAGTGTGTTCTGGGACCCTGTGTCTGCACAAGTTGTGGGCCAGCTCATTTAAAGGTTTTTAAATTCTCCTATTCCACAGAGCCAACATTTGTGTAACCTGTATGAAGGCATAACCTCCACTTTACCTTCTTGCTTCTGCATTGACTTGCAAATCTCATCATGCAATTTAATTCATATAAAAATGGAAAAAAACTGAAAAAACCTGAAAATGTACTTCCAAGGAAATTTACATATATGCAAGTCTTTTCATGAGGAATGCAAATTTTCAGCTTTTGTTTCATTGATTCTGTGCTTTCTATTTGCATTCACCTACACTGAAGAAGCTTTAATATTTTCAGTTGCTGTGGAGATTATAACATATTTCTTTTATATATGCTCATGCATTTATTATTATACAACAACAAGAATAACAAGAATAGTAATGCAGTACAATCACACTAAAGCCTTTACCTGAAAGAAAATATTTTTTGCATGTCTCATCCAGTCACAAAATAAGAATTTTCATAAAATCTGTAGAAATTTAGTCTGAAATGTGTTTGGAATTCACCTTCAAAACCTGAAAGGTAGAACATGAGAAACAAGATGTGGTATATAGGAAATAAGAAGCTAGTCTAAACTGAAAAGAAACTATATATATAAATTTTGTTTTCTACTCAAAAGTTTTAAAATCACATCTGACTTTATTAACATCTTGAAGAAAACTTTCATTGCAAGCTAAAATATTAAAGAAGAACATCCCTAAAGTGCTGCTGAATAAGCATGAATTTTCTTGCTCTAAGTTGCTCGTCTAATTCAGAAGGTAGTGGCAGAAAGCCAAACTTCTTTCCTAGATGTTAAGACTGTACCATAAAGTATCCTTAATGTAGTTTTCAACTCCTCTGTTTATCTCCCTGGGGATAAAAGAACCTACTGTTTTGAAGTGTCAGATTTTATACTGTGTTGCAGTGAGTTATTTTTATTTATCTTCCATTTTATATTTTTCTGAGGCATATATAAAAGTAATCTTCAAAGAGCTATTCCTACTATTTCAGCTTTTTTCATTTTTAAGCTTCGTTTTGAAGAACCATACAGAAAAAAACCATACATAGCTTATGTCCTGGTAATTATACTCAGACTACACGTACCTTTTGTTCATCATTTTTTTTTTGCCTTTGGAAGACAAAAGGAATCTGCCATTCTAAACCAGATTCTAAATGGTGCTGCATGCTACTTGAGAGCAGAAGAAGTTGCATTTAACTACAATTTCCTTCCTGTGCTGTGCAGATAAGCAGTATCCAAGTTGTTTCCTGTTTAATTGCCTGCAAATGTTTGGGGACACTGAGATGGCCAAGTCTCACCCAAGCTTCGGCTCTCCCCAGCCCAGCAGCAGATGTAGAGCTGCCAGCAGCCAGAAAAGGAACTGCAGTGTCCTGAGTGCATGCCATAAAACCTGGTGGTGCACACAGTATGCAAGTGTTTTCAGGAAATATATGACTTGCATAATGCCCTTTTGTGATCCCCTATCATTAAAAGTGACAGATGTGTTGCGCACAGGTAGGCAGGTCTAATGTGATGTCCTTGAGGAGATGCTCTTTGGCAAGAAAATCCTCTGGGGATCTCTAGTCCGAGCCATCCCCTAGTCATTTATATAACTTCTTGAGGAAAAAAAAAATCAGCGAAAAGTCCTTCCTGCTCAACTTTAATGAACCAAAAAACATTATTTCTTAAAATTCAAATTTCCTTGAGAGCCGTGAGGGTGAATTTCCATCAGAAAGTCATTAAAATAGGAATTTTCTAAATATAAATATAAAGCAGAACTTTTAGCTGCTTATACAGCTGAGGCCTGCAAATCTCTTTAAGATATATTTAATTTGAAGAACTGCTGAAAACAAAAAGAATTCCTCTGAGAAATGTTCATAGATGTATCTAAGGACCCATAAAGTGGTTTGCAGCAGGAAATTGTAGTCTTTCTCTAGAAGTCAGGGTAGAAAATCAGTATCTGATTCATCAGTGACTTTATTTGAACTCTGAATTGGCAGCATGGATATGATCCTTGAATAAGTAGATTTCTTCACTCATTTATAGGCATGCATTTAAGTGTACACAGCAGAGCAGGAATAGAAGCACAGATCTTGGCCTCGGCTCCATAAAGCTGCTTTAGGGAAAAAAGTAGGACAGAGAAATTTTGGGAAATATTGTTAAAATATAGAAGGTATAAAAGGTGGGAAAATACAGATTTTTCTGTAGCAATTGTTAGGAACTATGATGGAGCTATTATAAGGTAGGATATAGTACTATCTCTTCCTATTTAGCCTTCTCATGTACATACATTTTTAAAATTTCATATTACTGTCTCTTAAGTGTGCACCAATAGTCAAAAGTAGAGTTATTTTAAACATTTTTTATATTTATAAACAGTTTAATTAGAAAGAGATGTTACTAGAAGACTTCATGTAAAATCTTAAATTACAATCACATCCTTCTTCCTTGAACTTGATGAAGCACACTAGCACTCACTCACTGCAGAGAAGACTGAGAAGCTGAACTCTGCTTTGCAATAATAAATTATTAAACTGTCCCCTTGCAGCTCTTCGAGATATTGGTGGTAATGATTATCAAGCTTTTCTGGGTTAATATATTTTTCCTTCATGAAAATTGCTTATATTTCTAGCATTCTTATTTTTATGCATTTTGCTAGTTCCATAATTTGTGAAAATTCTTCCCTCATTTGCTATTTTAATCTACGCTATTCCCTACTGTGTCATTGTACTTCTCTCTACTCCTGTGCCATGCTGTCCTCAGGCTAACATGAATAGCATTATGTACATCTCTGAGGTTAGATGCAAATCTAGACTAACATCTTCTTGTGAACATGGCCTGTAACATCTCTCCTTTGTCTGTTTAAATGTTCAGAAATGGAAAGCTGGGGTAAACTTAATGCCAGTTGCTGTATTACAAGGAATATTTTCATACCTAAAGGTACAGGACATGCTTATCTATGTGTTTGTCTGACACTTGCATCCAACAGGGAGTAAAGCTGCCTTGCTGAAGGAACTGGGGTCCAGATGCTCAGACATTTAGGGACCCAGCCCCAGCTGGTGCTTAGAGGATGGGCTGGAGAGCACAGCACTGCTTGTGGTTATAGGGAAAGCATTGAGAAGCAGCCATTTCAAACACACTGAAACCACAAAGATGGAGAGCCAAAGCCTGGTCTTAGTTAAGAGGTGTTGAACCACTTGCATCTGAAGTTTCCATCAAAGGTAACAGCTTACAGATCCATGTGGATAAAGATGTCCTGACACAGTACACAGCAAAACACGCTATTCAGTCTGCAGGGAGGGCCATGACAGGGACTCCCAGGGAGGGATGTGCCCCAAAGGAAGCGAGGATGGCAGCAAGGCACCTGGATGGCTGGCTCACCTGCAAGGTGTCAGCACGCTGAACAGGGAAAGTCAGGGGCAGGGTTGAGTCTGGAAAGAGGAGTCAGTGGTAATTCAGCAGGTCTGTTGTGATGAGTCAAAGTCACACCAGGAAGTCATGTCCAGGTGTGGGTCAGGGAGGTAAAGTACCAGGTTAAGGTGTAAACATTCCAGCTGTGGAGCAGCTCAGGATCAAGCTGCAGAGCCGCTGACTAAACAAGGCTCCTGTGGAAAAAGGGATTAAAACCCTTGTTTCTATCTCACTTCCCAAAAGCTCTTAGTGAAGAAGCTGACATTGGCCTTGGTTAGTTGAAGTCCTTAATTTATCTTACCTAAACTCATGGAAGTGGAGATGCATTCTGGACTCTGTCAGGAAGAGTTTTAATCCCTGTTGAGTCAGTGGATTGTTTAATAAATCATGGGACATCTTATCAAAACTAGACAGTATCATTTCTATATCTGAGGAAGACAGATACATATCTAAGTGCAGCCAGATAACTCCTGGATAAAAGTGGATAAAATCAGCTTTGGGACAAGACATCAAAACTTCCTGAACTCTCCAGAAGAACTGAATGGAGAACAGGTTAACTGAGTTAACAGGCTTGTCCACGATGAATATCTGAGGGTAGTCCCTGAGGGCCCAGTCCTGAAATGTGTTCTGTGAAAGAAAGGACATTATTTCTCATGGATGAGTGCTTTTTCAAAATCTCCAAATAGAAATGCAGCATGAAGCATGAAATCATGACTGCCATCTTGTAAGAAGCAGGTGACAAATCAGCTGTTTGAGAGAGATATTCTTATGAGGTAATTTTGACATGATCAAATTAAATGTGATTTTTTTCCCTTTTGTTTATTCATCCATCCTTATAAAATTTGTTACTCTATTATCTATTCTAGCTGGCATGAATAAATTGTGCCTTGTTACATTTGTCTTAACCAGAACATCATTCAATATTCTTCCCCTTAGGATATGAGGAATAACTTGGGACACGGAAGCAAACAAGGATTCAAGGATCCACCATAGAACTTTCACTGTAAAGCTAGGAGTAATCACCAGTGCTAGCTGCATGTATATAGAGAAAAAGAGTTATAATTTTTCATCAGGTTTTTTTAATCACTAAGGAGATTTTGGGGTTCATCCATGACTTTATGGGTGAGTCATGGGTGTTTTTGCATTCTTGCAAAGTACTTTTTGACTTTTTCTTAAACTGAAAATTAAAAAAAAATCCAGAAATAATTTCATTATGATAAGGCATAGGTCTTTTTTGCACTATGTTTTTCGTCTGTTCTATTCATTCATTATTATAATATTTCCAGAGAAAATTAAGTGCATAGTCTCCCATAATTTTCTGAGAATCTAGGGATCACAGAGGAAATTCTGGTTCATCTTTCTTCAAAAGCAGGTCTGCTTCTTAACCTGCATTTACTGCATCTCAAAAAAAGTAATCCATTTAGAATATTTCAGTGGCATGCATGAATGTATTAGACAAAAGGATATTGATGTTCTTAAAAAAATATTTTGAACCCTTTAGAACATAGGAATTGTGTAATCTCAGTCCAAAAAAGTGTTCTAACTCTGTTCAAAATAATTAGGAAAATGCTGCATGCAGGACAAGTTTGGATTCATATATTAAGGGTAAAAAATAATTGAATTTCATGGTAAATCCTTCATTTTTCTTTCTCCCAAGAAAAATCACAGATGAAAAATATGGGCAAGTAAAAGAGCTACATTTAAGAAACCCTATTCAGAGCCTAACCTCCAGTAAATCAGTAATGGCATCACTTTTTAATGTTTCTCCCTCTTTGTGACATACACCTATCCAGTTTGAAACCTGAAACAGCACAGTTTGAGTTCTGTGCTCAATTACAAATAATCAGTGCTATTTCAGTACATAAGGTAAACTATTCACAACCAATTTGTTTGGTTCAGACAATGTAAACAAAGAAAAAAAATCAAATGTATATTCTCAGCTCTAGAAAGAATTTCAGTGTTTCTGGACAAGTTACAAGTACATTGTAAAATTTTTTCTAGGACTTCTTTACTTCAATTTATATTAATATAAGCATGAAAAAACAAATTTTAAAAATTGTGGCTTGTACAGGGTTAAATTCTAATGGATGTTGAGGAAGAACAAGCTTGGAAAAAAATAATATAGTGCGATATACTCTTCTCTTGTGTTGACTAGTACAGACAGAGCTGTATCTAGTGCCATCGTCCTTGGCACCAGGGCCTCTTCTAGGCTGGCGCTGAGGCACTGGCACACTCATGATTTCGGGTTTTCTGTGAGTGACATGACTCCCGAGGTATTAGAAAGTCTTTTTTCCCAGCCCCACGACCGAAGAAGAAGTCGAGATTCCTCTGCTCTGGTTTTCAAGGTTGTTTATTTTCTGTCATCTATAACATTCTTTCTCTGACCCACTGAGGTCTGTCTGGCAGGTCGGTTTGCGGCACACTGACCGCCCTTGGGGTGGTGTTAGTTTTTATACTAAAAACTACGTGTGCTTTATTTACAATAATTTTCCAATACCTATCACAGATGCTAGACAGTTTGTCTCTACTCTAAACCAAACCAGAAGTGTCACTATCACAGCAGAAGATGGAGGACAAGAAGAAGAAGAAGGACAGGACATACCCAGATTCCTCCATCTTGCCTTTTGAACTCCCATTCTAAATCCCCAAATTCTACTTTTTCACCCTGTGACAAATTAACTATCATTCTACTCAAACTCTTGTGGCTTGTAAATCTTCACACAAAGATGATAATTTTTTCCATGGGTTAAGATCAAAGGGACAGGTGTCTTTGACTCCATGCCAAGGTCTCTGAGCCCCCTGCCAGGGTCTCGAGTCCTCCAGGGCAGTCAGAGGAATGTCCTGGGTTCTGATACCATGACACATGCTTGGCTTTTAGTCTTCTATGTAATTGTTTACAGTTGATAATGCATTCTGTAGAGTGCTGTTTTCAGTTTGTATAGTGAATTGAAACCTTGATTGCATGAATGTTTATGCCTACAAAGCCAGTGCCTGCAAATATATAAGCAATTTGAATTTTTAAGCCACTTTGACAATTATATTTCCTCCTACTGGTTAAATTTGAACTGTTTGTCTTGACTAGACATCATATATGTCGTGTGTCTAAACATTTTATTTATTGGTTTCCTTCATCAATTTAAATGAAAAAGTAGTTTTAAGCATGAAAATAATATTAAGGAGCCTTTAATGAATTTTAATTACTATTTAAACAAACAACAGTGCTGAAATTCATGAAAATTTCATTTTAGAATCACAGTTCTGAATATGTGCAAACAACACTAAGTCTCAAGCACATACTAAGGTTATTTTAAACTTGGAAGGTCATAGACAAGTGCATAGCTCCCATTTAAATATTCAAAACTGTTAACCGGTAATAGAATGTTTGGTATCTCATTTTCTATCTCAGAAACATAATAGACACCTAGATGAAAATAAAAAGGAAAAGACCTGCCAAAAAAAGAGAAAGAAAATATTTCCAGTGCTGTCACTGGAAAACAGTTGTTTAGTGGATCTGTCAGAGTATATCGGATTTGGGAAGAATGTGTTCCGAAGAGCAGACGGTTGTATGTACCCTAGGTTATTCTCAACTCACTCTTTTTCATAATTCTGTGCAAGAAAGGGGGATGTATTTTCATCTCAGGGGCATCAGTATATATTCAGATATACCATTTTGCTTTGTGCTTCCATGCCCAATTTACACTGGTATTACTGTAAGTCTTGGAGTATGATTCCCATCCTACATAAAGTGTCAAGCACAAAATTTGTAAAACAAAATTGCAAAGCAATGAAGAAAGCCAAGTTAAGCTCAGAAATATGTGTTAAATGAACTCAGTAATCAAACTGTGAGACATATTTAACATATGTTGAATTAGTTTATTCCGAATTCTTTTTCCCTATTCTGAGAGACATTTTTTTTCCATCAGCTCTGGTGCAGTTGATTTACTATTGATATCTACAGGAAAATTCATAACAGTGAGGTTTTTCTTGTTCTCAGTGCTATATTTACAATTTTTTACAGAAACATATTATAATATACATGCCAGAAAAATTCTAAGAAGAAGCAATATGACATAGTGGGATGTATTTACTCATGCATCTTGAATCCTGTGAGGACATTAATCTGAACTCTTCAATCACAAATAGCTCTAGGCTTAATTTTGTTTCTGTACTGAGCTGTAAGGTGGTGATTCATAAATTTTTGATTTTTTGATTCAGAGCAGTTATCTTTCAATATCCTCCTAGGCCTCACAGAATTTTGAAATGTAGCAAACCCTCCTTCTCTTGATGACTAGATCTCTATACTCAACTTTTGTCTAGTCCAGCTGTGACCCTATCTGTAGCCTCTAAATACTAAACTATTCATTGTGACTTAAATGTCCAGATTAGTTTTGTGGGCTTTGCAGAACACAGCAGTAAATGGAGGTCCTTGTGCCAAAAGGTATGCTGTTTCTAACTTTTAGAATACTTTTAATAGTAACCTACTGTGACAGCCAAAATATAGCCCACAGTAAAGCTGATGTAATGTCAAACAACAGCCCTTAACTTAGTCCTTAAACAAATTAGCGTTTGCTAATTTGGCAATAACCTACTCTTATTCTCCTAAGACTAAACATTATTGTACTGCCAACACTAACTACAGCATCAGTGGCTCATGGTGGAGCAAATCCTGAGCCACTTCTTACCAATTTTGAGTTCTGGCTATTACATAATGAGGAACTTACACTTTTTATGCTGCTGTGTGTGTGCACATCTGTTCTTAAACCAAGTCTGTCTCCATTCTTAGTAGCCGTTCCCTGGCAAAAACCCAGTGAGAGGTTGCCCACACAACTCATTCTGGCTTCAGACATTTAGCAGGATGAAGACATCTTCTTCCAATCAATCCATAATTTTAAATGCAAACCTCACTTTACCCTCAACCACTGTGATTCATTCTAATCTAATATTAATACTTATATTTCCCCCAAAAGGGTCTCCATGCAGGTCTGCCAAAACTGTGGAAGAAACCAAAGACAATGATTCCTTTGGTTGCAGGGGCCTTGAGTCACTGCTTGTGCTCAAGAGTTAGTATCAGAGTTTGTATTCAAATTAGGATGTAAACTAGAGCCATAGTTCAGTGTTTTGGGGTACAATTTGAAATCTGGAAAATGTGCAGAAAATTCAGTGCATTGTGGCCTTCCCTTTTACTCACAACTCTGCCAGCCTCAGCTATAAACTGAATTAGGAATAATTTTTCATGTTTGCAGGTGAACTCCCACTCACTCTTTCTTTTATATTGATGGGCACTGTTGATGGTGCTGCATGCAGAGGCAATGACACATCCCTTCCACATTCTCTTCACGGGCTGCTAGGTGGCTTGGCAGTTGATGATGTAGTGTCTTTCCTGAAATTTTGATATGCAAGAGTTCAGCAGAACTGCAGCTGGCATGCTCTTGCAGCTGTTTTGGTGTCTGTAAGCCCCTGTTTCAGGAGCAGCTTTGGAACAGCAGAACCTGGACCTCAAATTCCAGTTTACTGGTGTTACAGTGGTATCAACTTCACTACTTCCATTCGTGGGAGAATAGAAGGTACCCCATATAGATTCTTGGTTTTCTTCATCTGCAGTTGTGAGAAATCTAGAAATTTGAACTTTAAATTTTGAACATTGGGTTTTATTTCCCACCTTAAAAAGTGAGTTGTTTGAAAACTACAGTAGAACACAAGGAGAGTATGAGCTAATTTTCATCTCTAATTATTTTTAAACAAATGTGTAACATTTGAAGGACATGAAGACACCTCATAGAAAATTTTTCTTTATTTGTAATTTCTAAAGAAATTGCAAAATACTGTGATTTTATAAAAATTAAATTTTAATTTTAAAAATATAAGGAGCATGGTGTGCATTTTTTTGAAATCTGAACTCCGTTAGACTTTATAGATTTTATTTCACAAAGAATGGAGACACAGGCCATGAGCTGTCTGGCATACAATGATTTTCCTAACGAAAGTTACTTTAGGAAAAAAAACACCTCCATATAACCTTTTTATGATAGACTAGGAAATCAGTTTCTCACATAGATTGTCCCATTCTTGCTTTTCTTACTATGAAGACATTTTTGGCTGACTTGTTCAATTGTTTTTAATTTTTAAAAAATTTTTTAAATATGTGATTGACAGAAATCAAGCTCAGGGAGACACTTAAGGTCATGGTTTGATAATCCTTACCAAGTTCACATTGCTTCCCTCAATGGTTTATGAAAAGAAGTTGTCTTTATTGCAATGAAATTTAGTGTACATTGTACACTAGTGTACATGTAAGCAAGAAAACCTGAAGATAAACATAAAGGAAGCAGGGCTTCTGCGAAGAAACAATAGTTTTTATTAACCAGCATGTGGTAAACAACTGCTCACTTTGAAAATTTAAAAAGGTTTATTAAACCTTGATAAAAATACAACAAAAGGACTATACTACTATAAGGAAAAATTCACAGATCTGGGAACTGCCCCCTGTGGATACCACGTGGTTTGTTCAACTTCAAGATGGAAGCTCAGTCTTTTATACCCCTGGGGGTTACATCAGCCAGCCCTGGCCCCTCCCAAAGTCTGTCAGTCAGCTCTTCTTTGGCATTTATTGATGGAAACTGCTTTCTTGTATCTTGGTTAGAAGGCCAGGTGTTGCCATGCCTCACCCCCTAAGCACCAAGATTTTCTATTCCCCACTGCCCCCTGCAAGGGGCACTGGTGCAGCCTGCTTTGCACCTGTCCTAGACAGCCCAGGCTGTCTGGTGGCAACGTGGGGGGAAGGATGGAAGGGAACTATGGGAGAACAAAGGACTTCTAAACTACAATAATAAAACTATACATCACTAAAGCTATCCTTAATATTCACACAATAGTTATCCCTTAATTGTGAGAGCAAATCATCTCATTATCCATCTATAACAAGCAGATAAACTTGGAAAAATCAGACAAGGTTGGACTTCCTGCCTCTTTAGCAAGGCTTCAAAGAAGAAAACAGTCTCTGAACAAAATGATTGCAATATCATTGCTTCCTTATTTTAAAGAAAATGTCTTCCTCTCAGAACTTGACTGGATTCAGTTTTCAGCTGTTGCTTTCGCTAGCTGAACAAATTAACCAGCTACTTGCAAAGATGCTTTTTGTCAATCCTTGTAGGCTCCAATGAAGTATTTTCATAATATCCTTTCGAAAAGCTATATAAATGAACATATTGGTTTTTCTTTTTTACTGAAGTGCTATTACTGAAAGTTTACAGATAGTAAATCTGACTTTTCGGGTTTGTGGTTAATGAGCACATTCTGCAGATCATGTATTTTGAGAAAGACATTACAAGACAAGATTTTAAATCTTTTTCTTTGAATTGAAGTACATAGTCATCTGTGGTCAGTCTCAGAGAGCCTCTGTGACAACATAAGAGCACTTGGTGAGACAGATATTTGGAAAAGACATTAAGAGTCATAAACCACCCACACGCTGTTTTGCGACAGACCTTAGAAAAAGGGAGTTCAATGCTGACTTCAGTGGGGCTAATATTTAGTTTCAAGATAAGAATAAGTAAAATTGAAATTAAAATTCTGAGTGGCATTTTGAAAGATCTGTTTGACATCCTATGTCTTGTTTATTTTTTCCGATGAGAAAGAACATTATCTTGTAACAGGGAACAATTTCTAAATGTCAGTGATTTTTCTTCTCTTTGGGAACACAGACAATGTCAAACTAGGTTTACAAAAAATTCCAGTAAATCAATGTCAGATATATATTTGGCATAGCTAAACTCAGAAATTGAATTTCCTATTGTACCTATTGTACCCCCACCAGGCAGAATAATAAGCAGACCCACATGTACTAACAAGGAAGGCACTTAATAAATTAGGAAGAGCAAGACCAGGCAGCTAAAAGCAGGTTGTAAGTGAATATATCAGTGAAATAGAACAGCTGAAGTAGTCCCAGTAAATAACTCTGATATTCTTTGGTACTATGTACTTTCAAAATCAGAACTGCTCTCTTAGGCCTCTGCATTGCCCTTTGCTGGGCATTGGACATGTCTATGTTAGAAAAAGGCCCAGAATACCACTGTCAGCACACTTTGTTAATTCTCTTTCCTGCTATACCTCATTGTTTTCTTTTTTTCCCTTCTAATTCTACTTTTGAAATGGATTAAACAAAAATTTTAAAAAGAATACTTTTTCTTCCAAGGTGAGCAGGCCATTAATGAACACTTGGATGGAATAGTTACTGGGGTCAAGGTGTGAATAGATGTGATATTGAAAAATAACCCCTATAGATTTCCTTTATAGGGAAGCTTTTACTTTGAAGTGCAGTGCTTACCATTACCAAATCTTGAAGAGGAAGTAAAAAACAAGACTTACGGGAAAATGAATTAAAAATCTAAAAGGTTTTGAGGTTTTGAATCCCAAATCAAAACCTCCCATGCTATTTTTTTATAGGTATCTATCCAGTTAGTTCAGATAAAAATCATAGGAATTCTACTTCTTTTAGGATGAGTAACTAACGTAAACCCAAAAAGAGAACAGAGCAATCAAGGTCAACATCTAAACAGATAAACTTCAAATGTGAAAGCTAAGAAGGCTTAACAAAGGAGAGATCTCCTTTAAAAATATTACCTACATTTGCAAAACAATTCAAACAATGATTGCTGTGAATTGAAATTTCAGTGCATCAACAAAGTCAATTTGCTTCAAACTTAATTTTTATGGAAGATTAGTAATTTCATAATAAATTTTATGATGATGATTGTGCCTAAATTTTTCATCATATTTTTAATTTCTTTTTATTATGGTTTACATTGGTGTTCACAAAGAGATACCTGAAGTTACAGTCTGGCTAACAATATCATGTTAATTATTACAAGGTTGGTCATGGTTAATTACTACTCTTCATTAAACACAACACATCAGGAAACTGTGGAGGGCTTCTGAAGAGTGCATATCCCATCACTGCTACTCAGTGACCTAAATCAACCTCAATCCAGAGTCTGCAGCGATGGAGTTGCTAGTCTCCTGTATCTGAGCAATTAGCACAGAAAGGAAAGGCACATGTGCAAAGCTTCACTCACACAGCCCCAGCAAAATGTTCTCACAGCACTTGTGGTGTGAAGGACCCATAGTGAGCTGGCAAGTTTTGTGCTGAGCTGAGCTGAGCAGAAAAGCTCCTCAGGGAAAGAAGAGGTAGGACTGGGTGAAAGAATGAAACTGGTAGGCATGACTTGTTAATGAGCTGTGTCAGAGCCATCTGAGATTTGGGGAAGATAATTGCAACTTGAGAATAAAGTAATCTTTTATTTCTGTTCAGGACAATGTTCCTCGGAGCTGTCCAAGAACACTTGGTAAAGCAAAGAAGTCAAAGAAGAATCCCGGAGATGAGGCTTTTCAGTCCGACAACTTGCTGACTCCAACTAGCTGTTTTATCCTTAAACAAACAGACTACCAGATCAGTTTCCAAAAGGAATTTTGACTTGTAAAAGCACAATTATTTTTACATTATTTCACTGCTGGTCATTTAGTTCATGCCAGATAAGAAATGAGCCTGCTTCTTTCACTTCTTGCATTCCAAATAGGAAGATGGAAGAAAATTCTGAGATTCTCTCTGCTTTAAAGATAAGGAGAAGCTCTATTTGTTTTTTTCCTTGTTTTAATTTCCCAGCCAAGTGACTTCCAAAGGTTTGAGTTTCCAAATGGCTACTGCCCCTATTGCAAGCATCCTTTCATGATTGTGACTAATTTTACATCTCTACCCTGTTTTGCTGTTCTCCTTTTATTTTCTGCCTTTAAATAAAAGAATTTAACCTTACTGGGGTTAACAGGTTCTGTCAACTAATAATATGAGCAATTAAAGAAGCACATAATGACAAAGGAATGACCTGTAGTCTCAAGGATGAGTGGGAAGTGTTACACCTTTTTAACTGGATTTCTACTGATAATTAACATTTTGTACCTTAGGTGGCTTTCTGAGCAGATTATTTGTGCAGTAATATCATGGGATTATATTATTTTTGATAACTATTTTTATTTCTCTCCTTCTGCCTTCCTTTGTGTCTCTATACACACACAGACCCATGCATATATATATTTTTATATATATATATATATATATATATATAATGTATATATATCTATATATAATGTTATGTATATCATTAAGTCTAATTCTATTCCCTACTATAAAGTGTATAAAACCTGATACAATCGTAATGTATTTGACAAACTACTTAGAAACCTTTCCCAGGATTCAGCACACAGCAGCAATGCAAAATGAAGATCTTTTGCAAGCTGTCTTGTCTCTGGAACTACAAGGGAAGATGGCAATATAGGTCCAGCACCTGTAACCCTTACAAGAGACTACAACCAAAATGAAGAATGAAATGGAAAACAGCTTTGCTACCTATTTGTGAAAAACAAAAACAGTTTTTCTCTTGTTGGTTACCTACAGATGTATTGTGTAAATGCTACTCTTTCTGTCAAAAATAACAAAGCCTCTATTGGCAAGAAGATGGTCATATAAGAAGAAAATATTCCCACTGCTTCCTACATGCCAGCCTTACAGATATTTCAGAATAATAGTGGCAAAGATGTCCAAAATATATGCATATATATATATATATATATATATATATATATCCCATATATATAAATGAGTTGGGGAGTTTGGGAAGAGATTGAGAGAGTTCTACATCACTGAACAAAGCACAGCTACATTAAAAGTGTAGGGGTAAGAAAAAATCATCCATTTTTTCTGTGACTGATTTGCAAATGTTCCCATTCGAGTAGCAGTGAACAGTTCAGCATATCTGCACATACAGTGCATCAGAGAGGAAATGTTTCAGCTTAAAGACTATTATACATGCACATCATGAGGTCTGCTTCTCTTATTCTGGAAAGGCTGCAGAGCTGGCAGTAAAGACTCTCTTATTCCTGTGTGTGTGAGCCAACACATTGAATACCCATGTTTCTCCATGGTATTAAGGGGTTACTACAGTGGCAGGAAGGACAAAGTGTTTGGGAGAGATCTGATGTTTAATCCTACAGGGTTTACAAGGCCACTCTTTTGCAATGACAAAGACTGATTTAATGAAGCTGTTACAATTCTTAAGCTCAATTTTACTAGATACTCTTTTTCTATTAACTAATGAATTTACAATGTGAAACTCTTGCAGTACAAGGCAGAGAGCATTACTTTGATGTTGACTCTCAGCTGTATAGCATTCCACTGCAATGAAATTTCTGGGGTAAAGTGTGGAATATAAGGTGATTTACTGTGTTTTTATCAATAGAAATAAGAAGAATAGGAAAGAAATTGAGAGAGGGAGATGTGTATTGTTTGTTTGTTAGACCAACTAAATTTTATACTGAAGAATGAAAGGTAAATTTGATTTAATAAAAGGATTTATAGATTGTAATGATGAACATCAATATGCCAGCCACTATCATATTTCCTCTAGGTCTACAGTCCATAATTCTGCCTAGTTCTGCTAAATAGGGATAAAAGAAATCAGATACCTCAGAACAGGAGGCAAAGCAACAAGAAAGGTAGCAGAATCAATAAACTAGTGAAAAAGAAATGCAGTGGGGAAAACCAGGTATTTTCCCTGTACCAGTGTCTATCTTTTAACTATGATAGATAATGGTTTCCTTTGTTTGGTGTTATTGGGTGTTTTTTGGGGGGTTTTTGGTATTTGTTTGTTTGTGTTGTTTTTTCTTTTTGTTTGTTTGGTTGGGGTTTTTAGCAGAGAAAGTTTAACTTACTGTTTAAATACAGGACAAGAGATGGTTTTTATTTGACCTCTCTCAATTAATTGAACAGTAGTGAGAGTGGCCAGTCATGAGACAGGAAAAGTAGCTATGTGCTCCTGTTCTAAAAGAAATGTTTTATGTCCACTAGCCCTTCAGGAAGAATCACTGAATTTGATTAAGGTTTTGGGCTGGTTTGGTTTTTAATTTCTTTTTGAGGTCAATAGAGAGTCTTCATCTATCTCTTTTTAATGTTATCCTACCTTGCAGAAGAATAATAGCAATTGTCTGTATAATTTTCTGATTTAGATGCTCACCCAGAGGGAAAATGTATTGTCCTAAACTAATTCCTGTATTTTGCATCATGCAATCAATGCAAACATCTTTGGCATAGGTATCATAATACTGCTCTTAATATCAGACATGTCTTTTTGCAAAATTTGAAAGTTATAGTCTCATATTAAATACAATACATTTATTGAATATATTAAAAATAGTTTGTTTTTATAGAAACCAGAACATAGGCAAACAACAGCCCAAACCACAACAGAAAGGCTGCATCCAGTCTCTCCTTATAAAAGAGATGTAGTAAATTGATTAAATCCAGTAAAAACTTTGATAAGCAATGGCCATCCTAAAGTATCAGTAAGAAAGGATCTCAGGTTTAAGGATCTTCTCAGTTTTAACATGTCAGATGTTTTCTTAAATGTCACCCCTGGAATTTTGAATGAGAGCGCTCACGGTGTCAGTTTCTAATGTGGAAGTCACATCAGTGGTGGAGTCGGATCACACTGAGATTTTGGATCTGAGAAGGACAATGAGTGCTGGGATAAGGACCCTGCTGAGACCTGCACAGCACTGGCTGGCTCTCCAAACCAGATTCTAAGTTTAGGTGCCAACATAAGAGGAAATACAGATGCTAAAATTTAAATGGTTTTCTAAGGTTGCCCTCCCAGATCTAGAAGAAATTTGGATTGCTAAGTCTCCATATAATAAGCCATATTTGTAATTATTATTCTTTTGATCCTCCTATATCATGGTTTTAGATATAAGAGGAATGATTTTTTAAAGAAAAGGTGTTATTCTCATGTGCTACCCCTCTGTTTGTACTGCAGAACATTTCAGAGCACACAAGATGAATTCCTTTCAAATGAAACTCAACTGCACTTCCAAGCAGAGTACCCAGTGAGCCTGAAATTGCTAACAGACATTAGATAAGATTTGACTAGAGCTAGTTTAAAATAAACCTTCTGAGATACATTTAGCATAGCTGCCCTGTCCTCAATTTCAATTGGTTTTGTCCTTGAAACTTGCTTCAACTAGGTGCTAAGGTGGAAATAACCTTTCAAAACACCAGATCAGATTTTTTCGTTTTCTGCCACAGTTCCAGCATTAACAAAATAAGCACACTGTGTTATGGTAAAGTGAACATATATCTCATGAAGGTCTAGGAAAATTCTCATGTCTCACTCTGGCCCTTCCCTACCACCACAAATGAGTGCTTGTCACCATTAGCAGTCTCAGAGTGATCCAACCTGTTTTGGGGTTTTTCTTACTCTAATGCTTGCTTTCTTTAAACATCTGAAAGATAAATCTATTTTTTTAAATAAATTAAACAGCAGCAATAAATAGCTACTTTATATTTTTCCATGGATTTTGCCAATAACATATGTTCCTAAATTTGGCATAAAATTTATCTTCTTGCCTCTGTTAAAAAATAACAGAATATAATGTTGGGGTTTTTTGCTTACGTAAGCATACATTTATCTAAAATTTGTATTGCTTGCACAGACTGGGGTATTTCTTATTCCCTTATCACTGAAACTGGTAAACTCTAGGACTGCCTAGACATGATCTAGCTGGACTTGTTTTGAACAGGGGTTTGCACTAAGTGGCCTCTAGAGTCCCTTCCTAATTTGAATTATGCTATGATTTTGTGGCATAGCAATATTCATCCCAGTTGCACCTGGTGTGTAGAGGAACAACTTCATTTATTGCATAGCATTCCTACTAATATTTTTACTTGTCTGTTTTCTTCTTAATGCATTTGAAATAATGCACATGTCATCATCAAACCTGAGCTTAACATATCATGCATTATATGAAGCAAAGAGCACCTTCTGAAAGAAGTCTGGAAAGAAGCTGAAGTACAATGATGTGACTTGCTAAAACAATTTTAGAGAGAGATTTTTACATTTATTAATGTACAAAGAACAGTAATAAATAACATATAAGCCCAGGTAGCTTTTTCAGTGAAGTCATAATGATTCTAAACTAGAAATTGTCTCTTTAGCCCAAATTTGAAGTGTGAAATTGTTCTGTAAGTCAGAAATAAAGTAAAAGTAGCCTTTCTCAGGGTTCCTTATGAGATAATGTGGATGTGTTAAACTGATTCATGTTGACTACACAAACATTTTTGACCAGTTACAAGCTACCTCTAATTATAAAAATACACGATTATGCCCTCAATAATCAACTGCATATTTTTTAGAAAAAAAATCTGATTTCATTCACACAGGAAAATTAATAAAACATTTTCAATAAAAGTGTTAAATAATTACATATAACTTTCCTTAATTAACACTGTCGGAGTTCTATATCTTTCCTGCTCACCTTGCTGAAGAACACAGCTTCCAGAAAAAAATTCAAATGAGGATAAAGTACAATTAGAAGAGATGAAGTGGGAAGGCAAATACATGCTTGCTTTCTGGCAGGTTCCTGGTGACATGGGTAGCATCAGTCCTTGTCAGTTCTGACACAGGGTGCACAGCTGGATAGTGATGACCAAGGCCAGACACTGAAAGAACCAAAGAACAGTGGATCAATATCATGCATCAGTTTGTCTGTTCTGAAAGAATGGAACTAATTTAATTGAATGAAACAATTTGAAAAAGATTGAAAAATATTTGTAAGCACACAAGTACCCTCTGATCTTAGTGACTGCCTTAGAACACCAGACATGAATACTTATTTGCCTCATCAGTGTGATATTCCTATAAAAAATATTCCTTGAAATATTCCTTGTACTTGAAATCTACAAACCCTTGCACGTTTTTACCAATTCATGATTGCTGTGTCCTAAACAAAGGGATTTAATCCCAAAACATCAAATAATTGAATAATTTGGCTAGTAATGTCATTTTTAGATCACCGCATAACTATTTAACTATTTTAAAAGCTTTTCTGCAAGCTGCCCTGTTCCCGTGAAAACAATTGGTGTCCAACAATAATATGGTTCTTGCTTATTCATCAGCAGGAGATTAACTAGAAAGAGTCAGTCAATAAGAAAGAGGAATGAGGCTATTTTCTTTTTTTGACAACCCTTTAAGAGTAAAGTGAACCCTGTTGGAAGAGCTGATCCATAGTTAGGAGCAAGGCTGACACAGTTGGTGATATCAAAAGCCATAAACTAAATGTTCTTCCATATGTACTTTATGCTTTACTTTGTTTGTTTTTCCCTTTAATCTTCAATAAAAGTTATCTCACCTGAAAGATATTTGCTGTTAATCTGGTAGAAATCAGAACTGCACTCATTTAGAGAAGTGATATCATCCTCTGAAACTTGACAGCGTGTCGGGGCAGGTGGAAACCTACTGTGTTTGCACAACAAGAATCTAAAATAGGAGACTTCATTTTCTTTGAGTATGTTTCCCTTAGGGGGTCTTCAGAAAAACAGGATATATACTTTCTTTTGTTTTTATAAAAAAAAGTTGCTGAGACTGGAATCTGCTTGCTGGTTTTATCAAGGAAGATGCATTAAAATGTAACTTCAGAGATCAGTAAATTTATACTATATGCTATCTGAGTCTTATCTCCAGCATGAAAAAAAGCATTCAGTTAATATTCCAAAATAAAATGACCACAAGGTTCAAGAAAAAGAGCCAACCTATACATGTTTATATACTGTGTTTCAGCCCTAAATAAGCATAGTTCAGAGACATACCAGGAAGAGATTAACAGTGAAAAACAATTCCCTGTGACTGCATACATTCACTTTAAGGATTTCTAATTTGCTAAATATTTGCCTACAATTTTCTGCCCAAATTCATTCTGTGTAGTTGGGCTTTTAGTTTTCATTCCTTCCTCATCATAGTTTACTCACATGGAATAATGTTTTTAATTATTTTCCATTGTATAAGTGTCTGAAATATAGTCCTTGGAATGGGGAAGATTTCAGTTATTCAAGCAGTTATTGTAAAAGCTAGTAAAAGCTGGAAAAAAGCCACATCTCTTTTACTGCAGCTGACACACTGCATTGATCCAGCAGGAAATCTGTCTGTTCCTGAGACAGATGGGGGAGCTCTGGGACTCGGTTTAACGCGGCTGAAGCTCCTGCGGATGCTGATATCCTGCACTGACAGTAGCTGAAGTCTGAACAGCAGAGTTTACATGCCTGAAATAAATTGTTTTGATTAGAACCTTTAGGAAAGAAATTCATAAGGTACAGTTTTATTGACTACTTGCCAAACAACACAGACGTGTGCTCTGTAAGCTTGTTTTGTTCTTGTAAGTCAAGCACCAACTGGGCTCTTATTTTCTAAGGTTATGGACTTACAGCATAATACATTATAATTTACTCTGAATTGTTGCAGAGAGTAGAACCAGAAACAGAATGCATTTTCATTTCTAGCTGTAGTTGACCTTAGGAACATTTTTTTAAGTAGTCTTTGCATTTGTTTAACCTCCAATGGCAATCTGAGAAATTTGCTACTGATAAAAATGTTTACAGAAAAAAAGGGCACATACAAACCAAATTTGTGGCAGTCATGAAGAAAAGAATAACATTATCGCTTCTGATTCATATCAAAATGTTGCTATTTTATCATAGAATCTGGGGGTTTGTTTAGGAGCCATTTCAGGTTCTGTTTTATTGACAGTCAGAGACCACTCTATTTGTGGCATAATGGTATTGTGATCACCTAAATAGAACTGAAACAAATGTTGTTCAAGGCACAGCTAAGATTTTCTTCCCCTAAGCAAAATCTATATAATATTATTGTCACTAAGGCCATTATTTGTTCTGCTGTTCTTTTGGAAATTAGTATGTATAGGTACCATTATATTCATTTATCATTGTCTGTTCTGGTCCAATGCATTTAAATGCATAGTCTGGTTGCTGAAACTGAGCACATGAAATTTTGCATTATTTTGTAAAACTCCAGTGATAAAGTTCTGGCAGTTCATTGCCATTTTTGTTGTTTAAACCAACGTCTTCCACTGAAGACTGCTTTTATTTCAGATTTCTTATTTCTTTAAAGCATAGTAATTTGAATAATACTTAAAAAAAATAATACAAAATGAAACTATCCCACAAGAAACCAGAGAGGTCATTAGCTGTATCCATAAGCAACAAGGTAGCTTTATGAATTTTCAAATCTGATACAGCATCAAGCATTTGTCTCGGGTCCAGCTACTTCAGCATATTGATTCATATTTTTATTGACAGTAGAGGATAGATAGCTTTTAAACCTTCCAAAAAATGAAAATGACCAAAGTTGTTTTATGTTTTGTTTTCCACTTAGCTGAGACAACTTATTTTCATAGGAGAACCTGAGAATAACAAATAATAGATTTCAGAATATCCCTTTTCTCAGCTATGAAGTAAGTTGCTTGACACAACTCATTACTGACACATTACTTGATGGAAGTATTAGATTGAGACTGTGGTTCAGAGTGGGCTCAGTCCAGCTGTGGTGGGGGCTCTGCAGAGCTGCATCATGACACCTGAACACAGGCAGCCATTCCTCAGGCAGCCATGTGAATGGGAAAGCTTCCTGTCCTTCAGAGCCAGCAGAACCACAGCTACATGTTAGTGACAATATTTAGAGAAAACCTTCAAAAGAAGTTCAGTATGTGGCTGGGGCTTCGTTGCTCGTTCGTTCAATAGGATTCTGTCTCAACAAAATATGTTTTGTAAATTATCATTCCTTAAAAATAAGACAGCCTCAGGCAGCCCCATTATTAAGCCAAATTTGTGTCTTAAGCAATGCAATTGCTTAAGAAAAAGGAAGGCAGCCTATTCAGGCTTCTGGTCTGAATCATCTCTGAAATAGACTTTCTCTGTTAACTGTGTGCAGGAATCTTAGTGAATAATCTAGATTTAGTTTTATGGAATATTTCACCTCAAACCCTCAACAATAGCAACTCATATTATTGTTTTTACCTAATTTGATGAACTCTGAACAGACTTGTCAGAAGTGAAATCTTGGTGTTATGATAGTACTGTGAGAGTGTTGTCTCAAAAGCAAAAAAAAAAAAGCCCCAAATTTTACATTTTATTAGGAGTAGAATAGAAAATTAAATAGAAAGTATCTTTATGTTTTTGTGTAAATGTGATTATTGTTCAAAGCCTAAAAATATGGCCACAAAAAACTTGAAAAGACTGATAGAAGGTTGTTAAAACTAATAACGTGGGACAACTGTCATAAAAGGAGAGTGGAAACCCACAACACTAAACAAAGACCCATGCTCTTAATGTTTCAATAGAGATAGCAGGGAGCAGAAGGACAGATTTCTCTTATTTTCCAAAGGCCAAGGAACAAGTAAATCACACTAGCCTTTCACAGTCTCTCCTGGAAAAAGAGAACATCAAATAGTTACCTAACAGACAGAGGAAATTCATTTGGTGAATGAATCCTTGGTCTGGCTATGGCAGTCATTATGTTATGGTTTTGATCTAGTGACAAACCAATCTGTATAAAAAATGAGCCCTAGTATTTCTTTAACTTATGTGGGATTGTGTTTTATGATCCAGTGCAATTGCCCTTTTTCAGGAAGATATAATAATAGAAAAGAGACACAGAGGGTTTTCTCAGAAAGGCTATTTTAATTTTCTCATTTATACAAAATCAAATCAAACTGAAAAAGGAAAATATGAATTGTTCATTTTACTTGGCAAATGTAATCCTCACTGTCTTGTGTGAATTGAACACATTGCTGAGAACATAGTGCAATTTATTAAAAGAGCTATTGTTATGTTTACATGCATGGATAACCAGGGAACATGTCTCTGCCAATGCCAGACTGAGTTAGTTCCCTTCCTTCCCTGCCCAAGCTGACAGCACAAGAGTTAGTTGGCTCCTTCCAGCTGTCTTGGGTCCTAGTTGACCATTCCCAATCTCTTTTTCAATTTAAAGCCAGAAGGCTTGGAAAGTGATTATCTCACTAAAGGCACAGGTCTAAAGATACTGGTTAGTCTATATTCTGGAACAAAAATATTGTTTCAAAGGATCCCATTCCAGTTGTAAATCTGTGGCTTGACATACTATAGAATCCACATGAGCATGCTTGAACTGACATCCCTGGAAAACTAATTGCAATCTATTTTACTATCTGTGAATCATTTTTGCAGTTCTATACAATAAACAGAGGAAGAAAGCACAATATGGGTTAGTTACATTTTACAAACTTTGATCACATTGTCGTATTTCTTTGGAATATGTCATCTTGCCAAAAGGTAAAAGGACCATATGATCATCTAGAAGGCAGCATATGCAAATAAATATGGTAGCAAGTAAAACATATGTTTAATCTTCCCACTTCATCAATGTAGAGCTCAAGAGTTTTTGTCCGCACAAGCCAACAAATCTTAAGGCTTAAAATGTGTTTCTGGTACTCCTTTTTTCTTAGTTCCATAGTTATATATCTCTCAAAAAGCTGTGCAGAATTATTTTTTTAAAATAACTTTTGGAAAAACTCCTACTGAGGGTAAAACTAGACGTATACATGCGAGCTCAAAATTGAAAAGAATTACCTAAGAATGTACTGAATTTGTTCACCAAGTTTCACACATCATACGTGATCTATTTATACTGAAATGAGACAAAATAGTTCACAGTTTTGACAAAGTACAGGAAAGAGGCATCAATCATCCCAAAGGACAACACAGTGGAGCATTTAAAAGTTGTACTTTATAGATATAAGGAGACAGAAAATCTTCCACGCCTCTAATGATTTGTTCCAGTAGTTAATTAGACATGCTGTTAAATCTGTATGCTTTATTTCTTATCTGAATATAGTTAAGTTTTGCTTCAATACACAATTTTTTAGCATGCCTTCCCCTCCAGATTACACAGCCCTGTATTGATATGTATTTCCTTCCTGTGTAGCTACTTACACAGTGCAACAAAATTAGTTTTCAGTTGTTTTCTAAGGGCAACACACCTTAAGGTGTTTTGAGGGTTTCTTTTGGGTTTTTTATTTTCCCACATTATAGCATTTTCTACATCTTTTGAGTGACTACTGCCCTTTTTTAAATCGATTGCAATTTTCAGTCAAAAAAAAATTCACTATTCCAAAGTTCCTGTTACCTATGAACTTGGTATATTGAACTTGAGCATATTCCTCTGGTTATCTTATCAGAGATCATTTTTATTTGCTCTTTTTGAGGAATACTAATTCTGGAAGCTAGTGTTGTTCTGTTTTTCTTCCATTATTTTATTTCAGGATTTACCATTTCCATGAGTGCCCAATATTTTTTTGGGGAAGGAGAAGGCATCAGCCTCTGGGTGGAATTCCTCTCTGACCTTTGTTTAGATATCACTTGTATTTGCTCTCCTTCCATTTAATCTTCTTAAGATAAGAGCTCAGAGCTGGTGTCTGCATCAGCAAAAAGTGTGGCACTAGGAGATGCATCTTTAGGGTGCTGGGTGTGCAATATTTACTCTATTTGTGGGTGCCTGCTTTCCAGTATTTCCGTGCTTCAAAGGCTTATTAGGTTTTCTGATGCCTCAGGTACACTCTTGATGTTTTCCTTCTGGCTCAGGGTTTTTGGAAGGAAATAAATGTGAAGGCCACGAGGCCTCTTATCTAATGTTAAACAGAGCATACTGCTTAACACTGGGGTGCTCAGGAAAGTTGCTTTGAAACTACAGTCATGATGGGAACTGAAAAACAAATGCAGATTCCGTAGCATTCCTTAGAATTTCTGGATCACTCTTCAAAACAAAATTTTACCTGAAACCACTCTTTTTTCATTAGCACTTAAACTTTTTTGTTTATTTTTTTGTTTATTTTTAATAGTTACATTAATAATTTAATTTTGGCAAAAATCAAAATGATACATTATTTCAAAATCTAAATTTGAAATATTTCAATGTTCAGCTTTTCATTACCAGTCTTTTATTCCTAACTTCACCAGTTAAGTTTAAATAAAAAAAATTTATGAATATTTTCCTTGAAAACAAAATAATTTTATCTAAAAAGAGAAAGCAAATTACACACCAATTATTATTTAGGCAACCATCCTTAACTATAGCTTTTTCCTCATCCATTACTACTTTAATGTAAACTTATAGCACAGACCTTAAGGAAGGGAAAAACCCCAGATTTATACTGAAGTCTTCTGGTTCTAATTGTAATATAATTCCAAAATTTACCTTACTTAGGATAAGAAGCCAAAAAACCCACAAATGGATCAGGAACAACAGACCAAGGAGAAATCATCAATGAGGAAATAAAGTTAATTTCTTAACATTGCCCAATTCTATGATAAACTATTGTAATTTTTCATAGCTCTTGTAATGCAACACTTTATTTCAATTTTTTTAACTATATCCTGTGAGGGTAATAATGTTTTGGTTTATAGAAAGTGTTGTTTTAATCAATGTTAATTAAAATATGAAACTAGTAAAGCGTTCTAATATTTCTCTAGTGATCCTATTCATCTGCTCTCTGAGGGCATAGAGAGATATCAGATTTTTAATTGCTGTTAAATATGTTTTTTATGAAGAGTGGAATGCTTTTATAAAAAAATTCTTTTCATGCTTTTTTATAGCACAGTCTGACAAATAAGCAATTTGAATCCAAGAAGTCTCCTTCTACACAGAGTGTTTGCTACTTGGAGCAATAACCACAGCACTGAAAGTAATTCTCAGGGCAATCCTTTGGAAAAAAAGTATTTCGTATGGTGGTCCACATAATTATAGTGTCTGCACAAAGAAAACCAATGAAAGAAATCTAATGTAGTCTGCACTTTTTATCTGAAATATGGCAGACTAGAAAAATATGGTGAAAATAAGTAAAAATAAACAAAACAAAACCCGCATAAGAAATTAGAGTTTTAGAACTAGATCCTTGCCTTCTTTACTTAGAGTTGGAATTGTATATGAGCCATGAATCTATTAGCATACTTTTTGGACATACGATTTTAAAAAGCAGCAGCACACTCATATCACAGAATCAGAGATTCGCAGATTCATTTATGTTGGAAAAGACCTCTGAGATCATTGAGTCCACCCAATATATTATAGAATGATTTAACAGATGGAATTAATGTACTGAGGAATCACTTCTCTGCCAATATTGTCTTCACCATTGGATGACTCAGGTCCACTCTAATTTCGAGATGCAGTGGATGTGGCTGAATGGAGTTGATTAAAATTATCATTTATCAGTTTAATGGTCAAACTGAAGTGTTAGAGTGAAAAACTCCAAAGAAACAAATGCAAAATATGCAGAAAATAGCAAGAAGATTTTCTTTAAAATTGGGAAAACAGAAAGGAAAATGTTGACAGTAACTTGAAAAATATTTTTGTTCACCTTTGTTTCCTTTGGATGGAAAGAACACAAAGGGATGAATGTAATTGATCCTGATCTGACTGCAGATATAAGAGGCACGTCATCTGCACAGGACTGGAAAGTTACCTCACTGGCAATCCTATGCCTCAGTGCCATACCATGCGAGCCATAGTTATGGCTCAGTTCATGCTTGTCAGCACAATTCATGATAATGCATTTCGTTCTAGAACAGAAATTATTATGTATTTTTTATGAGAGGTTTTGGATTTTCCTGAGAAAAAAAACACTTTTTTTTCTTAAGGTGCTCCAGACAGTTTGGCATGCAATTGTCATAAAAAACTAGTTCGGTATTGAAAGTAGTCAAAATTGGATAAAAATGGAAAGAAGATGCATTTTCTTTCTTGGCTGGTTAGTTCAAAAACAAAACATACAAAAAAATGAGGTGTTTTTTCTGGTCTAATGGGGCTCAGTTACCATCTGTGAGAAAAAAAAAATCTGAGTAGACTATTGAAATTAATTATATTATTTAGGAATCAATCAATTTAAATAGTTTAAAAAATCCTTTTTTTTTTTTTTTTTCAAAATTGCCTCCTAATCCAAATTTTACTTCCATCAAAATAAAAGGAAAAAAAAAGAAAAGAAAAACCCCCACAACAAACAACCTCCACAAAATCCCCACCAGAAAAAAGCCTGTGGAAAATATCTTTCAACAGCATTTCTCAATTATCATTCAATTCCATGTGAATGCTAAGTTAATTTCTAGTGTTAGAGTGAGGACTAGTATTATCTAAACACTTTGAGTAAACCATTAATATAAATACATAGCTAATGCCTTTATTTCATCACTCTTCAACTATCTTCATCTCACAGTGAATCCCTCTACTACCAACATTTTTCCTTCCAGATGCATTTTGTGGACTCAATCTACAAAGTAGAAGCACATTGACCTTTTTGGATGTAGTAATAGTGTTCAGTAATTTCTTAAAACAAAACATTTTCTGGCTTTTTCTTTAGAAATTACCTGAATCTCCTTTTCTTTCAGAATTTACAGGTCCTGCCTGAAATTTTATTAGATCGTAAACCTGAATTTGATGTAATGAAAAACAGGAGTACTGAAAAATACTGTGTCAGGTTTTATCTACCTGGCTGAATTGCAATGCATTAAGTGAAGCTTTGACCTGCTGTTTTCCCTCTGAAGAGCTGCCTTTTGATGTTGCAAATTGTGTGTCTGTTCTTTCTGCAAAACAAATGAGATGGTTCCTTATGCAATCCACCAAAAATAATTATTTTCCCACTGAATAATGGAAAGAATAGGACAGTCAAACAGCTACCCAGGTTCAGGAAATATCCAAATTGGGGGTTTAATTTTGCCTTCAGACATTTGATCACAATTCCTATTATACCAGTTGAAAATTAATTTATTAGTCAGAGGGCAGCATTGGCTCTATATGATTAATATATTCTGACAAATTAAATTAGGTGTAGAATTATTCAATTTGTTTCTTTTTTTCTAGTGATCTGTTACTGAATACCTCACACATCATCAGTGCTTTCCACCCAGTCTTTGTCTATAAAACTGGATTTGGTAGCTTCTTATCAAGGAATTTATTATTTTTCCCTGAATATATATCATACTATTGGCAATACAAAAGAGGAAAGTTTTGTTCAAAGCATCAAATTATTCAAATCAGTTATAATAAGCCAAAAGGATGTCAACATGTTCTATAATGCCTCCTACAAATATTGTTACACAGAGCCATAAAGAAGTGGGTGGTGAGGCCTCAGGGAGGCATTGTCTCTCCAGGAGGTGGGAACATACTGTCATTTATATACTCTTTTTAGATGAAACTTCAATCTATGAGGAGTTCCTGCCTCCCTTAAAATAGAGCAATACTAACCATGTGAGACTGGGCCTTAGCCTGGCCTAATTATTAAGGTCATTGTAAGTTTTCCAACTGACTTCAGCTTGCAGAATTACAGCATTTTATTTTTTTTTTTCCTAAATATTACTAGACTGAAACTCACATGACACAAGATGAAGCTAAGCTGCCTTTCTTAGGTCTCGAACAAGTCTGTGCTTTGGGGGAAACCAGTCACCTTCTCCAGGTCACACAAGGAGGGGCTGAGTCCAGCAGACAGGAATCATGTGAGGAATTTAGGCATACCCAGTATTCCCAGCATGCAGCAATGGCAATTCACTGGAATAATGCTAAAGGAACACAGGTAGATTGAGCTAAGGGGGCTCCCAGATCAAGTTGCCTGCTACCAGAGGCGTTCATCCCCCACGTTTTAACTTGCAGTTACAGGGAATCTGGTGTCTTTCCCACCTTGGAAAGCTGCTGCAGAAGTAGGCCTCAAACTTGGTAAGGTTTTTTTTAATCACTTCTTTCCTCTGGTCATATTTAATTACATCATGAACTCTTGGAAGGATACACAGTATTCAGCTTATGATCTCTTCACAACTTTCCTCAAGTCTTTTAATAAACTATATGCTGTTGCATTGGCCTTAAATCATAACAGAGTGGCAGATCATAACTGTGCTACGAACAAGTGTTACAGCCACTGAGTCCTTTCCAACTAACAAGTTCTTGGTTATAGATGTTTTGGTTTCTGTATGATCTCTCATATGCAAACCCAAATACATGACACCATATTTTATGTTATTAGATTTTATGTGATCAGTAGGAGGTCTGAGAAGGCACTAATCTACAGTTCCTAGTCCAAACTGATGGTCTGGAGTCAATGAGTACAAAAGGCTATCTTATATTCACAGGATTGAATGTTTACTCACAGATTTTACATCACCATCTTCTCTCACTTGCAGATGGAAGGAGAGAAACCGCGATCTATTCCTTTAAGATAAAAGTTGTACAGAAGGAAGTGGGTGTGAAAAATCACACGATTGTAAAGACTACTGTTTTATAATATTCCCCTCTAAGAAAGCCATTTTCCAAAATGGAAAATGCAGAAGTGAACTTTAAATGTATTAAGCTGTGTTAAAACTTGATATTCGCTTTCAACATGAATAAATATAAGCATTTTGTATGTATTTTATGATGTATGTATTTTGGAAGTAGGACAGATATTTGCTCTTTCAGCAGTATATGTCCTCTATAACATCACAGGTTAAGATTTGCCAGTCAATTCACTCATTTTTAAATATGTCAGTCATTACCTTTTTAAAAAAGAAATCATATAACAGAAAACATCTATAAAACTCTCACTTCATTTTCGCTGATCTGATAGCTTTTTCTGTGGAATTACAAAATGCTAAATGGCTCATGAGGGTGAACCATAGCAAATAGAATCCTGATGTTCACTTTCTTATTATGCAACAAGACTGTGAAAACGTCCCAATAGGTGTAAGAGGAAAATGGAATGAGGTGATAAATAATTTATAACTAGAGAAAACTAATCAGAACTCCTCAATTCACATTGTCCCCATACAGGTGCTCAATTACTTCCTTGAAGGGGCCAAGAGACCAATAACCTGACATCTGGGATATAAATGAATTTTATTATTAAGGAAGATATTAAAACTTATATTAGTACACTAAAGTAGCTAATCTAAATTCTGCACAGAATTTCTACCAACCTTTCATGTGCCCTTCTTGATAGGGCTGCTTGCACAGCAGTGAGTTTCGCTAGAGCAATCTGCTGATCTTATGTAAAATCAGTGATTTCACCTTTACAGTAGTTCTCATGAAGTCTTTGTGAGGTTTGTAATACATTTTTTATTTTTATGTGCTTATCCTGGTCCTTTAAATAACAAAATTTTCTTTTTATATAATTCATATATATACATTAAGAAAAACTAACAGAAAAATATCCAAGTCTTTTTACAAGACCACCTTCAGAGTTCATTATTCCAACTAAAACTGCCTACACAAGAATGATCACGCAAAATTTACAATGTAAGAAGTGTGCATTGAAGACTTGTATATCAGATGCAGAGTTGGCTTATTTGTAAATAGACTAAGCATGATTAAGGATGAGAAAGAAATATTTGATTAGCTACAGCAAGGCCGATTAGAACACTTTTTTTAAATCTTCATAAAAAAAGTAATATAATAGTTACCCTCTTGTTTTGTTAAGTAATTTTTTAACCCCCAACCTGCCTTTGGAAACAGCAACATCTATACAATGTACCAGTGTCCTTCATGGTAATTTTCTCATCAAAAAGCATGGTTTCCTGACTGAATTGTGGCTGGTCATTCTCAGGGATCTGCAATCTTCCATGCCCATATACATTTTTTCTTGAATTGCTTTGGTATTGCATGTTTGCAGTCAATAAGTGGAAGAAATGCTAGATGTTTATCTTATCGGGGTGTATGACAGAGTTAAGACAGGGCTAAAGGAGCATGTTGGTAACAGATGTTGTGTTCCAGGGTAATAAAGTTTTAAAAGCAGAGATGAGAGGTGTTTATGAATAAAACCACCAACAAATAGTTGACTTACATACCCAAGCATGAACACGTAATTTACTCTCGCACAGGTATAAAGCTCAAACTGCCTGTGTGATTCCCAAGATTTTGAAAGTAAAATAAACTTAAAATGAAAAATCCAACAAGCATTCTCTTTAGACACAGCTACTGAAGTAGGTAATATTTGCTAAATATGGTCTGTGCTCTATGATCCTCTGCACTGTTTTCCCTAATGTATCACTATTTACTGTATTTCACTTCAAACATTGAAATCTCTTCCCAAAATACTGCTCTCATGTGAGTTGCACAAAAAGGATATGCTAAAGAACCAAAGTGCTCTTTCAGAATTCACATACTGAAATGCAGTGGATTGCTAAATATTTTGCAAATTTTGCTCCCACTTCAATGTATTCTAATTCTTCCTCTACCTCAATTTCTTCCTAATCCTTGCTCAGCTTTATCCAAGTTAGCTCTGTAGCTTGTAACATTTCAATGACTTGGTTTATTTCTTCCCATCAGTTCTGCCTGACCTTTAAGCAGTCCTTGATTTTATTTCAGATATTCTACTTCACATCCAAAATACTAAATTATTGTATTATTTTAGTGCTGATAACAATGACTTTGCACTGAAAAATTATATTTGAAAAATAGGAAATATATCTTAGTATCTCAGTTTCATAACATAAAACTTTATTTCTAAATAGACTACATAACACATGTTTTATTACCTACTGATGGCCAAACCCACTCTGCTTCAAACAGTAATGATTTCCAGAAAAACATAATTTGGGTGTAGCATACTAATGTATGGATCTCTCATTCTTGTACAGGACAAAATGATACAAAAACCTTAGCACTTTCAGAGATATGAATTTTTACCATTAAGAAAGAATTTGTATCTACTATAAGTATAGATGGTTGTTGTATCCCATCCCGATGCATTCCCGCCTGTTATGTCTTACCATCTTTGTGGGATCTACTCAACTCATCCAAATACTTTAACCCTGAGACCATTAGCCTGATAAAAATCACTAATTTCTGATTGTGAAGCATATAAAATTTAAACAAAGGGAAAATATATAGAACAATACAGTAATTTAATGTAGAAAATATATGTTTTACAAATAAATTCAAAACATCTTTTTCTTTCTCTCTTCCAGTTTTTAAATCAGCTTGTATTCCTTTCCTGGAGAAAAGCAAAAAATATAAGCACTTGCATCAACATTATTCCATGGCATTGATGCTAGAAGTCAGCCTTTTTCAAACTACATGTTCTTAAAATAAAATTCAAATTTCAGTGTTAGTTTAACCCTTCTTTTTAGATACAGTTGGGGGAACAAAATGGCTGTGTCTATACCTATATATCTCTATATATTTTACCTTTTCATAGCTCTAAAGACTCAAACATTGCCAGGCACTGATTTGTGTTCTGGAAATAGCTATGAAGAGGAGCATAATGAATCACTAGATAGTAGCAGATCTCAAAGACTATTTTAAAGAAACTAAAGGAATTCATACATTGGGGTATGAATTTAACTTTCTCTCTAGCATAACTACTAAATGTTTCAGCTTTGCTCTATCTAAAATTAAATGTGCTTCAAATCTTCCTGCTTTCAAATACTTAGAATCTTTCTTCATACAAAGAAAGTTTAGCTATGCTACATTTACCTTGTCACACTGCAGACAAGATGGGCATAAAACAAATCAAAATACTGATATTCAGTTATGAGGGATTGTTTTTAATACTACTTTTATTGTGCTAGTCTCGCTCTTTACTGCACACTTTCTGTGCCCAACTCCCAAGGGAGAGGGAGCTGATTGTGAGAACATTGATAGTCAAGTTCTTTGTTTTGGGTTTCAGTGGGTTTTTGTTTGGGTTTTTTTTTTCTCTCTTGTTTTAACTCTCTTGTTTTAACCTCTCTCTTGTTTTAAACTGTACAAGAGATTGTGCAGTTTTTTTCACTAGTCTATAAACATTCACACTTTTGAGATAATTTTGGCATTATATTATAAAGGCTTGAATTTCTCAAACTATCATTCACTTTATTAAACCTATCTGAAGTGGAAGGAAACTTCATGATAAGAATCCCAAATGAGTAAAACTCATAGTTGTGCTACTTTGACAAGCAAATTAACTCCAGCTGAAATCAGAATGTTTTCTTTTAAATGAAATGCATAAACTCTTGTAAATTCAGGCTGTGTGAGCACCAGTGACTTTAACAAGCCCCAAAACAGCTGGAGATCCCCTAGTATCTCTGCACAAGTTGGAATAATCACACAGTGCTCAATTTTAGAAGCTGTTTTGGTCATTAGACATTGAGCTTAAAGTACTGAGTCTTCATAAGACCATCAGCAGCAGCTACAGGTACACTGCATGACCCAGAAATACATGTGAGATGAATTATCTAAAGTATCAGTGAAGGAAAACCATTACACATCAGCCTCAAAAGCACATTATAGGGGTAGAAGTTCTACTTATATTTGGATCAGGGACTTGATCTGAATAAAATCATTATCACTGTTCATCCTTCAAGCAGCAATAGCTTATAACATCCTTCTACTACTTCCCATCAAAATTTAACAAAAGACATGTCTTACACCATAAGCTTGTGTAGAGAACTACATCAAATAATAATTTAATTCTTCAGTCAAAACATGATTATGCATGGCTAATTATTCTCCTGTATACTTTCAGCAACAATAATGAACATGTCTAAATATGCAGGTGATCTGTTTTTCAGTGAACAAAACATCACAATCTCATGACCTGTTCTCCTGCTTGTTTCTTTAGGTTCCTCCTTTCCAGTCTCTTCCCAGCTCAGGGAGCCTCTCCTCCCTACTAATCAGTGGTCAGTCCTGACTTTTACCACAAGGAAAGATGTAGAACCAGATAGAGGAAATAAAAATGAAACAGCTATAACAGCCAAAAAGCATATTTATTTGGGAAATGATAACAGTAAAGCAATAGTACTTTGATATGAACTATAAGTAAAGAAACATCACCAGCACTGATTTGGTACTCCCACCTTCCTAACACCTTGTTGGCAATGTGTATTCCCCTTTTGTATACTATATAGTTTGGAGTCATTGTATCACATGCTTTGAAAACCAATCTTGTAAACCCATTCCTCAGTAAAGATTACCACTGTTTAAATTGGGTGTTTCTGTAGTCCAGTGTTATTCAAATCTTTGCTCTAAAACAGATGAACAAGAATCTTCCTTTTCCATGTATGTTATTACCTCTGTGAACATTAATCATGACCATGAATACACAGTCGTACATGTGCATGTTGTGTGATCATATGAACATGTATGTGTGCATACCCACACTCTTCAACTTTGGGTAAAAAATCCTTTACACCGTAATTCCAACAAATACAGAAAAGGTCCTAAATTTCCAAAGGAATAGAATATGAGGAAACCTACCAGTTGAATTTATTTATTGAGAGGAACTTGATAACTTTAGATTCACTAGAAATTTTGTATGGATTTCAGTAGAGTGTATTTCAAGTCTTTAGTCTGCAAGTTTGAGTTTATTATGATTGGAGATGTGCTGTGAGGATGTCTTCATTTTGTGTTTCTTTTTTGTTTTTTTTTTTTTTTTTTTTTTTTTTTTTGTTTGTTTGTTTTTTTTTTTTTTTTTTGTTGGTTTTTTTTGGGGTTTTTTTTTTTTTGGACATGAAAATTTAGCATGTATTTATTGATTATTACAAAACTTGTGTTTCTCCAACCTCCTCAGTGTATTATCTCAGTCAGAGTCCCAGTTTCAGACCAAATGCCTTTTCAGCTTTGTCAAACCCTTCATTGCTGTTCAAATCCAAAATTTTTCAATTTGTTCATTTCACCACTTCTTTGTTTACAGCTGGAGAGAACTTTCCAGCTGCCACCTCTGCTCCTCTGTCAGGCTTCTTTCTCCCTCCTTGCAGGGGCAGCTAATAGCTCTATATCCCTTTCCTCTGCCCAGTCATGCTTTACACATCACTCACCATTACTGCATGTGCTTCCTTTGGTGCAGCAATGTCCTGCTTTGCTCTGAGAAGGTAGGAAAATGTATGCAAGTTTGAACCCATAATCATATGAAAGCCTATTTGAATCCATAATCATATGAAAGCCTATCTGGTACACTTTGCCTTTCCTTCCCCCAGGTGATTTGGCCACTCTGAGGCTGGACTGGGCTGGTGGAGATAGGATGAGGGGGAATGGTTTTTAACTGAAAGAAAGTAGGTATAGATTAGATAGTAAAAAGAAATTCTTCACTGTGAGGGTGGTGAGGCACTGGAATAGCTTTCCTAGAGAAGTTGTGGATGCCTCATCCCTGGGAGTGTTCACAGCCAGGCTTCGTGGGGCAATCTGATCTGGGAGAGTGTCTGCCTATGTCAGGGGGATGGGAACTAGATTTTTGGTCCATTCCATTCCAAACTATTCTATAATTCTATAGTTCTATGATTCTAAAACACTGACAGAATAGTATAAGCCATTTTTTCTGAAAAAATTTATCAATTCAGTTTTCTGAAAGATACTAAAACAAAGTTGTTCTCATAATGTGAACTATAGTATAAGTCAATAGCATCCTCTGTTTTATTTAACTTCCTCTGTTTGGAAATATATGCTGGTAATGCTAGTTTTCAACTTGGCTTTGTTGTCAGTTCAACACTAAGATGAATAAGTAAAGTCTTCACTGTTGTTGGAATTGTTATTCCTACCCATCTGGGAATAGAGTCAACAATATATAAGTACACTTATTTGCAGAATGAAAGCCCTTTCTTAGAAGCAGAAAAATTAGAGCCCTTTCTTTGTTTAATGGAAGCTCACATTTTGCAGAACTGTGCAAAAGATGGAGAAAGAACCTCAGGGAACTTAAGTTGTATTAATGTGCAGTGAATCACTGCTGTAACTCATTTAAACTCTGATGTGTTGTGCACCACCATGGAGGGAACAGAGTCCTAAATTCTCAGGAGAGATTAATATTTTGCACTGGCCTTTCTCATATTTCAAGACACGGCATTATCCTTTGGGACAGGTCATAATACTGTCAAATACTTGGAGGCTCTATGCATTCATGCAGTATCTCAGCACCTTCTGCATAAAATCAATTACACCAATAGCTGCATCAAGTGGTAAAAATACTGCTCACTTTTTTAAAATATGCTGTTTAGCAGTATGAAGCTACAGAAGAGGGATAGAAGTAATTTAATATGAAAAATTTTAGTCATTCACGTGGGTTTTGGCCATTTTATTTTGACACTATAAAGGTAGTACTAATCTTTTATAGGAACTGTACTAAACAAATTCAGTACATTCTTCCTTTTCCAAAACTAGGAGATTCACTGAGTCATAACAGGAGCAAAAGAACCATAGGATACGTGTATGTCTTCATGCTTGTCTCCATGTCAACAACTAATAGGAGGTTTAAGCACTTGAGTTTGCTGTCCTATTACTGTATAAGGAGTCAGGGATAATACTTGAATTCAGACCACAGAAGGACCTCCAACATGCTGTATTTTTCATCCAAGTACTTCTGCTGAAACCATAGAAGAAAGGACGCATAAATTTCCTTTATCATCCTGAGATGGTAGTTCGCACTTCCTCCAACACAGATGATTTCTGAAGTGAGTGGAAATGAGAATGTCTGCAAGTTTGTAAATACCTGGGAATACATTAATGGATATTATTCACATATTTCCACTGAAACTGTGTTAAATAAAGTAAATAATGCCACATAGTCAATTCAACATGAAGTATAGAATCAAAATGAAAGAAGTTTTGTGATCAGAAATTTTACTAAGCCTTTTTTCAGAAATATGTTTCTTGGATTACCTACTCTGTTTTCCAAACTTATTCTAAGAAATATATTTCTTGAAACACAATGGCCCTGATACTTGTTGGCACTAAGTGGTTATTCTTCAAGATTTTGCCATCACTACCTGAACATTAATTAATACAGAGAACTTGGATTTATGGGTAGATATATTCAGTATTTTTCTAGTTTAAAAGAATATCATTTAACACAACAATGTATTTTTGACGAGTTTGCAACTTTATGTAAAGTATTTGGCCTCAAAATCTCTCCTAGACACAGTTCTTCATATGGGAATAGAACAAATAGTAGAACTTCCAGTTCAGTGACAGAGATGGGAATGAAGGAAGGAAAGGGAAGATTCTCATCTTAGATAATTTAGTTTTAGCTTCTAATTATTTGCATACACAGTTATCAACAACTTTAATGAGAACTGAGTATTTAGATTCCTATTACAAGTTGAAAAATTTTAAACTGAAGTTCCACTTTAATCCTATTACCCCTGTTTGATACTTTGTCAAATGAGCTCAAGGTTCTTTAAATATCGGAATGCCGAGATATCAAGTACAGATATAAAGGAAACACATATGGTATGAAGTAGGAACTGGGCATATGGAAACCCTAATTATGCCCCAAGGGAAAAATCAACAGCTGGAGAAACAGAAATAGGATCAGTTCTGCTCCTTGGGAAATTTGGGTTCAGATCCAATTGGATAAAGTAAAAACTGTATCTGGCCTCCTATTTTCTTTAAGACATTCCTCAAAAATGCATCAGGAGATAAAAATTGTCTACCTCATCTTTATTCCTATGAAACAAGTATGAAATTTTTTTTAATAATTTCCAGCAAAACTATTTTACAGATTCAATCAGAATGTCTGAGTAGTCAAGGATGACTAAAACATTCTATATTGGTGCTGGTGGATGACAGTGAGAAAGGCCTATGTTGAACCAAAATAAAACCACAAAAGCAGACACTGCATAATAAAATTAAAGGTAGGGTTCTAATGACTATTCAAAATTTCAGAAGCTTGCATAATTATGTCATCTACGCATTTTCACAAATCTTTTTTAACATTTTTTTAATTTTGTAAGGAAAACACTATTTTGGAAGTAAGCTAAAAATATTTGAAACTTTTTTTAGACTTTTTTGCCCTATGAAATTGTAATAAATTTGCCATCAAACTGCAGAAGTGCTCAAATGTTAAGATCCTTATCAATATTTTTAATATTCTTCTTATAGTTTGTTGTTTCTTCCAATTGCTTCTCACATGTTTACAAAAAATGTATGTAACTTCTCATACCTATGTTATTAAGAGACTGTAAATATTGTAAATACATGCATGACTAACTATTTCTTATATTTAAAATATATGCTAGCAGCTTTAGGGAGTCAATTATTCTTTTGTTGTTTTTTAAGTTTTAATATAGTTGAATTTTGATGTCAAAGAGATAGACAGAGAAGAACTCTCTGGAGTTCAACAAAGGCAGATAAAGGATCCTTCACCTGGGGGGAAAACTCCCATGTACCAGCGCAGGCTGGGGGCTGGCCTGCTGGGGAGCAGCTCTGTGGGAAGGACCTGGGGCTCCTGGTGGACACCAAGTGTCCATGAGCCAGCCGTGCCCTTGTGGCCAGGAGGGCCAGTGGTGCCCTGGGGTGCATTAGGGAGAGCATTGCCAGCAGGCTGAGGGAGGTGATCCTGCCCCTCTACTCAGCCCTGGTGAAGCTCATCTGGAGTTCTGTGTCCAGTTCTGGGCTCCTCAGGACCAGAGAGACATGGAGCTCCTGGAACAGGCCCAGAGGAGGGTGACAAAGATGCTGAAGGGACTGGAACAGCTCTGTTGTGAGGACAGGCTGAGGGAGCTGGGCCTGTTCAGCCTTGAGAAGACACAGCTGGGAGGGGAGCTCATCAATGTCTGTCAGTACCTGAGGGAGGGTGGCAGGAGCATGGAGCCAGGCTCTGCTCAGTGGGGCCAGACAAGAGGCAGTGGGTGGAAACTGATTCTCAGGAAGCTTCACCTGAATATGAGAAAGCAAGTCTTTATTGTCTTTATTGTCCAAGTGTCCCTGCACTGGAACAGATTGCCCAGTAAAGTTTTGGAGTCTCCCTCACCAGAGATATTCAAGAACCATCTGGGCACAATCCTGAGCCGTGTGTTCTGGGATGGCCCTGCCTGAGCAGGGAGGTTGGATCAGATAACCCAATGTGATCCCTTCCAACTTGGCCCATTCTGTGTCACAAGGTGCTATACTTACAAAATTTAATAAAAACTCTCAACATCCATTTTCTGCAGTATTCCTTAAGGGGTGCTACCAAACCCATGCGTACCTAAACATTAACTCCAACCCTCTGACTTTCAGTTGTTTCATTTGAATATTAATTCCAATTACCAAAAAAATATGCCAAAGAATACATTTAGGGCAGGTAGCCCAGTGTGATGCTACCGTGTCTGTTGTAGGTTGAGCTCTGGGTGGTGTGAGCCAGAGGCAAGGGGCTGTGAACTGGCACCAGCCTTTGCACTGCAAATATCATGACAATTTGTGGCACCAGCCTGGTGGCCAGACACTCAGAGACACAGGAGTCAATTGCCACAGACTCTCATGCACTTAAGACTGAGAGGGTACAAAATCTCAGTGTTTCATTTGTTAGGGGTCCCACGTCAGAAACACCAGCTTGAGTGGTTATTCTGTTCCATGATAAAATTACTGAAAGGAACCAAAGGCCTGAAACTCTGCTCTGGGAACACCAACCCGTTGTTGAGCTGGTAGGGAAACCTGGTCTGACCGTGTGAATGTGGTGAGGTAGGCACTCAGGTGGATCCCCTCAGGACCCTGGAACAATCCAGAACTTCAGTGCCAGGAGTTAAAGCCTCAGGTGGCGGGACTGTGACTCCTGAATGGTCAGACAGGAAGTTTCCCCTAACAAATGTTCAAAAGACATAATAAGAGATATCTTGATTAGGTATGTCTCAATTACTCAATATTTCTTCCTCAAAAAAAATTGACCCTCTGAAACTATTTTAAAGAAAAATAAACATCCCTTTATTTGCTTAAGAAGTGCTCTTTCTTCCTTTGAACAGATTGAATTTTTGCACCGGATTCTTACTTTTGAAAATATCCTCCTTCAGTGTATGCATATGATTTGTCGTTTCACTTTACTGCACCACTCCTGGTAACTTTTCTATTTGAGAAAAATTTTCTGCAGTGGCCATCTGAATTTGCTGCCTTTGTGATTTCAGATTTTCTTGGTTTAATTTGTTTTGCTTTCGAGAAGATGTTACTTGTCAAGATATGAAAAAACAGGAAATAGCTGACTTATTTCAGTATTTTAAAGGATAACTTTAAAATAACAGGACAAAATGAAGGATATTGTATATTCAGAGCAATTTAAAAAACTAATTTCCAAGTAGCCCAATAGCCAGTTTTTGTCTGTTCCTATATTTTCTTTTAAAAAAATTAAAAATATAAATGTTGAAAAATTATTTTCTCTGATCCTTCTTGTTGTGAGATATGCTGCAAGAAAATTTTTTTCCCAAACAAACGTACAGAAACAATGTTTACGGAATGGATTATATCCATTACCGTTTCTTGACTCTTACTTTTCCCTTTCAGTGTGAGGACCTTGGTAAGAATCTCTCTCTCATTGATTCCTAGAAGTCTAATGTAGGCTCTAGAATATAAATCAAGTAAAACTGATGTGCTGTGGAAGGCCTGAGGCCTGATCAAATTAAGAGCACAGCTGGATCTTTTACAAGTTCTGAGAGAACTGGATGACACATTGCATATGCACCAGATCCTGATTCCCCCCTGGTAGGGCATGAGCAAACTCTGCAGCTCTTCCCTGGATGTGATCCAAGCTCTGCAGAGTGCTGAGCAGAGCCCAGTGGCACAGACAGAGACAGGCAGTTCTGGCTAGGAGAGCAAGGGAGAGTACGGCTAAGAAGTTGAAAAACAAATTCAAATGATTGCTAGAGGATGTTACCACAGGGAAGTGACAGCATTCCCTTCTCAGCTTTTTCTGCTGAGAGCACACAAACATATTTTCTACTTCTCTTTTCCTTTTTCTTTTTTTTTTTTATGCTTTGGCAGAACACAGTTGATGATTATTTTGAATATTCAGAATAAGTCACAGCTGAAGCATTTGAAGAAAGAGATGGCAGTTTGGTTTGAATCTTTAGCTTGAAATATGCAGACTCTGTAAATCTGGTGATCAGTTCAGCCTTCAATAATACAAAAAATTGCATTATGTAGTGATGTTAAGAAATTTCTTCACATAGGATAGAAGCTCTAGATGTTTCTACAGATTACGCATTCTACAGGGCCTTTTACTCCTGACACAATGATTTTTCTATAAGTATTTCCTCTCTGAATTTCTGAACCCTATCTGTGATCTTTATCCATTGAAAATATGAAATTATTTCATAAAGCAATATTAATCCCATTCTGGTTGGGCATTTTTTTCCTGTTTTATATTTTATTAGAAATATTAGATCAAGTCTAGAGATTTTCAAACAGACATTTTCATAATTATTTTCTTTTCATGAGAAAGTCAACTGTGTATGTTGACTTTTCTGTATAAAAATATCTACTTGAAGTATGTCAATGTGATACTGATTCCTAAATGTTTTAGAAACATCATGGATAAATAATATGATAAAAAAATACAATTTAAAAAAAATAGATTGAAGACAATATTGTCATCAATATGCTAATTATTATTTAATATAAGCTCAGCACACTACTATCCATATCCAGAAAAAGTAAGTACTCAAAAAATACTCATAATACTCAAATTAAGTACTCAGATACTTTGAACATCTCTCAATACAAGTCAGACTGGGGAGGAATAAAAGAGGAGGATTTTTACTTTTGCTTTCTTTTCAAGAAAAAAAAGAAATAGTCTATACTACTGCTTGTTTTGATTCTTTTATTGAAATTTTGGTGATACTTGCACCCTTGCAAGTTTCCTGGACATTGTGACCGGGCAACTGGCTATATTATGAACATGATGCTCTTGGAATAAGTCTAATTTAACAGAAAACTAACAATCTCATCTCTCTAAGTGGCAGTCTAATATTAATGGACACTGTGACGTTTCTGAGGCAAGTATTGACTTAATTAAAAATCCAGGGAACCTAGAGATAATAATCAGTGTCTGAAACTTATAACACAGAATATACTTAAAACAGAATAATAAATAATCCTGAAAAGAGAGCAATGCAAGCAAAGCCTTCAGCTTTTCAGAATCTTTGAACGTTTCTAAGTACCCCTGGATACCCAATAGACCCTTTCACACATTCTCAGGCTCCCACTGTTCTTTTCTCAAAGCCTTTTGTTTAATATTCTTTTCTACTGTCTTTCCATACAGCCAGAGAGTTCATCTTTGCCTACATTTTTGAATACCTGAAATAAATATGACTTGTGAAATAAAACTGAGGACTAATTAGGCTGTATCCATATGATCTGACTTTATTATAGAGGTTATTACTGAGACAAGAAACTTTATCAGAATGAGCCTCAGGGTGAAATATCTATTATATTATATGGAATAAAGTCTGTAACATCACTTAACAGCTCTCTGAGAGGATTTTTCTTGGCTTTTCTCTGTCTTAGCTACATTTTGGTATGTAGAATAATGTATAGGATTTTCTATTACAGAGCCAAATTTATTATCGTTTAACATTGTCAAATTAAGGTTCCAGAAGAAAAAATCTAAGAGAAAGAGAAAGAAAGGGAGTTTCAGTATGCCAAAATATAATTCAGTCCTGGAAGTTGTTACAGAGGGTAGTGAATGTTGTATTTCATTGGCCATAAAATATAAGCAAGCCTGTTAAATTGTGGATAGGCACCATATGTTTGCGTTGTAAAGTGTGCCTTGGTGACTTTGATGTACAAAATCAGACAGACTTAAGATCAGATGAAATGAAATTAAATGTAAGTTTCTCTAAGGTCCATCAAATTGCTAATTTAAATTAGAAGATACACCTGTCACCTGTATTTTTTCATTTAATGCTCACTTCCAGTAGGACTTTTATTCCAATTGTTATTTACTTACTGGGGGACAATTTCAATAGACTTAATCAAGGTACATAATTTACACTCATATTTAAATTCTAACTACCTAACATTCCTAAAGATACTGATTCACTTTCTCAAAAATAACAATGTAGGTCAAGCAGCATTTGAAACTCTTCACAATATTACAATATGTGAGGCAGTACCATGAGGCCATCAGATACTAAAGACTTTTAGGGGACCCACTTAGCAACTGGAGGACTGGTTGTATGCCCTCAATAGTGACACCCATCTCAAAAGACATGAGCAAGCCATCAGTACCCCTTCTTAAAGCGATTGAATAAAGCCTACAGCGTGTGAATTTCTTTGTAATTAAAGAAATGAGAAAAGTACATTTGAAGATCAAAAGAGTAGATTTCTCTTCCTGATTTAATTGCCATATCTTAGGTAAAAAAATTTTCCTTTTGTAAAAACTAAGAGATTGTCCCAGAATGTAGAAAATCAATAGACAGAAATTAAATGTTTAGGTAATATGTAGTGAATCTCCACTTGTGCATCTAGTAGTTTCACCATTTTCATTTCAATTATGTCATTATCATCTCCAATTGCAAAACAATTGGATGCACTTTTTTTCTCTTTCACTAACTGTTTTCCTGAAATAAAGAAATATTTTAAGTTTTACTTTTCCTTTGAGCAGGACATTTCTTCAGTCTCTTTGATCTTGTGTCTGTCGGACAATCTGTGAAGAAAATGTCAAAACCAATAAAGCAGCAATAAATTTTTCCCCAAATGTGCTAACTCTTCAAAGTTGAAAGGGTGGGTAGCTTATTTTAGTAGATTTCAGAAAAGAATGTGACATGTAAGCATTAGCATTTGGGGAGTAGCTCCTGGAAAGAGTCTCAGAAACATCTGTTTGAATGATAAATTAAACTCTTCTAAAAAATACAATTTTGATATTGTAGTGTATTAGGAATCTTCAATATTTATTTCCCCACATACCTGTTTTATGAGGATACTGAATTGCCTTGTTTCTTTTGTGCACATATATATATGTATATATATATATATATATATATATATATATACACATAGATAGATAGATACACACACACACACACACACATATGAGATGCACTAATGCACTTCTTCTTCATTTACTGCTTTCTCTTTTTTTGCAATATACACTTTTAATTTTGACTGAAATCTGTCCATCTGTAATAAATCTAAATGCATATTTTTTTCCAATGCAGTTGCTTTGGATTGATGTTTTCTGTGTAGATAATAAGAGAGCAACTTGACATTCCTTGCTAAGAAATACAGAATATTTACCAACTCTGTATGCCTGCTTTTTCTAAGACTTGGTTTCAAAGACTCCTGCTTTTTGAAGATGGCAACTTTACATAGAGGATATTGTGCTTCAAGTTACACAACTATATATTATGCACCATAATTTGATGAGATACTGTGAATCTGGAATTCAAGAATAGCAAGTATTCAAAGTAGCTTGTTTTGGCTTAAGAATACTTGTAGTGTTTCTGTTCTTTTTTCAGCAGTATGATGTACAGACACATATTCTAGCTCTAAATGAAGGAGATCAAATTCCCAAGTCCAAGGAACCCAAAAGTCCATATGGGTTGATTAATCCTTCCAGAAGGGTTTTTCTTTAGTTTAGTTTAGTTTTGTTTTGTTTTGTTTTATTTTTTAATATCTAATTTGTACTAAGAAATGTGACATCTTTGTAGAATCATAGATTCATAGAATTATAGGATGGTTTGGGTTGGAAGGGATCATGAATGTCATCCAGTTTCAACCCCTCTGCCATGGGCAGGGACAGCTTCCACCATACTGGATTGCTTAAAGCCCCATCCAACCTGGTCTTGGACATTTCCAGGGATGAGGCATCCACAATTTCTCTAGGTAACCTGTTCTGGTGCACTGTCATAGTGAAAAAAGTGAACCTAAGTTTAGCTGAGATGAGTTTATTTCACCTAAATAATCTTTTAACCCATGAAGTAAAATAACTAAAGATACCTCTAAAAAATTTGACATCATGTTGCAATCCAGTTTTTCTGTAGCCATATAGGGCCAACTTTTCATGGCCATTTCATAGTACAAATATACAGCAAAACCAAAAAGTTCCATTCAAAAACTTAATTCTCAGTGGAATCTAGGAAGAGCTAAGTGTACATACATGAGTTAAAAGTGCAAAGTTCTTGTGCTTCCGGGCCAAAATAATTGCAAGGTTGAAGTTATTATTTATAAAGTCTTAACATCCAGTAGAGGCCTATCTGCAGCAGAATATAGACCTTTGAAAACTACACTTTTAGGAGACCGAGTTAATGCATGTATCCCTTGGAATAAGAGTTATGCCTTGAACAAAGGTAAGATGCCATTGACCTACTTTAGTCCTCAAAGTTAGATGCCTAATCCAAGCTTGCCATTCATGCCAACCTTTTCTTCAAAGTGAAGAAGTAAAAAGAGATGACATCTTAGAGTGATTCATCCATTCTTAAGACCAACATTTAAGTAAGGTAAGATAAATTTTCCTCTAGAGAAGCCTATCTCTTTCCTTTCCAACACGTAAAGGAGTTAAGTCAAGTGCCTTAGACTACATGTTTAACTTCTATACAGTGAAAGATTAGGTAAATCCTACCCTTTTTTCCTCTATGACACATCTTCAGAATTGTTTATTCCTTTTCTTGCTGTTCCCTTCCCACAGGGACTGCACTGATATATCCATCATTGTATAAACACCAATTCCCAAAGGTACTGTAATTTGTTATTGTGATCTTTGAAATATTTTATATTATGTCTAACTTATTGAAAAAAAAAAAAATTGTGCAAGACAATTTTGCCTCTTTTTTCACCTACCTCCTGTCAATGTCTATTGACTTGCATCATATTTTCCCAGAATTACATAGCAATCAGAGAAAGAAACCGAGCTTTGGGCTTTTTGGTGGTTTTGTTTGTTTGCTTGTTTTGTTTGTTTGTTTGTTTGAATAAGAATTACTTTGTATCTATAAACTCCTGTAGACAGAAGAAAGGACCCATATAGAAAAATATCAGAATGTAACAGTCAAAACTCCTTGCTTACAACTTTAGTCTTAAAATTTTGCTGGTAAAATTATATCAGAGATAATGCTAGTACTCCAACTATAAAATTAAATACAATGATTGTAGACCAAGGGCCTGTTCCTGATCCTCCATGTCCCAACAGAGGAACAATGGGATTCTATGAAATAAACAATATTTTTCAGTGATAATAGACACAGCAAATCCCAGAGTCCACGCCTTACCTTGGGGCTTATTCTGTTCTGTATTAGTGAATTTAATATCTGGAAATATTGAAATCCATCCTTTTTTGTCTCTAGCTAAGTCAGTGGTAGCTATGAGTCATTATTTAAGATTTTTGTTCAAGAAGAGACAGTTCTCACACTGGCAGTGCTGGAATTTCTGGTGTATAGATTGGACTTGAAATTTGTTTTTGGAGTATGCACAGAGTAAAAATCAAAAAAACATCACAAAAGCACACAAAAAATTTGATAGATATTATTTGCTATCCGTATATTTTATAACAGCGATACCAAACACCCCAAGTATACTCAAATGGCCAAAAGCAAATATTTTAATTTTGTTTAGTTGCCAGTGTTAACAGTGTAATTGTAAAGATTTTCTTTCATTCATCAGCTTCAGATTTTTGCAGTCAATTTTGCTGCCTGCAACCAAACATTATATTTACTCTTAAATAACTATAAGTTTATTGATTTTTATGGGGTGGGGGGGGAATAGGTCTGAATCCAAGCTGCTGGTAGTTAAAGAAAGAGCAGCAGAGTGTAAAACTGACATCTGATCAAGTAAGTGTGATTAATGTGTATCTGTGGCTGACAGATGATTTGGTTACACGCAATTCTGAGTCGTCAGTTATACCCATTCCAAAACACAGAAGACTGCGGCAAGTTCTGACAACCAGTGTCTTTGTTGAAAATGTGTTCTCATTTGTAATTATCATAATGTAATTCCACAGATATTAATGTAGCTGAGAAAGCAAACATCATACAGGATAGGTGGATCTACAAAAAACCCCCTGTAAAATAAACATGATTAACACAGAGTAATGAATTTGACAATTCCAAAGAGTTAAGTTTCTTCTTGTTTCCATTTGTGACATGTAATTAAATGCTATCTTTATTGACTCAAAGCCAACAAAGGTAAAAGCCAGATCAGTTACTTCTGTCTGTAATGTTTGGTCACAATATTTCCTGCCTCATTTTGAGCTTAAGGGATCCTGAAGCAAACAGAATTTTGATTAGTCAACCCCTATACTACTTAATGGTTTTATTATTCCTTCATTTCAGCAGGGAAAAAGGTTTTACAAGGTCTGGGGTATTATCAAAGGCATTCCAGGTGCTGAAGAAAAATTCCCTGGCAGATAGCTTTATGCTGAGACTAGTTCTAGTCCTCTCTTTCAGCTATTTCAGGCGAAAACTGTCAAAACTACCTCATTAAAATAAGACAATGCAAGATTTTTCCTAACATAATAAAATAAATAAAAAAACCCCAAAATTATGTGTGGGGTTTCCCTTTTAATGTGAAAGTAATTCTTAACCAAAAGATGTAGTTTTTTTATTGCTGTGTTGACACCACAGACATCTCTGCTACACTTGCAATAAGTGGAGGAGGATTGCTATATAAGACAAGAATAAAATATTTCTCTCAAAGTGCCACCTTCTTTTCCTGAAATAGGTGGTATTTGATCAATGTGCAGTGTTGCTATATATATGCATGCTAATTTTAATGATATATATAAGACCCTGCCAGTAAATATGAATGTGTGACACATGGATGGGAATCCCCACACTAGAGTGGTGCTCTTAGACTCCTGTTTTGTGAGGGCAATGAGCCTAAGAAGAAAAGGCCAGAGTTGCAGCTGAAAATAGATCAGCTATGAATGCTGCCAGGGCTGAAGGACTTTCTTTGATAACCTTGAGGATGGTGGATAAGAGCAAGGTGGAAGGAAGCAAGGAGGGTGGCTGGACTCAACAGAATTGTGTTTGATAATATAGACTGCTGACATAGTTAATATGAATTAAAGAGGGATTGATGACAAGTGAATTTGTTGTCATTATGTGAAATAAGAGATAAATTCTTAGGGAATAAGATATAGCTTTGGCTGCTCCTTGCCCAAACTGATCTCTTCTGCCATTCTAGCCCATGACCACTACTCTTTTGCTCTAGGGGGCAGAAGCAGATCTACAGGAATGTCTTCTGCAAAGCAACATTTGCAAGGACTCTATAAGAGAAAAATCACATTCCTGAGTGAAAAATACATATTACCTTCGTAGGTAATTTCATTCACATTTTGCAGATAGGTGGTACTTACATACATATGTATTTTCTCCCATGGAAACAGACAAGCTAATAATTTACCTGGGAAAAAATCACCTTGGGAAAATTGTTTTGATAACAATATCTCCTTTGATTTTTATGAAAATAATAATTTCTTTTTGGATTTGGGCAGGGAACCAAAAATAGAGAATCACACCTCTCCATGTGATGTGGAGAACTACATCATTCAGTGGATTGCAAATTCATTTATTAAGCAGGATGGCTCAGATAGAGAACAACTTCCAGTCTCGTGTTTGTGTCTTACACATCCTACACCAGTTATGGTCCCTTTCCCTCGGGTCTGGGCTAGACTGGCTGCAGGACCCCGGCTCACAGAGCACTCTGGATGTGCTGGATGTGTCCTTGTCCTTGTTCTGACTGATGGCCTGGCCTCTGTGCAAAAGGATTTCATCTTGGTCTCAGCCTTTGATATTAAGTCTGAGGCCCACACATGATGTGCTGATCTCACCTCCTATGGGGTAATTGTCTTCCCTATTGCATTGTAAAGTGGATCATCAGCACAAGCTGCTAATGGCCTTGTTAATCAGGCAGCCTGAGGCAAATCGCTTCGACTTTTTCTATATCTAGGGCTGATTAGCAGTTATCACTGTTATCTCCATGGTTTCTGTCATTCACCTTCCCTGGCCCCAGATGTGTTACAAAAGGGTGAAATCAGCTATAGGCACATTAAAACATTCTGGGCTGCAGCATAAGGAAGACATATTCGAATTGCTCAGTGTAAGAAAGTTTTCAAAGAGTTACAAAGTCTTTCAGAATGTAGAGTGGAGAAGGAACTGTCCAGTCTTTCCCTCATTTCATCCCTATACATACCTCTGCATAATGCAGTGGATTTACTTGACTCATACTCCAGAGCACAAAATTCTCATTGTGATTTAGCCTATCAACTGGAATTTTTTTCTGACTGGTTGGCTAATTTGTTGAAGTAAAGGTTCCAGCTTTTGCAACTCACTGTTGCGTTACATAAATATTTGATATTAAAATTTACCCATTTACATTTTTCAGATCTAATAATCTAGTAAAGTTTGTAAGGCTTGGATTGTGAGATTTTTTAGAATAAAATAGGATCTTTGAACCGTCACTCTTTTCAGGTCTTGCGCTCACATTCTTCAAATAGGAGGCTTCTTCCAAGTCCTAAAAAAGAGAATAAATCCTAGATTAAAAAAACCCTAAAACATGAACATTTTTCTCTGGTTAATAAGACTGGAAAGCTCTGATGTTTTCTGAGGCAGTTTTTGGTATAAGGTGAGTACTCATCTTCTCCACTACCTGGAAACATTAACTTGCTGATGCTGAGGAAAGGTCAAACCAATATGTGATCATATCAAATGATGAGCATCTAGGCACCATTTACACTTTCACCCAGTACTGGGAGGAACAAAAGGTGTGGTTCTTCATGTCTCTCCTGCCAATAACAAGAGGGACTGAGGTCTTTTGGAGGAGCTCAAGCACCATAACACTTTGTGGAAGCACCATATATAAGTTTCTTTATATAGTACGCTATTCACTTTTGAAACCAGTGAAGAAATGAAAACTGATGAAAAAATATCATCAAGGAAGCAATACAAAAGTATTGAAAAACTATAATTTGTATTCCAAATTAATTCCATCACCCAGTTTCTTTCAATGGCCTTACAAATGCTAATAGCAAATGTACAGGCTGGGGTATGTGTGGAACCATTTATTTCAACACTATTGCTAACTGACAGTTGTAGCAAAAAGATGGAATAACAGTCTCTGATCACAACAGTAATCACAGAATTTCCATTATATCCCTCCATCCCTCTGGTCTCCTTTGAACCCTTTCCTTGCTAAGTCCTGAAGTAATAGGTTCAAGATATTTTTGGGCAGGTGCGCATTGTTGTCCTGTACATTTTTGTACTGAATGCAATGCATCAGAAACAGGGAAAGTAGAGTTGTCAGGGCAGACTAATGTAACTGATTAGTTACTGTGACCAGTACTGGATAGAAATAAATACAGAGTGGAGGAAGAGATATTGAGAAGATTTTCAAATGCCTCCTGATGCTTATAGGACAGGACAAGCTATACAATTTCAGTGGAAGGCAGGGAGGATGCAACGTTCCTCTTTCTCTTTTTTACTATTCTCCCACACGTTTGAATTCCCATTATAAACTGTGGCATCCTTTTAGGTGGAAAAGATTTGTGTCACCTGGCTTCTTCTATGCCCTCTAAAAGTTGCTCTTTTTCTCCCATTACCGTCAGTTTTCCCAGTCAGAAGAATTAGTGTAATTATCTCAGTTCACACCTCAGTTCACAGTGAAGACACTCCGGTTTAATGGTCTGAGACACAGACAAACTCAGACACAGTTAAAATTATTTTTCTCATAGTCTCTTTTCTAAAGTCACTGTTCCATGGAAACAAAATTAGAATAAAATTTTTAGCTCTCTTTTACCCACTCAGTTCTCATGTTAAACCAAATTTTTTATTATTACTATTATCATTGTTTTTCCTTTTTTCTGCCCACTATCTGATTGTCTCAGTCTGTTGCTGACCTCTCTCCCTCAGACAAACTCTCAGATGATCATCATCTTAGAGGCTGAAAAGCAATACCTCCGGGCTGAATTCTGTTCTGCTATGCAGATATGCCTGTGTTAGTTTAAAGTCACTTAATTGATTTTCTGGTTAGAGAGGCATTGGAAGTGGCTGAATAAGAGGCCAGGTCTCTCTCAGCCTTTGGCTCCAGATGCTGGTTGTTACTGATAAATCATTTCATAAACTGCTTTCCTTTATAGATATTTTGCTTGCAAACACAAATCTTGCTTTTAGAAAACTGTAATCAAGTAAGTGCTCTTGCTATCTAATAGAAAACAGCAATAGCTGCACAGCACAGTTAGTGTAATCTCTTTCACAGTATGTCCTCTCTTAATCTTTTATTTGGTACAAAGAAACTGCCAGGTCAGAACATACAATTGCTTTCTCTGAAGGAAGAGTTTGCTAAAGGTTTCCAAGGATGACTTCAAAAAAAAATCTGTTAATTACTCTATGCGCACATTAATTTTTGCTTCCTCCCTACGTTAAGCAGAGAGACTTTAAGAAAAAATTTGAGACAATGAGACTCAAATTCAGTGTATCTCTGAATTTCCTGAGACAGTGTCTGGGAAGGATAAGTTCCATATGGAAAAAGAAACTAATTTTCTGTTGTGAGCTTCCTCATCTGGAAGAGTCAGCATTCATGCCTTTGCTACTTATAACAGAAAATTTTTGAAAACTCCAAAGCTATTTCAGTCTATGGTGAATTTTGGAGTAAGAACGGATTTCAAAGTTATTTTCCCTTAACCTTCCAGCAGTAAACATCTGAAAGCAGAGCCCAATTAACCTAAGCTATATGTTGTGCAAGCCCATAAAAAGTGGAGATGTATTTGCCCAGACATTAGGGAGAATTGACTGTTTTTAAGTTGAATATTTATTCATAAGTATAACAACAACAACTGAAGCAGTCACTGGTGGCTAGAAGTCTGAATTCCAGAAAGCCTCAGGGCACATTTCAACATGTTTGCATGGACAAAATTCCCATAAGAAGCCATGATAGTTTGCTAATATTTACCTATTCACATATTTCTCCACATTATTTGTAAACACAAATTATGTGACAATTTTTTACAGATGGAGAGATACACTTCACTTGTAAAATAGAAGCAGCAACACATTTATTAATATAAATTAGTGGTTTAACAAAGTTTGATGGCAAGTGAAACACTGGTTTAACTAGATTTATGGCAGTTTAACTAGATTTATGGCAAGGTATACTGAATTATTTACTGCACAAAGGACTGGGTCAAACAAAACTGTCAGGGAGACCTCTTGAGTCATGAGGTTCAGAAAGGGCCACCTTGTGTTCTAAACACTTGTTTGTCCTTCTCAAGGGTGAGTTTGGGTGTACTTGGATTCAGACTTGTTTCCAGAGCTTGATCAATGCTTTATATCTAAAGGATTCTGCATGGACAAGAAATTCTTTATATCACTTAGCTAACATTTCAAAATTTAGCATGGGAATTTAATGAGAATCTCTTGTGGGAAGGAATCTGTCAGCCTCAAGGAATAACCTTTAGAGGCACCACTGCTCCAGGGGATATCCTGGTCTGCAGCCCACTGCTGGGCAGGAGAGCTCCGTGGGCTCTGTCCATTATCCATGGACTAAGGCAATTGCTTCAGTCACATTTGCATACCAACTACAGAATTAATTTCTTCCCAGCCTGGCTTGACTGGGTTCTTGACCAGCACCATGTTTAGGGGAGGCACATTGCTCAGATTGGCTCTTTGCTGCTGTGCTTTTATCTGTCTCCCCCAAATCCACTACAAGTTGGCTGCAGCAATCGTGACCAGAGCAGACACCTCCATCACTGCCACTGCTCATTATCCCTTGAGTAAAATCATGTGAAATAAAGGCTGGGGGGCTGGGCACACCATCACACAAAGAGGCATAGATATATTAGTGTAGATATATGGACAAATTAATAAAAGTGATAAGAGAAAACTTAAGTGTGTTTAAAGTTTCCATTTAAAAAGCAGTTCAATATATTTGGCTATGTAATGTTTGTATTTTATGATGACCTTTAAAAGAAAGGAATACTAATGAGTCCTGTTTTCTACATTTGTTATGCTGACTAGAAAACGTGTTGAAATGCAAAAGCCATGGCTTAAATTGGTTTTATACTTGATATTTCATTCCTCATAACTCAAGGATTTTAAGTGCCATCAGGTAGCTTTAGCTGAATACATAACAATATAGACCAGGAAAATTAGTGAAGAAAAGTTATTTCACTTTTATTCAGTTGTTAAATTATAGATATACAATCTATATATCATAACTGTCTGGAATCTACTAAATTCTCAAATATTTTAATTTTCTTAAATCGAATTTTATTTATAAAACCCAACCAACAAAAAGTCATAATCTTTCCTGGCTTTTACAATTAAAAATCACTCTGCCATCTTCAAGCAATGTATAATAAAGTTCTGTTTCATTCAAATGTATGTTAAACATGGACCAAAGTTGTTTTTCTTAAGAGGTAAAATGGCTAAGAGCTTTGGTATTTATCTCAAAATCATTTGTGCTAAAATGCCATTATTTGTTGAGCTCCAATCAGTGGAATGGAGACCTTTTTTTGTTTTTTATTTTCATGGCAATCTAAATATAGTCAATATTGATATCAATATAACTGATGTCAGTATAACAGAGAAGTGAGAGCTTGGTTGATTTGCAATAACCGGGCTCAGGTCTTCAAGCTGAGAATATTACACATTTCTATGGATATCAGAATTGAAATGTCTTTTTACCTGCCTCTCCTGGTCAAGCTGATTTGATCATTAGAATGGATTCATTTCCTCCATTTCCATGAAGTGAGAACAAATGTTTGTGGAGTTGTTTTTGTGTTCTAGCTTTTAAGTGTTGACCTTAGTTTGTCCTTTATTTGAACTTCAGGAGTTCGAAAACTCCAAGACTACATTTAAATACTGGAAGAAGAACTTAGAGTGACTAATATTTTCATTATTCTTTTTAATCTCAAAACTCCTATCCCTTCTCATGTTGTTTGGACTTCAGCACTTTTGGGTGCAACACATCAGGTCTTTGGACTTTTGCATGTGCAGATTGATTTTGTTCTCCCTGCTTTGCTCCCCTCCACCGAGGATAAACCAGACTCTTCTCCTGGACTTGCACCCAACTTTTCCACATCCTTTGTCACAAGGACCCTGACCCTATTCAGCATTGGTTCCTCATTTACATTAGCTTCCCTTTTACTGTTTATACAGTTGTAGAATCCTTCCTTGTGTCACTTCACATCCCTTGTTCCTAACCCTTTGATTTCCCAACCCATCCCTGCACAATCAGACTGCAGCTTTATATTCCTCCTGGATCACCTGCTACTGCTCGCTCCTCTTTCAATGTGCAAGTTCAGTTAGTAAATTATTATATTTCTGGTCATCATCTCACAAATACTGAAGGCTGTTTAATTCTAGCAGGCTGAAAAAAACCTTTAGAACTTCAATATACATATTTATTTCTGAACACACATATTTAACTAGACCATACAAACCACAGCAAGGTGGAAATCCGTTCTTCTTAAGTCAGTTCCTGTATTCCAGCTGTTGGAGAACTTACCTGAATTTCAAGTGGCTTTGTAATATTGCTTTTGTCCAATTACAAGTAGATTGGAAACTCTACCTTTCAGGATATTTCCTAGTAATCAAAGATAGAGTTCTTGCACATTTTCAAATGCAGAGAATTGAAATTACTGTGGTTTTTACTGGACTATAATGAATCTAGTTGCCCATTTCATTCTCAGGACTTTCAGAGGTGAATTTTCAAGAGGTGAACTTGAGAGAACCTCACAGAACACAAGATCTATAATAACGTGCCAGCCTCAGAATGGGTCAAATTGAATCCAGGCTCCCATACTTGCAGTGGATAAGGCAACAAAAGCAAGAGAGCTAATGCCTTTCATATTCCAAATCACTTCCCATGCTGCACACCTGTTGATGAAAAAGTAAAAACAGACTTAATAAAATTGGAGAAATGTCTTTATGACTTTGGTGAAAACTCACCACTGAGCTTCCTGTCTCAAAAAAGGGGCTTTCATAGTTTCATAGTTTAGAAAGATTAATTTAATACTTTTCTTCTCAGTGTTTTTTTTTAGCAACTACACATTTTGGGAACTGGATTTTTAGGAGACTTTATATTTGCCTGTTAACACTCTGCTTTCATTAAAGTGCCTAGACCAATTTTGGTAATTTGCTGTAGCAGAAGATTAATTTACACTGGAACATAACATTTGCCTGGAATTGTAACTGCTTTAATTATCTAGTTCCAAATGCTATTTTTCCTTTCATGGATGCATAACAGTGTCACACACCCACAAAAAGTTCAGCATTTATTAATCAGCCAGCAAACATCTAATTTAGAAATAATTTATTATTGTTATCATAGGTTGAATAGTCAGAAATTTATTAAAAAAACTCTTCAGAGTGCAAAAAATGAGATGTTCAAATGACCTCATTGTGTTTAAATTTTTATTTTATATTATTAAAAATCTACCATTACAAATATTTTTTCTGACCTAATACAGATTTCTGTTTCATAGGAAAATGAAACACTTGTGCTACGATTCTACTATGAAATTGGTATTCTTTTGTTCTAACATTTCACAGAGCTAAGTAGGGAAGTTGCACCCCAGAGATATTCTGCCTCAGTCAAATGCAAGTAGAAATAACCAGGCTGCTAAAAACTGTGTGTGATTACAGAACCATGATTTCATAATGAGTTCTGGTAGCATGGATTTAATAATAGTAATGTCCTTATATTAAAACACCTGTCTGATCTTCAATACTTTTGAATGTTGAAGTGTTGCTATTTCTGCAAATGGAGTGTGAATTAAAATTTAAGTTATGAGGCTTTTAAAGCATGCCATGCCTAACAAAATGAGCACTCAAATCCTTCAACACTTTATCCACCACCACAACCTAAAATAATTTCCAATCCCATTTCAGAATGTGAAGTTTTCCTACATGGAATTTGTCCTTTGTATTTGGTAGCAACAGGACAGTGGAAGTAAAATAAATAATTCTTTATCTCATTTTTAAGCCTCTCAGCATAAATGAACAGAGGAAAAAAGCCACCAGCAAAGGTTATCATGGGTGACCATTGCCCAGAGCTCATTTCTGTGGACTAGAAATTTTCTCTGGCTATTAACATAAGATTTTTTATATGGCATATATCCTGGAGATGGATTTGTGAACGTAACCATCAGAGGAATCAGAAAGAAAAATATTTGAGACCAAACTGATGATGAAATAATAGGTGTGGATTTTTGAGCAAGATAGTACCAGTGTTTGTTTTCCCTGTATTCAAGAGAAATAATTTTTTTAATGCAAGACTACATCCCTGTAACTGACTTTTTAAACCAAAATATTTTATTCATATAAAAATATTCTTGAAATGTTTAAATATTGACTGTAAAAGGGTCATTATGGTGCTAAGCCTGAAGCAGTATTGGTTATCTGAAGTTATTATTCTAATATTAAACTGCAAATAAACCCAAGATTTAAGATTATAAGTACTGTAGAGCACGTGGAAAATGAGATCAAGAGGAGAATAAAGCTAACTATAATAAAGCTGCTCTCAGTTCAGAAACAGTTAAGCACCAAGAGCAAATAGTCTGTAAGCAATTTATATCAGACAACATACTATTGTATTGTTGAAAAAACTATAAGAGTAAAGTACTTTTGAAAAAAAAGACTATTTCTCCATTAAATAAAAATATTAGCTACATCATAAAAATTGTCATAAAAAGGTCATAAATTTATGGTAGATTATTAAAGTTTGTTTATACCTTCACCTGTGGAACCAAGATAGGAATCCAGATAGTTGACAGACAAGCCCTCCTATTTGGATAAGGATCTTACCTGTTTTGTGCAGTGCTTTCAGCTGAAATAGTAGCACTTGATAAGTCCATTTGAGCAGCAATAAAGCTGGGTCATAATATACCTTTGCAGCCATTTAAAATTTACACTACTCAATGGTTTTTATTAATTTTCTTTCAGTACTTCTGTTGTACCATACATTCATATAAAAAATAAATCCTTTGTTTTTTGGGCTAATTTAAGAAGCCTTTCATAAAAATTCCATGATTTTCCTTCATTCTTTAAAGGAGGTAGGCTTTTCTTTGTTAAAGCAATTGGAAATTAAACTGTTAGGCTTATTGTCATGTGTTAGGCTTATTGTCATGTTTATTTTTATGCTGTTTCTAAATGGGCTTCATTCTGAGTAGCAAAACATGATAAGGCTGGTCAGTGATAATACAGTACTGAACCTATCTGTAACCTCTGTAGATGTATATGAATCTCAGCTAAAAATGTCAAATTCTTCCTTTTGTTTTATCTGTGATGGATTTAAAATCTTTGCCTAAATATTTTTGTGAGCTGCAATTTTGTAATTATTGCCTTTACAAAGCTCAGTCAAGAACTGAATTTCATTGAGCTGGTAGGAAAGGCGTATAAATACTCCTATTGCATTTTCTAATAGTCTATATTTTTGGACCAAAGAAACAAAAAGAGCTGGAGGGTTAGATAATGTATTTTCAATATTGTCTATTTACAAGCTGTCAAACAGTTATCGTTTTGAGGCTGAGACTTTTTTTTCAGCTGAGAATTCATTAATCCTAACTTGCACTTAATATGCAGGCACTGTAAGGAGGATTGCTGAGACTTATAACTGTAAAAAGCACTGAGCAGTAACAAATCATATGTCTACTCTGCAGCTGACTCCTGTAATGCAAAACCTGTACTAATTTTATGTTAGATGACTTGAGTCCTCAGAACATCAAAGTCCAGCGAAGGCTATGGACTCAAACGTTACATTTGACAGGTTTGCTTGGCTGCTAACTCAAATCCGTCCAGACCTCAGCAGAATGACAGCAGCTGTACTGCAGACGCTGGTGATGGAGGTTCACACATATCCTTCCTGCTGTCCAAGAAGATTTTGAGACCTGTCTATGTGAATCCAAGCTGTCTGGAAAAGCATGGGCTCAGCTGTGTGTAGTGAACAGTAAGTGTGCGGAAGAATCCCAGATTGTAATACAGTAAATCTGATGAAGGAACGAGCCACAGCTCTGATGAGAAGAGCTGAATTGATAATTAGTTTCTATTGAATGAAGTAGGAGGTTTTGTGGTTAAAATAGGGATTAAAAATACATCAGTTTGTGTCCCAGAAGCCATTGTTTTCTCAAAGTCACCAAGAGTCAAAAAATTCTGTGGAAGTTCTCATGGCAGAATATAAAACATGCTTTTGTTTGTAGCTTGGGCTGAAGGCTTTATGTTCCTGGTTTGGCTCTTACTGCCTATGGTACCATACAAATGAAAAGTGCCACAGAAACTCAGGCCATACTGGGACAAACTGACTATTCCAGATTATTATTTAGGTATAAAAATTAAAAGAAAGAAACAAAGTTCTCCCAGGAACATACAGATGGAGGTGAACAGACTAGAATTTAGATTGCAATACAGAAAATGCTGTATTTTGTTAAATACTTACAACATTTATAATGTTTTCAGTTATTGCTCTGAAAAGAAGTTTAATATTTTACATTTTCTCATCTTGGGTATCGTGACTTTATTTTCTGCTGTTGTTATGCTTCAGAGTCTGCAGAGAAATTGAATTCCATGAAAAAAATACAATTATAAAGTAAACACTGTGCTAAAATTTATTCATCTTTGACATTTCTATTTCATATCTTGCTCAAAAAATTTATTGACTCATTTCTTGGCACTCCCAGTAAATAAAGTTTTATTAGACATTGAAACTCATTCAAAGAGGTAAGAGAAAAATGAACTACATAACTGGAAGAGTGGGTTTACTGGATGACAGTCAGGTATGGTTTTAATCTGATTTAGCAATCTACACTTCCAGAGGAAAAAAATCTCATAAATGGATGAAATGTAAACCTGGCAGCTTATGTTATTTATTATAGATTTCTCTGGCACACAAAGCAAAAGTTAAGGTTAAACTGGGATATCAGGTCCTTGTTTACACATCTTCACAATATCCAGAGAAAAAAGATGTTATAATACTTTTTTCTGAATAAACACATTTTTCAAACAAAACCTTAGAGCTTTCATCTCTTTGAGTGATGCATAATTTTTTGTTGAATATTTTTTCACTCACATGGCATAAATATGAATTTTTGGTCAAACTCTTGAAAGCAAAATTATATATTAATTCATTAACATGTATTATATAGTTATTTTCAATTACTTATTCAAAGATTGTGCTTGTAGAAAATATAAAATCAAATACCTAATCTCCCCCATTTAAACCAAAAGAGAAATGGTAACAAGACTCACAAATTAAATATAAAAATTCTTTAAATTAATAGCAGTCTGTAATGCATAGCACATGTAGTTTAAATATAAAGTGTGGCACATACTAGAGGTGGATAAGAACTATTGCTGGCAAATTCCTAAGTTCTGGTTCACAGATTTCTGTTGCCTATTTCTACTGCCTTATTTTAATACAGCTCAATGCATCACACATCAGGCTCTGACATGGAAAGTTCCTTGGTGGGTTTTCTGATATAAAAACTGATATAACCATAATAAAATTGGGTGGAATGACTTCTCCTTCCCTCTTTTCCATGTTGCAGCCTAGATCCTGCATTCATTTCACAGGACTTGCTGCAGGAAAGGACATAGATTCCACAGTGTGCTTTTTTCCATCACCAAAATGGTCCTAAAAGGAGCAGAACAGGTCAGAGCTTTTTCATGTTAATCTTAAAATGATATGTTTTTGCTGGTATTTCATTTTGAAGAAAAAAAATTGGTTTTATTATTGACTTTGAAACTACAGAACTATGGTGTAGTCAGTAGAGCAGGTTTAATACAGAAGTTTGTTAATTTTAATTGTTTACATACTGCATGAAAAACAGGACTTGAAGTTTCACAAGATGTTTAATTCATCATTTGTGGTTCTCTCTGAAACTAATTCTTCACTCTATATTCTACTTAAAGAAAAAAGAGATCTATTTGCAGATTGTGTATTAGAACATATAAATAAAATATTTTCTGACTTAAAAATGTATAGAAATATTGCATTTGTAAAAAAATGTAATAATAAAAACATGTTTACGCATATGAACATGCATAAAAATATATCTCTATCCATATATATGCACACTCATAAACAGATTTGCACAACATTGATAAAATCTTTTGTATGTCAGATATATACATAGCTTTGTTTGTTATGAGTAAAAAGATATCTTTAGCCATGAAGGAGGAAAAAAGCCATAAAATGGTTGATTCCAGTGAATTTTCCACAGTGATTCATTGACTAAAGGCTGCTAAAGATCATAATCGTAACTGAATGAACAAACTATTTTTGAATAGACAGACTATTTTAGGAACTGCAAAATTATTCTGAAACTTTATACTTTTACATATACATATTTACATATTTTACATCTTGCCATAAATGTTCATTTGTTCCCTTACCATCCTTTCAGAGCTGTTCCCTTATTAGTTATCATGATTATATTTTGTTTAAGATTAAAGTAGTTAAATTGTGCTCAAGGGCCTTTATTCCAGTAATGAATGCGGCAACATTGCTCTGTGAGCTCGTGGTGAAGCAGCCTTAAAAGGTGACCTCCAGATATTTTGTAAGTTACTGCTTTCTATGGACAAGAATTCTTAGCTGATAAGAATACAGCCCATGGATCTGTTGCAAAGTGTATTAGTCTGTACCTGCATTACGTTGGATTCCGACAATCTGACCAAGTGATTTAGATTAAATTCTAACAGTAAACTGCCCTCCTTTTTTTTAGTATCCCATTAATCTTTGTGTCATATGCAAATTTAATCAGTTAAGATTTTATTTCATCATCTAGATTGTTTCTAAGAATGTACTGAATAGTGTTGGACTGGGAATCTCTCTCAGGAGACCTTCCTTGGACAGCCCTGCTCATTGATATCTGCCAATAAGAACTTTTTTAATTCATCTAATGTGTTTCCTCTTGATTAAAAATCTTGCATTATAGAAAATTAAAAATGCCATGTGACAGAATTGCGAAAGCCTTAGAGAAGTCTAAAATTGCTGTCTCAACACAGTTGCCAGTTTTGTTTGACTAAATACATTTTTCCATGAGACTTGAGCAGTACTCATAATACGTTTTGGTTTATGTTCTTCAGTGAAAGACACCTGAAAATAGGTATTATTTCATCAAAGCAGGGTGAAGTACCTTCTATTGCTTCAGTCACTTCATTTCTTTAAAATATTTTTCACTGCCTCTTGTTTGTTTCTGAATACTCCCATAAGCAACAACATGATTACAACCACTGGTAATGAAAGGATTTTCTTCTAAAATCCAAAATATTGTACATACAATACACATGCATCCACATACATGTACAGACACATGCACTGTATAAATAACAATCTGTATCTGTAATTCTCACTTTTCATCAGACCCTGCCAAGATGAGTTTGAGCATTTCAGTTTGTTTCAAGAAAAAATACATTAACATCCTGTGTCTTAAATTTTTTTAATTGGAATATACTCCATTCATTACAATGGAACAATAAGTGCAAACAGAAAAATCACTTTAGCTCTCTGTGATTATTGTTCTGCCATATTGGGGAAATATATGGGATTATATTGGGAATATGTATGACCATCTGTAAGGTTTTATTCAAAATTGTACTTTCTGCTTTGACCTGAGATATTTGTGCATTTTTTTCGTATTTCAAGGAAAGGAAGTACACTTCAACATGTAATTCATCTTTTCCCTTTTTGATTTTAGGAGAAAACTGGCCTTTAGCATGCCAATTTATTACATTTAGCATTTAATTTACTTGTAGGTTATGTAGGATGATAACAAGTGAAGCCACTGGTCCAATGCGTCCTTATCTTTTGATCTTTACAGGAGTTTTATTTCTCTTTAAAATGAAGATGCAGCTACAGCTCTTCACCTTCGTCAATCCTTTGAATACTGCTTTGGCTCTTGAACTAAAGATGTGTTCTAATGTAGAGTTCATAAGAGACTTAAAACTCTTTGTGTCTTTTAATAAGATGCATGTTTTTATTATGTTAAAGAGAAAACTAAATTTATTTACTATTTGAACTGTTGACTCTCCACATGAAAGCCAGAAAAGTGTGATATTGACAGTTTCCACAAAAGTTAAAAGATTTTTTTATGTTTAAAACGTACAGACACTTTGCAAATATACATAGTAAAAACTGTGCAGATATAATTCTCATCAAGATGTAAACTCTACAAATAATTTAAGCTTAAAATAAGATATATTAAGAGACAAAAAGTTCAGATTAATAAAAAGCTAAGTAGTATATTAAAGGGAAGGACAGATACATGATAACAAATAAAAACAGAGACTAAAAAATCAGTTTTCATGGAACTAATGAAAAGCCTAATTAAATTAAGATGGTCACTTCTGATTATTAGGGAAAACTTATCTCCTAGTTGCAGCAATGCTGTGGTAGTTTTTGTTTTCTCCTTTAATTTTAATAAGCTAGTAGAACCTTGAAAAATAGTAAATCTGCAAGCAATCTGAAAACATGTGCCTGCAATGTCAATGGAGGCATACAGGAAAGCAAGGCATAGAGCTAAAAAATAAAATAAAAATCTGTCTGATTTGTTTTTCTTTCCCCTCATTCATACACTAACACCTGTTTAAATCAAGCTCTTCAAAGGACAGATTAAGAACAAGGTATCATGAAACGAATGTTTCCCTCTCTGCACAAAGCATACACACTGTATGTACTGTGAACTAAAGGGCAAGATTCAACTCTTTATTCTTAGGGATTATAACACCAGACAAGGTAAACTAACTAACTTCTTTTCTTTTCTTCTTTTCTTTTCTTTTCTTTTCTTTTCTTTTCTTTTCTTTTCTTTTCTTTTCTTTTCTTTTCTTTTCTTTTCTTTTCTTTTCTTTTCTTTTCTTTTCTTTTCTTTTCTTTTCTTTTCTACATATTTGCATCTTGATTTGAACTGACTTTCCTTTTCCTTTCCTTTCCTTTCCTTTCCTTTCCTTTCCTTTCCTTTCCTTTCCTTTCCTTTCCTTTCCTTTCCTTTCCTTTCCTTTCCTTTCCTTTCCTTTCCCTTCCCTTTTCTTTCAGGAGGAACATATTTGCATCTTGATTTGAACTGACTGATTGCTTTTGGTCTGACGGGTAGGTGTTGTGTACCTCAGCATTAGGATGAGCAGATGATCCTTCCTTCTATACACGTGCTATTTTCCAGAATATATGAAGCCTGCATTAATATGTCCATTTTATGCATACCAATGCTTGTACTTGGACAAGGATCAGAAAGATGGGTTAGGCTTCTGGTTAGGAGATATTCTACACTGAACTTAGGAAATCTAGCGCTTCCACCACACTCTAAATGGGCACCACTTAGTCCATCACTGGAAGTGGCTTACAAACCAGGAGCTCGCTCAACTCACTTATTTGCTTTCAAAGTGACATTAGCTTGTTTTAAATGAAGTCCAGCTATTGGTGAGGGACAACCATTCAAAGAGATTATTTTGAATATTTTTGTGGCTGTACAAAATTTAATTAAAGATTCTTGAAATAACAAGAGAGTGTACAAAACTGAAGGGAAGTTTGCTGACTATTGCAAATGCAGCCTTTTTGCTACTCACACACCAGAAATTATGGGCTAATTATCAGAGACTCCAGACTCTATGTGCTATGCAAAAATCCTGCTCTTACTGCCTGATGGCATCGTTACGAATTGGAGAGAGCTTGCAGTGACACAGGATCAAACTGCTGTTCCTGTCTAGGCTACTACATGCCTAGTAACTGCTCAGTTTTGTGTTAACATTAGTTGGAGTTTGTACAAATGAAGATGTGCAATGTTGTTATTGCAGCTATTTATTGTAGGCTATGAACACCTGACTTTTTCATCTTCCTGTCATGCACATTTTAAGTTGTTTGAGGTGTTATAAGTACTGTTGTTGGCCTCTCTTTCCTATGAGAACAAGTCCATGAAAACTACTGCAGGAAGCATTGTCAAGATTGAAAATCCTGAGAAGATCTAAGATCTGGCTTTAACAAGTTTGGACAAACTGGTAAAATATTCTTTCCCAATCATTCAGCTAAGAGTAGGGTATCGCAGCTTCCTCCAGCATTGCCCCAGAAACTGTATTCAGAAGCAGTAAAAGCATTGTATAAGTTATTTATAGTAAGCCTTTGAAAGACAGACACCAAACAGCTCTGGAGGCTGCTGTCATTGCTCAGAGACTCTTAGGTATTTCTCAGAGTCTGGACTTTGTTCACATTCTGCTCCCTACAAAACCCTTCTCATTGTTAGTTTTACAATGTACAATAACGGATGCTGTAACCAAACCACTCAAGTAGAAATATTAACAATGTATTCAATTTGCTATGATAAAGAAACTGTATTAGATATCATTAGACATTCTAGGGAAGATTAATTTCACCATAGGTATATCACCATCATCATCATCATGTAGCATTTCATCAGCTGGTAGAGACTGCTTGCTTGTGTTTTTCATTTTAATGAATGTCTTTTGGCTTAGCACAGAGGTTCTGCTGTTTTAGAGCACAACTGACAGCAGCCAAAACTGAGATTGTTCATCCTAACAACATCCTAAACACAGAGATTTATTCACCCTGGAAAATTATGCAAGAACCTACTCAGATCTGCCAAGAACTGAACAGGAGTAAAATGTGTGTTTGAGAATATGAATATAGGGATTTTCTGTTTGGATAATTACTTTGTATGGGGAACAACAGGAATCTGAATACACTGATATTCTGATATGCCTTCTAGCTCTTCTACCATTTTCCTCAAAGAAGAAAACAACTGAAAAAAACCCTTTTGGTTCATTATAGGAAGAACATTTCTGTAATGCTTGTTTTCTATACCCACATAGGCAGATACCTGTATTTAATGGATTTAGAATAATTTACCACATTTGTCCCCAGTGATATGAAGTAAATATTATTTTTCAATAACATATAGAGTCTGGGAATATTTAAGAAAAGGAGACATTTTAGAGTGGTTTCATTTTCTACTTAGAAATATTCAGTAGTATTTTCCTTGCAGAAAATAAAATTTTTACATTGGACATACTGTAAATTGCCCACTAGTACTCTGTCATCCTCTGTGTCAAATACACTGGCATTCACCAAAAGACAATCAAACAATTCTGGGATGCAGGAAAGGTGGGTCTCTAGACTTCAACAAGAAATCTAGTTTCTTTTCACTTAGTTTTTGACTCACCAAACTTGTTTTTTTGTAAGTAATTTTTGGTGTAGGTGGCAGAAATTTATTTTTGTTTATTCTAAAAGGAAAGATATCATATTAAAATATTTTAAACTTATATAAATTAATTCAAAACATTTTTGCAAAAAAGAAGATCACAGACTTGCAGTTATGGTGATATTGTGGTAACATCAGGGCATCCTTGTTTCCAGACTTGCACCAGCAACCTTCTGCCTTGCCTCATAACAGAGCATTATCCCTAACTTACTTTCACTCAGTAAAGAAGGCAACAACAACCTACATTTACTCCTCACACATCCTCCTCTAGACATCTTCTACCTTTTTACAGCCTTTTAAGATTCAGTTTTGAAGAATTGCTCTAAGCACAGAATCCTCATGAACCTACAGAAGAAACCCTAATGAAATTTCAGGAGCCTTTCTGTACCAAAATTTTGCAGAAAATAATTCTTCTTTCTCCAAATTCGAATGGCCATGATATTTAACTTGAAAAGTAAAGCATGAGTGGGATAAAGAAAGAAAAATTGCGGCCAAAGGACTTTCACATTGTATTCCAGTTCATAAGTGCAAGTGAATACCTGCAGTTGTATCTTAAGTCTTTCCAATTCACTTCAATGTGTAGTATCAATTGCCCAGCTGATGTTTTTATGCTTTCAATGTAATTGATCCTCAGGTGGTCTAAAATCTGTCTTTGGAAGCCTACCTCTAGATTTAGGTATTGAATTTTAAGCTTTATCTGCAAGGATTCTTCTCAGTTTCCATCTAGCTCTGGGGGGCATTTATTTAAACAACATTTCAGTAGCTTATTCCTGGTCTTTTCCAGAGTTTTTCATTTTTGGGCTGTTGTGGTTTAGCCCTGGTAGGCAGCTAAGCACCACACAGCCTCTTGCTCAGTATTGTCCAGTGGGATATGGGAACAATCAGAAGAGTAAAAGTAAAAAATAAACTAATGGGCTATTACTGCGCCTGAGTGGGTCGCTGGTGGTGAGAGAGAGACGGTGAATCTTGTTTCTTGAATCAGAAGGCTGATTTATTAAGATATTATATATAATACATTATTACTATACCAATAGAATATAGAGAGAGGTTTGCCGAGCTGCTAGGCTAGGCTAGGGATAGAAAGAATCTACAACAAAGTTGTGCCCAAGGACTGAGTCCCAGGCTTACACTTTGTGATTGGTCCTTAATTATAAACAAAAAGCATGAGCCAATCAAGGTGCATCCTATTACATTCCACAGCAGCTGATAATAATTTTTTACCTTCTCTTCGGAGGCCTCTGCCCTCCAGAAGACGCAGAAATCCAAAAGAAAGGATTTCTGTGAAGAAATGTCTGCGACAATGGACTGAGATAAAGACAGTTTAACAAGGAAAGCAAACTTGAATGCATGGAAAGTAAAACAAAGAATAAATTCATCACTATTCATTTCAAGGGAGGCATTCTTCCACCTCCAGGAGAGCAGGGCTCCATCACGCCTAGCAGCGACTGGGAAGACAAACACCATCACTCCAAACATCCCCGTTTCCTCCTTCTCCCCCAGCTGTGTGTGCTGAGCATGATGCCCCAGGGTGTGGAATATCCCCTGGGTCAGCTGGGGTCAGCTGTGCTGGCTGTGTCCCCCCCAGCTCGCTGTGCACCCCCGGCCTCCTCACTGGTGGCTGGGGCTGGGGGCAGAGACGTTCTTGGCTCTGTGTCAGTGCTGCTCAGCAGTAACTAAACCAACCCTGAGTAATCAGCATTGTTTCCATCAGCACTGAGCTCCTCCCCTTCTCTGCAACCAGGACAGTCAAAAACCCACAGCAGTGCCCCCTACAAAATACTACAAATAAATTTAACCCTATTGCAGCCAAGCCTGTAGATTATTTGTGCCTCCAAAACAGCTAATGCCATGAAGGTTAATGAGCTAGCAGCTCTTAGATTCAGCTGGTAAATCAAATCTGGAGATTTAAGACAAATTTTTAAAACTTCTATCTTACAAGTTTCTCCAGTCTTTTCAGCTTAGATTGTCTCATGTGGAGTAGAGCTCCTCTGGAGAGTTTATTCATCAGATGAACAAGAGAAATTACCTCATCCACTATTTCCACTGTCTGCCTTCTGCTCTGAGCTTGGCCTGAGGCTCCTGCATTCTAATGTACCCATTGAGAGAGCTTTTTGACATCCCCTGAAATGTGTGATTCACTACTTACCTGCATCACCTTGATTCAAAATGTACTCTTCTCTCAACAAGGGATTGTGGGTGGTTAGATTTTTGAGAAGATAGCTTATTTTACCTCTGAACATTTTGAAAGTCCAGTAGTGAATATTTTTGGAGCTGGAAGAATTTCTACTTTAAATTTCTCTGGCATTTTTTGATAACACTGTAATTTGAAAAGTGGAAAAAGAAATTCCTAATTTAAAATGTAAACTGTGTCCTGATGCAAGCACTCTTTAAGTTATCCTAGCCATCAACCAGAAATCATCCCTTGTTATAAGATCAAATTTCCAAATTGTCACACAGGAGCAAGCAATAAAAATGTCTTGTAAATATGAGACAAAATGGCTGCAGTATATGATTTTTAAAACCAATGAAATAATTTGTTTGCACTTCACAAAAAACCCAAATATCCATATGTGGAATTACCACAGACATTTACACATATAGGAAAAATAATTAAATTATTTAAATGAAGCATCCTTTTGTTTCTCAAAGGCTACTCTCTTCCAATAATGGAACTAAAATAAATCACAATATTAACAGGACAATCATCAATTCTGTTGTAGCTGCTTTGAGACACTTCAGCTGAAAAAGCAAAAACAATGCTTAATATTGTTCACTTTCTAGCCCTTGCATACAGGCACTTTTGGGAGAAGTGGAGAATGACCTTAGGCTCTGGTGCTTCTCAGCTGCCAGAATAACTTCTTGGGCAGCCAGGCTGCTGTAAATTGCAGTACGGATTAGATTGCCCCTGGCTGATTCTAAAGTCAGGGGAATAAAGTATGGCTTTGTTTCCATTTTCTCAGCTGTGCCAGCTGAGGAGCCAACCTTAAAAGTTCACCACTCGCTGAAGGCATGTGAGGGTGTCACAGACAGAGCTGATAGTCATGTGTGCCTGCAGGACTGGAGGCTGTCAGCTGGCCTGTGAGCCAGCACACACGCTGGTGTCCTCCCATGTATTTCTGCACTGCTTTGTGCCATGGATGTCTGACACTTTCTCGTGCCTTAGGTACCCTTGTACTGCAAATAAATAATGCTGTAGTAAATATAGTATTTACCAGAGAGAATGTTCCTCAGTATTCAACCAATAAACTCTCTTATTTTACAATTATTGACTGTTCTGAGAATAATTGACATTCACATGAAGAGAATATCTATGCAACTCAAGACAGAATGATTTGCTTAAAAATTTAGAAAATTATAATCTTTAAAAATATCCTGCGATTATCTTGTTTTCTAAGAAGGAAACTTTTAAATGGTCATATGATGTTTTAAAATGCTTTTTAAGAACTAAAAACTAATTCCTTTTTCAGTGATTTATTTTCAGCACAAAGAAGACTTCTTTGTACAAAACTCTGGGATGTTTAGTTTGATGGATTTCAGCTCAAAGATGAGCTAACCCTCAAATTCAGCTGTTTCCACTCCATTTCTGTAACCATTCAAATACAATAGTGGAATCCCTCATGTGACCTGGCATGCTTTGTGAGCTCTGCTACATAATGAACCTTACCTTGGCTGTCTCAGGTCAACAGTGAAATCTACCAGTAAGTAGATATTATGGATATAGCTCGGTAAGTATATATTATGGATATAGCCTTTCACCTTTTATTTTTTATATCTATGTTCCCACAGAAAAGAGAAGTAAAAATATTTCTATTTAGAATTTACACTGTATAGATTCCTTGAGAGTATATAAAAGCAAATTACTGTGAAGTACAGAAAATAATACCAATGTCCCATCTATTATAGAAGAAGTAAAATATCATAAGAGGTAAATATCAATGTATGTCTTCCTATACCCTTAGGAATTTAGTCCCGCAAAGAAAGAGCTCAAACCTTTTTCAAGTTTTATGAGAGCTTCTTTAAATATTTAGAGTTGGGAAAGCCACTTCTTTTCTACCTCAGGCTGATAAAAGAGGAACGTCCTTTACTCTTTTTGAAACATGAAAGGGGCAAGATCCCTAACATCAGAGGCCTCCTCCCTTTTCTCTTAGAACGGTTCTTTCAAATCTTCAAACAAGAAAATACTTTCCTCTGTAGTTCCTGATTTTGCACCAGATAGAGTGCTTTGAATCCCACCGGGCTCGGTGTGTGTGTGCTGGCCTGTGCCTGTGCGTATGTTAGAGCAATCCTTTCACTTTTGAGCACTATGAAGATTGCAAGGAAGGTTATCTCATTTATATGTTGTTACTTTAGCCCACAGTCCACCTGCTTATATGCTAAAGAATTAACAACAATAAAATGTTATCAAATATAATATTAAAAGAAGATAAGAAAGGTCAAATAAACCATAAAACAGAGTAGTACAATTCTGTTCATCTTAACAAATAATGAAACCCTACTCAATTTTCCTGAATGTTTATAAATAGCTTGGGAAAATGTTTGATTATAATTATTTCATGCATAATGTCTGCCATACACTAAAGGAGTTGGTACAACTAAAGAGGGAAGTGGTCAGATCTCATCATCTTTACAGCACCAAACCTGTCACTTCCTACCTTAGTATTCTACAGATTCTGAAGCATGTACAAATGTGACTATGCACAGATACAGTGACTGAAGGAGGGAAAAAATCCTGGTTCTGTGCACTATCCCAAGTTGCAAATCCTCAAAATTCAAGCTGAGGGAAAGCATGATATCGATTTCTGTGCAATCTAACAGTAACAGTATGGAAAACAGATGGGGCTGATACTCAAACACTTGAACCCCATTAGTTCAAGTCATAAAATCTTAGATTAGATCTTAAATCAGACTTCAGTTGTAATTAGGTTCTCAGGACTTGCAATGATCCTGTAAACTTTCTCCTTCTATGTTTAAAGAAGTTTTCTGCTTACATAATTAAAATGAGATACTTTCTTAAAATGATACACTTTTTAAGCATGTTGAAAGAAACCTTACATACACTCTTAAAAGAAGCAGTCCTGAAGTGACATGGGGTGATTAACTTCAGTTACATGCACTTACTGAACTTTGCAAAGTGTTCGACACTAAAAGCTACTTATACATAATTTATGTCATACTTGCTGGCTGAACTCTGTTCTTACACTTCATGCCTGCCATTCTCATGAGCATAATAGCAATAATCCCTCAGGTATATGTATAGCATTCTGATGCTGTTTGCAGGTTTATAAGAATAAATATACAATGAAAAGATAAATAGATGATGGTTGCACCAAAGCCCTGGGATTATTGGATTTTAGGAGGGAAAACTTTATTATATAATTGTGTTAACTCTTGTTTTCTATAGTAGTGCTGTACTATAGCAGTAAATGTTAACTGTCCGTGTTTCCTTATAGGACATGGGTAATCAATGCAAAGTCCAACTTTTATTCTTATTAGGGCAATATTACAACTGTCATTAATATATTTAATTCTCTCAGAGCCACTGGGGGCTTGCAAATTTATAATAGCTGTGGAGCTGAACTTTATATGTAAACTTCCTTTTTCAGTGGCATCAGGGTGAATAAATAAAGGTTTGTATTTAAATATTGCCATCACAAAAGGGTTTATTGGAACTTAGCTGATCATGTGGCACAAATTCCAGGTTTGTAGTGTATAAAGCTGCAAATTTCTTTCCTATCAACATATTGTTGGGGGCCAAGAGATGTGATACTTGTCAATGATTCTTCCTGAAAACCGGATATGTACAACATGCACTCTCAAGGCAGCACAGATGGTTTAAACTCTAGCTTGTTCAAAGTATGCCTGACTCCTTTCACAAACAAAAGGAGAACTCAGGTATTAAAATACCTAAGGTTCAAATATGAACAGGAAAAGATTTAGTCTGAACAGAAAAGTTAAAGAAAGACTAGCTTTGTGGGACATAAGCAGTGATCTTGGTGTTTATAGTGTTCAAAAGAAAAAAAAAGGATCATCTGAAAATTACATGCAGTAAAACATGACTGAAAGTAATAATAAAGGGTATTTATTATATGCATTAAGCTTTTTAGGGCTCTAAGTGATTATTTTTGAATGTGTTCAGTATGTGTTACTCAGTGGCACTGCTTTCAGAGATTAGCTCTGAATAAAGTTAATTAGCTGTGAATAAATGTCTGTTAATAAATTTTAAAAAGTTTTGTGAAATATAGTAGCTTCATGCAGCGACACTGACAAACTATGAATCGGTTTCCCACTGAGAGGAAACCTAATTAGACAGGTGGAGAGCTGCACCGACATGGCTGTGCTGCTGCATTGGGTTTGCATGGCAAGGTTTGGTCGTGGGGGGTCTACAGGGTTGGCTGCTGTGAGATGCTGCCAGAAGCTCCCCAGTGTTCAACAGTGCTAAAGCCAGCCAGCTCCAAGGTGGAGCCACTGCTGACCAAGGCATCTGGGATAACAGAGCTAAGCAGAGGAAAAAAACTGCAGGGGAACAGCTGTAAGAAGAATGACATGAGGAAGACAGGACAGCAAGAACTCTGCAGACACCCAGGTTAGTGAAGAAGAGGAAGGAGATGCTTCAGACTGGAGCAGAGATTCCTCTGCATCCCGTGGTGAAGACCACAGTGAGGCAGTTGTGCTGCTGCAGCCCATGGGGGTCCATAGCAAAGCAGAGATCCACCTACAGCCCATGGATTCCCAAAGAAGGCTGTGGCCCTGCGGAAAGCCCACACTGGACCAGGCTCTTGGCAGGACCTGTGGGCTCTTGGAGATAGGAGCCCACATGGGAGGAGGTTTGCTGACAGGACTTGTGACCCCTTGGAGGATCCATGGCAGAGCAGAAGGTTTCTGAAGTACTGTACCTATGGAAGGGACCAACACTGGAAGAGTTTGTGAAGAACTGTAGCCTGCGGGAAGGATTCAGGTGGAAGAAGTTGGTGAAGGACTGCCTTTTGTGAGAAGGACCCTACCCTGGAGCAGGGGAAGAGTATGAGGAATCCTTCTCTCTCTGTTGAGGACGGAGTGGCAGAAACACATTGAACTGACCACAACCCTCATTCCCTGAGCACTGCTGGTAGGGGAGGAGGTAGAGAAATCAGGAGTGAACCTGAGATTAGGAAGAAGGGAAGGGTGGGGGGATGCTTTAAACATTTGGGTTTATTTCTCATTACTCTACTCTGGTTTCGACTGGCGATAAATTAATTTACCTGAGTTGAGTCTCTTTTTCCTACGACAGTAATTGCTGAGTGATCAGTCCCCATCCTTATCTTGACCTACAAGCTTTTTTTGTATTTTCTCTTATGTGTCCTGTTGAGGAGAGCAATAATAGAGTCACTTTAGTGGGCACCTGACCTCCAACCATGGTCAATCCTCCACAGCTGCCTTCAGTTCTGGGTTGTGATTGGGACCCTATATGTGGCACCACACTGCTCCAAGGGCTGTTGTGACTCAGCCCCTGCTGGCAACTAAGCTGGTCTCAGGGGCTTTGTTGGTCCCCTGCAGTGGAATGGATAAGAGAGTTGGAAAAGTGAGAAATGTCATGGGCTGAGGCAATAGGTAAAGCAAAACTGTCCAGGCAAGGAAAACAATAAAAGGAATTCACTGCTTTCCACTGGCACACAGGTGTTCAGTTATCTCCAGGAGAGTCTGGTGTTATCACAAAGAAGGGTGAGTTGGGAAGACAAAAAACATCACCCTGAATGTCACCACCCTGCTTCTCTCTTTCCCTAGCTTTATATGCTGGGCATGTGTGGTGCAGAATATCCCTTAGGTCAGTTTGGATCAGCTGTCCCAGTTGTGTCCCCTTTAACTTCTTGTGCATTCCCAGCCTTGCTGCTGCTGTGCAGTGAGAAACAGAAGAGGCTCTGTGCCAGCAGCTGTAGTGAAAATATCCCTGTATTATCAACAGTGTTTTCTGCACAAAATCCAAAACATAGCCCAGTACAATCTACTGGGAAGAAAATTAACTTTATCCCAGCCAAATCCAAGCTCAAGAAAAACATTTGCATTTTTAGGATAAAATTCCTTCTCCATGTCAGTCAATGGTGACAATTCTTATTGTCTTTAACAGGACACTCTTTTAGAGTCTGTTCCTATGTATGGCTATTATGGTGCTCTAACAATAAAGAAGAAATAAAGAAATAACAATAAAGAAAATAAGTCAAGGAACAAATACACAGCATATGAAACTTGGGTAAAAGGAAATATGAAAAAGTTCCTCAAATTCATTAAAATAAAGAAAAGATGAAAGAAATAAAATTTCTATTATTTAAAAGAAATGAGGACCAAATAACAGATGACATAAAGAAGTGCAAAATCTTCACTATATTTTTTCTTCGTTCTTCACCAAAGAGGTTAATTGTGACCAGAAGCTTAAAATAATTAACATTAGCAACTAAGTGCTAGAACTATAAGCCAGAATTGGTTAACAGACAGAAAAGTTCTTAGAACACCACAACTTAACAACATTTTTCCCTAAAGTATTTATGATCTGAAATCTTCTTTGAACCATTAGCAGTCACCTTTGAGAACTTTACAGAACAGATAAAGACTGAGGGGACATCTAATGGAAAAATACAACTCGTAAACTAAAAAGAAAAAGAATACTATGTATCATCCCTAGCTTGCACTTAGAATGTTAAGACAATAAATTATTAATCAGTGATTGTTCTCTCTGAGCACCTAGAAAATCTGAAGATGATTAAAAGCAATCACAAGAGAGTTACTGAAATCACAAAAGAGCTGCAAATCACAACAGGCCAATCTGATACCATTCCATAACAGTGCAATTAAGAGAGTAACAGGGAAGTATTTACATACTTCTTCTTTGCTGACATGTGACAATTCCATATGTCAGAAGTATGGTAATATGTTCCCATTGGAAATTACAGTAAAATCAGTTAAATCACTTAGCAGAAACATCTTAGCATCTGTTCACTGACAGTCTGAAAGAAATAACTGGAGTGCAGCATTATGCAATATTTTTATTACAATCAAAGGACCAGTATTTGTGGATTACATTAACCAGGAAGGTTATAGAAATTCTGGAAGGTAGAATTATATTCAACACAATTTTGATAAACTGGAGAAATGGTACAAAGCAATAAAATAGGATATAACAAAGACATGCAAACTGCCTAGGAAGGAAAATGTAAAATGCAGAATGTCTTGCTAGGCAGATATACAGCAGAAAAAGGGCTCAGGATTACAATGGGTTGCAAATGGAACATTAACCAATATTGCAAAACCAGCAGAAAATGTATGATTTAAAATATGTAAGTCCTGAGACATACGGAGTAACTATTTCACTCTAGTCAGCATTTGTGAAGCGTTAAGAGGATTACTGAATGCAGTTTTAAGTCCTAAGGAAAGGAGGGGATGAGATAGAAGTAACACAAGGTTAATAGATGTGGAAAATATGACCACTCTCAAAGAGCGAATAAAAATATTAAAAGCCTTTCTTATTTAGTCTTGAAAAGAGAACCTTGGTGTCATGTGTTAACAATATTCCAATATACAAATTGTTGCAAGGAGAACAATCATTTGTTGTCAATGCTGCCACGAAACACAAAACAAAAACAATTATTTGCAGTAGGAGGGATTTTTGTTGTATATTTGGAACACCTTTATATTACACTTAGGAACAGCTTACCTAAATCAGTTGTGGACTATCTCTCTACCTGTTCAGTCTGCCATTAATAAAGCCTTTGACACTGCTTTCCACAGCATTTTCCTGGAGAAATTGGCTGCCCGTGGCTTGGATGGTTAAGCTGTTCACTGAGTAAAACCTGGCTGGATGGCTTGGCCTAGAGAGTGGGAGTGAGTGGAATTCCACCAAGCTGGTGTTCCTCAGGACTCACTGCTGGGCCCAGTCCTGTTTAATATCTATATCAATGATCTGAATGAGGGCATCAAGTGCACCCTCAGCCAGTTTGCAGATGACACCAGTTTGGGTGGGCGTGTTGATCTGCATGGGGGTAGGATGGCTCTGCAGAGGGATCTCAACCTCTTGGAGGAAAACCAAGACCAGTTTGATGAGTTTAAGCTGAAGTGCTGGATCCTGCACCTGGGTCAGAAGAGCTGCAGGCAGTGGTACAGCCTTGGGAGAGGGTAGCTGGAAAGCTGTATGGGGGTGCTGTTTGACAGCTGGGCATGAACCCATGTGTGCCCAGGAGGCCAAGAAGGCCAAGGGCATCCTGGCCTGTGTCTGAAATAGCGTGGCCAGCAGGAGCAGGGCAGTGATCATCCAGCACCTGGCACTGATGAAGCCATACCTCGAGCGTGCGCCCAGTTCTGGGTCACTCCCTTCAGGAATGTGTCCAGAGAGGGGCAGTAGGACTGTGAACAGCCTTAATAACAACTCTTATGAGGAGTGGCTGAGGAGATGGGGGTGTTTAACCTGGGGAGCAGGAAGCTCAGGGGAGACCTTTTCACTCTGCAGCTACCTGAAAGGAGGCTGTGGACAGGTGGGGGTCAGCCTCTTCTCCCAAGTACTGAATTACAGGGCAAGATAAAATGGCCTCAAAGTCACGCCAACAAAGATTTAGATTGGATATTAGGAAAAATTTCATCACAGAAAAGTTTGTCAAGCGCTGCAACAGGCTACAAAGGGAAGAGATTGAGTCACCATTTCTGGAGGTAATTAAAAGAGCTGTAGACACGGTGCTTGCAGATGTGGCTTAGTAGTCAGCTTTGAAGTGGTAGCTTAAAGATTGGACTCAACTATCCTAGTAGCCCTTTCCAGCTTAAATTATTTTATAACTATGAAATTACAGTTACTGCCAAAATAAATTTTTAAAAAATTACAGCCTTGATATTAAAAAAATTAGGAATTATTCTACTTGGCTATTTAGGGCAACAATGCGTATAATGAATATTTTCCATATACTACAGCAAAAAAGTTTTCAGTAAAAGAGTTTAGTAAACTTTTTTTTCTCACTGTGCTAAATGAAAGTCACAATCTTTAGCAAATGCAATCATTACTTCAGCACATCTTCTCTAATATATTTATTTATACTTCAGCATAAAAGGCTTTTTCTTGGCTGACTTGGATCTTGAAGTTTCTTGAAAAACCTTCACATTACCTGTACTTATAATTTTTTTTCAGTGTCCAAACACATTAAAGGTCACTGAGAGAGGAATTGACTTTTGCTAACTTGAGTGCAAATGGGAAAAAAATCTTTGATCAAATCCTTTAGTCTCTAAATAATGGAGGATTATCAGAATGGATAATATCTTGGACAAATTTATCTGAAGGTCAATAACCTTGATTTGGCTGAAAGGATTTGTCAATGCCTTTAAAGGTGTTTTTGTTGCACTAATAAAATAAAATTTTATCTATTTGTGGGAAGGTAAAATGAATTTGGTTTTGCTTTGGTGACTTAATCACAAGGAGAAGATGAACTCCTGATGTATGGGATGGTCCAAGACGAAAAAAAAAAGTCAATTTTGAGCAGCTAAAAAGAAATATAAAAAAATACAAAGTATTTCTTACTTTGTATAAAACACATAAAAATGACATATATCAATAATTCCTAATAATGACACTGGAATGTGCGATATTCTTTACATTCAGTTGTAGTTAGCTGTGCTTATCACTCCATCCCTGGTATTTGTGGGATATTTAGAGTCAGACATGATTCCATTCTGACCTCTCAATGAGTCCTTGTCACACTGTGCACCTGACATTGACCCTACTGTGACACCTCCACCTGGATGAGATCTGTTCTGTCTTAATTGCGGATGTCAAGTTCCTTACACTGAACAGGGATCACCCCACACTTTTGAGTGAATTCACAACTTATTTCTGAGTGAAATCAAAATGAAAAATAATTCATTAAACTGCCTCACTCTTTGGGGAGTCTCTCAAAAGAGCCTGCCATCCTAACAGGTTCTAGCATTAATCAGACACTTGAGGGTGGCCAAGTAGTACCAATGCAGCCTAATTTTGGATTTGCTTTTTATGATTATTGCTTGAACTCAATCTGGACAGCACATACCCATTGAGTATAAAATACATTCATCTGCAACCCTTCACTTTTCAACAACATATTTCAAAATTATCATTTTGATAAAGGTAACGTCATAATAGGATTCCCCTCTTTTCCCTGTTTTAAGAAATATAAAATAAACAAAAATAAGGGTAAATTCAAAATTAGTTTAAAATTGGTTTTCCCAATATTAGCTTTAGAATTCAATTCTTAACACATAGTTCTAAGAAGATATTTTGAGGGGAATAAATATTATATTTTACCCCTTTTGATGTTGGAAATTATCCAAGTGGATTTACCATTCACTGAATGTGCCTTATGTTATGGACTAGGGTCCAAATAATGACATTATTCAGTCCATATTCACATATATAAAGAGAAACATAGAGAGAATATAATATATAATGAAGTACTATTAATCTGAGTGATTATTCACAAAAGAAATTGTATATTTATTAAAATTAAGTTTTCCATTGCAATACAAGTAAGCAACAGGAATTTCCAACATTCTAACTTTCCTCTTACTTAGGCAATTAAATAAGTCAGAAAGACATTTGAGTGTACAGTTCTCTATGAATACAATATTTTCAAATTAAATTAATTGTTCTGTAACATGACAAACCAATTAAATGTAAGTGCTGATCCTGGCCAGTGTATCTTGCTGTAGCCTGCTTCAAGCCTCTGTCTTGCAATATTGAAGGACTGAACAGATTTAAAATTAGTTAAAATTGCCTTCTCCTTTTTATGAAACAATGTATAAAGAGGTGTAAACCTATTTTCTTTAAAGTCATAAGTAAAAGGGAACAAAATACAATATACTTTTGTAACAATCATTACTAATCAATATATATTGAGTTTTTAGTGAGTATTGTCAGAACCAATTTATTCAACTCTATACAGTACAATCAATCAATTGAAATTATAACAATTTTAAAAAATGTAGAAAATTAAATAGGTTGGGTAACGAGGATTTCACATCCTGAAATCTATTTGTAGCCAGAGAATCACAGAAGCACTTAGGTTTGAAAAGACCTCTGGGATCTTTGAATCCAACTTTCGACTAATCACCACCTTGCCAACTGGACCATGCCTCTGGGTGCCACATCCAGTCATTCCTTGCACGCCTTCGGGCATGGTGACTCCTCCAGCTCCCTGGTCAGCCCATTCCCACATTGCATAAAAGTTTCTGTGCTGAAATTCCTCCTGATGTCCCGCCTAAACCTCCCCTGGCAGAGCTTCAGGCCGTGTCCTCTTCTCCAGTCTCTGGTTGCCTGGGAGAAGACACCAACCTTCACTTTGCTACAATCTCTTTTCACGTAGTTGTAAAGAGCAGGAGGGTCCCTCCTCGGTCGTTCAATGGAAAAAAGGAAGAAAAAGATAATGCCCAACCAACTTTCTCGTACTTTAAAAAGTCATTTTACAGTCTTATAAGTTTTTACTTATGGGTAAAAGTGGGTAGCACTCTGCACAATAATAGATGCTGAAAAATGGTAAAATTAAAAATACAAATTTTTGAAAGATTAAGTGGAGCTTTTAATTCATGATCCCAAACCGATTTTAGAAAATAAAAATCCATTTAAAGACACAGTAGATTCATAAACTTTGCAATTATTTGCAGCTGGGTCTTGGACACCATGAATAATACATTTTGTTCAGTATCATGTTTCTTTTGAAAAATCTCTTAGAATGGAAATTACACATTAGACTTTCCAGCATGGATTTCTGTTTCATGTACACAGAGATATTTTCCAATGGTGCTCTATGGTACACTAAGTACTACAATTTTGTAGGGGTTTGAGGAGAAATGTGTCACAAAGCAATACAGAAAGATACTTTGCAGTGAAAAATATAAAATAAGACAAAAAAAAAAATACTGAGTATTAAAATATATTAAAACATTTTTAAGTTCCAAAAATAGTTTCCATTTATAAGACGATTGAATTATTAAACAATGAATGATAACTTTCTCTTACATGATAAAATAGGAATGCATACATGGTAGAAGAATCAATGGAAGCATGAAAGCACTGACTAACCAGCACTTGTCAGTCTCTGGGAGGGAGAGACTGACTCATTTATGCAGATTGTCCACACAGCCTCCAGCTGTTCAGGGAGGCTCAGGAGAAGTGGCTCCAAGGGAGGGCAGTTCCCAAAGGATCTCACAGATGTTTCCTGCAACCATTCCAGGGCCAGTGGACGTTTCTATACCCTGGTTAAACCTAAAGTCAAGGCATTCAGGGCAGCTGCCTGGCACAGCAAAGTCGTCAGGACCATAATTCAGATGCTAAAGTCAGTGCATATTGGAATAGGATCCCAATATTGCCAGGTAGATTGTGCCTGGGCTCGTCTGACCCTTGCTGCTGGGCCAGAGGCGGCAACTGTGGTGTTTCACCTCAGAAACACCTTTGGCTGGCTGGATGTTGCAGCTGGGCACTGAAACAAGTCCAGGCTTGTAGAAACTCAGTTTACCTCAGGTGGGAAGGCTTCAGGTGATGGTGAAGAGGAAAAGGAGACGGATTCTGCCGGAGGGTTTATATTCAGAGTCTATTGCACGGTCACAGACGTCTGAATCTTGCTAACAGCTCCAACAGCATCCCAAGCACATGGTTCTGGCTCAATTTAAGCCCAGAGACAGGGGGAGGGAAGGGACAGGTGAGCACCAACCAGGTGGGAGGAGGAGGGTCTCAGGGAACGAGGGACACAGACAGGCCAATGACCCCAGGCCTGGCCTGCATCCTTTGAACCTGACCAACCACACGATGGCCTTGCTGGAATGTTAAACCTGATTGACAGCCCAGCAGAGGGAAGGGGAAGAGAGGTATTGCCACACCTGGGAAGGGGCTGGGAAGTTTACAAAAGGAAATTGCAACACCCTGCGACAAGCGCAGGTTAAATACCAGCGCTGGCTGACATGGAGGGAGCCTCAAGGAGACCCTTGCACTGCCTTGGGGACTGGCGCTGCTTATCTCTGCCAGGCTTTGGTGTTTGCTTGCCCCATATGGGACCCTGAGCACAGACTGTTGGTTCAGACAGAACTTCTTTTGAATCTCTGAAAATATCAAGTGTTCTCATCTCTTCCTTCAACATTAAAACTCAATTTATAGGGATAAAGAAATAATAAAAAAAAAAAAACCCAAAACCTGTTGTCAGGGCATATATGACTTGGCCCTGAAAAAAGAATTATGAAATAAATTTTAAACATTGGTGGAATAAAAAGAATGTATTTTATGCATATTAGCTGAATAGGAGACACTATTTTCTCTATATCCTCTCTGGTCACAAAGTTATTTTAATTTTTTAACATCAATATTCATTTTACTCAGAAAAAATTGTTTCAGATATTACTTTGATAAACTGTAATTATAATATAATCATATGGGATTTTCAAAAGCAATCACACTGATCAGTCAGCAAGGTCAAAATTGTTATTGACTTTGCTTATGGCAAAGCCTGATAATAATTTAATCCTCCACAAAGTGTTTTGAAACCAAGTTTCTGAGAAATTCAAAACAATAAGGCTTGGAAATTTCTTTTATATATACACTCCTGCTGGATTTTTAATTCTTTTATTGCAATTACTAATCATTATTTATTGCCCTCTATATACTGGTAATGCTGTCTTTGAGATCTCTGATTTAGTTTCAAGCAAACTACTGCAATCTGTTTAGCATCCCTTGCTGAAAATAGGCAACAAGAACAGCGTGTGTTATTTTGTGCTAAATTAGATTTAGGCAGTAGGTATTTTTAATCACCAAATTTACATGTTATAAAATAGAAAAAAATAATCCTAATTCCTTTCCTGATTATTTGAGACATTGGAGTGCAGCTACCAATGTTGTGTCCATGTAGTAGAAAATACATCAGAATGCTACCTTTGAAATTCTATTGTGGTTTTTTTTAAGCAGTTATATGTTGAAAGACTACCAAATATTGAAGTGTGCACTTCTTGTATTCAAGCTAGCTTTGCCACATCACCAGAGCCTGGAATGTATTTAGCATTAAGGAAGGCTGACACAGGGCTCTGCTTCAGGGATTTTTGATGCTCAATTTCATACCGTATGAGTTATAATTACACTTCTTGAGAGTAGGAAGATGCTTTGTCAAAATCTTCAGAATGCATAAGATATCATTTCAAGACCTATTTGCAGCTCTGGGAAAAACAGACAAACAGATACATTGAAAATATAGTCAGGTACTGTTTGCTGTACATTACCCTGAGACAGCTCTTTTTATCATAATATCTGTAGTTTTGCAGGATTTCTATTGTCTCTCTTTCCACTTAGAGAAGTTTTCATTATGTTCAGTGAATCACACTGCTTTGCAGCCCAAATAAAATTTGTACTAAACAGATTTTAAAATTAGATACCCCCGTATTTGTTTTAAGGCCCTCCTTCATGCTCTGCTAATAGTCAGAACAGGGAAAAAAAAGGATACTATGTAGCCTTACTGCAGACAGTGAGGATTTGCAACTGAATCACCTCTAAATTCAAGGTTTTGCAGGTATGTGGCAGAATAAAACATGAAGGGCTAAAGTGTGGTAAACACTCCTTTCAGCACCTGTGCCATCTCAGGCAGTGCCTACATTTCTGATGTTCCTTAGCCTCACTTCCTTTTGTTCAAAGGAACTAGGAAAAATGGTTTATTTTTACTCTGGATCGATTTCTCAGTCTCACAGTCCAGACCTGCAAACAGTTGTGCTAGTTTAACTGAGAAAACAGCATGAGGATTACACTGATAGCTGAGAACTCCCTAAGACAAACTAATACTGAAAAAATGTTAATGTTCTTCAAAATACAGGTAAAGACATACATACTTTTTCTGTTGTGTCTACATATGAAGAAGTCAAAAGGAAAATCTGTTTAGAAGCAGCTAGTCAATCATTTTTCTATTGTGAATTACTTTTTTTGCAATCCTGATACTTGTAGTACACACCGTGTTGTTCTTTTCATTTTATAATTATAAATATATTAATCATGTTTTATTTGGGTTTTTAGTTCCAAAACCCCAGCAGTTAAGAAACAAACTCCTCTTTTAACTCCAGCTACTTGTCCTATCCAGGAAAACCATGCTTTATTAACCTGTCTTTTCTATGTTTAAATAAATAGATAGAAACTAGCTTAATTCAATTTTCAATTTGTGTGTGTGCATGTGTGTCTTCGGAGTGCCTATTATTTTTTTCTTCTTGAATTCCTATGGCATGATTTAACATGTTCCTTAGTAACCTCAATAAGTCCTTAATAGAATTTCTTACATATAAAAGGATGTCATTGATAACTTATCAGTTACAGAACGTACACAGAAACTGGATAATAGATTCACCAGGAGCCTCTGTTCTCATAAGAAAAATGTAACCTGAAAAATTATTTTACAAATGGCTAAGCCCACCAGATTCCAGAAGTTAATTCTCAGCTATGATTTGGGTTATACTGCCTTATTTCACTTCTATCAAGATGTTAGGTTAACATAGCACGGTATATGGGCAAAATATGAAGTCTTTATACTACATGGTCTTACTTCAGGCCCTGCAGAAGTGACATAATGAAACCTCCTGCAGGCTGCCACAAGTCAGATGAAGCATGTGTTTGGGAAAAGCCAAGAGAGACTCACCAAGGGTGATTTACACCTGACAAACCTGATTGATTTCTATGTCCCACATCAGCCAAGCACCGGACGTTGCCTACATAGATTTCCTCAAGACCTTCAGTGGGGTTTCCCACAGCCTTTTCCTAAAGAAACTGATGCACTGTGGTCCAGTGGCCTGTGCTGTGGGTGGTAAACTGACCAGACACACCCACAGAATGCTGGAACATATCTGCTTTTCAAACTGAAAACCTGTCACAAATGCTGTCCCCCATGGATCAATATTGGGCCCTGGAGCGTTTAATCTGTTCACATTTGATGGGATCAAGTATACCCTGATGAAATTTAGCGACAAATTGAAAAGTGGACACTTCAGAAGGGAGAGTCACCCTGTAGGAAGACCTGGATAGGCTGGAAAAGTGGGCTTTATGAACAAATATAAGGTGTTGTCATCTTACTGCAAAGCTCCCATACCTTCTCAGTGATGTCTCATGGGCACCTCCTTGCAGCACTAACTCCTTTCTCACACCACATCAAGTCTAGCTCCCTCCTCACCCCGCTAACCCACTCTTTTATAGCACTCATCCTTATTGAACACAGCTGTGGCTGTTAAGGACAGGCCTGTTCCTAATCTCTGGTGATTAGTACAGCTGCAACTCCTCAGGGGTGAGACTACCTTCTGCACCATCTTTATTTTCTTGCATTGTATCCTCCCCCAGTAAGGTCCTTCACATAGGATAAAATAATCCTGGAGTGAAACACAGGTAGTGATCAACCTGGCTGGAGAGAAGTTTTGTGGAAAGGCACCTGGAGGACCTGGTGGACAGCAAGCTGCATATGAGTGGACAGTGTGGTGCTGCATCAAGGAAAGGTGACAGGATGCTGGGCTGCATCAATGTGGGCATCACTAGCAGAAATAAAGAACTCATAGTCCCACTCTACTTAACACTGGTCGGGTCACATCTGGAGTGCTGTGTTCAGGTTTGGTCCCCACTGCACAGTAAAGGATGTGGACAGACTGGAGAGGGTCCAGAGAAGGGCCACAGAGATGTTCAAAGAACTGGGCAGCCTGAAATGCGAGGAAAGTTTGACTCGATGATCTTAAAGGTCTCTTCCAACCTAGAATTTCTGTGATTCTGTGATTCTGTGAAAGGCTGAGAGAGCTGGGTTTGTTCAGCCTTGAGAACTGGAGGCTTAGGGGAGACCTTGTTCCAGTATTTAAAGGGTGTCTACAGAGAAAATGGAGACTCCTTTTTACAAAGAGTTACATGGAAAAGACAAGAGGTAGGAGTTGTACAGGGGGAGACTCTAACAGGACACAAGAAGAAGTGTTTACAGAATAGGAACAATCAGCCATTGGAATAATCATCCCAGGGAAGTCATTGGATTTCCCAACCCTGGACACGTAGGATTTTGTTGGACATGAGGCTGGACTGTCTTGCCTACTTCATTCTTTTGCCAGCAAAGGTTGAAGCAGATGAACCTTGGTTCCTTCCAACCTGGTGTTCCATGATCCTATGAAAAAAATATGCATGCAGTTATTTTTTTAAAGTCTAGTCCAAGTACTTCTAAGATCTTAGTTTTAGGATCTTATCCTTTCCAAAGAAAAACAGATAAAAGTGTTATTGATTCTCTTAATTAAAATTTAGTCACTGAATGCTTTACAAGGGAAATACAATAACAAATATAATTGTGCACAAAGGAGTCTGCAGATTGTGAGTGTACTATCTCAACTATCTTCTTTTTTTAATCTCAATAACAGAAGCTATTTATTTATTTTTGTTTGAGGTTCCTCAGCATTTTCAGTCAATGTCGAATACATCTCTTTTTGAATTATTTTTTCTCCAGCAGGCTCCTTCTCCTTCATCTGCATGGCATCTTGATTTTTTGAAAATATGACCAGACAAAACCTATACCTCCTTTTCTATATAGTAGTGCCATATTCATTTATCATTCTTTCACAAGTTGGGATTTTGTTAGCATGTTTCTTTTTTAATGTAAAATTAAATTTATATAAAAATATCAGAAAATGAACACATTTAATTTTAATTAATAATGAACACACCTCAGCATACATGCAGCTTAAGAAATATAGTCTTAGATTCTCATTGAAAGAAAAATCAACATCAATAGGACCAGGGCCACAGGAAGAATTCTAAAATAACATTGGTTTTTACAGGCATTTGCCGTTTACCTGTGTCCTTTTCTAACTTGGAGAAAGTTTCTGACAACAATTTTTAATTTAAGTAAATATAAATTTTCATTGTTAAATTAGCAGAATTAAGTTGAATTCCCTTGTAAAAGGACATTTGTTTTCCTCTGTATTGTTTTAATTACCATTTCACGAGCCTATGTACTTAAAAGTATCTCAAGTACTTAAAAAACAGTCTTCATGATGACTTTGTAATAAAATTGCTCATACATTTATTCCAATGGCAGGGTTGAAAGTCATTATTCCACTCCTGAGCTTGTTGCCACTTTTCCTTCCAGGAATCGATTTGATTTTAAATATTATTTTGAATTATCAGTATTGTATTGTGGCTGTGTTTGGTCTAGCTGAGATTAAGTTAATTTTTGCCACGGCAGCCCTCCCAGAGCCGTGCTGCAGCTGGAAAGGTGCTGCTGGCACAGCAGAGGTTTGGGGGCTGCTGGGCAGGGCTGGCACAGCAGCAGAGCTGTCTCTCAGCATCTCCCCCCATCCAGGGCTGGGAGTGGGCAAGAGCCTGGCAGGGGACACAGCCAGGCCAGCTGACCAGAACTGACCAAAGGGATATCCCATCCCATGTGACACAGTTCGGATAAAAATCTAGGATATGGACAAGGAAAGGGTGGCATTTGTTATTTACAGACTTTGGCTTCTGTGTACTGGTGCCGTGCTTCCCAGGAAGTAGCAGAACACAGCTTGCAGATGGGAAGGAGAGAATAATTTTTTTATTTCCCTTTGCTTGTGCATCCAGGATCATTCACCTTTGCTTTAGCAAACTGCCATATTTCAACCTATGAATGGTTTTCCATTTTATTTTCTCTCTCTGTCCAGATAAGAAGTGGGGAGTGACAAAGCACCTTGGTAGGCATCTGGCATCCAGCCAAGTTCAACCCATCACAGTGCTATTCCTTTTAGCACCTTGTCAAGATATATTTACCCCCTCAGCTCTAATCTTAGCCGTTTTTATTTTCATCCTGTCTGACCTAATTTTTTTCTGTGAATGACAAGCATTTGTCCCTGTCTTAGCTACAATGTATACATTTTTAAATACCAGATAAACAAATACTTAGATAATATTCCATGTGGATGATCCATTGTACTAATAATTCATACCTCATAATTTCAGACAGTCACTTTAAAGCAGCAAGACAGAGTATAGAGGGCAAGAATTATGAGTCTTTCTCTGCTTTGGAGCTCTGGTTTGGAGTTAAACTGAAGTTTCTCCAGTGGATCCCATCTTAAGAGACTGAAATATGGTACAAAATGCTGACAAATATGGTAACATGCTTAAGTTGCTGCAGGAAGTGTTGAACTCACTGTGGGGCCTGCCTTGGTCTGTCTCTTTTGTGCATAAACAGGTCAGTCAACAAAAAATGATGAAATGTCTTTACTTCAGAGTTTGGTACATTAAGGAAAGAGATCCCAGTGAAAATTTCCTTCTTTCTAGGAGTTTGTAGTTTGCTCTCATTGCAAACCTCCAAATTAGGAGCAGAGTATACAGCTGTGGATTTGTTTTCTCTCGCTATTTATAAATCTGTTCATTCATATATACAAGGGCTGGTATATTTCACTGTTCAAATATTTTTAAAGGTCACAATACATTCTTGTCTGCAATGACTTTAAATGTGTTGTGGGGTTTTGCTGGACTCCATCTCTTTCAAGAACAGTCTTTCAAACTGTATATAAAGCAGACTTAAGAAAAGTTTATTAGTGATGTAGTTATATTTTTGTACAAAATAATAATCACTCCCTGTTGCTTGTTTTTGTTTTCTAGTTCGTCAAATATTTTACTAGCTATAGGCTATAATATCTGTCATTTATTGTAAAAAATAGGGTGGAGCAGAGTTCTTCCAGTCACAGCTGATGACACATAATTATACACCAGAAAATAGAACTCCCTGGGGAAAAAAATAATTCAGATCATGCTCAAGTGAAATTGTTTAAGGCTATTTTGGATGGCATGGGTATTTATGAGCTCTATTAATAATAAATGAACTAATGTTGTAGTTCTACAATTTGGAGACAACCTCATCTGACCGTTGAGAAGCTGGCTTTCTGGCAATAATGAAAGTGCATAAATATTAATATCTTAAGAAAATAAAACCTCCTATCATTCTGTAATGGTTAAAAGTACATAAAATGTAATGAAAACATGAAAAGTATTGGGTACTGAAATATGTGATAGGTTTCTTCATTTATAGTTTAAAACCACATTAGATATTCTTTCAGTAGCAGAAGCTATTAACCCTTCCACCAGTTACTTTGCCAAGAGTATTAATTACTTGTTGAATTGCAGTGCTGTAGAAATATGCAGAAGCACAGAAATTTTGTAAGCCTTTGCAGATAACTTTTTGATATATTTTTTATACCTGTCCAGAAGATAAATGAATGCTGCCTTATTCCAGGTAAGTTAAAAAAATAAGAAATAAGCCCCATCTAAAGACCCAGTAAATGCCTTCTAAGCACTTTTCTGTTTGAAAATGTTTGTACTTACAAAGCTAGTTAATATTCCTTGGGAGGTTATTCTTGCTTTGAAACACAGTTAATTCCACAAAAATTGTACAATACCCAACAGGGAAGTGATTCCTTCATACTCTCTATTTCTTGTGATCATCATTAAAATGACTATCGAGAAGACAAAATATGAAACTAGGATTTGCCTAGATTTATTAAAATCTGAGGACATGCATTTTCCCACACTGGTCAAATTGGGGATCAACACTTGCAGCATAATGCATAAACAGAAAAATTTGGACTCCTGATATGAGAATCAGGATAGTTCTATTCCTTCCACTAGGCTTTACAGCAGAGAAAGTTTATCCTTCCTGAGGGATTTCTATGCCAGCATGTGATGTAGGTGAATCCTGGGAGTCCTAAACATCCTGGGAACTGGATCAAGAGTGAAGACAGAAAATGTTAGAAAACTTTTGCAAGTCTGCAAGTCACATATCCTTATTTCCCGGGTGAGTCCAGCAATACTGTGGAAGATATTTTTATTCTGTTTCTTACAATTAAGATGTCAGTTTTATCAAACATGGAAAGAATATTTTAATCTCTGAATTTGATAGTCATAACCAGGAATGGTAATGGATTAAAAAACCAAATAAACAAGTGAAATTAGTTATTCTTTTCTCCTGTCAAGGAATTTAGTAATTCTCTTCAGTCACCTAAATATGTATATGTATACTCATATATAATACATACATATATATATATATATATATATATATATATATATATATACACACATGTATATATGAGTGTTAGATAATTAAAGGATCCCCTAGCAGGACAGGACAGGAATAAAAGAATGAGGATATGAATGATTTTGTAACCCTGATTCCAAAATGTAAAGTACCAAGCTTACAGCTGCAGTTCAAAGTCTAAAGTAGCAGCTACAAAACAGATCTGGCTTTTCCCACTGCTTGAAGCAACTCTACATATCAAGTCTCTTCATGAAAGTGGCTTGAACCAAACCTACACTTCAACCAAAAATACAGCTTAGAGAGTGATAACCTGATAGAGTTAGAATATTAGGAGAATAAAACTCAAAAATTGCACAGGATCTAGGAAATAATATTTTATTGCAAATTACCACAATGCATATGAAATGTGAAAAAACTTGCCTGTGCCGCAGGCCTGCATTGGGATATTGTGGTTATATCCAAGCTAACAGAATTAGGCATTTGATAATTCAGGCACAGTGTAATAAACAACGCCTGGAAGCAAGTTATAAGGTCCTTCAACAAGGAGGCCATTATTTCATTTCCAACACACTACAAATGATATTCTCTTTTAGTATTGTCTTGATACTGAATAGTCTTCCCTGATCTTGTTTTGTGTGGTGTTCTTTAAACCTCTCTTGTGTTATATGCACGGACATATATGTGCATCCACATATAGACACATACAAAGAGTATTTCAAAGTTTTTGTTTAGCATCTGTAAAAATTCCTAACATTAAGTGGTTCTAATTAATCTATATCTCTTGCGGCCAAAGTACTCTTACATAGCTGCTGTATGATAGAACTGTATGATCCCCAAAATTCTAGACATCCATCTCATTTCTAACAAGGCATTAATAGGGTCAAAGATTCACTCTCATTCACTGAGCAACATTAAACATGAATAATTGGAGATACTTGTGCTATTTTTAAACAGCTAAGGGAATCTCCATACCAATAATTTATTTAAACCATTAGCAGTAAGATGGCAATACTGAATCCATTAATAATTTCCATTTTATGAATTTCTGTTTTACTTTTCTGAATCAGAAGTATAAACCTATCCTAATTATAACAATTTCTAGAAACCTGAGGGACTTTTCTACTTTCTGTTAATTATGATAAAGCATGGGTACCATGCTTTGTTGGCCAGTACGTGTTGGAGAGGGCAAGGCATACTTTGAGATATTCCTAACATGAACAAGAAGAAAACCATAAAATCTGTAGGTAAGTGTTGGTAACACCAAGTTCTACTGAATGCACCATTCTTCATTGAAAAAGTCTTGAGGTCATTCTCAGGGCTAAAAGCAGATGTCCTTGTCCATGAGGAACTGAGCCTTATACCACTGAAGCTAATGATCCAAATGTTCTCAGTCTAGCAGTCTCAGTTCTACATCTCCCTGAGGTCAAAAGAATTTCCTTCACTTGTGCAAGATGTTTTTTTATTGGGGCAGGATACTCTTCCAAACAAAAAGGAATTATATTCTACCCAAGTTTTCTTTAATCTTTATTATTACATCATGAAACATTTTCATGATTTCAAAATATTACATATTATAATTCGTTTCCTCCCTCATACCTTCTCACCAAATACTCTCCTTTTGTTTTAAATCACTGCTTCCTATAGCAAATAATGTCCTGGAGATTAAATATAGGCAGTATAGCTGTCATCTAGGTAGATATCTACAGGTAATATGAGACCAATGTCTTAGATTTCTGCTTTTAAACATTTGTTTTTCTGAGACATTTGAAATCTCTCCTGTTTTCCAGATGTCACTTATCTCTACAAAATGTTTCTGTTCTTTAATCACCTATTGTCTAAAAGTATGACAAAAAAGTCATAATTATAAGTCCGATTCTGAATATAAAGCAAATCTTTTTCGGTATTAGGAGATTCAAGCATTTGGAACAACCAGAGACAATCTGAAATACCCGTCCTTGAGAGTTTTCCAGACCCATCTGGAAATGGTCTGATCTATCAGCTGATCCTGGTTTGAGCAGGAGGCCAGATTAGAAAACCCTTCAGGTTCCTCCCAGACTGAATTGTCCTATTAACCTATGCTGCTAATTCAAGTAATTAGAGAATGTTAGCTGTATTAAACTTTTCACTTATTAACTCTTACTTAATCCTAAATGCTCCCCACAGTTTTGCTCAGCCATACATATGAAAACAGGGCTGATAAAGTCTATCAGTGGCAGGTACTGTGGAAATTAGTACCAGTGTACTATCTTAGAGAACAGAAAGTATGTTCCTCCTTTATTAGTGCCTAGACATTTTGCATCCTAGGTACTGCAAGTAAAACCTTGTATTTTCTACCATGCCTCATCTCACAATATCCAGGTAGTTATAGACAGTTTCAGGTTTAATCTTATTTCGGTCTGCTTTGGTTTATACTTTAAAAGAGACTTCACCATGACAGCTTTATTCATGGTCTAAGGATAAGAATGGGAATTGACAATCAGGCATAACTTTATTTGCAGAACATAGAGGTTTTCTGTTCAGTATGTTTTATATGAAATGGAAAGTTACCTGTGAAAAAATAATATCTTTGGCTTTCCACAATTTTTCCACCTTTACCCTTAGTCTCTATGACCAATTAGGTGTTGAAACTCAAGATCAGATTTCAGTTGAAAGTTAAGATTGGAAGTTTTCTTCTCATGCTGCCTGTTTCACTGTTAACTTCACATTTTTATTTCCATTCTATTCTCCTATTTACACTTTCTGGTCTCTACTGGACTGCATTTTGCTTGAACTGGTCAGTTTCTTTCTGTCACATCTCCCAATGAATAGCATAAAAAAATTTCTATTTAGTAATGTCCTGGAGCTTCAAATTTAAAAAGTCCACCTTTGTAATAGAACAGAGAATGTTCTACATAAGCAAAGACATATGTGTTGGTAATCATCTTTATGTTATGTATTAATATTGGATTTGAAAATTTTTATCAGATCAGATATTCATATAGAAGACTAAGGAACCACCTTTTAAACAAAGACCCCTTCCAACCAATTTCTAAGTAACTGTTCTAAAATGTGATTTTTTTTTATGTTTTTAAAAAATTCTCAGAATTATTTAACACTGGAAAACAATATATAATTTTCTGCTTTAATTCTCAGAAATAAATGAGCTGTTTTATGTGACATTAAAGCTGAAACAAAAAACAAAAACCACAAAGAAAATCAATCTGAAGCAATCACTTGCAATGGAAAAACATATACCCAGATAGATGAAGTTTATTGATGTTTGGAACAAATGAAAGGAAAACCTTATAATGAAAAGAATCAAACTACCTTAAAAATAATTGGCCTTACCATCATCTAGTAAAATACCCGTTCAGATATATGTGGAGAAATTAATGCTTGATAGTACTAAATGTTCAGAAACTAAGCCAAATTAGACACCCCTTCCCTCTGCCTTTAAATATTACTGTAGTGCAATTGTACATTTATTTATGTCCTGGCATTCAAACCCCAGCAATGTCCTACAGTAGCAATCTCTGGAGTATTCTGTGCACACACACCACAGTCATTTTGCTTTCAGTGGCTTTCAGTCGTTGTCAGCTATGGATCATTAAGTGTTGAGCATAGCCTGCCATGAGAACAGATCCACTCTCTAGGTCTGGTTGTGGATGAGAGCTGCTAGTATGCATCAATGAAGCATTGTGGGATTTGAGATGAGGGGTAACAAGCAAAGCAGTTTCAGCTTCACTGTATGCAAGAAAAATTCAAGAACATACATAAAATTGGCCCCTTTTCTGGATCTCAGCTTGTAATTTTTGGGTGAAGAGCTTCTGTTTCTGTGCCCAGTGAGTTTATTGTGATCAAAATGTACATCACCCAAAGCATATGGAAATCCAAAAGTTATGATCTGTCCATAGCTGAAAACTTTCTATATTTTTATAGAACCATTGCAGTTGAACTGAAGCTCTTTTCATGACTTATTGGAAAATAAATATGACTCACACTCCCATTCAGTACACTCCTGCATATAATTGAAAAGACTATCAGGTTGTAAACCAGGAGGAATATTTGTCCATGACAAGCTTCAAGCTCTCTGGTCATGGGCATGAATCTTTTGTGCTCAGGAAACTTGTACCATCTAGAGTTTATTCATGTCCTGGTGAGGATTTTATACAAATTCAATAACTGAATATGGTTTAGGCTGAAATAAACAATTTGGATTATAATTTCTATTGTCCTTGCATTCTCCCTTCCTCTGTACATGTCTCTAAAACAACAAGAGTTCTGTCTGAGCTCTAGGAGCTATATCTCACTGATCCTTAACATTCAGATGCTTTCTGAATAAGTGATGTCCTACAGTTTCCATTTGTTACTATCTCTTTCCTGTAGGTTGGCTTCCTTTGTAGGGAATGTCAGCTTCTTCATTCCTTAATTATCACTGTCCCTCTGACCTACTACAGCAGAGAGAAAGCCCTTGCCTGAACAAAGTAGTCAGAAGGAAACTCTTTCTTTTCATCTGCAACCAAACACCAGTTTATATACGTGCCTGTGGGAAGATGGTTGAGTATCTACAACTGAGTAGATTGAGGGAGCATTTAAACCTTGGCAGTATTAATTTGAATTAAGCCAGATCCTAGGCTTCTATATTTTCAGTTTCCCTATTGCTTTCCAACCCCTGGCAGAGAGGAAGATTTTTAGCATAATTCTTGGCCTGTTTTCCATTCTGTAGATACATGTTTGTGATTTCTCAGTTGTGATGGTGTATATATGCAAGTGAAATGATTCTATGAAGACATAGGAGAAAAAGATCTTTGTAATGATAAAACTCTGTACTATTTCTCTCTTGTCCAATGAAGACAAAATTAATTTTTAAAGAGATTTAAGAAATGGTACACGTTTTCTTCTTCAAATACTAACTATAAAATTCAGCCTAACAGAAATCAAAAATACTTTCAAACTATTTCAGCTCACTGTAGTAGAATAAGAGCTGAGTAAATTCTGCCACTTTCCTAACAACTTCTTCAGCTGCAACTTAAAATGTCCTGATTAGATAGTGGCTCAGACTATCTCCCTAGAAGGTAATAAATTTTCTGTCTATCTTTTTTCTGAGCTTTCAATTTCTGTTGCATACGCATGAACTCCAAATACTGTTGTCCATAGAACAGCCCCTTTAGAATGCAAATGCCTCCCAAAATAATTCTGCCACTCCAAATTTGGCTCCCCTGAGCCCCACCCTGTAAAAGAATTTATTTGTCATTTGTATGAAATTTATATGAAAAATACATTGAAAAAATCCCAAACTAAACAGTTCTATTTTTTAATGTTGTTAACTCATTAACTGCCACAACCAACTCTATGAAAGTGTCTGCAAAAAATATGTTGCACAGCTTGCCAGTTCTTTGCTCAGTCATTCTTTGTGTTCAGTACTAGCCTAAACTAAATAGAGTAAATAATGATGCAGGAATCTCTGGATATACTCTGCTCAAATCCCAAAATGTAACTCAGATTGTTTAGGACCTTGACCAGTCAGGCCATGTCACACCTATTTCTGGTGAAATGAAGAAAAAAAAAAAGGAAATCCTCTGTAGCCTGGTATAATTGTGATATTACAGACCTTTTGTTTTTTCTGAACACTTCAACAGCTTTCATTTAAAAATTAACTCAATTGGGTAACTAATTTAACAAATTATTTTAATTCTGTAGCTTTTTGACTAAATAACTAATTGCTAAGGATGACTAATACCCATATTTACTCTCAGTTTCTGAAGCCTTCCATATATCACATTATTAACATTCTGATAAAATTGCTAAGACATATATTATCATAGAAGCCTGGAAGCTGCAGCATATTTCTAAGAGTTTTCAGTTAAAAGTCAGAATTACAAAGCCAATGCAAACTTTAGGGTTTCCAGCTGCAGTTCACAGTTCTTATTTAAACAAAATATAAACCTTGCAAAATTTATTTTGCTTTAAAACAGTAAAAAGTTCAGGATCAATCTTTTATGATTGCTAACAAAGACTGTGGAGCCATGGCAATTTACGTTAGCCAGCCATCTGGGTTCTGAGAGGGAAAAGAGTCAAACAAGCGACTACAAAGCTGTTGCTATTAAATGTTACTCAAAGTCCACAAAAAGAGTTTGAATTCAGTGTCTTAAACAGTATAAATGAGTGAACAGATAGCAATAAAGCAGATGAGAATCAAGACCACCTCTCCTACCCAATGCAGCATGGAAAGAAGCATTCCATAGTCACCACTCAGATAGCAATAAAGCAGATGAGAATCAAGACCACCTCACCTACCCAATGGAGCATGGAAAGAACCATTCCATAGTCACCACTCAGCACAACTCGTGTGTTCTGGAAGTTTCCCACATGAATTCCAAGCAGGGGAACAAAACATTGAGAAACTTTCTGACTGATGTCACAAATTTTATCATCAGAGAGAAAATAACCAGTGTCTAATAGATATGTGGAGTGAGGAGAAGCAGGGGGAGCATTGAGCAGTATGTGTGAAAACCCCAGATGTATTTGAAACTTGATAGTAGGTTAAGGAAAATTGATTTGTGGAGGTTACTTGGCTGGTTAATTATTATAATCTTTATGACTTTCAGCTTCTGGTTGAATGTAACACTCAAGTATTTTTGAGTGGTTAGCTAGGTGATGCAGCCAGCAAACTTTTCATCTCAATTTACTTGGAATTTTAGAATCTTATCTTTTAAATTGTCAAGGAAACATGTCAAATTGTTAAAGGAATATTTCTACCCTCTACCCTTAAATCAAGGTACACTTCTTTCTGCTGATTTGCAGTACTTAAACTCATTCATTCCTACTTACAGACAATCCACATTAATAGCAATTTAAAACTGTCACTCAGCAAGTCCCAAACATCTCCCTTTTTCAAAGAATTGCAGAAAGAGCAGAAGCATAAAGGGACCTACATCATCTACCTGAACCCCTCTGCACAAAGGTGTGCTAGAGCACATTGATTAGGGCCATATTCTCCTAAGTTTTTAATATCTCCATGGATGGAGGCTCCCAAACATCTCTTGACAACCTGCCCAAGTACTTCATCACTCTTGGGTTTATTTTTAGTTTTTAATATTTAAACAGAATTCCTTTGTTTCAGTTGATACCTATCACCTCTTGTTCCTTCACTGAGCATCACTGAGAAGAGTCCGCTTCTCTCCTCCTTGACCTGTCTCACCTGATACTTACACACACTCAGAAGACCCCATCATGAGTCTCCTCTAGGCTGGAGTCCCAGCTCTCTCAGCCTCTCTTTATGTGACACTTTCTCCTATCCCTTAATCACCTTTCTGGTTCTACACTGGATTCACTGCTTTGCATCCAAGTCTCCCTTGCAGAACTGGACACAGCACTCCAGATGGGGGCTTCCCAGGGATGAACAGATGGATGAAATCACCTGTCTCAGTCTGCTATCTTTCCAATTTCTAACACTTAGATAGATCTCTTACACATATATACACTCCTTGCAAATCATTTCCTTGCTTCCAGGTTCATTGCTGTCTACTGAGTATGTTAAAATTAGCTGTTTTGCACATTTTCTCATTAATACTACTGAATAGGTAAAGGGGATGAAATTGGACAAGAGCCCTTGGGGTTCTAGGAACTAAAATAGCCTCCTAAAGTCCAGTGCCCTGTAACAGTATAGTCAATGCTGACAAAAGAAATGAGGCAAATTTTTACTTAGCAAATGAAACAAAACCTGTAATCCTTCTAATCTGCAAAGCCTATCTGGTCTAAAGCTGACTTTCCTCACAACTTTTCTAAATTGACAAGAAGAAAATTCCCCGGTTTTGCTTGCAGTGCAACACTATTCTTCACACTGCTAAGCTGCAGCCAACATGCTATCAAAGCTTCAAGAGGAAGTCAGTGTGCCAGGTCTTTCTTCTCAGTTTAATATCCCTGACAGTAGAGTGAATATCGATGACAGCATTAAATGTCTTCTGGCAGGGCTTTGCTAAATCTGAAAGTAAAAAATTTGAAAAAATATATAACCACTCAGTAAAAGCATGCATGAATCTTTAAAGTCGGTATCTCCTTATGTGCAAATTGAAACATGAAATAATTTAAAACTCCCTACTTTTTTTTAAATTTAACTCTTTCTGGGACAACTAGTGATGAAGCAACTGTGAATAAAATATACAGTGGTGGAAAGGGGCAAAGAAGAAGGTGACATGCCAATTTTATCACAGTTCTGAATTTTTAGTAGATACTTTTTATAGTATTTAAGGAATACTGAATAGAATGACAGTAAGAAAGTGGCAGGTATTGCTCTAATAACTCCCTTAACAGCTTTCTGAGGAGCACATTGAAAAACATATAAAATTTTGAACAAGACAGTTGAAACTCCTCCTGCTTAAAAATGTGTAAGTTTTTTATATATGTGTTTTAATAAACACAACAGAATACTAAATATGAGCAAGTCATATCCCCTGGTTACCATATCTTGTGTAGAGGTAATTATTTTTCCAGTACTGGCAATCTGGGCAGGATTATAAAGATAGGCAATATGACTGCTAGTGCCCTAGTGAGCCATAATACAATGCATAGAAAAAACTCACATGCTCTATCTATGACCATCCATTTGGATTTTTGTCTCTTTTAATTCCTCTGACAATCTGAGTAACTTCAGAAATAAATTGTGACCCAGACCTGAGAAATATATATATTTTGCTTTTGTATCAAAGCTCAGTGGATTGTGGCTTTTGTGCTGTTGGAAGCCACTTAAGCAATAATAAAAAAACAGTGTGGGAAGATGCCCCTGCATACATTCATTTTTGAATCAGAAAATATAGTGAGTCTTGAGTACAAAAGCTGTCATGTATTTAAATTACACATCTCAAATATTTATTCAAAGCTCATTTTCACAGAGCAGGTGAGTATATAGTCGCTAGACACTAGGCAAAGCCAGAATAACAAGAACAGTTTTACAGGCAAAGAGAAAGATCCTTTCAGTTTCAAAGTTGCTATTGTTGATTGGGGCTGTTGCTGGTGATACAGATTTATGATCAAGGCACAGGTTATTTACATCCCTATTGTAAAATAACATTGCAGTTTTCCCATGATTTACTGTGCAGTTTATGCAAGATACCAGCTGGTATTTCACAGTAGCTGGGGAAATAATGTTACCGCTCACTGCAGCCTTCTGACAGTGACAAGGATTTATGATGTCACCTGAAGATGAGAGGTTATGAAGTAAAAAAAAGACCTTTGGTCTTGTATCTGCTCCTGGCATCCCACTACCACTTTACATGTTTTGACAACTTGAATTAAAGGACAAAATAAAATGGCCTTGCATGGCACAGACACTATTTTGCTATAAGACTAGTTATATTTTACCCATGGGAAATTTTTTATTAGAAACTCATTGGCATGATCCTTCATGATTTCTTAAAGGATTAATGACTATTGGCATGTCCATTTTTAAATGCCTAACCTAGAACCCCTTTCAGAAAGGAAACACTTTGCAAAATGAGGAACATTGTAGGTGTTGTTCTTCAACAGCCTATTAGAGCTATGAATCCTTCTTATTAATGCAAATTTTCAAAGGCTGTTTAAAATATGTTATCTAGAAATAAAACAGGGGTCAATAAGAACCTAGGCACAAATTATATTAGAAGGATCTCTGTCAATTGATAAAGTAGCTGCAGGTAAAAGTGAAATTCTTCTGTATTTATAAGGATTCAAGCTGATGGAGTTCATAAAGACTGAATATTTGAATTTTCAGGAATTTCAAAAATAGTCCACAGAAAAAAAATATCACTAAGATAACATCTATAAAATAATAACAACATAGTATTCTCAACTAGGAGGGCAATCTTTTTCTAAATTATTAGAGTGAAGTTAATAGTGTTTAGGTCATGTTTCTTATCTAAGTACCTAAAGCAGACTCACAAATAGATCTGTTTGTTAATTTTAATAGAATCTTCAGATGCAAACAATGTCTTTATGTACTAAATCTTATATATGCATATTTGGATCACTCACAGTAAGTCAAGCACAGTTCATGTTGATCTCAAAAGATAAATTAAGGCTCAGTACTTTTGAAAATCAAAACTTTAACTAAGAAACTTTGACCTAATCTTATTTTTTCTTTTTTCTAGTACTTTTTCTTGACTGTCTTACACAGTAATTAAAATATTGCAAGATTCCCTGCTCTGTTTTCACATAAACTCACAAGATGGCACTTTGCATTCCCGTAAAACTTTCTTCCTTCTACCTGTTCCTCTTCTCTACCTCCCTGCACAAATAGAAGAGCAAGTGAATCTTCTTCTTGAGGTAAAAAGTTTTTAATTTTCATTTTCAGAAAAGGACAAAGCAAGGAAGAACGAAAGAATAAAATGGGACGTATCACAAACTCATGTCTTTCGTTCCCTTGGAACTTCTCTTTTGCTTTGGTCTTAGTTCAGAACTAGGCTGTATGATATATACTTAGGTTCCTAAGAGTTAATTTGCTGGTTTCATATTCTGTGTTTTTGATATTAAGGGGGGTCTGGTTACTTTGAAAACAAACTGTAGAATTTTCTGGTGTTATGTCCTATGTAAAGAAGGATACTAATTCTCCTCAAGATGTATCGGGGATGACTGAAGTGGTCAGCAGTCCCAGCTCTTTATCTTGACCATGTGACAAATTTTGTTTTTCCAAATGTAAAGACATCCTGAATCTATCGTGAATAAATATTTGAATCTATCCTGAATGAGATACTTGTTCATTCCTTACATGTTTACAGTCTAGAATATTAATATAAGCTACTTATGAAAAATTAAGAAGCTGACATAAATCTGCTTGTGGACTAGGAAGGACCAATGCTAATTTAACATTCTGCCTGCACAGTGAGATGACCCAAGAGCAAACGTGTGCTCTGCTGAGCCATGGCTGTTGCCAGGGCTGTGCTTTGTCAGATGGAGATGGGCTCAGGGCAGTATTCACTTGTACTGATGATATACTTAGTACATTACCAATTATGTCAGTGCCCCCGTATTCAAATACATTCCATGGAGCTTTGTTAACAGGTATGCAGGGTTTATGACTAAATTAGAGGGACAAATCCCCAGATATTGAAATACTAACAGTCATGATATAGAAAATGCTGAAAAAAATTAAGATGCAATTCATAAATAAAATAATTTAAAATAAGCATCTTTACAGTACTTCTTTTTAGCACTAGAAATTATTTGAATGTATTTCTTTACAATGCATTAAATTGTATAAAGAATATAAACTTTGTTCCAGAAAGAGAAGGTTTTTCTTTTCTTTAGCAATATATAATAAAGTCAGCCTGCTTTTCTTCAGCTATTCAGATAACTTAGAATATAATAGACATTATGATTTTATGGAAATGATTAATACTATAATCTGAAGAAAAACTATTAAGTGTAGACAAGGTAGGGGGGAGCTACAGACATATCATTTCCCACTGAATCATCCTCCTGAAGAAAAGTAAAATTAATCTGATACCTTTATGCTAATGGATCAGAGTGGATCAGAGAGCTGAGATCTATGAATTGGGAGATAACCACTAGGACTGTAGAAGTATAGAATCCTCTGTAACAGACCAGACTTTTGAATTCCTAGTTGTTTTACTTTCACTATAAGCTCTAAAGCATAGATTTAACAGTGTTATGGAAATTCCATTCTATTGCCTCAGTATTTTTTAATACGGCCATTATTCCACAATCCAGCTCACCCATAATACCTTGGTCTTGATCCAAGCTGTACAGACCTCATTCATTAGCAAAAGTGAACAAACTAGATTAATTTATTGTCTCAGTTAATATTTCTTATTTCTTTGAGTCTGAGAAATAAACTCTATTCCATCCAACTACCACCAGGTTAACTGACCTAACTGTGTAAGAGGAGTGAAGCTGTTCAGCTCTCAATAGGCTGAGAAGAGGATTTTGACTAAAGACATTTTAATTAAATCACTTCATTGACTGGGTAAGAGAGAGGAAAAAGTCTGCTTTCATTTTCTTATAACTTTATTACTTCTACAGTTCTAATAGAAATAAAAGCAATCTAAATCTTATTAGTAGTAGTAAAATGCATAGATATACCTCACAATTAGATCAAGGTGAATATTGGTGATTTGCTAACTAACTAACTAAAATGCTAGCTGAAGAATTTTGCTGAAATGTTTCAAAATTTGCCAAGTAATGTTTTCATTTATATAAATATTTTTCTACAATTTTTCTTCCAGAGTAAAGACAAATATCATACTGCAAGAATAAAATACTTCAATTCCACAATTCCACTACTAACTGTACAAGTACATTAACCTTTAATTATAGAACAAAGATTATTTTAAAGACACAAATAGAGTATGACAAGTGATTATTGATGGTGTTTAGTCTAATATGTACAGTGAAAAGCACAGAAATGGGTAAAAACAAATAAGGACATTCTCTTTTATTTCATACAGTGAAAATCTGATAATAGCTTAATTGTTACTATGTTCTTGCCAATACAAATGTACTTAATCATTATTGATTCTACCTGAAATACATGCTTAAAATCAGAAAGATTTAACATTTTTAAAGCAAAGTTAAAGCAAAACTATGTTTAATAAAAAAATACTGACTTTTAAAAAATTTGGTCTGTATATGTTTTAAGTCAACCTATTAAATACTTTTTCACCTCAAATACTGATATCAGGAGATAGCATGTAATTTCTTCATGTATCTTATATCAGAAAAATCAAATTTTCTTCTATTTTTTTCATTTGCTCTTCTTTCCACACAATACAATCCTTTGTTCCCATGCCTCTATTTTAATGCAGTAAATGGATTTCCTGTTTAATGAATCAGCACTGCCAAACTTCCTATAGTTTAATGCCCAAAAACTCTTGGAGTAATAATGCGAACTGCTACTTCCTAACAGGTGATTTGCTGTACATAGTGAAAAAAGGAATTTTGCATGTGGATTTATGGATTGCTGAGACTTACTTGTAGCTTTTTCTTGTTTGGGTTGCAATATATTCATTATAGCATCAATGCCAGTTATCGTTGAATAAATTATTTCTTTCCTTTTTTTCCTATCTGTGCTACGAATTATGGGACAAAAGAACACCTTTTTAATTACCATTGCCTCAAAGCATCTAAATCATTAATTGTGAAGAGTCAGATAATCAAAATTTTTGGTGGGTGGTCCATACATAACATGAGTAATATAAGGTTTTCCACCCTTACACTAAAGCTGGGACTAGTACTCCGCTAGGTAACCTCCCACTAGGTAATCCTTGTTCTTTTTTTATTTTTCCCCAATTTATTTGTGTATCCAGAGTTGTTATTTTAATTTTACTAAGAGAAGGTGAACACGGGGCTTGAGCATCTCTTCCATGCAGACAGGTTGAGAGAGTTGGGGCTGCTCAGGCAGCAGAAGAGGAGTCAGGGAGGCCTAAGAGCATCTTTGCAGTACCTAAGGGGGGCATCCAAGGAAGGTGGAGAGGGACTTTTTACAAGATCATATAGAGGTAGGATGAGGGAATAGCCTTAAACTCAAAGAGATAGATTTAGATTAAATTAGGGAGAAATTCTTTGCCATGAGGGTGGTGAGACACTGAAACAGGTAGCACAGGGAAGTAGTGGGTGTCATTTGGAGTGTTCAAGGCCAGGTAGGATGGCACTTTGAGCAACCTGGTCTAGTAGAAAGAATCCCTGCCTGTGTCAGGGGTTTGGACAAGATGATCCAACCCCAATCATTATATGGTTCTATTTTTGATTTAGTACATTACTTGATACTTATTTCATTACTATTAATTTATATACCTTGGACACCATCTACCACCTTTTTAAGCTGTATTATGAGATTCTTCCACATCATCTTTCCCTTTTCACAGCATTTAACCAACAGATGCTACATGAATACAATTCTACATAAATGGGATTTTGATTGATTTACTCTGTGTTATTGTCTTTTTAGGTCATGTTACCCTGTGACCTGAACAATTTTTTAACCTTAGCCTTAACTGTTCAGATGATTTAACCCAGAATATCTCTATGTACTTGCTATTTGTTCTTGTTAGCATAGTTCTCAAAACACAGTTCTGCTATTTTTTAGTCCCTTGTAGCTAAAACTGCCTGTGGCAGGGTGATAATGGGTATGGTGCCTTGATGTTTTATTCACAGTTCAGTGTCACTCAGTATACAACCTGGCTTCTTGCTGCTATGCTTTGTGAGACTTTCCTCAAGTTTTCTTTGTGACTTCTTCAACTCTGTCAGACCATCCTGCACTGCCTTCACCTAAGTGGTGGTAAAATGTAGGGAGATAGTACATAAGAAAATAAAGGTAGTGCAGAAAGTAATCTTACCCCTAAGGAGCTTCAACTGAGCCAATTATCAAAGATTAGGAACAGGCCTGACTTTACCAGGCCACAGCTGTAACCAACGAGAAGAAGAGTGCTATAAAAGAGCGGGGTGGCTGGGTGAGAGGGGAACTGGGGTCAGTTGGTTGCTTTGTGAAGAAGAGTGAGGCAGTGCTTGGAGGAGGTGCCCATGAGAAACACCAAGAAGGTGTGACACTTTTGTGATAAGGTGACAACAGTAGTAAGTCTTCCCAGTGCTCTCTCCACACTTTTTAGACTCTCCCTTTTTTCTATAAGCTTAGCTGCTCTCCTATTTCCTGTGTACCAATTCAAACCATTCCTAGCTTTATTTCTACCTTACTACTAGAGTTCCCTCCTTGCTCTATTACTTTCCATCAGCTAGTCCATACCTATCTAATCTGAAATTTCCATGAAAATGCCTTTTGCATTCTCAAAGAGTTTTTGCTAACTATTTGCTGACTCAACAGATCAAATAAGCTTGTGTAAAACCAGTAGATTTGTAAATCTTGGGGAAACCTTTTAACTTTTGCAGCAGCCTCGCTGCTAACCTATTAAGCTGGATTGGGAAGGGTCAGTAATAGCTAAAACCACAGCTAAAAATAGAATAATTTAATCTTGGAGTTATAATAACCATTCACAGGAAAAAAAAAAAGTTGGAGGAGAATCCTGTGAGGTGGTCTTGCCTCATAGCAGAGCCAACTAAAAAGTCAGAACAGCTTGTTCAGGGCATTTGCCAGTGGAGTTCTGATCATCTCCAAGGATAAATATTCCTTAATGTCTCTGGACAATCTGGTTCAGTATTTTATCCCTCTGCTGTGATCTTCTTCCACCCAATATGTACTCAGAATTTTCTTTTTTGCGATTGTTGTCTATTGCTTGAAAAATCAATATTTGTGTGCTTCTGACTAGGAGCTGATTCTATCATCCCTGTAACCTCCCACCAGGTAACCAAAGAGACCAAGAAGATCCCCTCTTAACCTTTTTCACTTAAGCCAGCTCCCCTAGCACCTTCTTACTCCTTATGTGGCCCAGTCCCTTTTATCATCTTGCTTACCTTCTGAAGGACTGTCTCCAGGATGTGATTTATTTTTTTTTTCATTGAAGAGACAAAAAACAAACGCAGTGCTCCGGGCATGGCCTTCCAAGCTGCACAATAGAGAAAAAAAGCCACATCTCTTGAAGATCTGTCTGCACTCTTGTTAATAGAGCCCCACATGGCTTCATCCTCATTGTCACAAGGTTGCACTGCCAGCTTGAGATCTCTTGAAAATAAGTACTACATTCCAATACTAACTGGGAATAGGTGAGAGCCCTGGCTTCTTAAGTGACTTATGCTGTCCAAGCAGAGAAGAGATACTTCAGACATCCAGGGATCTTTATATATAAAATTCACAGCTCTGCATGTTCCTTTATGCTTAATGTGTGCAGGATCACAAGAGGAGATAAGATGATAATGCAGAGATGCCAATCTAGGGTAAGTTAGTCTCAGCTTTTGAATAATCTTTAATAGAAGTTACATAACTAATCCTTTTCCACTTCCTCACATATGAAAAAAACCTGTAACATTACTTATTTCACATCTCAGACACGTTTTGCAGTAATGCAGACACATTTTTGTGGTAACGATGTGGCTGTGAACCAAGTGTTTGCATGGGGCCCATTGGCACCATGCAGACAAAGCTTGTTGCCTTTAAGGAGAGAGTGACAATTGTGCTGCTTTTCTAATTATGCAGTATCTCACTTGCCACCCTGACAAAAATTGTAGTTGTAGCACATTATGTTACATTTTCTAGCTCACAGACAGCTTATCTAATTGAGCTAGCTTGCTGGAAATTCCACAAAGAAAAAAGCCCAACAAGCACCTACTCAAATATTATAACTCCTGTTGTGTCATTGCTTAATTAGGTCAATATAATTATATTAAAAATCAAACATAGTCTTTTGTTCCTCCACTAAAAAAAGTGACCCTTACTGTGAAAGGAAGCATTAGATAAACAGAATTTTAGATATTTTTTAGTCATTCTGTTCCTGGTCATTTGAAACACCTCTTTCTTGAAATGTCACTATAAAACCTTTATTTTCATTTCAATGTCATAGAAATAAATTACATGTAATATCTTTCCTGTCCCTTTCCTTCTTGGTGCTCTCAACAAAACCAGACATAAAATCTCAGATAAATACTGGGGAGAAAGGAGAAACTTCCTCATCAGAATCATAGAATGGCCTGGGTGAGAAGGGGTCTTAATCATCTACTTCCAACTCCTCAGCATGGTCGGGGACACCTTGCACAGCCCAGGGTGCCCAAGGCCCATCCAGCCTGGCCCTGGGCCCTGCTGGGGATGGGACAGACAGACAGCCAGGGAGGTTGGGTTAGGGTTAGGAGATGCATGGAGGTTTGCAAGAGTGAGTGCACAATGACCTGGCACACCTGGTCCGACCCTCTCTGGGGCCTAAGGCTGGACTGGATGACTTCCTGAGGTATCTTGCAACTCACATTACTCCACAAAACTGCAGGCAAATTTAGAATGGTGAAATATAAAAGGAAGTAAAGATGGGGATTAATCAAGCCTGTTCCTGAACTTCTGAATTCAGTTGGACCTTATATCAACCCAACACCCATTAATTTTATACTCCAAATAAAAGTAAATTAGAAAATTGAAAAGCTTCAAGCAATCTAAGTTTAGGGATATTTGTTTGGAGATTTCGATTCAGTTTATACCTGAGTATATCTATAGACAATTCTGGAATTATTTTCTAGTGTTATCCTATCAGCCCATAAAGCTTAAAAAGTGGCCTCTTTCTAAAGCAGCAACAAAGGGAAACACTTGAAAAATATTAGAAATTTATGAGTCAATGTCTAACAAGTTGGAAAGACAGTGTTCTGAGCATCCTAAGCATATGGGACTTTTTAATTCAGTGTAACCTAACAATAGATTAATTGGAGGATGATTCCTTCCTCTTGCACATGGCCAAGGACAGCAACTAATTAAAACTCATTTGTTATAAAAGATTTATAGTTATGGAAATTAAACTGACTACATCAAGATTTTTTAAGAGATTAATTTTTCCTATGTATAAGGGGATTAATAATATAAGAAATTGAATTCACTATAAAGCACAGTGTTTTTGAATACATGCAACATTACTGAAATAGAAGGGAAGTGTTTTAATGAGGAGAATTAAATTTGACATTAATAGCAGGAACAAATATGTGTGCAATTTTACTACTGATATAGTTTTTGAGTTTTTACAATGCTTCACTGTGCAATGCACATAGATATAGCTAATTCTTTCTATAATGGTAAAAAAAATCCCTTTTCAGGAAATATCCTAATACTTTATGATTTTATATATCACAAAAGCATTTATGTTCTCTATTCTCTCACTGATTCAGATCCTCTGCAACAGTTAAATTATTATTCTTTCCTTGACAGTGAGATCTGTAAGTGTCCAGCTGAAGGTTTGGTTAACCTGATTGCAACTAGTTTTGACCTTATTTGTAACATTAGAGATGTTGATTAAGATTCTAATGGAATGAGTATTAAGGTGTGTTCCCTAAAGTATTCAGCAGCTGGGACAGACAAATTGGATCCCTGAAGAGCTAAACAGTATCCTAGTGTCACAGCTTAGATTAAAATTCTTTGCCCAGTTATTTTTCTCTTAAATCACTTAATTTCAATGTACCTTTCACAGATTTAGTTGGAAATCAGCTGCAAATGCTAAAAATACCAACACCAAAACAACTCACTTGAAAGAATAAACATAGGTGTGTTTAATAGATTCTGTTGCTAACAATGTTGATTCAGAAGCACATGAACCTTATAGAATAGCTTTGTCTTTCACATGGATGCTTTGTGATTATACTGACATTTTCCCTTTCATCACTGTTAGGCTGCCCACAGTGTCACTACATGCAATTCAGTGATAATCATTAGTTTTACACAGCTTTAGGTACCTCAGGATTATATTCCTAAAGCAACACTCACTTCATTAAAAGTATTATTGCATATGTGAATAGTAACATAGAAATGAAAAGAGAAAGGCTGCCTCAGGAAGTTAATTTTTTCTTCTGCTATTAAAACTTGCCACAAATCTTGATAAGAAGCAAGAATAGAATATCAAGTACAAACTGAATACTTATAAAGCATGTTTGGAGCATAATCCTGTACTTGAATACTGTCCTCAGTACCAAATCATAGAAGTACAGAATATGTCTAATTAAAACCTACTGTAGTTAAAAAGATTATCAGTATATTTTCATATATTTTAACAGGTCTAGAGTTTTTTAAGCATCAGAAATACACAATAGAGAAATAGCACAAAAATTAAGCAAAATCCTTTCATACTGTTTTAACCACGTATGAACATCATCCTGACAATTTTTGCACCTTAAAAATATGCTGAAATTGCCATCTTCATTTATTATTAACTCTACTGGAAATAAAAGCTCCTGGTTGCTACAGGACAGAATGGCACAAAGTGTTTAGCTACAACCACACTATGCTAGAAGGAAAAAATGCAGCACCACAGTAGCTAAAAAATGAGATTTTGTCTGAGTTCTCATACCCTCCAAGCTAAAATGTGGTTTGATGTCTCCTGGTCAACTCATGTACTGGGGATTAAATTAATTAAGAGTTGCCCTAGTCTATTAAGGCTCCCTGTAGACTAATTATTAAAATGCCTTGGACCATTACAAACCTGCAGCAAAAGAAAGTCACAAAAGGGTTGCTTATATTATGAGAACTCCAATACCCAGTAGATTATCTTTTTGCACTAAAGAGATTCTACAATACTGCCTTCCCCTTTCCTTTTCTGCCATGTAAGGAACAGAAAAATGTACCAATAGGAAATCTGCGTATTCATTAGTGTTTCTTTTTTGTATAGGTATATGCTTTTATCAGTTGTCAAATTGTATATAGATGGAAAAAGTCTGCTTTCTAATTTCTGATTTTTGTTTTCTCGTCCTACATTGAGTTACCATATATACAATGATTAGGGATTTTAAAAACTCCAATTATTAATTAAAAAAAAAGTATAAAATAATTAAACAGAATTTCTTACAGAAGTGCTGAAGCTGTCTACAAGGTCACTACTTAGAAACAGCAGGACATTTTCCCATAAAGTACAATTACCCATTTTTTTTCTGTTCTGCCTTTTAAGAAATCAGAAAAACACAGGGGCTCTAGGTAAGTGAATCTCTTCTCCCAACCCAATTTCACACTTATGTAGCTCTGGTCATTATTGCATTGTCAGAACCATGGTGCAAAGAGAACAATGAGACCAATGAAGTGATAGAAGTGAGCACATGTACTATATTCTTAAAATATAATTTTTTACCTTTAATTTCCTCTTAATTCTTAACTAAGCAGCAACTAAATTCTTAACTACCCACCATAGATGCATTACATCTCTGACAACTGATTTTCCCTGAAGTTGCTTACTGTATCTGCCTGCTAACCACCTGAGTTCATCAGATATCTCAGGACAAGCATCCAGGGCAACCTTGTGCCTTGTGTGTTTTTCCAAATCCACTTTTGGATATCACCCAAAATTACTAGCCATAGATGATACATCTGGTGAGGCCACTCAGTATGAAAGAAAGTTGAGGGAGCAATTTGGAGTCTTTCATGGACAGAATAAGCATTTTCAAGTATATTACCAGAACAGAGAAATGTGAGGTCATATGCAGGAAGTAAAAAAACACTGTTCAGTAAAACTGAGTTATTCCTGTGCTTTGCTGTTGTGCAGTGTGATTTAACAGTTCTGTTTCCTTGATGAATATGGACCATTTAAGACTGTACCATACTGGTGAGAATGTTATCTCTCTCACATACACACATGGCGAACAAGCCTGACTATTTGATTCCAGACACACAGAGTCTTCTGTGTTTAAAATATAAATTAATCTTCTGATCTTTCTAAAATATTATCTTATATTTTAATTATTAATCATTTTTGTTAATCATAAATCATGTATTGAAAGATACTTTTACAGTTTTAAATGGATTTTTTTGCAAAAATAACCCTCTTACCTTTGTTTATGGATTTAAATAGGTTTGCAGTGGAGAAATATTTTGCAGTAGTTTATTATATCAATGGAGGAGACAAAAGCTGCAATAGTGCAGCTGAATGATATGTCTAAATTTAGCACTTATTTAGTCTATATGCAAAGTTGTTTCTTATTAAAACTATTTCCTTCAGGTTTAAAATTGTTGAAAGACCCACATAAGGAAATTCATATAATTGATCTGTGGAGTTTTATAAATGCAGACCAATCCAGTCCAAAAGCATGGCTACTTGATCAAATCACACAAAGCCACAACAGCTCTAAAGAGAGAAAAAACTGACTCAATAGGAGAAGCAGAGGAAAGCAACAAAGACCACTTGCCCACTGTTTGTGATAGCAGTCTATTTCAGTATTTAAACTGGTATGAAATCCCTGGTTTTAAAACTTTCCCTTTTCAGAACAAGCTGTACCTCTCAATCCAGTGATCTAATTGGATACCATAGGAACAGCTGGAGACTTTCAGGTTTTGAAAGTTGAACCTCTAATAGTTTCTATACATGCCTCCAGGTCTAGCCTGATCCTGTAAAGGAATACTTAGGATTTTTAGACCTCTTCTAAAACCCTGTAAAGCTACCTATATGCCTAGTAATTAATATAGAAAGAGATGTGGCAGAAAAGCCTCGTGATTGATTACAGGAGGAAGGCTATCTAGTTAAATGAAAGACTGTGGTGGATCAGCAAAGCAAATGAACACAAAAAAATGCCCTAGGATAGACTAGGAAGAACCTGCAACCTCCTAAGCATAATAATTGGAGATTCTTCTGTTTTCTTAATTTCTAGTAATTTTTTTATATTTCTTAGAATGTTTTACCTCTATTTCAGTGGCACAATATTTGTGTTAGGATAACTATATGTAATCTGTTGTATTCACTGGAAGCCGTTGCAGTTTTTTACACTTAACGCTTTTGAAATCTTGGGAGAAAAAGCACATAAAAATCATAAAAACACAAGTGTTCATTCCTCTTCCAAGAATTACTCCAAGCTTTAGAAAACTGTTGTATTTAAGATTAATGGATTTTTCACCCTGCTAAGGTATCCAAGCAGGCTTTGCTGCCCTGGCTGGCGTCTTTTGAGAGAAAGAAAGGCTGCTCCATCAGCCTTTGCAAACACCAGACCAAGACTTAATATTGCTCAGCTGGCACCATCCACTCTCTCTGTTAACACAGATAACTTGACCCCAGTCATCATTTTTGCACTAGCTCAACTACCATTCCTTTCTTTAACATTTTATAACCTTCTATGCAGGTTTTTTCTCTCCTGAATCCTTCTGCACCAATTAATGCCGTTTTAACAATCCTCACTCTGTAATCTTACCTTTCTTATATCTCTGCAGACTTTCTCACCGTTCTTCCTGTGTGAATCAAGGCTGTGTCTTATTTGAGTTGATCCTTGGAGTCTTGGGTCCCCAGCCACTAAAAGAGGGAGAAGTGGGAAGCTTAGAACAGGTAGTTGTAACGCTCCTTTCCAAATTTTTTATTAAGTTGATGATGGAATGCATAAGTAAGGAAACAAAGGAGAAGTCATTTCCCTCGGAGTAAGCAGATGTAATATGTCAGGGTCCACAGCTATCTGCAGAAGTGCTTGTCCCCTTAGGATATAAGCAATTGTTAACAAAAGGGCATTGTTCTCAAGAGGAATATGGGACAGAGTGTTATGAGAAAGTAAGAAGGCTGAAAATCAACAAGGATGAAAAAGAAAGTAAAACCAGTCTTTATTTTTGTAGTTATTTGAGGGTTATATGTAGATTTTAGGAATCTAAAATATTAAAGAAATAAACAAATAAGCCAAACTTAAAAAACAAAGTGCTAATGATTTATGTCAACATATCCTGAGACAGACTAACACCACAGTTTTGTGTGACTGCTTATCTATTATTCTGTTTATTCTTATTAAAAACTGATGCTTTGTGTGTTTGTGTTCTGTATGTGAGTCCAGGATAAAACTAGAGAGGTAGATTTGAAAAGATGTGAAATACTAAAATATTCTTTTTTAACTGTTTTATTAAAATATTCAATATGTGAAAAATAAAATCATATGTCAGGAGTTATAAGCTATGATTAGTTTCCCTAGAGGAATTCTTGATTTTTTTAGCTCAAGACTGAGTACTCTGTTGCCCACATTGCCCTGTTTCCATTTCTTTTTTCTACTGTGGCCAACACAGTCAGCACAAATAGCATTTCACATCCATGGTCAAATCTTTACAAGCAGCATCTTCTTGCCTTACTGAAACGCAAAATCTCTCTTGGACATATTGTTCAACTCAGTTTGAGTTTCTAATTGTTCAAATCATTTCAGAGGGACCTTCAAGCAATGAAACCATTTTAAAGACGTGGTAGGGCTTCACAGAGAAATTCCTGAATGGTAATGTTAACTTCTACAAGAGAATTACTGAGGTCTAACATTGCCCTTTTTCTTGTATTAGATAGGTCCTTAAACTTTTATATGTTGTTTCCAATGTCTATTAAAATCTGACTATTCTCTATCTGTAGAGAAATTATAACATTTTGAGGTTTAGTTCATCTGCAACAGATTTGTTCTTCAGTTTTAAGACCCACAGTTTTGGGTAGTGTAGGCAATCATTATAGATGTACGAGCATGTTATTCTTTTCTGGACACATAAGCATACAAGAAAAACTAAGGGTACTTCTCAGGGTAATAATGGATCCATTTCTCATGGATCAAAGCAGCAGCTTTTAAAGCAGCTATTGCTCTTTAATTCCTGCTATAAACTCCTACCTACTGCTGCTACTTTTACAATCAGCTAATGCAGTGAGAATCTCAATGAAAAAAATTTACTTCATGGTATTTTCTAGAAAAGTGATTCTTGATACAATTTCTGATAGAAGACAGGATCACTGGGGACTGTATAATATTAGCGCAGTGAGCATCTTTAGTAGTAACTTTGCAAACATTTTCATTGCTTTTTTTGCATTCTGACAGCTCTCAGCAGTAACATCTAAGAAGTTCTGAAAATATAAGCAAAAAAAATTACAAGCAAAGGCACCAAAGAAATAGTTTTTTGTATCATTTTAGCTAATACAAAGTCAGTTAAAGCCATTTCCTTTAGAGAGAGATTGAGAACTTATATCCAATAGTGAAATCATGACATGGTATCCATGAGAGGGACTGAACTTTTTCTATGCTGTTGACATTTTTACTTTGATTTACATCAGAAAATCCAAAAGGTTTTGTCCTTTAATAAATTCTTTCTAGTGAACTACTTCGATACCAACTGCAAGTTGCAAAATAAATTGCAAAGTAGTTGTAGCCTTGTTTAGCAAAAATTTTATTCTAATTAGAGTTCTCTATCCATCACCTCTGTCTCGCAGCTCTTTGTTCTGAGCCCTACATGAAATCCACAGGATAAAAAATGGGTAATTTTTAAGTAAAAGATGTGGATGATTTTTTGACATTATTTATATTTTGCTGAACACAGCTCTGATTCATGTCTGAATACATCCTAATACAATTGCATGCTAATACACACCTCCTCCTTCTTACTGCAACTGAATTTGGAATGTCTCTGAAGAAACATCTCCTGAGGATGGTCTTTTGCCCAGATCTCATCCTCATTCCCATTCAGTCACACAGAAATTCTTCCACATTAAAGAGAATGAAGAAGGAAAACAAAATCAACATTCTTCAGGAAAACTCTTTTCTTCTTTTTCTTGACACAAAAGAGATTAGATTTATCCTTTTTAGGGATTGTTTCAAAAGGTGTCTAAAGCCCACCCTTGAACTTTGAAAAAAAAGTTTGAAATAGGAACTTCAACAGGATTTTTGAAGGGGAGTAAAAATCTTACTGTTAGAAATAAAGTTCTACATTTTTCTCTAAAAGCTGTCAGCAGTTGGTGGATTAAACACCACTCCTGCCAGGAAGAAGAGGGGCAATGAAAATTGTCATTGAGTTTATCATTGACTTAATTTGTTGACTTTGTTGGCATAGGGGAGATAGACAGCTGAGAAAGTGAAAATAATAACATGGTAAACACTTGTTATCATTTTATCAATGATCTGAATTCAATATATTTCTCAAAAATATACAGATTTTAATATATAGAAATATGTATATTCCTTATACGTGTCTATATGCAGAAGGACCATCAGTTGAGGTAAAATTCTAACAAGTTTATCTAAAGCAGTGGCTGGTGAGACCTTTGTCTCATAACTTGATGCTGAGTCTCTAGTCATAGCTACACATCTGGAATCTCTCTCTAGGCAGCAAAGACAGAGAGGCAGTTCTGGAAGTGAAGTCATTCAACCTACCTTAAACCTGTCTTCACACGGAGCCAAGTGCAATGTATTTATCTCTCTCCTCTGGTGAGGAGATCTCAATGATTAGCCTACTCTAGTTATCCAAATTCTTTTTTGTCACCTTTCAGTAAGATGAATCCTATTGTCAGTATAAGTGCAAGAACTGTACATTCACTGCATGTATCTGAGGCAGATATACTTTTATCTTCAACAAGTACCTCCATCTCTCTGTTAATGTTGAAGGATCTGCCATGTTTTACTTAGAGTTAACTTTCAGTTCAACTAGGTAACTTTTACCACTGATAACAAACCATGAAACAATCTCAACAAAAATCTGATTTTGCAGCTGACATTGCTCCTTTGACTAACTTTATCATTGTATTCAAATTAAGAAGAACAATTTAAATTAAAGATATAAGTCTGAGTGTTTAAGGGTTGATTCAAGTCCATATCTTGCTAGTATTTTTTAATAAATAATATTTCCTAAAAAAAATTATCAGATTTTCTCTGCCTGTTTTGTCCAGTGTTACCTGGGTTTTTGTTTGCATGATTGGTTGGTTTTATTAATTAGAATTTGGGTAGAATAAAGCCAGTTTTGAGTGTAGAGGATTGTATGGCATCTCTTTTCATAACTAGACTGTACCTGCTGTCTAGAAAAGGGTTAGCGATGCTGGTAAATCACTTTCACAATAGTTGTGCTGTTATTAGTTGAAAACTGAGTAAAATTTTTTGTCTGTGATGGCTTTACTCAATTTGATTGAGTGCAGGATTACAAATACAGACTTTATTCATGTCAAAATGCATTATGCTTTGATTCAAATGGAGCCTAATTCTCCATGAAAGACTTTGATCTTGACATGAGACAAATGATTTTTCTCACTGTAAAATAAATTCTTTTCTAAAGCACTATGAAATCTAAATAAACAAGCAAGCAAACAAACAAAAATTCCAATTTCTTTTCCTATTATTTTGGCTAAGCAATAATAGCTAGAGCTGTATTTTTTCTGTATGGACCGACCTTCTTTCTGATCATAACCTCACCAATGTTGCACCAATGGCACTACCAGAACATCAATATTTAAGCACTTACATATAAACAATAAAGCGTTTTGTCCATGGCACAAAAGAAATAAAACACACAGGTTTTTATTTCTAAAGAAATAGCTTTGGCTCTTCAGGAGTGAGTCCTGAGAAAATATTCTGTGCACAATGGTTATTTAATCCGACTATATTTTGTGCTTAAGATAAGTTCTGCCTCTGAAAGAAGCTGGTCATATAAAAATATTTCCTCTTTTATAATTAATCATCATAGCATTAATAAACCCTGTTTACTTAGAGCTCCTGGATTAGCTATTATCATATCTTCTTTCCTAAATGCAGACTTTCTTAAGCTATATTAGAAGGAAAAAGACATTAGAAAAACATATATTAGATATATCTAAAGATATATTTCTAAATTCACATAAAAGCAATGACATTTCAGAAGTATTTTCTATACAAATGGTTGCCACACCTAAAAGAGTTACTTGGTAAGGAATAGACAAGGAATTTTTTGTTTTTTTAAATGTTCATGGTAATTTTATTTTAACGAGAGCATAACATAAGTGTGATGATGGGACATTTTTCTGTGCAAAAAATTTATTCTATTTGCATCCATCACCTGCTGACTCTCCCATCACATTTATGGTGCTATTATTGGCAATATGATTTTATGTTCCTGATCTCAGTGTCATTTTTTAATCAAATTTGTTCCTTATGAACCACTCCATACTTGTAGTTAAGATTTTACTACCCCATTTCCAAAATGAAAAAAAAATATTCTCCTGGGTCTCCTAGTGAGGAACTGAAGGTTTTCAGATTCAGGTAGCAATCTAAACCTACATTTCTCTTGTTCCTCCTGTGTAGATTTCTTTTGAAGGACTATCACTGGTCAATGAGATTCTGAAAACAGGCTTTCCCTTATATTCAAGGAGCTGAAAAATAGATTACTAAAATTTATAAAAGTACTTTAAAATGGATATTAAATTATATTTTTTGAGTTCTCATTATTAAAGAGAATATTAAATTTTCTGTTACTTATGCTTGAAATCTGAACTTATTAGTAAATTATTTGTGGGATTTTATGGCAAAAAAAAAAGAATGATAACATATTTTAAAATTTTATCCTCTGTTTTTCAGGAAGACATGAAAAAGATAAAACTTTATTGTTTTAAATTTCTTTATTAAATTTCAGCATTACACTACTTATATAAAATCAAAATATTCTGAGATGAGAGACATTGGATGAAGATTAGTGCCAGGTATGAATCCACAATGCAAACACCATGTTGGACGTATTAGAAGAAAGAATACGTGCAATGGGGTCTAAGTAATCCACAGATTTATTTCTTCATATGGGATCTAAAAAAGAATAGCTTCTCTTCAAATCAACATATAAGACCTTAACTGAGTTTTTATCAACTTTAACTTCAATTAATACCTGAACAAAATGTATTAGTTGGTCAGGTCTGTGATTTAGAGAGGGAGCATACAGAGAAGTGCTTATACCATAGTTTTGGTTTGCTTTACTGTTTTTTGCAATATTTTGTTTCCTTGCTGATCACTTTCCTTCTTTCCCCAAGAAGTAGGAAGTGAATGAACAATCACAAGAATCTCTCAGTCTTTATACTCAATTAAAAACAAAATGCCAAATGAATTTTATAACAAAATATACCTGCTTAGGCTCTGAATTGCAAAAAAACCCTGCCAAAATGTTTTTGCAGTTGTTTTATTTGTGTAATATGAAAGAACTTCAAAACTTTTTGAACTAAATTTTCCAACTCATGAATATTGCAAAATAAAAGCAATTTTTTATATTTTTCCTTCTTTTTTTTACAAGAATTGACTGATTGATCAATATCTAGTTTGAAGATTATTTTATAGACTGCATGTGTACTTAACTGCAAGTGTTATGACTTCCCAAGAGAAAACATAAATCTCAAAATGGAGCAGTACAGAGCCAGTTTCTGAAGAAATATAAACCAATCTCTACTCTGCCCTTAATATCCCCACTGAGAGCCATTCTTTATAGGCTGCTTAGCTTGCCTCTTTGCTATAGCTGCATTGTATTTCTGTTTAGTTAGTGCACAATATTTTATTTTCTTAATACAGAAACTAATGAGCAGTAGAGAATGATAAACCTGGACATATGCCAGAGAGACTCTCAGGAGAAATAAAAGAAGTAAAATATCAATAAATACCTCAATTAAACATCATAACCCTGTCTCAGTCTACATTCTTCTCCCCAGAGTATCAAGTCCAAAGTCAGAATGCATACACAGACTGGTTTGAACACTGTGTCTGGTTTATAACCAGATGTGAAGGGTCACTCCACCTCAAATCCTCAAATGTTCCTCTATTTGGCTACTAAAATATCAACAAGGTATTATTTCTAGAACTCTTGCTTCAATGGCAGAGAAGTTAGTTGTTTCTTTTCTGAAGTGTCTTCTACATGTTCCCTCCAATGCAACCCATGATTGAAAGTGCATATCTATGCCTATGATTAGTATGTCTGGAGGCACAATTTACCTAAGGATATACAGAAGTTAATTAATCATTGAAACTGTAGACAAATCTTGAGTTTCCTCAGTGGCAAATGTGGGTTTTAATTAGTATTTTATTACATTGCTTGTAAAGGAATAAAGAGAATGAAAATACTAAATAATGCAAATTTAATATACCATAGAGCATAAATGGTACTGCTACAGTTCAGAGAAGACTATAAACAGTCCATGAATTTTTAAATTTCTTTTCCTTTTTTGTTAAGCTGTAAGTTAGAAAGTATGATGGATTAGCTCCATAAATTCAACTGACCTTGATAGGAATTAAAACTTCCTTCTTGAATTTTGAAACCTACATAAGACAATAATCAGTCTGAAGAATTCGTATCATATTACCATTCTATGCAGCATTTCAAAGGCACTTCTGAATACATGCTACTTCTTTCAGAATTGATAGCTCCAAAGGAGGGATGTCACAATTCCCAAACAGAAATATACATAAATATATTTACTTTTCCCCCAAAAGATATAGAAGGTCTTGTAACAAATAATACTAATAAGCTCTGCAACTCTTGAATCACTTAAAAGCTGTAGTAAAGCCTAGACCTCTTTGATAGAATTTGAAATCATCATCAGGCAGAAAGTTACAACATATTCTAAAAGGCAATCCTGTGATTTCCATGAGAGCAGAGGCAGAAAATATTTAATGTCATCCTAAGGTAGATGTCACTGAAATACAGAAGGATACAGTAGTGGTGGAGTGGCAATAGGCAATTATAAATAATCCATATAATAAAAAAATAATCTATTCAAAACAAAATTTTATATATTGCAACTGAAGTGTTACAACTAACAGATGGCTATGACAAAGATTTAAGCTGCTGCCTTTTAGATGAGCTATAGACCAGAAATGCCAAGATATGAAATGTGTGATAATCTCCCCCTGAAGTAACAAATCTATTTACCAGTCTTTCCAAATTGTTCACATCAAGCAAGGATGTCAACCTGGCAATATTCTTAGATAATAAGAAATATTCCATTTACAGATTGAAAAAAAAAATTCATTGGCAAAGAAAAGCACAGTATAGGTAGACCTAGTCAGACAGCAAGTGTTTGAAAGTGAAAGCAAGCAAATTCTAAATGATTTTCAGATGATTTTTTGTGTAATTGTTAAATTTTCAATCAGTGTCATATACATAATTGAAGCCTAGCTAAATAAATTTGGACACATCATAGACAAATAATCGTGTTGATTTAGCAATTTAACAATAATGTCATCTGTACAGTCACAAAAAGCAGAGAATATAATTTATAAAATTCATAGGCTGCACTTCAGCAGGAAGGACTGTTTCTTTCAAGAATTTCTCATTCCTCTTCCGTTAATACACTCTAATATATAGGTTAAACTTTGTGGAAACATTCTTTTCTCTTTTAAGATACATAATATTTTGAAACTAAAATGACTACAATTTCAAGACCTTTTAAATAATTTATTTATTTTAAGTAACTAATAAAATACACATAACTTTTCCTCTTCTCCTAAGCGTCAGCCATTAAATACTTTTTAAGCCCATTATCATTTTACATTGTTGTGTATCTTCTAGGATTTTTCTTTTAATGCTTAGATATTTTATGAGATACATTCGGTATTTCAGGAACAAGCCCACTTTGATTGGAGTTGCATCAGGATGCTCAGCTGTGATAGTACTTGCATACTGAGGCTACACATTACTGCTTAGAAATGTAACATAGGAAAACGTCAGAAAAAGTGTTCTAACTAGTATTTATGGAGCCTTTGAGAAAGGTGATACATTATTTCCTTCCCTTTACATGTATTCCTACAGTTTTGGGGCTTTTTCTCCTAATAATCTGGTTAACCAGTCTGTTGCAAAAGACCTTTAGTGTGCCATCATTTTCAGGTTAGGATCTTTTCCATTTGAGTTCATTTAAGTCTTTTGAAAATTGTATGGGACACAGATATTTTAAGATCTATGCTGATGTGAGAGTGAAAAACCACAGAGATAAAATTCTGTCGAAAATATTCCTGTGATGCCAGTGTTGAATTGCATACAGAATTTTATTGTACTTCTACTCTACAGGTCATAGATACAAATTAATATTCTGAAGCTAAAAGAACTTAAATGTTTTGAGTACCAACAACCTATATGGAGCTAATGGCATGTATCACACAGACACACCAAGAATTAAATTGATAGCTGGAATTTGTCTAGTCTCATTTGTTTGAAAACTCATTTTCAATATGTGGTACCTAGCAATCTGCCTGATTCCAATGAATCTATTCATTACACATGCTATGTTTTCTAATGGTGTCTATTAAATTAGAATCTGTATTTGAAATGCTTTACATTCCTCAGGACAAATGAGACTTAGTGCCAGTAAAACATATTTCTTCACTCACTTAGTCAAAGCTGTCTCCGTTTAGTTGGATACAATTTTTTGAAGGTTTCTTTGCTACCTCTTTTTCCATCATAGCCACTCCCCTAAAGCAGTGGAAGTCCATCAGCCTAATTATTTTCCACAGCATATTTCTGCTTTTCATTATTTTATGTGTTCTTACTGATTTTCTTTTTACAGTGTAGCATGTCCAAGATCTTCCTGCTGCTTGTTAAGTGATAAATACATTTGTGTAATACTTGGTAAGGTCAGCTTAAGGAGGTAGTGAATAAATAAGTAAATAACATTTATATTATGTTTGACTAGTATCGGAACTAATTATTCAGTGCAGTTCATCTCTATATCCATTTTTGTTATTACGAGTTATACAACACTGCAGTAGTGCCAACCCTCTTTCTAAATTGCATTTAAACAAATAAAAATATTTTTCTTCTTAGTAGAGGATCCTGACAGTTTTATTTTATCCATACTATCCAATTTTTATATTTATTTCTAAGGGAATTAATTTTTCTCCTTAGCTAAAAAAAAAAAAAAGGAAAAAGAGAAAAATTAGGGGTGCACTCTTTGTTCAAGATCTAGTTGTGACGTTCAATGCCAAATTAATCAAGAGCAATGTCTAAAAGGCAGTAGATGCACGTACATTTTTTCACATACACTTCCTTTGGTGCATCTAACTGAGAGCTGCAGAACAGCTTGTAAGGAAGATGATGAACCTGCCACTTTTTATGTTGATCACAGAACGGCATCTATGTTGGAAGGTCTCTCTGGACAACACCTAGTTCAACCTTATGCTCAAAGCAGTGCTGATTTGAAAATAAGACCAGGTTGCTTATGGTCATATCCATTTGAGTTTTGAAAATCTCTAAGAGGAAGGTTCTCCAGCCCCTTTGGACAGCCTGCATCACCATCACTCTGAAGTGCTTTTTCCTTCAATCAGGATTTCCCTTGATGCAGCCTCTTACCATTACCCCTTGCCCTTTTGCCATGCACTTATGTGTCTGGTTCCAGCTTTTTGGACCACTGTAATTAGTTCATCCACCTTTAATTTTATCCTTGCAGGATAAAAAAATCAGCTCCTTCGGCTTCTTCCCACATTACATGAGATCCAGACTCCTGACAAACTTAATAGCACTCCACTGGACTGCAGTTTGTTTATGTGTTTTCTACTGGGAGTCGCAAAACTGGACAGTGCTTCAGATTTGACCTCATGAATGCTGAGTGGAAGGAGTAAGCACTTCACTTCAGCTGTTGTTTATGCTCTTGTTAACACAGCCCAGTAGGCAATTATCTTAAGCACGCATTGCTGACTTTTTCAGTTTCTAGTCTACCAGGACTCACAGGTCCTTTTCTGAAGAGCACTCTCCTTGGCTAGTCTGCACCCTGCATTAGTGCAGTTGTTCTGTCTCAGATGCAAGATTTTCACATGTCTGCTAAATCCACGAGGAACATGTAGATTCATTCCCCCATCTCACTGAGATTCTTCTATGTGACAACCTTGACCTTCCACATATTAATGAATCACCTCTGCTGGTTGGACTAAGTGGGAGTTCTGACCCATGAACCAAATGCTCAAAGCAGAAGTGAATACATATGGTAAAATTATCCTTTTTTCTAGGTTTTAAAGAATAGAATCTTCATCCATTATTGCTAGATTAGCTTTTTGTACATTTCCAGCTTTTCAAGTGTACACCCTGTAATCGCTGTTGAAGTCCTGGACAGGTATGTACCTATCAACTCTTTGGTTTGAGAAGACTTCCTAAATCCTAAAAGATGATCCTGATAATAAAGCAACTGTACTTTATTTATCTAAGCAGAAGTGCTCCTTGCAACGTTGTCAGAGATAATGCCCAGTGAGGGAATATCTGTCATACTGAGCATGTAACATCCAAGTGACCACAGATCAATTTCTTCATCTATTAGTTTTTAGCACAGCAATTTAATTCTCTTAGCAAATAAAAAAGGAATCAGCAAACATTCCCTTAGCATTGTGTATCAGATTCTGTCTTGACTGTGCATTTGTAGCTACTATTTTCTCAACATAATATTACCATGAGTAGCTGGTCTTGGGAGTGTGCTGGCCCTGTCCATAATTGCTTAGTACTATATCTTGTGGAAAAGTATCTTATGAATGAAGACTAAGTATTTTTCCTAGTTAAAAAAAAAATGGCTAAAGATAACAAATTTGTTGAATTATTTCAGAACCATAGTGCTACCCTCAACATTCTGCAATTAAAAAATAGCTGACCTAGTGTTAAAGAACCAGGATTAAAATGAGGGCAGGGACAGACAACATTATCGTGTTGTGCCATCTGACCAGCAAGACCATGGGGATGAGGCCCTCTATAATCAGATCAGAGTAGCCTCCAGTTTACAACCCCTGGTCCTCATAAGGGACTTCAAGCACACTGGTATCTTTTGAAAGGACAACAAAGAAAGACATAAACACTTCAGGAGGTTCCTGGAATGTTGTGATGAAAATGCCTTTGAGTGATAGAGAAGCCAGCAAGGAGAGGTGGTAAGCCCGGCCTGGCTCTCAGCAGCATGGAGGGACTGGTGGGGAATGTGAAGCTCAAGAGTGACTTGGTCACCATGAAATGGTGGTGTTCAGATTCTTATGGCAGTGAGGAGAGCACACAGCAAGCTCACTGTGGATTTCAGAAGAGCAGAATTTGGGCTATTCTGTTTGGTAGTGTACCATGGGATAGAGTCCTGGAGGGAACAGGGGCCCAAGAAAACCAGTTAATATTCAAGGATCACCTCCTAGGAACTCATGAGTGATGCATCCCATCAAAGAGGAGCTGAGCGCAAAAAGATGGCTGCATGGGTGAACACACAGCTCCTGGAAAAACATTTCACAAAAAGGAAGCTACAGAGATTGGAAGCAAGTACAAACAGCCTGGAGGAATACAGAGAGATTTTCCAAGTAGAAAGGAAAGCTGAAACCCTGGGGTAATTAAACCTGGCCATGGACATCAAGGGGAACACGAAAAGCTTCTATAAGTGTCAGAGATAAAAGGAAGACTTGAGGAAATGCAGGCCCTCTGAGGAAAGAAATGAGACCTGGTTATCCAGGGTATGGAGAAGGCTCAGGCACAGAATTACTTTTTTTCTTCACTCTTCACTGGCAACTGTTCCAGCCACACCATCCAAGTCACAGAAGGCAAAGGCAGGGACTGGGAGAAAGAAGAATCACCTACTCCACTGTAAGACAAAATCAGATTTGAGGCCATGAGCCTGAAAATGTACAAGCTCATGGGACCTGACAAACTGCACCTGTGGGTTTTGAGGGAACTGGTGGAAGAACTAACTTCTGAAACACGCAGTTTTACGGCTACCATTCCCTGTCTGAAATTCATAACAATTTTCTTAATTAGTGATTACTATTACATCTGTAAGTATTTTCAATAAGTATATTTAGCATATTTTAAATGAGAAAATGAAATAATATTTTGAATATAATAAAATATGCTATTATTTTTTCAAATCCTCTATATGTTAAAGTGTTTTATAATTTAAATTCTAGATTGCTAGAATTAGAAATGTGTGAATGATCCTCTTCATCCAAACCATGGGCAGAGTCTTGAAGACATTAAAGTATTAAGTTCATATTCTCCTAACCTAAGAGCAATACATTAAAATCTTCCTATTTTACACTTTATTTTTTCCTACCGAGGTTAGAAAGTTCAGCACAACCCATCAAATCAAAGGGGAAAGTGATTTTTAAACTAAGATGTTAAAAAACTTCTCTATCAGACACATATTATAAAATATCTAAGCATTGTGGGGCAAAACCACTGCATCTGATGGAAAAGGGAGAGTCAAAAAGTCAAACCAGGCAGATATAAACAGCTAAGCTTAATTTAACACCATATGTGAGCTGAGAAATACTGACATGTCATGAAAAGAAAATGCCTGAGGAAGTCTCTTTGAATAGAAGTCACTTTACTTCCCAGTAGTGACTCACCCACTAGAGTTTTATAAGGTTTTTACTTCATTATCTCCACAGTGAAGGATTTTAAAAAGATTGTTGGCCTTAATATACTAGGTACCTAGTATAGTATAATTTCTAATTTATGAAGACTCTAGACTGAATTCTTCAGTGCATGACTCATAAACTGAACTCCAGTGAAATCCTCATCCTGCTTTTGTGTAGGTAAAGTGAAATCAAAATATATTTTTTTCAAAATATGACTGAATTGTCATACTCTATTGGAAGTTTTCTATGCTTACTATTCTTTGCAATTCCCACATGGAAATGGGCAGAAATGGTTAGAAAGACACCCTAGAAAGGCATCTTCACTGCTTACAGGCATGCTCAGTATTAGCTGCTTCTTATGCCTCTCTTCCTTAAAATTCTTCTGAGGAAGACAGTGGTATATTCAGCTTCTGCGTCATGTAGAATATGTGTACAGAGAAATAAAATGTAACAGAGATTGCTTCAAGACCAATATAAGAGAGGTATTTTGGTTGATTTTTTTCTTATTTTTTGTGCTGGTTTGTTTTTTGCAAAAATGGAGGCTCACGAGGAAAAATCAGAAGTTTTTTCTTTTTTTTTAGTCAAACTTCATTACAGCATGTAGTCTGGTAACCCAGTAATAGTGCAAAACAAATACTTGCTATTGAAGTGGCAGTGACAGAACAGAATTCTTCTCAGATTAATGGAAACTCCCATATCACCTTTCTTTTTTTTAACTGATTTATAGGCATTGGAATGTAGTAGACATAATTTTATTTTTCACCCTGTATCTGAAATGGTGCTACCCATGAGAATATAAGGAAAGTAATAGATGCTGGCTAAGCATCTTTAACATGTAAACTTGATAAAAAGAGAAGCAAAAAGAGATAGTGTTGAAAAAGGAACTTTCAGTCTTGGATGAGATTACTGATTAAGTTGCTAAAGATTAGTCTTGGGATAAAACTTGGTTAATAGATTCATTAGTTATTATGAGACAATAGACTGTAACAATGAAAGCTGATAATGACAAAATTAGGTGCTATTAATAAAACAGAACATCAAGAAATACCAGTATGACATGGAACTAAAATAATAAAAAAATTACCTGAAATTCAATTATAAATACATTAAATACAAATTCAGAACAGGGAAACTATCCTCAGGATTAATACCAATAATTTTTACCGTGCTGTGTAACTCACCTGCTGGAAACAGAAGATGAAGGGAAAGTATAAGATTATTGTCTGATCATCGTTTCACTTTGCAGCTCATGCAAGTTGCGCCTGTATGGCAGGAAAGTGCAATTCTGTGATGTAGGAGCTAAATTTCAGAATAGGGCTCCAGGACAGACAGAAAAAGATTTACATAAATTTTTTAAAGTTTTGAAGACCTTTTCTGTCATGCTTCCTTCAAACAATCTGCCCAATTATTATTTAATTTCCTGGGAAAATGAAGTTTTTGGGACAGAAGTGATAAGAAGTTATGAAAAATTGTTGGACATTCTGAAAAAACTTTCGAGTATGAGGATGCATTAATAAATGAATGACTACTGACTAACTAACTAACTAACTAACTAGTTCTTCTTAAGTTTAAGCACTTTATGAAAATAATATTAAGGGATAGTGATATAAAAGGATGAAAGAGCCAAACCAAATAACCTGGAATATATTCCACTTCTGTAGTCCCATGCCTATAAATTTCATTAGGCTCTTTTAACATTATTTTTACTGTCTTCAACTATGCCTGAATTTAAAAAATCATAAAACAAAAACCCAACCAAACAAAAAGCTAAGCTGTGATTCTTTAACAACATTTTGAAAAACTTGCAATCACTGAACATATGAAATATTGTTTTAGCAATTTCCATGATAATCCTGTTGAAATCAAGTTAAATGACATTGATAAAAGATACAATAATTTTATGATGTATTTGTATATTTTCTATAATGTATGCATAAAAAAATATACATGCACACATTAAATATATGCACACACAAATAATTATATATCAATACAGGGGCAACTATAGATGCTTTTAACTTGTCTTCCTGTTTTAAATGGCCTGATGGAAAGCTTTTTCAAAGCAGCAAGCAATCTTGATTCATTTTGCAGTTGTTACAGTGGGAAAAAATGGTGTACATGTGCTTCTTCTCCAAATCCTATTCATAATCCTGTTCATAAAGAAATTTTTTTTAATTAACTTCTCATACTGTTATATTTATACTAAAAGAACTGTTCCATAAGAGTAAAAATTATGTTTCACCACTGACTTCAATTGGAGGCAGGAGTCTACATACTTTATTCAATCTAGGTGTTTTACCATCTGCTACATAGACTGTTCGCAAGGGATTGTGCTCAAGAGGCCTTTCACATGTTCAAATATTTTAATGTTGCAATTTCAGCAATGTAGAGAAACAAGAACATTCTTTTCTTCTGCAGAGAGCAGAAGAAATACATTCCTGTAGGAAAACACATCAAGATCTAATTTGTGCCATGTTCCCTGGTGTTCTTGTAGTTGATGATCTGTCACTATTTTCATGTATCATATTAATTTTATTTTCAGTTATTTATAAAACAGGTCAAATTATTTACTACGGCCTGAAATAAAAAAAATAAAAAACCTCAAAGTTTCAAGAAAAAGCCTCAATTAAGCAATTTAGATATAATATTGTTATTAAAAATTACTCAGACAATTTTGCATGAAAATAACCCTCCAAAATATAATTCCAATTCTTTTCAACACAGGTTGATTTATTGAAATGCACCCTAGATTGGAAAAAAAGACACAGTATGAGGGACTCAATCACTTAGATGTGGGCTGAGCTAAGGGTCAGCACTCAGAATAAGAGTGCTTCTGAGATTCTTGGGTGCTTTATAGATACTCAGATATTTTAAACCATCAGGTAGGTTTTGCTGAGCAAAATATTTGCAGCAAAAGCTAACTAACTTTGCAATTAATTTTCAATAAAATTCATATCTTTGAAATTCTGAAACACAAAGCTGTCCATCAAGTCAAACAGCAAAAGTCCCGAACAGTTTTAAGTTATTAAAAGGACAAAATGGCAGTTAGAAATTTGTATGGAATTAACCTTAGCCTTTCCCATCAATAACAGTATCAAACCATACAGGCAAAATCCCTCTTTTCCATTTTTAGCAGTATTTGTCACATTAAGATGAAGATTTCATATGAAGTCTGCGAATTAAAACCGTGCAGAAGACAGGAATGGGAGGGAGAATTCATCAGTGAACTGCAAAATATCCGGTGTTACCTGTGAACTGCAAAATGCCCCCGCAGGAGGAACACTGCACTGGGGCTTTAGAGCCACAGGATGACATGGAAAGAGAAAGGCAATAAAATGTGATGGGCAGGGCTCTCTGAAGGCGCTTTTGGTTGCCAAGGAACTCTGCAATGTTCAGAGTTCCCTTGGGAACGTTTTAGTCACTCGTTTAACATAAGCTGTGGATAGTGTGATGAGCAGCAGTGTCAAAGCTGTGCTGTCAGGGGGTTTGTTCTCTCACCTATAATATTGTACCTGCTGGCCTCCACAATACAATAAAACAGTAAATGGAAGAAAATACATCTATTCCAAAAAATGTATTATTTTATAGTCTGTTAGTGATTTCTGGTATTGATCATTGGTAAATTGAAATAATGTATACTCCTGAAGGTATTATTTTTAAAAATATTTACCTATTCATCAGTGAGTAGTTAATGGATCAAAAACAAACAGATTAAAAATATATTTGTTTTTGTAGGACATAATAAAACAACCATGAAAAAATAAAATTATCTAAAATACAGAAATATTATCTTAAATAACATTAGATTCTGTATAACAATACATTAATTCATTTTTGTGAGATAAATTTTTAAAAACACAATTCAAAATTAAGACAGGAAGTAATTGATGTAAGCTGAAACTTTTTGTTTTCAAAATGATGAGTGGTTGCATTAACTTGTAGGTTAAAATTTTTGTTTATTTTTTCACATTTTATCCCTAAATCAACTAATAACTTTTAACAATAATACAATTTTGCAAAACACATAGAAGTACCAAAGCATCTTAGAGCTACCGATCCCAAAGCATTTGGGGGAGCAAAATACAATTAACAATTAATATAAGAAACTATTTTTAATTTTTTACATCAAAGAATATTTCTGTAAGTAGATATAGTTATATATCACATTAATAAAAGTTAAGGGTCTCACAACAGTGTTTCTGTGCAATTATTTAGCCTCCCAAGTTTTATGAAGCACTAAAACAGTAAATATAATTTTATTACAAGTTTAGAAGAAGGCACCTCTAGGGACAATCCCCAAAAAACCATGTGGTCAATCCCTCTTCACTAAAATGAGATTTTTTTATATCATACTTGAGACCATCCAATTAATCTTCCCTTAAAATCCTGTCTAGGAACATTTCTCTGCAACGTCATGTAGCCTACTGCGCTCTGGACCAACATTACAATTAGACCATTTCCTCTTACTATCAAACTGAAATACTTTTTTTTATTATTATTATTTAGCAAGCTGGTATCTCTTTCTGCAAAGACATCTCCTTTGTAAGGACAGCTTACATTACAGCAAGGCCAAGTGCAAGACCCAAGAACTGAGTGGGGTGTCAGCACAAGCTGAGGAATAAACAGACTGAGAGCAGCCCTGCCTTGAAGGACTCGAGGGGGCTGGTGCATGGATGGCAGGCTGGACACGAGCTGGCAATGTGCTCTTGCAGCCCAGAAAGCCAATTGTGTCCTGGCTGCATCAAACAAATGCAAGCTGCAGGCCAAGGGAAGTGATTCTGCCTCTCTGCCCCTCTCAGGTGAGGCCCCACCCGCAGACCTGCGCCCAGCTCTGGGCTCCCAAGCACAGGGAGGACATCAATCTTTGGAGCCAGTCCAGAGGAGGGTCAGCAAACTGATTAGAGGCAGGGAGAGGCCACGTTTCCTGTGAGATCAGGCTGAGAAGGCTGAGGTTGTTGAAACTGGAGATGTGAAGGATCCAGGGTGTCCTATTTGAAGCCTTCCAGGACCTAAAGGAAGCCTGGAAGAAATCTGCAGTGGGACTGCTTACAAGGGCATGTAAGAATAGGACAAGAGGGAACGGCTTTAAACTGTGTAGGTTGAGATGATTATATTAGAAATAAAATCTTTACTGTGTGGTTGGTAGGATACTGAAGCAGGTTGCCCAGAGAAACTGGATGTCTCATCCCTGAAAGTGTTCAAGGCCAGGCTGGATGGGGCTTTGAGAGACTTGGTCTAATGGAAGATGTCCTGGATCTTGGCAGAGGGATTGGAATTTGATGATCTTTAAAGTCTCTTCCAGGCCAAACTGTTCAATGATTCTATGATTTAGGAAGGTTATTCTTATACTCCCATTTTTATCTCAATTTGCACATCCTCCTTTCTTCCAGACAGTCCCAGGCATGAGAGTGCAAGTCCCATTTGCTTATTTAGAACACATGTGATATGCACAACATAAATAACATCAATAATCATTCCTTTTTGTACAGTGCCAGTGACCAAGTGTTATCCTCCATATATGATGCAAAATATTTTTTAAGTCCAATTAAGTCTTGGAATGTAACTGCCTTTTCTTCCCTCAGCAATACATAAAATCTTGTCTAATTTGTGCCCCCACTGCAGCTGTACATTATTTTTAGCACCATTATTTCCTAGAAATTTTAATTTCATATTTGTATACATTTTATTGGTGCTTCTTATTTGTGACACATATACTTTGTTTTTATAAATGATTTCAGGTCATTTTTCCATTTTCTCCAATTCATACTGAATTCTGATCTCCTAAAGCACTCATAACCTCTCCTATCTAACACCATCTGTACACATAATTATATATCAACATCTAAATAATGAATTAAAATCTTCAATAAAATCAGTCATAGTAAAATGTGCCTCACTTGAAATTCTTCCAACAGACAGTGAATCAATAATGCTAAATACTAAATGCAGGTTTTCATCCAACTGTGCACCAATTTTGTGGCAAGAAAATGTGAACCATACTTTGTGAAGCTGCCTATAAGAGTGTGTTATATAGTCCCCAAATCTTACTATGGCCTTGGTAAATATTGTAGTCTTTTCTTTCCCCTTATTCATTGCAATATTAGCATAAAGAAAAAGAAACTGAATTGAGATGATATGTTATTGATCAATACAAGGTGCTTTTTACCATTTCTAGTTATTATTAATATTATTGATTAATTTAATTTTTAATAATTAAATATTGCTGTGCTCCACAGACAGAAAACAATGCTCTATTTTTTTTTTTGTGTGTGTGTTCTATTTTTTAGTCTCTTTCCAATTTTAAGTGTGAATTTCAGAATTAAATACTCAGGCATGATAAGAAGTTCAGATTACTTCAACATTTTTAAAGTAGGGTGGATTCCTTTAGTTCCTCAGTTCATCAGAAACTGAAGACTTGAACTCAAGTTTTCCTCAGTGCCTTTTCACATTCTGGCCTACAGTCCTATTTCTGTGCTAAGATTAGTGTTGTAATGTGCTTGGACCCAATTAAATTTGCAAAGACTGAAGCAAATTCTACTTAAACCTCCTTTGTTTAAATCATAATTTGTTCTCTTTCCCATAAGTAATTAACCTATATATTTTACTTTGTTCTATAGTACATTCTTTTTATCTTTTCCTTTCACTACAAAGAACTCATTTTGTCTCTTAGTTTTTCTAATTTTATCCTTTTTTTGTAGAAGTACATTACATAATGAAGGCTATGCACTAAGGAACAATGAGTTATGAAGAGCCACATAGTGTAAATGTAATTAAAACCAAGCTATTTAACTGGACTTTCCATTTAAGTAGGATGATGGAAGATTTGTCTGTGAGACCAAGGAGTAGTTTAAAGAGAATGGAAAGAAAAAAATGTATTTGTAGAAGAATACACTTTCAAGAAAATCTCTGTTATGTACAGTAGCAAGCAGCAGTCTGAAATCTTATTACTCCTCTGCTGTGAACAAGTATCTGTGAAATTTATGCACAAATATCATCAAGTTCATTCTTCTTTTACTCCTTGTAACTGATGAGCAAGCCCTACTGCTACATTCCTTTAAAGAGCAGATGCCTGTGGCTGATGGAAAGTTTCCAAAGAGCAATAACATGTAATGGTGGTAACTGTTAAATTTCATAGGCAGACAGGGTCGTGTTCAGTCCATGCTCCACATATGTGTGAAAAATTGTTAACACAGCACTTATCACTAATCTCTATGTTAGCAAATAATGCTAAGGTTGATACATTTGCTTCTGCTCAGCGCTTTTCTAACTCTGCTCTTTGTTCTTGGAGGGTTAACTCGCATGTAAAGACATATGTGACAATTGTTAAAGGAAATATAAGTAGTGATACTGTTATAGTGCATTAGATAATCCTTGAAGTGTAACTATTAATATTAACATTAACTAAAACTTCTTATCTTCCCCTTCTTTTTTTAGCTAGACTTTAAAACAAACAGGTTACATCATAGAGGATAATTAGAAATTTATTGAAATTAAATTGTTGAACAAGAAATTGCATGAAAATATGGCCATTTATGTACACTCCTTTATTAACTGCTTGGGATTTATTTTGTATGGTCAGTGGAATATCCTTATGGATATAGATATAGTAAGTCATCCATATTACAGGCATCAATATATTCTTGAGTGAATGATTCCAAAACCATCCAAAATCAAACTCAATAGGGTGTAAAAATACTCAAAGAGAGCTTTCTTTAATCAGCATGAAATCCTGAAAGAGAAAGCAGACCAAACTAATGAAAAAGAGCTGTGAAATATGAATACAAAACAGATCAAATACTGAATTTCCTAATCCAGTGCAGAAAATTTCTACTGGGAGAGATAAGAAAAAAATTAATGTTTTAAAATTAAACTCCTTCAGTTCTTTATCCTTTATAAAAGGAAATGGGTATATTTTTAACCACTGCTTTCAGTGAACCATGATTTTTTAAAATTATTTGACTTGATGCATATTTCTTGGGATAACCTGTTGTTACACACCATTAAAAAAGAACATTGTGTTTCCTTGCATAATACCCCGTGCTGACATAACAGTGAACAATTTATCATTCTGATGAACCTTCACAATTGAGAATTTTGAGAAATTCCGTGGTTCACTGGAAACCAGGATTTAAACAATCGTAATTTATTTTGTTAACCTTTGCAGTGCCATGGTTTTGTGGTTTTTAATATAGTCTAAACCTGCTACATGAATTTCACATATTTCTTCTCAGAAAGTTATTCTTTATTTAAGAATACAACTATTGAAACAGTATAATGTACAATTTAGATTTTAACAGTTACTCCTGCTTTGAAGAGGTACTGTGGAAACACTTGGAAATTTAATTTGGTCTAAAAACTATTCAATAGAATGGACATTTTCATGATTGCCACAACACACCATCATTTGCAGTCCGTTCTGGGACAGTGCAGGGGAATGGTGTTGTCAAACCTGTGGGTGTGCAGCACACTGACTCACTCCCATGGCACTCAAAGCCAGCTTGCCACAAATGAAGTTCTCAAGCTTTGCACATGTTGGCTCACAGACTCCTCAGCATTCCCAGCTCTTTACAAGGGGAAGCACCCCGATGGCATTAAATCCTCAGTGCCTCCTGCACTGGGTACTGCAGGAGCAGCCTCTGCAGTGAATATTTTAAATCTGATAAGGATGATCATCTAATTAAAAAGTTATCAGGAGGAAAGATATGGAAGACCTAAACATTATGTTGCTTAATATCTTTCTAGAATTTTTTTCTTTTAAATCTGACCTTATAGCATCTAGTTTTCTTAATTCTAGCCTGGAATTTGTTAGTCACATTTTTGTCTTGAAAACAATGAATTCGCTAATGCTGATTGTCAGGCAGCCATAACTACATATTTTAGAATATAGTAATTTCCCTACAAGTTCTTTTTGAAAGGGAAACTCAAACAAATGTGTGTCAGCTGGTAGTACATAAGAAACTTAAAAATAAAATGTTGCATCAGCTCAAAAAAACTTGCTAATCAGTAATATTCACATTGAGAAATATTAGCGATTCAGTTAAATAATTTAGGAACTAGAATCAGTAATGCCAGTTAACCTAACACTTTACTGATTTAATTTAGGATTAGAAATAAGGGAGTTTATTATTTTTTCAATTTTTTTCCTCCACAACCTACTGAGAAGGTGGATGATAGAAGATTTTGATGTGCATCTGGTGCCCACCCAAAGTCAATCCACCACACTGGCTCAGACCAGTCCTGATTCAAATGTATTCTGTTTTATCTGTATTATCTGTTCATACCTCATAACAGATTGTAGCACATTGTTGTTCTTGTCTTTTATTTATAGACACCAAATACACTTTAATATGATTTTCAGTCATGATGTTATTCTAAGTGCAATGTTCATAGTTCTGTCGGCCCTGCAATGATTAATTACATACATTTACTCTTACTTTCAATTTAATAAATGCTTTTATGAGCTGTTCCTCTCCCAGTAGTCTGTCTCCTGGGCATAGTTTTTTACATGTCCCTATCTTACTCCAACTGACATTAGTATTACCATTTTCTCTATTTTTTTCTTATACATTTTCCTTTCTGTAAGTAAAAGCAAATCCATTCTGCTGATTCTCAGTTTTTATTTCAATTAGTTATTTAAAATAAATTAATTATTCACTAGTTTTGGGAGTCCCAGGGTCATTTCTGGTTTTGTTCAGTGGACATTAATATAAAATGCATGAACAGTCTTGACAGCAAGACTGACTCCAGATATTTTAGAACAGCAGGTAAGTAGATGCTGAAGAGCTCAGTAATATTTAAAAGTTGGAACAAGAAACTGAAATAGAGAATTTGTTACTGTTTTACACAAAAGAGTGGAATTTAAAAATATTTACCCTGTATAAAATGTTGGATTAGAAGCATCTAATCCTTCAAAGTGTGTAGCTTTTAAATCTAAGTAAAATTGTTATTACCCTACACTTCTACAAGACTTTTTGCTTTACAGTACCCAAGGTTATTGACTCACTAGGTCTGATAAATTGCAGATGACAACAATTTGATCTACATTTATCGCAGAATCACAGAATGACAGAATGGTGGCAGCTGGGAGTGGCCTCAGGAGATCACCTGATCCAACCCCCCAGCAAAGCAGGTACACCTGGAGCAGATTGTATGGAATCACACCCAGGTTTGTTTTGAATATCTCCAGAGAAGGCTCCACAGCCTCTATGGGCAGGCTGTTCCAGTGCTCTGACATCCCAATATAAAGACAGTTTTCCTCATATTCATATGGACCTTCCTGTGTTTCTGTCTGTGCCTCTTGGCCCTTGTCCTGCCCCTGGGCAGGAGTGCCATGAAAAGAGTCTGGCTCCACCTTCTTCACACCCACCCTCAAGATATTGCTTGCATTGATAATTACTGCTCTCAGCTGTCTCCCCTTCAGGCTAAACAAGCCCAGCTCTCAATCTTTTGTCCTGAGAGAGATGCTACAGACCCACAAACCACCTTTTCCAGTAGCTCCTTGTCTTTCTTGGAGTGGGGAGTTCAGAGCTGGACACAGTCCTTCAGATGTGGCCTCGTCAAGGCAGAATAGATGGGGAGGATCTTCCCCAACCTTCCCAACCTGCAGCAAAGTCACTATTATAAGTCTGTATTGGCTACATAATAATTATATGCCATATGGTAAAGCATACTACATACTAGAACAAGAAATAGCTTGAACCTGTAAAATACACAAGTGGTCTATACATGCACTATCTGGATAATTAGACTCACTACTCATAGAAAAGTAAGCATAATAATAAATATCACTATATTTTGAAATTAGGGAGCTGACCATTTTATTACCATAAAGAGCTGGCAATACACAAGTTAATAGTATAAAGAGAAAATACTACAGTACTTAACCTGTGGTGGAACCATCCTTGAATAATGGCAAATTTATCCATCATCTGTCCTTTTATCTATTCAGATTTTTGTCCTATTTTGTTTCCTCCAATTTGGCTACTCATTTTTTCAGCTAGATTTTATTTCTTTGTGCTGTTTGAACATTGCGATTATGCTATAACTAAAGAAAACTGGAAGATGAAAAGAGACATTTGTCAAAATTTAGAAATTAATGTTTTGCATTACAATCTATTTATGGAGAATGAAAGGGGAGGAAAATCTGTGTTAAAAGGGAGTTAAACACTGAAAACTCACTTGCTAACTCTTCTCCTGAGAACTTCTATTTGCAGATAAATATTTGCCTGATTGTGACTTGTATGCCTACTATAGTACTGCCGAGTGCATACTCCATCAAATTTTTTCAGCTTCAGTTAAAATCAATATGTAGCTAATCTGAATTATGATTCACTTTCAAGTGTGAAATTTACAAAAAGTGAAATTAATGTAGATAAAATATTGTTGACTCTGTGTAATAGATTTTTAAAAAGAGATATGTGTACATTTCCTTTGTTTCACAGTCTCAGGGTCTTGAGCAATCATTCACCGAAGTCAATCACTGAAGCCACTGACTTCAGCAGGGCTGGGGCACACAGCTGCTTTTCTTGGAGAATCTCATACAGCAAGGGTTATACATTGGTGTCACAGCACACAGGATAACACGCAGGAGCAGCAATTTCAGTGCATCTGGAATTGGCTTCAGTGCATTGGATGTGGCTTTGTATCAGGGCACAGTCTTGGCCCAAGCCAGTACATGTCCTGAGATAGAACACATAATTCTGAAATTATCTCAAGTGTAAAATAGAAGTAAATAGAAAAATAAGTAAGATTGATAAATTGCAAAACAACTAACAGAAGGACTCAGTAACTGCACATTTGCAGTAGTCTTTTAAAATAAGGCAGATGTCCATCCAGTCTAATGGTAGCCATGAAACACAAACAAACATTTAAACTGAATTTTTTTTAGCCTTTGCTGTAGATTTTTCTCTTTATTATAATAGAATTTAATTTTTTTCCTGTGTTTTTATTATGCATGGTTTATTTAACAAAATTACTATAAACATAATTTATTTACCTAGAGATATCAAAAAAGGAAATAAATGTAATTTCAATGAAGCATTAAAATTTTCTTTAAAGATCTTAAGTTTGTTGTAAGGTTCTCAAATTGCCTTTCATTATACTCATAGGCATTCCATTAATCATTTTGTTGAATATCCTTTTATTAACGGCTTTGATCTTATATGTGTTTTATCAGTGTTAAATGTAGGTGGCTGGGAGGTACTTAGACTGACAAGACTATCATACTTATATGCTTCTTTTTTAGTTCACCTTTGAAAGGTTATATTTAGTCATCAGACTTCATATATTTTCCTCATATTTTAAATTTATATGTATTTGACATTCCCTGTTCACATTCACTGTGATAAGGATCTTCCAAACCATTTTATAAATTCTGGAAGCACAACCTTAGATATCAGCCAAGATCCTTTGTTTGGAATGGAAAGAAATGTTGCATCACCTGTCTCTTACCTTTTGACTTTCCTCTATCACACCACTGCAGTTCCAGGGTTACTTACTGTATCAAGCATGTCAGCTAAGAAATTAAAACTTGCAAATTTTAGGCTGAAATATATTAAAAAAAAACCCTGCTTATTTAAAGCCCAAACCTGAATATTTTGACTGTTTGTGTACATTTCCAGCAAATAATTAGACAGGTGAACGTCACGGGTAATGCATCCCAGCAGTGCAGTCACTTAAGGACTGTGAAAATCTCCGGTAACATGTACTACTCAGTTTTGATTAAGTGACTGAAAATAACAATTTTTAACATAAAATTCATCATTTATTTATGAGGTGTCATTAGTGATAGCCACATTTGTTAGATAGAAAGAGGAGGTACTAGCTTTTGGTTGCTTACTGCTTTAATATTTGTGACATAAACGCTGATTTTCATAATTGTATAATTTCAAAGGCAGCAGACATAAAATACTGAAGATGCACTTTTCTCATTCACAGTCTAAAATATTAATCAATTATCAATTGAATTAAAAAAGAAAATTCCAGGTTCTTCTGTATTTTGTAGTCATTCTTTTTCAGTCAACACATTCCTTAACCAAATGTGTGAATCTTCCTTTTTTATAATTTTGACTTCCTTCAAAGTTATGGTAAACTCTGTTATTTTTGAGGAATATTGATGAGTGTTAAAGATAATTTGTACTGAGTTAACATTTCTATGCTACTGTTCTCTATCACCCAAGAAAAAGTAATTTTTAAAAGTAACCTCATAAAATAGTGGTTTAAGAACTTTTTGATATAATTTGGCAACTCTGCATAACATTTACTTTTACACTACTTTACAGATAATATCCTATTCAGATTATTCAACGTTATGCAAGCTTGTTTTCAAAAGAAAAAGTAACAGCCTTTCTTTTGATGTCTTTGTTAGAAATAAATGAGAAAAGAAAATAAATTCTTGCAGAGTAAATATAAAAATATTCCATAATATCCTTTAAAATGTACAAAAGTATAGTACTGAAAATACTGACTTTGCACACACATGGCCTGTGGTGAGAAGGTTGTTCTACTTAAACAGAAATGAGTAGAAGAAGCTCACTTACCTTCTTGTTCTAGAGATAAATCCTGAATCCATGAATCCTGCTCATATCACAGGCTCTCCACTCTTTCCACTCTCGTCAGTGGCACAGAAAGATTGGAGAGAAGCCCAGAGGACCAACCCACATGTGTGGGCACCCATGGCACTGCCCCAGATGGGGCTGCTGAGACACGGGAGGCAGATTTCCCTGTTGTTACCCAAGTGCACTAATGTAGTCTCTGTTAGATTTTGTCTTTTTTTTTTTTTTTTTTTTTTTAAGGAAATGAACCAAACCAACCTTTCATTTTCTATGGAGTAACTCAGCAACTAAATCCTAGAGCGCTTTGTACCTGGAGCTATAATCTCATGGGTCCTATTTGGAGCTACAGGTAGGTGCTTACCTTTGGGAAGGAAATGCTTTCTTTCTCCCTTCACTTTTTAGTTAGCAAAGAGATACTGCCTACTTAACCATTCATAAAGGACTTTGAAAATACTTTGTGGCATCAAAATCCTTTCCTCTGAGATCATATGACATCTGAGTATTTTATCTTGGACATGAGGTACACAGTAATGTGAATTCCTTTTGGGAGAAAGGGGAACTTGAAACAGGATATGCTGAGCATCTCCTTGTTTTGATTTTGTCCTAAACTATCAGGGGAAAGATAACAGCAGTTGGGCTCTCACTTTTGAGAAATGAGAGCATAGCTACGTCTCTTCTTGACTGGAAATTCCCAAGCATGAGCATGTAAAAGCATCTTTGTCCCTATGGATAAAATCACAGAGTACTTTACAAATAACTTACATCTTGCAATGTGACTCATGAATTATCTTTTAAATTTGAACACAGAATAAACATTTTAAATATTGCTTTGAAAGGCCTCTATACTTCTTGCAGCACTATGTAGATTATGTCAGACACAATTTCATGATATGTCTTGGTTAAAAGGTTGCAGCTCTCCTTAAAAAGTGTTACACATTCAGTTATTCCAATACACAAAGCATCTGATTCAGGAATGAGATTTGTATTTACCTGCTATGAACTAGGAAGGTTTGCTGGCAATGTGTAGCACGGTGCTGGCAGCTGGAGCTGAGGGACGCCCCAGGGGGAGAGGCTGCCCTGTGCCAGGCACAGCCAGCTCCAGCCCATTCCAGCAGACACACCACAGGGCACGGCTGAGCCTCTCAGGCAGGCTGGGGGCACCTCAGGGGAACATGTCTGAGACAGGGCAGAAAATGCCAGACAGGCAGAATCAGACAGAACAGAGAGGGTGAGAAGCAGCAGGGAGAACAGCAGAGTCAGAGAAGGACGTGCTCCATGTGCCGGAGCAGGTATTCCCCTGCAGCTTGAGTTCAGGTGTCATCTCCTACATACCAGCGAGTCCACCTTGAGGTTCACACACCCACACACAGAATAGTGAACTGAACCACAGAGAAAATAGGGGCTAAATGGCATAGAAAATAAGAAGAGAGTTTAACAACTTTTACAAAACTTCTAAGTTTAATATTACCGGCACAGTGCTTGGCCAAAACCATGTACTGTCAGCATCCTGGTTAAATGTGATATTTTATTCCCCTGTCCCCACTTCTCTGTTGTTCCACCCTGATCCAAATTTCTCCCTCAATTTCCACATTTCTGGTTTTTCCTCTAACCACCCCACAGTTGTTTTGCACATTTCCACATTCCTTTTAAAACATCCCCTAGCAAGTTTTGCATAATCCAGCAGGCCCCTGATGTATCCCATAAAAAGTTTATTAATTCCCATGAGTGCCACCGTAATCTAGCTTCCCCCTTCCTATCAGTTGCAAAGTTATGTTTGAGCTTCTTCATGGGGACACTTGAGGGACTGTGTCAGTGGCTCAGCCATTGGTGGCATGGGAGCTCTTATCTTTGTTATGCTCGCTGCTATCTCCTGACTAATTATGTGTATTTACTTACTACTTTTCCTATCTCTTCTTTCTGTTTACTAGTGAGTAAATTACTCACCCAATACTCTGACTCAAACCAGATATCCCTGCAACCCAGGGATTCACTTACCCTTTGAGTTTCCTACATCTTTACAGAGCTGACTTAATGACTTTAATTTTAATAAAGACCAGCTAGGACAAATAAAATAAAACAGAGAGTGAATATAAAGCTCTGTACTAATGAACTAAGAAACTGGTTAAATTCAAACCATATGGAGGCTGCTCTATGGAGCATCATAGAGTATTTTCCCCACTATTTATATTGGTCTTGATTTAATTTAATCAGATTCAGCACAGGCTTTTCTCTTCAGTACAGAAAAAAAAAAGTAAAAATGTGAGTTTTAGTCAGTTTACTGTGCTATAATTTTGATAGCAAAATGAAGACTAATTAAAAGCTTGACCAACATTACATGTTAATTAAGAATAAAAACAATTTTAGAATATTTTATGCATTAAAACAATAGAATGAGGAATTAATAGAGTAAAGTATCTCCCAGAATAAAGAATTTCTTAACAGCTGTAGGTTTTTTCTCATGTGGTATGTGAACATATTCATGAAATTTAATACTTTGCATTTTTCAGTACTTTGCATGGTATGAACAGAGACTAATATTCCATGACCTGCATGTTTGTTTTCAATAGCACAATATAAATCATGGTAGAGATATAGACATAAGGTGACATTCATTGAACTTTTAAATAGTTTCTTTATTCTTTTATTTATTTCTTGGATAAAAATATCACTATATCTTATTGTCTAGTCCACACAATACATTAAACCTGCTTTCAGAACATGTGTGATGAAGACATTAAAAGTTGAAAGTTGTTTTGTCTATGTAGGTCCAAATAAATCTCCCTTCTACTTAAATTGATGAGAGTGTTAATTCTGTGGGGAGAAAGAAGTTCTTCACATGTGAAGCACTCTTCTTGGATTTTATAATTAGCAAACTTACAGTGTTTTGTCCTTGGTATGCAGTGACTGCAGCTAGCATATTTACCAGCGCTAGTATACTTAGCTTTAAAAAAAAAATAAAATATGCAAATACTGGGGAAGGTTATTAGTGGTAGAGGTTTTATTAAGACAGAGAGGAGAGCTGAGAGCAGGCACTATGTTTTGTTATTGTGTCCCCCAAAATAACATTTTACAACTACTCAGGCAGAGGAAACTTCATGATGAAAACCGAACTCCGTCTCAGATAATTTACTCTCACATTCATCTCCCCTAGCTGCTCCTGTGTCAGCAGACCCACAGCCTTGCCAAAACAACAAATGCAGTCTCCAGTGTTTCAAGTTTTCAAGCATCAGGTTCGCAATGCAACTTGAACCTCTGTATCTGCCTTGATGTATGTGCAGTTCATTGCTGTGGACTCCCAGCTGCGTGTGCTCAGTGCCCAGCTCCTCCAAGACTCCCTAACGTGTGTTAAAGCTGTGCTACACCTTCCACACTCAGGGGCATCCTCTTTGCACACTCAACAGAGGGAAAGTGATGAAGGGGTGAAGACCAAACAAAGGGAAGTGTTTTGAAGTGAACATGTGCTGAGGCATACTTAAATGCATTGTTTCTAATCTACCTATAAAATCAGAACTTTGAGATAAATTAGGAAATGTTAGAAATTCCACCAGGATACACCTCTAGATAGAAAACTCAAACATATGGGCTTCCTGTCTTCTGGGTATTTAAATTTATTGCAGTGTGCCAACACACACAGTATTCAGTTTCCGATAATTATGAAACAGACCATTAACTGCTCTAAACTGTCATATCTCTTGGGATCCAGCGTGATATGTGAAATCATGATAACATAGCTATAGATGTAGAAAAAAAAAAACAAGATAAAAAATGATAAAATTATTTTAAAAGACTAATTTAGGAAGATTGATTAACAAGATGTAAATACAAGATATATTAACAAGACACATTTACACCACATGGGTAGCTAAAGATAAAATTTCGAAGAAATGCTCTGGTTAGAAAAAAGTAAGAATTGCTTTCCAGATCAGTTTCAATGAAAGAAGGGTGAGTCAGTGCCAAAGCATAATTTTCCATTAGTGTTCATGCCCAAAGACTCTTTTCAAGGGGCTTTCACTAAGCAAAATGAATGTAGATCTAAAATGTTGACACCATTCCTGAATTTTAACCCAAAACAGACAAAAAAGTATAAATTAATAATGAACCCGTAAAACAATTGTATTAGGGCATTTTTTCTTGTGTCTTTCTCATTAACAGCAGATTTTGCATGGCTAAAAACTCTTGGAGAAAAGAAGTCAACTCTGTTGGACATTCAAGAATAAAGTGGGTCAGAAAATTTCGGTGGATTTTTAAATTTTTACAAATTTTTTTAATCATAAACTTTTTTCAAAACACTTTATACTTGATTAACCCCACAGCAGAAGTCCAGATGAAACCTAGGCAAACCCGGGTAAGGATGTTCTTAGGAAGTAAAAAAGATTTTATAGTCAATGAGATTTTTTTTCACAGAACAAATTATCCTGTGCTTTCCTTTTACGTCTGACATTTGTGAGCAAAGTTAGGCTTCGTACTCCTCAGTGAAGGTTTAATTTTTCTTAAACCTAGAAAAGCATATGTCTTTTTAGAACTAAAGGAGCATGGGCACACCGCACAGAGTCTGCCCTGACCTACAAATCACGTTGTGGTTCACCCTGTGGCACATTGGCCACGCTGCCTGCACGTGGGCGTTAACACACCCTTCTGCCAACAACCTGGAGATTTCCTTTTCACTCACCACCAGGAAACTGCCAGGGCAAATAACATTTTTTGTTCACCTATCACCAGGTTAGTCAGTAGATGAGATAGCTGGGTATTGTGAGCACTGTCTTGTTTATCTATTCCTTTATTCTTATAGAGAAAGAAAAATCTGTTTGTATAAGCTGGAAGAAATCAGACAATGGCAACAATACATAAAAGAATCTTAGGAGTTTTTTTTTTGCTAAAAGTAACATAAAACTGGAAATACAAGATGAAAAAAATTGCTATAGAAAAGACAATAACCTTGATTTAGGCATTAACGTGAATGAAACACACAAGATCACTGACAGGATTCTGCTAGCTGTCAGAGCCGATGCAGTCTGGAATATGGGGGAGGAAATAATATAAAGTTCATCTAATAGGGTAGCCAGTTAGAAAAATCCCTTTCACTTTCTGTGAAAACTTGACAGTACAATAGTTTCTGATGAAAACTTATGAAAACAAGTCAATTATTCTACCTCTGAGTATCCGAACAAAAAGTCCTAACAGGTAGATAATGTATTTTAATAGTTAGCTTTGTACATCTACTCTCATGAAAAACACTAGGTCAAGTTTGTTAATAGTTGTTTTTTCCTATGAGTTAGTGACGTTAAAGCTGTTCCTTGATGGAAAAGGACAAATAGAGAAAAGGAAGTAAATAGATCCTGCACTAAGTGAGGAGGGTCCAATTCTCAGGTATTCTTTTTCTCTATTCAAAACCAAACATCAATCTCACAAAAGTGACTGATGCTCAGAAAGGATAAGAACATAGAATATATCATTATTACTCTTTAATTTATATTTGTAGTGTTAATATTGTCTCTTAAATTCTTTGGAGCCTATAAAGTAACTTCTTCAGGTATAAAGGATATATAGCAGAGAGAAACAGCAATGAAATACAAGACAAAAAAAATTATGTTAAAACAATTCAGTGTCTATTAGAAAGAAAAAGAATTATGGTGTGAAAAAAAAGACTATAGAATATATTTTCCTCAATGAATGCCTCAAGAATAACAAAGAAAAAAGTTAAATTTTGTGGGATGCTTCATACCAGTATTGAGGTTGGAAGAAATTCTGCTTCCAAGTACTTATTACTTTAAAGGTGTGAGTGTAGTGGCAGTTGTACTTGTAGCACAGGTTAAATATTGTCAATAGTGTGACAAAATCATTGTGCTTATTGTACATACTATAAAACATGGGCATAGTTTTTTTGATTAGCTCATTTTGCCAATACCATTTGATAATAAAAATAAAAAGAAGAATTTCTAAAATAAAGAAGACTTAAATACTTAATCTATAAAAATAATGTTTTTTTCTATTAGTACCTATAAGTCTATATACATATTTCTTCAGTTATACTCTATCTTCTGGCAAATAAATGGGATTTTGAAATTATAAGGGTCTAAAATTACACCTGTTTTCTCCATTATACAGTTTAAAATGAAAATGAGTTTAAAACAAAGCAAGTTAATAAACAAAATCAGGTATAGGGGATCTACTGTTCAAAATAAAAATATCTCACTCAGCATATTTTTATACTCGTTTGTCTTCAAATATAGAGTTTTGTGACCAAGATTGGCACTTTGTAATGCATTAGTTTATGTCTGAAATAGAACTTTGCCAGGGTGTCACCTCACAGTTTGTATATAGTATATTATGCTGACAGATGATAAATTATATTCATGAAAATTGCTGTTATTGGTGTGGGCAAATCATATCCATTTTCATAGGACCCATACTCATTTGCATTCCATTTGGAACTCTTTTATCAGTTAAAGGCAATAAAAATTTAATTTACAGCTTGAAAATATATTGATATATATTGATTTAAATCAATTAAATAATATTTTAAATCAATAATTGCATTGGGAAATCTGTTATTTTTTTAATGTCTCCTTTTTTTTTTTTTATTTTCTTGTTATGCATGAGCTTACTTGGGAATTAACTCTTCTTAGTTTAAAAATGGACATCATTAAATAAAAGTACCAGGTATGCTGTCATAAACCATGTTTCAGCATTACATTATGAAACATAGATTTGTGTATGAAAGATGCAAAACTTACAACGTAAGTACTCAGGAGATATTGGATCGTGAGTAAATGACTTAATGAAATCTAGTTTGTAAAACACCTGCCTAGTCTATAATATGCAATTGAGGAACAGTAATATAATTTCAAAATACAGAATCAGTGAAAACCTGTACATTTAAAGTAATTAGAGTAAACTGGAATCAGGCCCTATATACTTCTGGTGAAAATGTCAGGGAGGACAGAACTAGTTCTGACAGGTCTTTCGCAATAATTTTGCCTGAACAACTGAGACCTAAAGTATGTTGTGGTTACCCTAGAAGTATCACTATGGAAATGACAACTCAGGAGAAAATGTGCCATGTGAATTGTAGGATAATTCTGCAAAACATATTAGCATTGCAAACATCACAATGTCAACGTTTTTTAATGGATGCTTTATCTACTAATTATTCTGCTTTTCTGGTTTCTGCTTTCATATATATTTTTCCCTCATAACCTTCTTCCAGAGCTCTTGGAAACAGCTAAGAAACTAATGGAAAATCATTCCAGTCTGTGTTACGTAACAGAATAAATATTGATGAACTATCTGTGAGATAAAATGTACTGTGGTAGAAATTCTGCTGCTGAGGACACCTTGCCCTCCTTACTATACTGATGTTACCTTGTTTGATTATTTTTTTTTAATGGTTAATTCTTTAACAGGTATTAATGAAGGAACTTTGAAAAGTTATGAAGAATACAAGTTAATGTAAAACATATAACCAGATATTTATATGAAATTTTACTACAAGATGTGAAACTAGAATTTTTTTGACTCGTTCAACAGGTATGTATCAGTAGAATAGCTCAGAACCAGAAATAACCTGGAAACTTCACAGACAATGACACAGAATCATCAAAGTTTTCAGTTAGGTACTTTCTGATTTTTATCTCTGTTATGAAAGCATATAACTCTGTGGTTTTCTTTTTCACTTTACACTAGACTGCTGACAATTAGGAAATTGATAACTAGTAGTCTAATACAACAGTTTATCTTAGCCTGGCTGAAAACTTTCTTCTATATGTCCCAAAATTTATAGCATCAATCTTCACTCATAAGTGAACCAGCAAGAAAATCCATCTGAATATGAAAAATATCCACCCAGATGTTATCTAATTAAAATGATGGTAAAAACATGAACTCATTATTTAATGTTCACCATGTCCTGAGAATGCTAAAATAAAGAAGTGCTTAAAATAGGCTGTTTATTCCACAACAATTCTGATGATCTTGTTTATGCAATAAACCATTTTTCTTTGTGCCCAAGGTAACTGTCACCCCATAAATTCAAAAGTTGCTTCCTAGTCCTATCAGATGTCACCTTTTTTAATGTTACATGAAAATTTGTTTGGTATTCAAGCAAAATATTCTGAACAGGCATGGTGGCTTGACATTGGCTGGGTGCCGTTGCCTACCTAATCTACCCTATCACTACCCTCCTCAGCTGGACAAGGAAATCTGACAGGGTCATGGGTTAAGGACAGGGAGACATAACTCACTGGTTATTGACATGGGCAAAATACATTCAGTTTGAGGAAAAAATTTGAATTTATTACCGATCAAATCAGAGTAATGAGAGATGTAATCAAATTTTAGAACACCTTCCATCCACTCTTCCGAGATAAATTCCCTTTTTTCTCAGCAGCAGGGGGATGGAGAATAGTGGTTTTGGTTAGTTCATCACATGCTGCCACTCCTCCTGGGGAGGACTCAGGACTCCTCAAACTCTTCTCCTGCTCCAATAAGGGTTCCTTCCCACAGCAGACAATCTTCCATTAACTACTCCAGTGTGAGTTGTCCCCACAGGCTGCAGTTCCTGATGAATTGCTCTGGCGTGGATGCCTCCCACCAGGTGCAGTCCTTCAGGAACAGGCCAGTGTGGGTCCCCCATGAGGTCACACGTGCTGCCATCAAACCTGCTCCACCAGGCCAGAAGTCCTGCTCCAGTGCAGGGTTCAGAATTGCCTTCAGGGTCAGAATTGCCTTCAGGCATTTCCCTGCCTTGGCATGGGCCCTCCAGGGGCTGAAGAGGATCTCTGTTCCATGGTGGGACTCCATGGACTGCAGGAGCACAGCTGTCTCACCATGGGCTGCACCACAGGCTGCAGGGCAATCTCAGCTGCAGTGCTTGGAACACCTCCTGCCCCTCCTTTTTCACTGACCTCAGGGTCTTTAGAGATGTTTCTTCCACATATTCTCACTCCTATCTCCAGCTGCTATTTTGCAGCAGTTTTTTTTACTCTTAAATATGTTATTGTCCAGACACTATGTCCATTGCTGATGGGCTTACCTTGGCCAGTGGTGGGTCCACCTTGGAGCTGGGTGGCAATGGCTCTGTTGGACATGGGGAAAGCTTCTGGCAGCTTCTCATAGAAGCCACCCCTGCAGCCCTCCCACTACCAAATTCTTTCCACACAAATGCAGTGTCATGGGAAATCTCTTGTATTTGCCTGCCTGTCTGAACCATATTTTCTGTAAATTTAGCTACATAATACAAATGCCTCCTAAATAATTACATACAAATTTGATTCTATCACCTCCTATTTTGTAAAACCTAGTCCTCTGTTTTACATCCTTCCAAGTCACATACACATCTAAGAGCAATTTTGTTACATATTAAATGTTAACTATTATTAGAGAGAAAAGGTTTGTAACCGTGAATATGGGTGTGAACGGTTAATGTATTAGAAATATTGAATATTTGTAAATAGTTGTATGTCCATGACTGACTTATTTAACAGCATTACAGCATTACATCTTTAATACTCAGCTGTAGTAGAACAGAGATATACACAGCCTGACAATTTACTCTACATAGTGTGTCAGATAATTTTCTTGCTACATCTTCCTTCACAAAAAGGATATTTGCTGGGTCATGTTATCATTTGTTTTACATTCATTTTCAGGCGATCCACACTGGCATCCTAAACAAGAAGACCCATCATTCCATCTTAGGATGATGTTCGGAAGTGTGTGAGGAGCTTTAATGTTCCCCAGGGTCATTTAGCTCTGTAACAACCTAACAGATTAATATAGGGTCATTCATTAATGTGACAGAATCAAAGACTGAAACCATAGATAAGAGGGTAAGTGAGCTGGGGTTGTTTAGCCTGGAGGAAAGGAGGCTCAGGGAAGATCTTACCAGCCTCTACAGCTACCAGAAAGGAGACTGTTGACAAGTGTGAGTCAGATTCTTCTCCCAGGCAACCAGTGACAGGACAAGAGGAAATGGCTTCAAGTTTTACCGGGAGAAATTCAGGTTGGACATCAGGAAGAATTGCTAAATTGAATGTGTGGTTAAGCATTGTAGCAGGCTGACCAGAGAAGTGACAGAGTCACCATTCCTGGAAGTATTAATCCGCTTGATGGACCTTGGACTCAATCACCTTGGAGGTTCTTTCCAACCTTAATGACTCTATAACTGTTTGACTTCACAAAGGATGGTATTTTCCTTTATTTCTTCCTTTCCTTCAATTCAATTTGATAATATCAGGATAGAAGATCATTTCAGTTAATATTTTTTAGTACTGTTGTTACGTCTGTTGGGTCAGTTACCTAATAATGGTCCTGAACTGACATAGAATAAAGTGACATAGCCTGTGCTGATATAAACTAATATTTCCTCAATTACTTCAACAGAGTTATGATAATTTAAAACAATTGAGATATTTCCTTATTGTTTTAGAAGGCCAATGAGGGTTCTTATCTCTGAAATCAGTTCTTAAATATGGGAAGGCATACGATGCTTTCAGACATCACGATCTTTCTTTGCTATGACTTATAAAAGCTTTTCAGCTTTCACCTCCTTGTGATCACTATTGTATTTCATTATTATTTATGAACCATACAACACCACAGAATTAAGTTCTTAGGAGGAATCACTTCCGTTACTGGGAACATCAACAGGTAAAATCTACCTGTGCCCCCTTTGCCCTTGTTTTTAGTGGTCTGTGACAGAATGTGCACTAATGCCACAGTTTGTTCTTACTTTGTTTTCTAGTTAGTTTCCTAGCACCTTAAAAAAGGTTCTCCAGCTCCTAATGGCATTTTTTTCCCCATTTGGGCACAGGAGTTAATCATCTTTGTCATCTTTTAACATCATCATTCGTATTCTTAATGCAGGTAGATATTGTCTCAGACCTTAGTAACAGGTCTGAGAGAGTAACAGAGTGGCCTGAGATAAGCTTGTAAGATAGAAGCCAGCCTGTACTCTATTGTGCTGTAGAAATTATTTCATATTCACACATGGCATCCAAGTTTACTCAGCCTTGGTTATCATACTATCACTGTATTTTCATGGCTTGTTCTATCATTCCATGCTCATACTCAGGAATCCTTGCTTCACACTACAGCTAATTAATATGAAACCTAATCATGTGTAGGAATTTTTGAAAACTTTCTACTGTGTTAATCTGAAAGAATCAAATTATACAAATGAATTTGCAGAGTAGTTAAAATTTTGAACTTTGTCCTTCAAATTATGTGGATAAGTTTGTAAGTTTTATGATATCTTGAATTACTTGAAAATGTTGTGGTTTAGAATATACCAGCAATGAAAATGCTTTTTTGTTGCTTTTATTTATGGTATAATATCCTACTTTTATGTAGCAATGTGGAGCAATTTTAAAGAAGTGTTCAATGATGTCCTATTCAAGTTATCAATTTGTGCCCAAGTAATCCTTTGAAATAATTTTAAAGAATTTTGTCTTTCTGAAGTCTGTAATATTGAAACTTTCTTAGTGTGGAAGATCACTAAGGTTATATTAATATATAAATTTATAAAATACATATGTACAGCTTCCAGACCTATTCTATTTTTCAAACAAATATCTCAACATTTATTTTGCATATAATACGCTATAAATAATGTTAAAATATACATATATATGTTGTGTGTATACACATATACATATTGATGAGAGGCCTTCTGCTCCACTTCTATGAACAGGACAAATGCAGTTAGGCAAAGAATTTCTGAACTGTGTTAGCCATTAAATCATATTGACTGCAATTACTGATACTCCCAGCAACTTTCTGCTGCCACATAGTTTGTTCTAGTGAGCCTTGGGGAGACACCATTGTAGCGTGTTTCATGAACAAACAACACTATTTGACATAAGGCAGGTTCAGAAACTAATCACCAAATGACAAGTTTTCCATGCCAAAACTTTGGAATCAGTCAGGCCCTAGTAGATTTCCCTCTGGGCTGCAAAGATCCATTTCTTCTGTCTCCCAATTCCCACGACCTAATTACTGAGAATATTACAAACTTGCTGCCAGGCAACTCTGAACACTGCTTTCTGTCTTAAACCATAACAAATATATGGTCCTTAGTACAGCTGTATGAAGAGAGGAATGGGAAGGTTACAAAATGGAGGGAAAAAGAAAAGATTCAAAAAATACAGTTTTTAGCTACCATAGATAATTTTTTTCAAGTCAAAGGGGAGAAGGTGGCAGGTAAAACCTGAAGGATCTCAGTTTGAGAATGGGATTTGGGCACCTTTCCTCAAGAGAGGGGAAAAAAAGAGAGTTTTATAATTTTCATTATTAGAACTGATATATCAGTCAATATTCTATATAATTGTGTTTAAAATTCTTTCATGAAATTAAATGAAGAAGTATGAAGAACAGAAAAACCCACACTGAGAAAATATTAAGTAAAGGAAGTAATTCCAGAATTAGACTGTGTTTTTACCTGAAAATAGAGAAGTTTTAAACATGTAGGCATGTAAAACTACTTATGTTTAAAACATATTGCAAAAATAAACAGAATTACTATTGACAGGATAACATCATTGGTAAAAGGAGTTGACAGATCTTTAATTTAAATGTGAACCTAGCATAGCTGGATTCCCATTTCTTAAAATTGCACATGCATTTCAATTTTTTGGGTAAACAAATAGTCAAATATGTGACATGAATTGCCAGAAAATACTTTTATCCTTCATGGACTTGAAATTCTTGGGAACTTTTTCTACATGAGACCCATACTGTTATTTGGTTAAAAACATTTTTGTTGAGTAGACAGAGTGAGTATAACTCAAATTATCAGGTAATATAAATTTTCAGGGTGCTCTGTGTACCTACAGTAATTCTGTACCTGCAGTAGTGCACTTCCCATTTGTAAGGTACATTTTTAAGGCAACATCACACTGTGATGGGTGGATACTGCCAGGGGTACAGTCTTGAAAATTAGCCAATATTTTTGGATGTTACGTGATGGTTTCCTTTCTATCCTATTATGTTGGAACAAAATCACTTTCAAAGCTTCACATTTGAAAAGCAGGGAAAAAGAAGACAAAGAAAAAGACAAAAGAACAACCTCTGGAATTTGCCACCATTTGCTTGCACAATTATATATTAATGATGTCATAGATGCACATACACAGTCAAGCAGTGAAAGGAATTTATTGACCATTGCTACCTATCTATTTGCAAAATGAATTCCAGCCATCACTTCCTTAATGGGATACACAATGAGGCACGACAGAGAAGTTATGCATCTCAAGAGCCGCCACATTTAATGAATCCTCTATGAATGTTATGATATTCATATTTTCCTTAATTTCTTGACATTGTTATTTTCTTGCACATGCATAAAAATAATCCAATCCAGGTCCTATAGCATTCAACGATTATACTAAAATAGCAATGCTGTAGTCCTTGAACTTGATTTTCCCTGGAACAGGATTTAACACCTGGATCATACATGATTTTTCTTACTGAATATTAGTAATCAATTTGAACTAAGTTATATTTTTCAACAGTGTAGCTTTATAGGACCACCACCACAATACTTCATCTAATTCTGTCCATCCCAATGATTCCACTTCTCATTGTTAGTTAATTCTAGCATCCACTCTTGTTCCCAAATTTCTGACTCTTTTTTTTATTTCTAAAATCTTGTGACTAAATTGCATTGTCTTCCTTTTTTTGCAGTCATTCTTTCTTCTTTTGTGTGCCCATGCCAGTCTAGCACTAATTCTTCATTCTGTTTGCTATTTTTAATGTCTTAAGTTTGTTTTATCCTTTTTCATCCTAGTCTATCAATGACCTTGCCATTGTGACAGCTTGAAACTTAATTTGACAGCTTGTTGGTCATCCTAACTTTTTTGGTTCTTTTTCTTTGATTGGTAGGTTTTTTTTGTGAGTTTGCATAATTTCTTTTTTCCTTTTGTGAACTCTCCCTGTTAGTCTTACTTATCACTTATGCTACCATCTTTGTCTTATCTCAGATTTTCCATATCATGTCCTTTCCCAGCCAAAAAAACCTTTTGGATGCATGAAGGCAACAGCTGCTTGCAAAATTCTTGAATAGATCTTATTTCTGGAGGACACATTGCAGCTTCTGTAGATTCTCTTGTATCCTCTGTCTGGAGCCTTCCATCTGAAGAAAATTTCAGATGGCCCACAGAGGCCGGATGATTAGTATATCAGCAATGATTCTAATTTAGGAGATTATAGGCCTGTTAATTATATTTTATCTAAATTTAAAATGTGTTGATCTGATTTTCAAAAGCCAAGTGTTAAATGTCACTTGATAAGGAATATCAGAAGTGTTTATGATGTTTTTTAGAGTCCCTTTATTCCCACATTGTTTAGTTTCAGGCAAATAACCGGAAATGATTATAAATGAGTCATACCTTTGTGGCAAGTAATATAGAAAAAATAGGATGGCTATACAGGTTTAGCTCAAAGGTACATCTAATCCAACCTTTTCCCTCATAATAGCCAAAAGCAGAGACAGAGAAGAAAGCACAAAACTATAAAAATATGTAGCAATATTTCCTCTGGATACTTTCTTAGTCTCATTGGATTACAGATTCCTGAGCTGGAAGTGCTGTATGCATATTAATGCACTTTCTCTTATCCACCACCTGAAGCTAAAAACTTTTGAATCCACACATGATTCTTAATACAAGTTCTATTACTCAGTACATTCTGCAAAGAATGGCTGCTTTTTACTTGTTTTTGTATTCATGTGAATTATAAAGAGGAATTTACTGATATCAAAAGGAGTGATTTCTATGTTGCTTATAGAAATGAGTACTCTCTTGTTTTTAGGTAGGCTTGAATTCAATGACTGGCTTTAAAGATTTGCCATTATTGTTTCAATACAGTGGAACAATAAGTCCTAACCAGAATCACCAATACAGAGAAAGGTTTTATGGAGCGTTTCTGGGTCAATGTCATATTTATTAAAAGTAAATATTGAAAAATTTAAAAGATAGACAAATGCACTTCATGGATGGTATCAATGATAAACAATGTTAATGATTCATACAAATCCTAGATATAGCACAGAAATACTTCAAGACAAGTGGAATTTCTCTATTTCCAATCTATCATAGACATATTACTGCATAATTAATCTTTATTTAACAATATTAATAATTAATTTATCTTCTTGCATTCTGGTCCTTTTTTCAATAAGAACAAACACTTCAAAAAAAAAGGAACATCGTCAACATGTACTACTTACTGTGTAAGTTGTTACATTCACATTTATAGGTTTTGATTTTAGGTGGTGTCATGGTACAAAGTTGTGTCCTAGAAAATTAGAATTATTAAAACTATTACCTTGACATCAACTTCCCAGAAGGTAAGTGACAGGTTAAATGATAATATCTAAACTTGGAAAATATAAGCAAGACTGCTAACTTTTGAATGCATATTTTTAGTTAAAAAAGTAGCGTGCAAACTCAGTATTGCCATTGGTAATAAGAGTTTTTACTAACTTTGCAGAGCCTCAGGCTGGGCTGTGAGTCTTACCTTTTCTGGACTCGACCTGCTTGGAGCTTTGTTTTAATCAGTTAAGCTGAAAGAGCAATTATCTAATGACCAAGAGGCTATTAATTAATTTTTGTTTACTTTGGCTCTACATGAGTCTGTGTTACAATGTTGTTAGCAAATTCTACATGGATAGGAACATCACTTAGTTATTCTGTGGAGAATGTGTGATTCATGCCCCCATAATAATCATGAAGCATCTAAGAGTACAGGACTGGGGTGAGAGCAGAGGCCTTTAGAGTATGTACACAATATTAGACTTATTAAACATATCAACAGCTCCTCTGTTAATAATACAAACTTAGAAGCTGAGCAAAACAGATTTTTGTTGTAACAGAAAGAAGCAAGCGTATCCAACATATGCACTGGACACACTATTTGCCAAAGTCATATGTAACACAGAGATACACAAGAGTAATCAAAGAGCAAAGGATAAAGTCTGTTAGAAAACAGACAGAAATGGTCCCAAGTAGACCCTAGAGTGAGGACAAAACCTGTCACTTTCAAGAATGTGTTTTTCCTGACAAAGAAAAGGAAGACAACCCCTTAATTAACATCTCATCCCTCGGATCCTGAGAGAATGCCAACAGCTTATCACAACACCTCAGAACCCATGCTAGAAGAATTGGCTTGGGATCTCTGAGAATATTGGGAAATGACCATGAAAGCATCCTTGCTCTGGCAGATTTGGCTGCTGATGCTCATTGCCAAGCTAAAGATGGGGCAGTGTTGTCTTTGAAAGAACAATCTAGCAGCGGAGTCAGTGGAGGCTCCCAGACAGCCAGCAGGGAGACTCAGGCTGGTTATAGACTCTTCTGTCCATGCCAGCTGCTTTCTCCTGAGCTGCTCCTGGGTTCTCACCAGCCTGCCTGGGCCACTGATCTCATTTATCCAGGCTGGGACCCTGGGCTGTGGGCTGCAGTCCTGGCCTGGCCTCGCCTCACCTTGGCACCAGCAGCCTGGTGCACTCATCTGATGCTGGCCATCGTCTCTGAACCTGGCAAAGGAAGAACAAGTCCAGCTTTCATAGGGGTTTGGTGGTTTTTGTTCTGTTCTTTTTTTTTTTTTTTTTTTTTTTTTTTTTTTTTTTTTTTTTCCCCTTAAGATGTAGCAGCTGCTAACGTAGCTTTGCTAATAAGGGTTTTTTTTGCACTAATTAGAAAATTTGGGCTGTGATTATGTGTACCAACATAAACGAATTAACAGTAATAGACATTTGTGTGTTGTTCACACTATTAAAATTTGACTATTTTTTCTTTTTCACCCTAGAACTGTCCTAGAATTACCAGATTCCTATTTCATTCAAGCACCAGCTGCACAGAGGCTTTCAGGGGTAGCACTTATCAGCATGAGGCTGCTGCTTATCAAGTGTCTCTGATACTGACAAAACATACATTGTAAAACAATAATATGCCTCAGACTTTTAAGTAAACCTAGTGTCACCTGACTTACCTAAGCCAAACTCTTTCTTCTATAGTCATATTCCTGAATTTTTCATGTCTAAAGCAAAAAACTTGATTATTCATTTGAAAAGAAAGTCATATCCTAATTTACTCTGTTTTTTCCCTTTAGCTACAAAGAAGACCCTGATTTAGACTCTGCATATTAGCTTTGCCAATGCTTACTCTTTTCAACTTTATAAGTGGTGTCCCTCATAATACTTCTGGAGAAATTCTCACACAAGAATTATTTGCCATGGTTTCTAAATCTCAAAACAATGCTCATTTTGCCAGATTTTTCCTATTACTGCAAGCATTGCTGTGCTGAACCACTGTTACCTTGATTATGCTTGCATAAAAGCTTTAGTAAAACACAGATATATTTAACCATTCATAATACAATTATGAACAATACAATTAAAGCAATCTGTCATTTGTTGCTGCATGACACACTTCCCCCTCATGGTCTTGTTTTTAGCAGTCATATTGAAATATATACACAGACACAACTAATCCTTAGCTATCAATTTTCAGGTGATTTAAGAAAAGTGTATGGTAAGAAAGAAATTTAGCTGAAGTGACAATTTTCACCTATAGCAATCTCTTTAAATACAAACTTTGACAGTTGCACATTGGTTGTTGTTTTCCCTTAACCCATATGAGGAATTTTTAGCTCCCTCACTTAGTCACTTGGCCTTCTAACTCTAGTGGATGCCATTTCTTCCAATCAATCCTCAATCCCCAAGATACTATGATGTAGGCATCATAGTAATAAAAACAATTACATTTATTTTTCATTTCCAGAGAGATTGAAAATTGCACAACTTGTATCTAGAAATGTTATTAAATATTTAAAACTTAAAGCACATAATTGTTTTTAATAATTTCACTGTTTTTTTCTTTTAATAGAAATGCAAAGAGAATTTTTTTTGTTTATGTTGTTCAGAAGACATCCCTCTAGGAATACAGTTTTCCTAGCTAAAAATATGTGGGGAAAGCACAACCAAGATATTCATTATGAGTACATCTCCCCCTGCTGCAAATCAAACTGTAAGATCATTTTTTCTGTAGATGCCAGTTAAACTTAATGAACTGCATAAATTAATAAGGAAATGTAGCAGTGAAATTAACTAGCATCATACATTTAGAAAACAATACTATATTGTTTCAATTGCAAACTAAATCTGTTTTTCCTGTTCTTTGCTTCATTGCAAATAAATGTATTTAGAAATAAATATTTTATAACAAAAGAATTTCCAGCCTACTTATTAAAATTATTATTGCATAGTTTTGCACAAAACACTGTCTTATCATTCCAGTTCCCTGCCAGATATGAGTAGAGAAAACAGGGCAAGGAAAACACAAAAGGAAAGAGGGATGGCAATAAAAACCTTCCTGAAACTCCTGTTCCACCTTTCTGAGTGGGCACTGGATTTTCATACAAAGAATTCCAAGAAGAAACTATATAGGGTAAGGGATATACAGCAAACTACCATCATTGCACTTGTGCTACTTTGGCCTCCATTTAGTCATTTAATTTTTAGTATGAAAAATGACTTCTTTTTTTACAGATTACCAAAATGTATGAATAAGCAAATGTAGGCTGGGAAGTTACATATATTTAGTGAAATCATTGCCACTTGAGTTGAACTATTTTTGATTGATGCCATCAGATATTTTTATTAATGTCATCCTTGATACTGTTTATTAATGTCAGCCTTGATATTGTTGATACTTATTTTGGGCTATTTTCCTAACTCTAATTCCAGCTCTGAATTATCTGCCCAACTATTAACATTAACTGAGAGATCATTCTGTATAGTATTCAGCGTCTATGGGCTCTATGAATGGTCACAAGAGCAGTGTCTAAAGATGCTGTTTAAAATCCAATTGGCAAGGTGTTGCAGAGCAAAGGTAACACCTTTTCCAAGAGCTTAAATGTGTGGACACCCGAGAGGGACATCAGCTCACTCTGAAATAGTCACTGGATTATTGCATTGCTTCTTGAAACTCTTACACATGCACAGCCTCTCACAGGTACAGCAACTTTGTACAGTCTGATACTAACCTAGATCATCTGCTGCAAATTCTTCAGTGCTTGTGTTATCTGCATAAAATATCCTTTGGTTTGTTTTGATTATAAAGAGGAAAAACAAATAAGAAGAAACCAGAAAGACTCTATTTAACACAATGTATTTTCTCCCTTGGTCAGATTTAGCACCAACGTTTCCTAGGGCATTCTTCCTCTGAAAGAACATTGTTGCCACGTGTTTTTGTGGTGATGTGTACTACTATGGCAATATCTCTGAAAGCACTAGAAACATTGTATTGCATGCTATGCAGCAAATAAATTCAAGCTATAGAAACTGGAAATCTCTTATAGCATTGGGTCTACTTTTAGTATAAATTATATTTGTGTATATAACAAATAAACATACAGTACATATATATTTAAATGTTTTTCCATTGAAGTCATTATGGATTTTCTCTAAACATGTTCTCATACTTAGTGGAATTTTGGTGGGACTACTTCACCACACAGAATGAAAAAATGTAAAAGCCTTGATAGTTTAAAGGCTATATGTTAGAAAAGGGCTGTAAAACTACACAGAACTTTACTCACAATACTGAATATCATGTGATGAAATGTTTGTACTTAGAATGAAGCATTGGCTGAACTATATAGTCTGCAGCAGAGGTCGTTAGTTAAAAAAAAAAAAATCACATAAAAGAAAGATGGTCTTCTCTTGCATTGAAATTGTATAATCTGGGGGAAAATAACCCAAAGCACTAAAAATCTCGTCCCCTTTGGCTTGGGAAACGGAAACAAAAAGGCTTCAGCTAAAAAGTTTTTGCAAATATATAGGAATTTCATTTCATTCTCCATTTCAATGGTCCAGGAGAACCAAGGAGATTTGGAGCTCCCAGATAAACTTAAGACCTTTAGATACAATTTTTTTGCAGTGGGAAAAATATGTTCTTTCATTTTTATATTTTTTTTTGAGAAGCATTTAGAAGTTTATTTAGAGATGAGTTGCACAGTGATTGTTATTATCCAAGTATGTAGAAAGCAGAAGCTTGAATTTAAAAAATAAATATAAATACAGATGGGTAAGACAAAAGAAAAATTTATTACATCCATGATACAAATTAGGAGCTTAGTCAGTGAGGATGAAGAAGTAACCCAGGAGTTGAAGGCTATGCATAATAAAACCAGAAAGATAATTCAATATTTTCCTAATATCATTTAATGCTAATTCACAAAACTTTTAGAAGATAATGATTAAGTTGCATATTTGAGACATTTTTGGTTTATAGTTTTATGTTTATGCTACTGAAATGTGAAGAATTTCTATGATATGACATAGATTACATAATACTGCTTTATAACCACACATATTGTTGTTTGATTTTAAATCTTTACCCTCTTTGCACAACAAAATTAAAAAACCACAACCTTTTGATTATCTTGAAAATTTACAGCTTCTAGCAAAATGCATCCTTATCTATTTCAATAAGACTATTAATTATTTAATAGTCTTTCAGCTGGAAATATTTTCAGGAAAAATTATGAAGATGTAAATAGACTGAGAGCTAAAATTTCATTATCTCATGAAATATAGAAGAAATGCTTTTCTTTCAGGGTTTCCTAGTCTGGAATCCTAGTCCTTGGATTTTTACCTGTCAAATATTAAAAAATGCTTCAGTTTGCCTACTATTGTAATTTTATGGTATGGTTACAGATGAAAGTTATTGCTTTGTTTTTGCTAATGTTTACAAATTGAGCAGCATGTACTTTTCCTTACACAGGAAAGTACAAATAAAGGTAATTTTTAATCACATAACTGTGCTTCCATTTGCTTCCCTGTATTTATATAATGATTACATCATTATTCACATCATGGTCTTAGGTTCAGAAGGAAGCAAATAAGCATGAAAATCACAGCAACATGTTTTGACTCATTGTTTTTAGGAAGAGTACATTTTGTTTTATTTGGTCATGTGTAACAAATGTGTAGTTGGGTAGACTTACTGATTACGTTGAATTTACTGGAAATATGTTTACCTCCAACTCTCCTCTAAAGAACAAGAAACTGGACTTTCTACTACACTCCAGAGTTTGGCCATTACCACCTAACTAGGAAAAGCCAATTGCTATACTTCAGCAACAGCTTTTCCATAATGCAATGCAAGAGTCATTACTTACTGTTGTATTAGTGGGTGACCTTTTGGAACGTTCAGAATTTACAGTGCACTCTCCAACACAACAGATTTTTATATTTTTCTTTCAAAGCAAGACAGTGGAGTAAAAGTAAACATACTTCCTGAAGTTTTAAGGGTAAAGATCAAAAAAAAAAAAAAAAAAAAAAAAAAAAAACAAAAAAAAAACCAAAACCAAAGAAACCCCAAAAAATCAACCAATAATGCCAAATAGTTGCCATTTCATAGAAAATGGCTCAATTCCATTAAGAAGGAAATATCCTAATTCACAAATATACACAGTGGGTAATGTGTTAATAACAGCATTATCAGCTGATAACATGGTGCAGTTAATGTAGCTCAGCATGAGTTGATTTTACCACAAACCACTGTTTCCTTTTAAAACAGCATGAGATCTTGGGAAAAATCTCTCAGCATCTCACTGTGGGGACTTAATAAACATTAGTCACCACGGTGCAGAAACAGGGAGGAAAAAAGGTACTTTATATTTCTTCTGTTTCATGCTGTTCTATTCAACCTTGCCTAATTAATTAGTTCCTTTAAGCAGTGTATCTGATCCTGGGCTCACTGACTCTTGTGCTATCATGATGGACAATTTTCTCTAAAAGAATCCTGAAAACTCTCCTCAGCGAGTATCAGAACACTTAATGTGATATACAAAGTTGTATTTCACAAATATAAAACTACCAAATAGGACCATCTGCTTTGCATTTTAGTACTAAAATGTCAGTGAGAAAGGATGAGAAGAGGAAATGCTTTTGGTGGAGCTACATCTCTGAATCCAGAGTATTCTATATTTGAATATCCAAGTAGTCTCTGGGTTGGATGTACAAAGAACCATCCTTGGTTTTTGTTCCTTGAGTCCTAGTTAATTTCATATACTTGCAATTGAAGTGTATTTTAAGACAAAAAGAAATCTCTCTTGCTAAATAAATCCAAAAAAGCTGTTTGGTACAATGAATTTTCATTACATGTCAGAGTTGGAAAGCAAATGTAACTTCCAGTTGCATGTTAAAGATTAATAAGACAAATAAGGCTTGATCCATGATCCACTAGGCAGTTGACTACACTGGAAAACAGGGCTGTGTTTGTGTAAATACTAGCTGTGGTCCAGATACATGTTTTTGTCATATAAATCATGAGAAGCATAATGATGTGCCTTCATTAACTTAATGGTTAACACAGAAGTATAAAATGAAGCATGTATTCATAGTTTTTAATTGAACTTTATTTTATCAGAAATTCGTTTAAGTTTATATTAAGATTTAATTCTACAGACCTTATTTCTTTTTAGATGCAAGAGACCATGAAAAGATTCTGAAAATAATCTAGTGATTTATATCTATGCTGGCTGAATCTTCATTCTATTCCTTTATCATCCAACATCCAACTTCCCCTAGATTATTTTCCATCTTATGAAATTGGTAGCTATTTTTACAGTTGATCTAACTGAACAGTAAGAAAGGATTTTCCTAAGTAGTTGATACCTCTTTGCCTTTTTTTAATTACTGGAAATTCTTTATTTTGTAAACAACCATTTACCTTGCATTATTCTGCAGGGGAAAACAAAAGAAGGCACAGTACTTATTTGAAAACTGCTTCATAAAAGAGTGGTGACACTTTTCAGCCTTTGAGATATGATAAGAACAAATAATTTTGTTCTAAGATGAATCCACTCATTGCTGAAAGGAGGCAAAGTTTCAGATATTTCAGTAGTTTCTATATAATAAAGTTAATTGCTCTAAGTAAGGACTGAAAGCAGCAAGCATGTTCCTCTATCTCAACAGAATTTTCTAATGGGTTAAAATTGCAAGATCCCAAGAGAATATTTATTAACTTTAGATGAGAAGTAAACAGGCTAAGAAAATGCCTTCTGCTTTGCACAGGATGTCACACCCCTGTGAAGCTGGGAATGATGTTCACAGGTGATATGCAAAAGAATAAAAATTTTTGAGGGTATGGAAAACTGAGAAAGATGTTTAAGCATATTGGCAGCAGCAGGTGACATTATAATAAAGATTAAAGCTATATCTGATTTTACAAAAAACGTGAATTGTGAAATATTTTTCACTGCTGTCATTATTGTTGTTTTGAAATGCTAATATATCATGATTCATTATAGCAGTCTTTAGAGTTAGGACTTTATTCAGCTGGAAAAAATAAGATATTTGAATTTCTATAGTAGGTTTAATCATTTACAGTTGCTATACGGATGTATTGGTTTAATATTTAATACAAGTTTTGAGAAAAATAAAAGCTCTAGACAGACTAAATTGCATTTGCTATCAGTGAAAAGAGTAACTTACAAAAAGTATAACTTATGGATGATCTGCAAGTTAAAAATTGCTTTACTTCTCCATAAGATTATAAACTTTGGTTCTCGTCTCAGATGCTGCAGGAGAACAGCTTCCTGTGGAAAAGGATAGGGAAGGAGAAGAATGTTCTCCATCAGGAAAAGTCCACTGAAAAATGGAATTGGGATCATTTTATATATGCATGCCATATGTCACTTTCCTTATTAAGACTACTCTGCCATTTCACTCATATATCTGTTCTCAACACTGGCAAACTAATCTTCAATAGTAAATTCTGGGAATGATACTGTCACTTCTTCTCTGATTCCACTTCAGAAGTAAATGTGCATTTATGGGACAAGCAGTTTTCCAAGATGAGACAATGGACATCATCTAACATCAGCATCTTATGCAGAAACAGATATTTCAAAACCAAGACTAATAAAGTCACTTTTTAATCTCCATTTATAAATTGCTCTTGCTAGTAATAAGACCTAATGCAAAAAATTTGTATATGAACTATCATTTTTTCTAAATTCTCAGAATTTTGATAATAATCTGTTTCTTTAATTTGAGCAGAAGGAATGTGGTTTCCTTTCCATTTCTGATTCTACTTATAATTTTTTACAGAACAGTTATGCACAATAAACTAGAATTTTGCCTGAGATTTATAAAAGGTTTTGCTTATATTTTCCAGATAAATAAATATAAAAATATAAACCATAATATATAAACTTCAACCAAGAAGCATTTTATCTTATTATTTGCTTTGCTAAGTGTAAGGTTACCCCTAATGATGTGTTGAATACAAATAAATAAGGCTTTCACCTGAGCAACTGCCCTTTAACTCTGTTGCAAGGATGACTGTTTTCTGTCCTGTCAGTAGATCAGGATGGAGATATAATGCTAGCCTTTTAAAATTAATTAATATGAGCCATGGATGTGCCCTAGAGGGGTTGTTATTTCCCTTAATTATTTCTAAAATATCTTTTTATTTTCCCCACTAGGGTTAAATAAGATTTCATAACTTTTGAGCATAAAATAGATTATCAACACAGCTAATCTTAAATAAGGAGAAATTAATAATTTTTTAAAGAAAAGCAACAAAAATATATATGGACTAAGAAATGCCAAGTACAAAAGACTCTTTATTTTGCTTTGTTTTCAGCTACTTTTTGATAGAGCTTTAGAAAAACATCAAAAACTGTGGAGAAAATACTATCACAAGCCTAAGGACTATCTGAAGCAAGTTCTACATCATTACAGTTCTTTAAGATGAATGTGAAAGTTAAACTTTTAGGGATTCTTTGCTGTCTGCAGTTGCAACAATGGAGGATGTATGCTGATTGCACAAGAAGGTCCTTAGAGCAGTAGGATTAACTGATTTATTAGAATAATGCTTCAATTACAACGTCTTTTCCCATATAGATCTACAACAGTTTATAAAAACATTTCATGCACAAATGAAATTACCACATAAAGGAGGAAACAGTGTCATGACCCATCAAGGTTGTTAATGCACCACCAAGTTTCATGTCATTGGATTTCTAAGATGTCAAGATGGACTCCATGGTTTTTATCCTGAAATGTTCTTGATCTATCAGAACTATGTACATACATTGATCTGTGAGTGTTGTGCATAACCTTGTTTGAGCTAGATTTTTTTTGTGCTTTTTATTTTTTTTTATTTAAAGGGAAAATTATCAGCATCTCTTAAAACAGAGAGGAATTAAAAAAAATCAATATCAGTGCTTTTCTGCATGTTGGATAGGAGATATCTAGCTAAGTACTGATACTACTAGTTGCATCCTTTTGTAAGTAACATGCCACTATAATATTTTATTAAATAGGTACATTCTGATTAGATTTGTAGATATAAACAATGACATACAGCAGACTGTTGCTGAGTCAGGTCTCTTCAAGGGCAAAGCCATTTAAGGTTTTATTATACAAATCCAGCAAGAAAACTTATCACATAGACATTTGTTTTTTCCTTTAAGATAGTTCTTTCTGAAATTATATACATATTATGTATTCACCTTGTTACAAAATATATATACCATAATTTTATTATAATATAGTTAAAAATATCTGCTAAGTGTTCAGAGATTATCTTTGATGATGGAAAGAATTACTTCATTCTTATGCTAAGAACTTGACTCCTTCATAAATATAGAGCTATTTTCTGACACCAGTAAGGCAGACCTTCATATAATGACACACTGTGGACAAGTCTAAACTGTACTAATTTTGAAGTAAGCAATATTTTGGCATGAAGGAAATGTTTTATTTAGTGATCAGGTTCAAACTATGGAACTGTGTTTTCTTTCTTGCTTATATTTGCCCTAATCATGATATAGGTATGATGAAAAATATAGACTTGCAGGCTTTAAGCATTATTTCAATAATCAGTAATGCTATTTGAAAATCTCACTACCTTCCTTATCACCTAGGAATATAAAATTTTATATTCTGCAGCATTTCTGCACCATGTTATAGATCATCAGAAATTAAAAAACCTGATACTTTCAATGCATGTCGTTCCAAATTCCTCTTCATATTTCTACGTTCCCTCTTGGGCTTTATTTATTATTTGAGCTGCTTCTGCAGAGCTAATTCTTGTTCTGAAAGTCTTCTACACTTTAGCCTTACCTTCCCATTCTATTTCACCATGATTTCTTGTCTTATGCTATCAATATTCCTCAAAATAATCATGACAGTGCATTAAATATATTTTTCTTCATTTGACTACTTTTAACATCTCACTTAGGGTTTTCCCAAAGTCTCTGAAAGCAATGGTAAAGGCTTCCACTGAACTTTGATTTAGCTTTGTTAGGGCAATAAAAAGCTAATTTAAAAAAATTAAAAGCTACTACCTGTACAAGCTACTCTGTAAATTTACATTCAAAATATTATATAAGGAATTTATTGTTAAAGTCAGTGCTGCTGCTATCACTAGTGAAATACCATCTGCCAAGAGTCCAATACACAACTTTTATCTCTGCCTTCTCACAAGAAATTGCATTTTTCAATATATCATACATTCTGATTACATTGTTTATTAATCTCTATATATGTTTCATGTACTTTCTTATAAATTTAAAGCTGATTTTACACATCACACTGCTTGGAATAGTAAACTGGCCTTTTATTTTGTTTTAGTGTCAAGTATAAAATAGCTCAAAATGAGTATGACCAACTATGAAAAAATCCAGGGTAAATGTGATGGAAACAGTAGGATATCCTTAGTTTCATGCTTCTTGTCCAAATAATCTCATAATTTCCAGAAAGTCCCACCAACTGGCTTTTAGTGATCTGTTTTAGAACAATCCCTGTCTCAAGGCATAAGCTCTGCTTTTAACACTGGGCCTGAAAGATGCAATCATCAGGCTCTGATGACAAAGAACATGTAATAAGAAGCAGAACAAACTAAAATAATTCAGGAAATACCCATCTATAGACGACGCCAATGAAATTTTAAAAATTACCAATAGCATGTTACCAGGATAATTACTAAACCAAACAGATTTCAAAATTTTTGTCAACAGCCTCCATGACCATAAACTTATCTACAGAAAACCATATAGTTAATTGATAAGGAAATTGACAATCATATGAAACAGACTGGTTCTTTGATAAGTTAGGTCTGGTAAAGCAAATGTAGCTATATGTCCAAAAACAAAGAAGTCATTCTGCATCACTTACTAAAAAAAGACTCAGTCTTTGATGACTATTTGTGATTTAATAAAATCAGTTTTATTCCAATAAAGTACCTATTTCTTAAAAAGAGGAAGTGATATGAGTTTGCCTAAGAATATTAGTTTGTACAGAAAAACAAAGAGCAGGACTCCATCTACCTCTCTTTTCCCTTGCAACCATAGAAAACAACAAATTTAGGAATATGCATTCAGATCTCCCTGGAGATGGCCTCTGTCTCTCCAGTGTACACTAAAGGGGAAATTTAAAAATTACCCTAATCTGGAAATACTTTCTTATTTTCAGTAATTTTCTAGTTTCCCTTTTTGTTTGAAATATACTCTTGCTTTTGAAAAAAAAAAAAAAAGACAAGTATTCTATTTTTTAATACTCATGGAGAACAAAATATTATTATTATCAGTAGATAAGTTAATTATTTTGCTTTAGCCTCCAGGTATCTTAAAGTTCATGGCTGTTTTATCTTTATAGTTGCCTGTGCCATTGTGCCTTCCAAAGTAACACACACAAACTGTGAACATATTTTTGAATAGGGTAGTGCAATGTGAAATCTTATGATCCAGAAATATTTCCCTGAGATAATTTTCTTGCTTTTTGACAGTTCTTACTCAGAGAGGTGAGAACACTTAAATAAAAGCTACCTGCTGATCTCTAGTATTAAGCTGAATTTCTTCTTACATGCTTGTGTTTCACTCAGTTAATTGTTTTCTGCTAAGATGAGTGAGATGAAGTTACTTTAACATTCCCCAAAATAAAATGCCTACACATAAAAGGAAACTTGCATGGTTGATGAAAGTTCTCTTAAATTTCTGTAGAGTTACAAAGCTCAGCAGAAACTATTCACTGAGTTTGCAGAAAGAGAAAAATCATTCCTATAGTTGCAAGTTTCTGAAGTAAAAACTTCCCAGCAAATAGTGAGAACCAAGCCTGCAGGAACAAACAAGCAGATTGCTAAGCTTGTAACCATGTTATTTAATAAATCTGTTAAAGCAACTTGTTACTTCAGACAGCTGGTTATGTGGAGAAGGATTGCATATGTGGATGAGATCACACCATTCACACTACCTAAAATCCCCTCAGTTCACACCACCTAAAATCTCCAGAGCACAGTAAAATGATTGAGTTATGTAGCACTTTCACTTCTCTAGGAGGCTATATTTATCAAAGCAGTTCAACTCTAGTAACTGAGGGAGCAGTGTGGTCTAAGATAGTGTCACTACAAGTCTGATACTTGGAACCACCTTACTGTCTCTTAGTGCACTCACTGCCTCTCCTCAGAGATGCTCATTGGCTCTTATCTGACGTGTCATACCAGGTGAAGGGCAGACCGATAAACTTCAGGAAGGACGATTTATCTTATAAGACAGTGCTGCCTCAGTACCATCCTGAAGCTTAATAAAACCATATTGTTCCTCATGTATCCCAGAGTAGAGACCATATCCTCTTTCACACATTATTTATTAGCTTCACAAAATGAATATTTTTACCCTTTTCCATGATGGACTCTCCATTCTCCTGGGCACCTTATTAATTTTCGTAGCTCTTGGTATCTAGTTGGAGCTTGTATGTCTCAAACATGTAAAAATATCTGACTAATGTTCCAACCCCTATCTGTTACAGCTTCTCATTTGAGCAGATCCAGTTGTTTCAGATATTTTTTTGGTTTTCAAGAAAAGAACCGACAACTACATGTTTTCCTTTTTTCTTCTGTATGGGCTGGGCTACAGAGAAAATGTAGCAAGATTATAAATTAGAAACTGTATTAAGCAGTCAAAAAACACAGCATAAATTCAACATCAAACCTATTTTTATTACCTCTATTTTGATAAAGAAAAAAATTAATAAAAATAATGAAGGTCTTATGCAATGATTCACTACATAATTTTCAGGTCAAACACCCAAACAGCAAAAACTGTAAGAAAGAAGAAAATGTACTGCTATCCATAGCTGTTAAAAAAATTAGATACAGAAATATGAACTACAGGTAGGGTTGCATCTTGGCAGTGTGCTTAAGTGGGTGGAAGATACCTTTAGATACTTTCAGAGCAAAAGTGTTTTTTCATATAATATTTTGTGGGAAAGAAGCACCTGATATTACTATTATTATTATTATTATTATTATTATTATTATTATTATTATTATGTGATTATCTGTAGAATTTACCTAATTGAATTTTCTAAGACATCAGTTTATCAAGTCTGGGTATTATAGATTATGTTGTCCATATTTTACTTTCATTTTAGCTGATAGCCCTTTTAAGGTGACCTATGGCTGCTAACAACTCCTGCATTTCCATTTGTATTTCTGCAGTAGCACTATCTGTATCTCTTTTTGCAAGGTGCTTTTTGATAGCCTTTGACAATTCTCCTGACAGCTATAGCTCCCCATGTGACAGGCACAACATGTTCTGCAGGTCTGACTGGCTTCTACTCATATTTGGGTTTAAACAGTTGAGAAGCCAATCACTTATTCAGGGAAGAGGGGTCATGTTTTGCATTTCAAAATGTCTAAATAAACATGCTGTGAATGTTTTATGAACGAAACAGTCATATTTTATTTTTAGAAAAATACTAATTTCATATACTAAATACTGTTTTTAAAATATCTACTATTTTAAGGATGCAGAAAATAAAATATAATAAAAAATATCTATTGTGTTTTCATTTTTCTCATGGGCTTGCAAAAAGAACTTTTGGTTCTAACAGAGTCTTTTGATGTGAGTTTTTCTTTAGATTAATTCCAGCTTGCTTTTTTCATCCTTTGCACTGAATATGCTAATAGAATTTACTGAATACAGCTCTTTTTGTAAGTTTCTGCATTTTTCCTTTACTGTAAGCTGTAAATCAATAGTAACTGATTCCTGGGGCCAAATACGTTGACAGCAGCTTAATCAACTTGTGTCCATGTTACTTTCAATGTCACCTCTAGCCACAAGGCAGTAAATTCTTTCAGAGCATTTTTCTTTGAACTGTTCTGCTATATTTTCTCTTTGTGTGTTTTATAACATAATTCTGGCCCTTTCCCTTACAAAGTGCTTTTAGTCAGCAGTTTTAGAGAGTGCCTCTTTCCTCCCAGCCCTACTTGTCTTCTTGTATTTCCTTTATGCTTTCCCTCCTAAGAATTTGTACAAGTCCTTTTTGGCAAGACTAGTATGCTTGATATTAATAGACATTTTATGATTGCAAAAACTGTACTGAGATAAAGTACTCCCTATTTGTCCTGTATGTGTCTATCTGTGTCAGATATCTGGCTAAATTCCAGTCACAATTTCTCAAAAAGTACAACATAAAGTAAATTTTGCAAAATCATCAATTGGAACTATTACTTTGGAGAAGAAGTTATGAAAGAAGAGAAATAAACAAATAGGAATATTCTGTATTCACAAATATAAACATCTAGTAAGGGTTTCCTTTGTTAAGTCATATTGTTGTTTGGAATGAATAGTATAAAATTTTTTGTGCACCAGGTCATCAACAGCAACTTTTGCACATTCTGATTTGAAAGCTTAATTGCAACACAATTGATGAACACAATTACTGAAAAAAAAAAGTATTTCCCTAAAAAAAACTTTTATCAGTCACCTAAACCACTGGATGTAACCAAAGACAATACCCCAAGAGCTCCTTAGCAGACAGGAGGGCCATTATCTTAAATCTATACAATTATTTATTAATATTATTGCAGAATATGAAAGTGCTAAAATTAGAATGGTTTCATAAATCTCTACATGTATCTATCCCAGCTGAGAGCCAGTCTTACAGTCACTTTGTTATGTTTAGTCCCTAAACTCAGTACAAAAATGTGGGTTTTATCCCTGGCAATTCAATGTAAGTGTCTGTATTATAAAAGAATCTGTAAGGAGGAGCCTCTTGTCCATCAAATAGTAAAGTCTACCTTTGACATGTTAAAGATACATGATATATGGCTTAGCCTTTTTTTTTTCCTTACTTTAAACCTTTTTTCTTTTTAAAACACAACTATACACTTCTCACAGGTGGGACAAAATAAAAATACTGTAGTGGATATGGGTACTTGTTTAGTTTCAGAATTTATAAGACAGTACATTCTGAAACTAGGCTATTCTACTAGACTCTTCACCTTCCTAGATGGGATCTAGAGTTATATTCCTTGCATCCAGTCTTCTCCAAGTGAAGAGACTCTTTTCAGCCAGGCAAAAAGTCAAACTGGCCTCTGTTGTGGCACCTGTTTACATTTACTAGTCCCAGGTGTGACTAATTGAGCTCCAGGATATATCCAGACAAATCTTCCTGATTGCACAGATCTGCTGCCTCTTCCCAGACCCCTTTCTTCAACAGCACTCTTCACTTCCTTTGCATGACTTTAAGATCAGTGTTGTCTCTGTCTAAACAGTGTATGTGCAGATCCTATGAACAGCCTTCTAATTAATAATTTTTATTTGTTTGTGGTTTTTTTTTTTGGTTTTTTTTTTTTTATTTGAAGGATTAAGGATTTGTTTCCTTAGCTCATGTTTTACCCAAAATGTATAGCTAGCCTAAACCAACTGTTTGAGAAATCAGAAGTTCAATTTTGAACATTTTCACGCACAATTACCTGGTCCCTGTCATTATTCGCAATTTATTTTTTGCCTACTATAACCTTCAATTTTTAAATTTTGAATATGAGTTTCAGGTATATGAAGTTACTAAATTCTTCTAACATTTAGACAGATATAATTTTCTGATTTGACTTGAGTGTCAAGTATTAAGAATTTATTTTAAATAGGAACCTACTTCCTTTGATCACTCCAGTTTACAATCCCAGCACATAACCTAAGTCATTTTGAAACAGAAGCTGAAAGTAAACAAGTAAAATTAGTAGCTCAGGAATCAAGTCTTTTTCCTGAAATGTGCCCTTTGTCCAGCTCAGTTTATTTAGTTTAAACATGTTTCTTTGACACCTAACACAAGTACAGGGCCATGTGTTCTCGGTCTTTCCTGAAGATTGCTTTAAAGATATTTTTCTGACTAGATTTCCATTTCAATGCACTGAGAAAACAAATATTTCTCAAGGTTTATTTTTCAAAATATACCTCTCCTGAATATGGGCTGGAAAAAACTGCTGCAATACACAGTAATTCTAGATATTGTCACACAGGTGCTGTATTTGGGAAGGCACAGAAGAATTGTGTGTATATAAAATAATATGCAAAAAGAAAAATTCTCTTGCATAAGGGAAAGACAATTTCAATTTTCTCAAGGAGAAAGTCTTTGAGGTCAGAGCCTTTGCTTATTCTTTCTGAAAGTTTTATCTTTTTAATCTTAAACCACAAGAAATTACTTGTGTAATTTCTTTAATTCAGCCTAAAAAGAAAAGGCTCAGGGGATCATATAAATGCTACCCCTTTTTAATGGGGCAGAAGAAGAAAATAAGATGGAACAGCTCATGGATTTAGAGGAAGACACTTAAAAAGGAAAAGCAAAAACTGCACATAGAAGCATATATAAAAAAGAATTTTATTCACTATTTTCCATCAACACTGAGACATTCATCCACTTGTTAGGAAAGAAAGGCTTCTGCACATCTAGGAGTTTCTTGGGAAGAAAACATAACCACAAAAGTGCCTTTATCTTCCCCTTTTCCCTCAGCCTTTATGATTATGTTGTAGGCTATTATATAATGTTAATATAATTAATGCAAATTAATATAATTAATGTTAATAATATTAGATAATGGAATACCACTTTGTTCAGTTTGGTCAGCTGCCCCTGGCTATGTCCCTCCCAGCCTCTTACCCATCACCCTAGCTTTTGTGGGAAGGAGAGGCTGGAGAGAGTTGAAGGGGAAATCTTGATGGGGTCCACTTAAGTATTCAGCAACAGACAAAACACTGCTAAGTTATCAACACTGGTTTAGTACAAATGCAAAAATCAGCACCACAGGGGCTGCCAGCCATGGCAAAAACCAACTCCATCCCAGCCAGACCCACCACAGGAACACAGAGACCGCGTGACAGAACAGGAGGCAATGGTCAAAACCTGAGATACAGGATGTTCTACCTGGACATAAAGAAATCTTCTTTAATGCTCAGGCAGATAAACAAAACTACAAGCTGTTCTTGGAGAAATGCAAAATTTGTCTAGATATGTGTAAGGACCCAAAAACTTGCTCTATGAGTCTCTTGAAAGAGCTTACTGTTTGTTCATGTACTATGAATTAGATGCAGTGCTGGAACACTGACAAGGTATGCTCAAGAGGTCAAAACAATAAAAAACTTTACTGGCAACTTCAGAAGATCAGAGAACCTTGGCAAAAAGCTCTGAGCAGCATCCAGTCAACATAAAACATTCCACAAAGCACTAACTTAGCCCATCTCAACTAGGAAAACTCCAAGCCATCTGATTTTAAGTTACTCAAAGTTACTAAACTTATGTTTAGTAGGCGCTTCAGTAATTTATGTAGAATTTTCAATACAACATACCGAAGGGGAATGTTATTGTCTATAACATGCCATTAGTTTATGTTACTTTATCTTATTTTCAAATAAAAAGATACAAGATACAGACCAAAGAATTACAATGACCAATCAATTAATCATAAACAACATGACAAATGGGTACCTGACCGTACATCATTGAAGTGTTGAATGGAATGAAAGAACTTTTGTGGGCTTGTTAGTATGTCAAGGTCACAATGGTAGATCTAGAAGTTATTTATTTTTTATTCTCATAGAAGTTTTCCAGAGTTAATAACAACTCACATGGAAATATATATGAAAACTTTATGGAGAGATTAAATGGAACTTTCACCCTACAGTGGCGCACACATCTTTCACCTTGATTTTACAAGATTTTCCTTAAGGAAAGGGGAATTAGCTCCTTTCTTGCTAAATATACTGAGTTGATACATGTGGAAAGTAAAATCATTCTATTCTATGAGGTACATCCTATGAAAGATTATGGAAACATTATTGCTGTAATTCTGTACTTATGTTCAAAAGAAACCACACCAGATGTCAGCTGACATTATCATTAAAATCAAAGCAAAAGGTAATAAGAAAACAGAATAGGAAATACTTTTTCCAAAAGCACTCACGGATTTCTTAGCATAATGAAAAAAAGCCGTCTTTGAAATGACTGCTTCAAAAAGCCCTAAAATACATCTTAAGTTCATGAATATGAATATTCTTACTCATCTACACATGATCTGCTGTTTTAACTAAATCATTATATATTAGTTTGTGTATTTTCAGTTTTACTATGCTCTTACTGTAGGTATCTTACCATCACTCAGTAGCAGAATAGTCCAACACTTAGATGACACATTGTTCAATAAATTGTGCTTTTTTTCTTTATTCTCTCTAAATACAAACCTACACTACTTTTTTTTTAGATAAAAGTCACAAAATAAAATGGCACATTAGTGAGTGTTTTAATTCAGAACTGGAGAATGCTTTTGAGTAGCATTTCTGTGTCATCCCTTTTCCTTAATTTTGGTGTTCGCTGTGGATTAACCTTGAATCCTGCAGACTTAATTCCCTTTCAAATGAAATTAAACTCAAGAAAGTGCTCTAGAACTGAATATAATGTACAGGAGCTGCTAAAGAGCTATCAGTCCATGACACCACAGTAGAAATACTCCAGGTAAAGATGGCATAGCACATATAGTGTGATGTCTGCACAGCCTATTTAGGGTAGATGATACCTTTAATATTTGAAAACAATTTGTTTTGTAGATCATGGAGGGCAACACAAGATGGTTCATAAGAGTGAAATTGGATTCTGAGAATAAGGTATGTAAACCTTGATTTCTGCTGAAGTAGATTTTGACCTATTTAGATTATGATCAATTGATCATAATTGATCAATTGATCATAATCAAGCAGAAAAAATACGAAAATTTTAAAAGGAATCCTGCTTATTACAGCTCAGTGTGATGAACAAGGACTTCTCACTGCAGTAAAAGGCCTTTATTTTGACTATTCTACAGTACATGGAATCTTCACAGTATCTCTGTAGGAGGAACATAGTATCCATGTGGGAGGAATCATCTGGAGTATATGGTGTTCGTCTATTCTAACATTTTTTTATTGATGAAAGTATACGTGCAACATAATGAATTGAAATAAAAAATATTGTTTGGTGGCATTTATGATGACATAATAAGGTCATAGAAAAAACCCAGTTTTGAATAATTTATCATTACAAAATGTTGGGAACAGGCAAATTTATGGGACATAGGTCATGGCAAGTAATTAACTACTTTTTAAACTGTAACTTCAATTTTATGAGGATTCATTGCTGCGTTTGTGCAAAACATTTGTGCAGCTCAGATTTTCTTTGTGTTTGACCAAACAAAGACCTGGTGATTTCCAAAAGTACCAGTCCTTTGAAGTTAAGGCTACTGTCTCTTTGCATTGTGTCCTCAGAAAACATCAAGCACTTGTGGAAACAATGAGTAACCTCAATTTAATTCTGAAATTCTGCTGCTTTCATATACAGATATTGCAGTGAATGTCACCACAGGAGCAGAAGACAACTTCTTCTCCCGGGTGATTATTTTATAATGGAGATCATAATTTCTATCACTTTTTCATTACATCTTAACTGTTCGGTCTTGCTTGGCTGCATCCAAACACTTAATGAAATTGCAGCTGTTTTTACATAAAAGAGCCTTGCTACAAAGAGGGCTGGTTGCATGCCAGAGTTCTATGTGTTCCAGCCATTCAAAGACTGAATTCAAAGTCTTAAGGCTAATCTAAAAGTGCAGCTATGAAGTACTTAATTAGTCAATAGACAGACAACAATGACTTTTTTTCTTTCCCCCCCACCACTAATTATCATGCACATTAATAAGTATGCCGTAGAAACCTGGGAATAAAAAAAAAAGACATTCCTTTATAAGTTTCTAGGCTTCTTGTTTTGAAGTATCTCATTGACATTGCATTTGATCTTAATTCACAACCAACTCACACTGACCCTTGGATCAGAGTTTCCTTAAGAGTTTTTACCTCAAAATATGCTATTCATGGTGATCAAGACAAAGAAGAGAAAATGCATATAAGCCAAAGGAAAAAGAATAAGAGAAGACAAGCTGAAAAACCTTGAAAATTTGAAGGAGAGCTCTATGAGTTTTTTTTTTCTTAACTCTGCTTATTTGCTCAATGTAAAAATATAAGTCTAAAAGACAGTGCCTCACAGCTACAAGAATCAGGTGTTTGTTTGCTTATTAAGGATCATGCTTTTAATTTCACTATTAAGTAGGTTGTTTGCAAACACATTAAAAAACACACAGAAGTTGTGAAAATCTGATTTTTGAATAAGACCTATATTTGCATAAATCCCTAATGGATTGACAAAGGTTCATTATGAAGCATTTCAATTGAAAAAAAATTGGAAACACGGTGAGTAGAAAAGCATATTTTATTCCCAAAAAATCAATATTACCTGATTTGTGCCTTTAACTGTCATTTAAAAACTCCTATGTATAAGAGAACCTTTTGTCTAAGTACAGTCATACATATACATGAATTTCTTCCTTATCCAGCAAACATTTCAGACTAATTTTCAGTACTCTTGAATCAGCTCCCTAAATTAATAATTTGTGGGTTTTGTTGTTGTTGTTGTTTTGGACTGATTTCAGGTGGAAAAGGATCCACATTGGATCCAGTCCTCAACTGAGACTGAAGTGCAATTTCAGATAGCAGTGTATAGATAACTCTACACAAATAATGCTGACAATACTTAGAGCAGTATACCTGCATTGCCAAATCAAGATCACCACCACAGTATATTCTAGGGTATGATTTGTTGACTTTGGGGAGTTATACTCTAGGGTGGTGATTTGTTGACTTTAGACTGTACATGGACTGAAAAAGACTTTGGTATCTAAAAGGGGATGAGATTAATTCCTGCCATGGTAATTAATAGAATGGGACATATGGGTGTATATTGTGGACATGTACTTTGAATTAAAGCAGTAGGGAGCAGTATGAATCCATAGGAATACAACTATTCCCTTGTTAATGGCAGGTGCACTAGGAGACTAATGACCCATTCCCCAGGCTTTTGAAACTGAAATGTGAAAACAGGGTGGCTTCATGTAAGTAGAAAAGATTTTCAGGCATTCTAGAACTTTAAACCTGCCAGAAATTAATTTGAGAGAGAGCTCTGAGCCTAAGCTATATAATGAATTGAATTTTGGTGCCTAAGATCATGCCTTGTCATGGTTTCTATTACTAATGGCTGTAATGGCAGTAGTCATTAGGTCTTTCCCTCAGCCAGCATGCACAAGTTCAGCTGAAATGATCACAGCCACCTTCAAAACAGGTATGGACCTTGCCCCAGTCATTTTTGTCCATAATGAACAAATTCTTAAATTGTTAAGTAGTAAATAAATCTTCAACCTAAAAAATTGCTGCCTTTCTTAAAATAAAATGTATATATAAAAAACACATCACCTCCAACAAGAAGTTCTTCAAGTTATTGATCTGCATCATGAACTGTCTTTCTGGCTATCAAATACTAATGCCTTTATCAATCAAGAAATATAACAAGTATTACAGTAATTGTTATATTACAAATATAACAAGTATTACAGTAAATAGTAAAGAAACAGTAAATATTATGTTATATAATTTTTAAAAATATTCTGTTTGGGATGAAACATATAGTAATTATAATGAAACAATATTTAACCAAGTGTTTTTATTCCAGTCTGTTTTCCCCTTTCTTCTCCAATTAAAATCTATTCATCCACAGGTACTAAAAAACCCCCAAAACATAAAGAACTATGGTGGGAACTTTAACATCATCACTATGACTGTTGCAATTTCATATTATTTTTTATTTATTATTATCAGGTAAGATTGCTTTTCAGCTGTTGCAGATTTTTTAAGTTTCTCCAACAGATAATTGAATTATTTATAATCTCATTAGCATGCTTGTTGATATTTAATACTAATTGTGCAAGTTATTTTTGTTGCTTGATGGTGATTTTCACATCTTTTGATCATTTTTGTTCCCCTTTGCTTATTATCAAAAGTTTTTAAGGCTCCAATTATCTTTAATTCCATGCCTCAAAAAGAGATCCTTTATTTCAGTATTTTTAGAACATGAAAAAGACAAGATACAAGAAGGTAAAACACATTAGCCTATATTTCCATATCTAATCTGTATGAGAGAAAAAAAAAAAAGGAGCATCACTTTGAAATCTCTGGTTTTGGTAAGCATACATTTTCACAAAAAAAATTACAAAGTTGTAATGTTTGCTGCGTTGTGGGGTTGGTTTGGTTTTTTTGTTTGTTTGGTTTCGGTAGTAGTTGTTTGTTTTTTAATCTCTGAAAGAGAGGCTTTCCTTAAACTTTAATGTATTATATAAGTAAAATAAATAAATACATAAATACAGAAAGTTTAATTGTGATACTTAATTGATTCAAAATAATGCATTTATTATTTAAATAAGTTTACTATTTAATTATTTAATTTTGTGGGTTTTAATTACATACAGCTATTTCCATTTCTATCTCCATGGCTTTTCCCAAAATGCTGCAGGTTGCCTGAAGCTATTCTAATCTTCAGTGTAAGATTTTGACGTTTTTAGGATGTGCTTATTAGACATTCAGGTGAGAGACTGCATTGCAACACATTCTGTCAATCTCAAAAGTATTTTATGAATACTGTTGTTACGCATCTTCTCTTTCTAGAATAAAAATTACCAAACTTGATAAGCCTACTAAAGACTTAAGCTGTTTTTGAAATCAAGAATTAAAAAATTAACTCTTTCACAGGCCAATAAACCTACATTTATATGTACAACGTCCTTTATTAATGTAAGTATTCAATCTGTATTACTCATTATAAGGCTAGATTGCTATGGATTCCCTTCTCACCTGAGTTAGTTTCCTTCCAGGTTTAAAGTGACATTAGATGACCTCTGAGCCCAGTTAAATGGAAGCTGATGGAGCCTTCCCAGCTGTGGCTGTCTTTAGATCATAAATTTATATCTGACAAAGTGGAAGAATGATGCAATCCAATGTTTAAGGTGATATTTAGAGAGAGAGTATTTCAAAAATGAACACTGTGAAGTCGCAATGCTAATCTAACACCGTGCACAGAAGGGACTGGATAAAGCTGGACAAACTTCAACATTTAAGCAGGACAATAACAAATAGCTTCTCCTTCCATCCACCTCCTTGTTTCCATAATTAAAGGATAAGCCAATACTTTCCTTGTGTTCACTTTTATGATCACTATACAGGATTCAAACAAAACAAACTTGTAACTTCAACACGCATTCAATGACAAATTCCAGCGCTTCCAGACAGCCATGGACTGCTGCATCTGGGCAACGGAGCACCATTCCAAAAAAGATTGTATGCCATAACAGCAGAGGTAGAGAGCAGACATTTCATTGGATTCAATTACAGTGTCTCCCAGTAATTAGCTTGAACCACACAATTCAGCAATATGACTATACTGCTTCTTGTAGCAGGTACTGTATCTTCAAATTTTACCAAAGAATAGATATAATATCATTCAAGTAAGCAAATTCATTTATTAAGCAATATTCTGAATAAGATTAGAAAATAGATATTGTAACTTAAGAAAAATTTTAATATGTGCAATGCCTTTACAGGGTAATAAAGATGTTTTGTATTTTCATTATATTCTATAATCATGAGTCTTTTGTCTGCCTGCATTGCATAGATCCCTCTAGTCCCTTTCTCAATTTGATGCCAATCCATTCTCAGAAAAAATACAGTATTCAGCAGTTCTGTCCATTGCATATGAAAACTGTTCATCTCTTCTATTTCATCTCAGTTGTCAGTTATGGCAAAGCTTAGACAAAGTCTCTAAACTTTTCAATATTCTAAAAATCTGAACAAAGACAAGACTTTGACATATAATGGAGTAGTGCAGAATTTAATGTAAATTTACTGTTGAATGAGTATTCAGAAACCACTCATTTGGCTAAGTTGATATACTTTCACAGCTTTCATTGTCTCTCAAAAATAAAGGCTCACAGATAGAAGGTAATTTATCACCATATATTTGTGTGATAATTTTATTTCTGAAGTAGTTTCTTCTTATTCTGTTTTTAAAGAAAATATTATCTCTGTGGAAAATAAAAAGAAAATAATTTTCTGAACACATTAAGTGTTAAAAGCTTAATCTTACACCATCAACATGTTAGAGTAACTTAGAATCAGCAGACATATTTTGAAAGTTTAAATGCCTTTTCAACAGCTGTTACAGGTCCAAATAAATATCTAGTCTTTGATAGAATCAGTAAAGTTGGAAAAGACTTCCAAGACCTTTGACCAAACACCACCATGTCAATTAACCATGCACTAAGTGCCAGGTGCAGTCATTTCTTTAACACTTCCAGAAGTGATGACTCTGCTGCTTCCCTGGGCAGCCTGTTCTAATTCTTGACAACCCATCAGTGAAGAAATTCTTCCAGATGTCCAACCTGAACCTTCCTTGGTACTGTTTGTGGCCATTTCCTCTTGTGCCATCACCAATTTCCTGAGAGAAGAGGTCAACCCCGCCTGGCTGCAAGCTCCTTTCTGCTAGTAGAAAGGGAGGACATCTCCCCTGAGCCTCCTTTTCTTCAGGCAAAACAACCCCAGCTCCCTCAGCAGATCCCTGTATGACTCACTCTATTGACCCTTCCCTAAATCTGTTTCCCTTCTCTGGACACACTCCAGCATCTCATAAATGAATAGTATCTGCCTCTTTCTTTGGTATTATTCTTACCTTTCCATTTTTGTTGAACAAGAGGAAAAAACCCAGCAAAACCCAAACCAAATCAGTCCCAAACAACCAAAAAAATGAAGAACCAAATACACACTTGCAGATTAGAAGTAATTTGTATTTCTAAGTTCTTTACTAGAATGGAATTGATGTCACTTTCACTTCACTCTCTGTTGAAGTTCATATATGCTCTAAAGCTCCCCTTTTCTAGTCCGTGATCTGTGATTGCTATGTAATTGTTGTGTATTTTATGGTATATATGTGTTTCTTTTTTTATCTCTAAAACCGGTTCCCAACTTAGTAGTATTTCCAAGGCAGTATTTCTTTAATGCCTATTAGTTGACCACTGATGATTTCTTTTTAGCCCTGGGAATTCTGTTTTTATCTTTTGTGCAGACATTCAGAGTGTATATTCTTACATCATTACTCTAGAGTAACAGATAATTAATTATCTCCAGAATAAGTACTGCTTATTACTATCTCTCAGTAATAATATTAATAGAACAGAATTAGTAGCCATTAACTACAAGAAACAAAAAAGTTATTAGAACAGTAGGTGTTGCAATAAAAAATTATGCTAAGCTAAACCTGAAATAAATTAGATAATATATAATTAGCTTTTTAGCAACTACAGACATTCCTAAAACTGTTCCATGTAGGCCAAGTTCAGAGAAAGCAAGCAGGGCCAGTTAAAATTCTGGGCCTTTGTATACTCACTGCAAGGCTGTGGCCTGTTAGTAGTATGGCAACATACTCTCTGTGTACTGGAGGACAGCAATTTTACATTTATCCAATTGAGTATGCAGTGGTAAAGAGCCTTATTTCTCCTTCAAGAAAAAGCTGAAGGGAGGGGAAACTGTTTTTTCAGGTTTTTTTCTGTTTTCAGAGAGAATATCCCAAGATGCTGAATTGTAAGCATGCATTAAATCGTTGACAATGGAAATCAGCTCCTGACATTGAAAACACTGGAAGAGTTCCAACAACATAACCCATTTTTCTAATTGCTACAAAGCAACACAACTCCACTGAAAACAGTTAAGTGCAATGTTTGGCAGGAACTGAGAAAAACAGGAAATACACTTCCATATGCAAAGCCAATTATTTTTGCTGAAACCTTAAGACTAGTCAATGATTATTGGCCCACATTTAGTTTTTAAATAACAAGAGTAAAACAATAAAAACAGTATTAAGGGCTTTGCACTTTGCTTTTCTCTATTGAAATTCTATTTTATAGCCAAAAAAATGGAGAATCTTTCATATGCTAAGTATTAATTTTAATTGTCTTTATTGATCCCAAAAATTGCTCTTGCCCAGCAATCAAATCCACTTTTTTTTTAATGACCACTGGTGAGTTATTTATAGCTATGGGATCTCCTTTATAATCCTATGCCTTCCTTTTCATATTATCATATCATATCATATCATATCATATCATATCATATCATATATTATATCACATATATCATATAGTATATCATATATATCATATCATACCAATGTCTGCAGCCTTTTCCACTGCACTTTGTCCCTTTCAAGACTGCTGTTCCATGATTTCTGGGTTTATATAGCTACTACTGTTAGTGTGATAAATATTTCCTTCTATATAGCATAACTACTTTCTACTACCATCTATAGAAATAATACACCACATGATTATATAAATATAAATTTAAACTAAGAAATTGAGTAATAATTAATAAAATGATAATTATTAAACTGAGTAATAATTAGTAAACTAATGATATGGATAAAGCTAATTATATGGATAAGCTAATGATATGGATAAAGAAAATGAAGCTCATTTTCTTCAGACAGCCAAAGATTAGGACAGACAAAACTGAAAAAGTTCTTCAAGCCTTGAAAAGTTGAACAAAGCTTGTTATTTCTTGCTAACACTGGTTCCTGCCTCATATTTTGTTCTTAATAGTCAAAGATAGACTACAGAATTCTTGCTAGTTCACACGTTTGTAGAACACATTTTCTAAGGTGTAACCCATCACATCAGCTTGTGGATAGCTAACCTACCTAGTAGTTTTCCAATTAAAAGTTCTGACCTTGTATTTCAGAACTGCTGTCTGTGGTTCTGTGATGGGTTGGCCTTGGTTGAATGCTAGTTTCCTACCACACTGCTTTAGCACTCTGATCCTCAACAGGACAAGGAAGAAGAAAATAAGATGAAAATAAACACTTGTGGATCAAGATAAAGGCAGTTTTGCAAAGCAAAAGCAAGTTTGAGTGCACAAAGCAAAGAAAAAATCGATATATTTTATTCTCTGTTCCCATCATCAAACAATGTCCAGCCCTTCCAGGGAAGCAGGGCTTGGCACACATAGCAGTTGCTCTGAAAGACAAATGTCATAAGAATTAATGATTTCCTTCCTCTTCTTTTTTCTTAACTTTTATGTCTGAGCAGAGGTTTTATGGTATGGAATATCCCTTTTTGTCAGTTTGGGTCAATGATGTCCCCCCAGACTCCACTGGTGAGAGGAGGAATGTTGGAGAGAGCTGTGGGAACACTGCTCAGTACCCAAAACATTGCTGTGTTACCAACACCTTTCTAATACCAATGCACAGCACAGAGCTATGAGGCTGCTGTGGAGAGAATTAACTCCATCTCAGCCAGATTAAATACAGCCTCACATGCTCAAGATCTGCAGTAATACGAACTTCAACAGATGCAGGTGAGTAATTATCATGCTATGTTCACCAAAAAAAAAAAAAAAAAAAAAAAAATTCTAGTACTTTGGGATACTGCAGAAGTTTGTAATTCACTCCCACTTCATGCTGGATTCACATACTGCAAACTGTATTTCAAAGCCTGTCAGACTTACAGAAATAACTAGGTCCTGACCTACAATTGTTGAGCAGAAGAGTAGTGATTTCATGAAGTGATTTAAGAGCAATTACTGGAGGAAAGTTCCCTGGGTCATGCTGGTTCTATAAAATCTAAAGGAAATAAAACATAAAAATTCCCTAAAATCCTCTGCATTTCTGGTACAATCCCATAAGTTCAGTGACCAAGCTGCAGGCTTTTTTCATGTATCACAATTTCAACCTCTGTTTTATGTTAGCTTCACACTCTTATTTAGCAGTCATCTCTTCATGAGTAGTGCTACACAGAAGTAAATTAATTATCTTCTCTGAAAACAAAATTGGTAAATTAACCATCCTACAGAACCTACAGTCAAGCACACCTAACAAAATAAGGATCTATATTCAGGCCCAAATATGTGAGCACATGATCTGTTTGAAACACCTGTTCTGAAAATATTCAAAGATCCTTGGTTGTATTCAATCTTTAGTTGAAGCTATCTCAGAATCAGGACAAACCACAATTGCTGTTGTGTGAATACTATGTTAACTAAGTGGGAGTGACACTACTTTAACACTTCTTACTGAGGTAATGTTATTGACATGTTGTTTAGAGACTGGTATTATAATGCTGATCATTTTGTTTTCATTTTGCTTGTAATAGTAAAGCCACTACTACCAGAAGTAGAAAATATATCTTCTTCAAAAGAAGAGAGAAAGAAGAAAATCTAAATCAATCTAGGGCTATCAATCAGGCCTTAAAGTAAAGCCCGAGCCAGGGTAGGCACTATGACTCAAAATATTTGTAAGAATGTTAAGACAACTGAAATCTGAAAACTGAGTCTCAAGGAGATTAATTTCTATACACATGGGTTCCTCATGGAAGAAGATGGCTACACAGGAGTACTTCTGGAGAACTTCTGTATTTACAACCTATTGTATAATTGCATTATGCAAAAATACAGATTAAAGCTTTTGTGTCTGCTGAAGAGCATTCCAACACAAAACGTGTACTTTTCTGGATAATTGCCAGAAGAATAAATAGACTTTTTGAATAGGATAAGAGAAAGTCATTCTCCATTTTCTTGCTGTAAAGCTTTGCAGTGTTAAATAAGGAAAAGAATCTAGATTCATAGAGCAAAAGAAAGAATAAATGTGTCTAAGTGTACCCTTCTGACTCTGACACTCATTTGAAATAATATCTTGTATAATGCATGGACAGTGTTAGGATAAAATGGGAGTGAATAGCATGCTATCAGTTCCATAAATAGAATGCAAATTTTCAGCATCACAAAGGATTTCCTAAACTCTAGGTCATATGGTTCTGTTTTACTGGCCTGAAGGAGAGACTTCCTTTCCTTCTGAATCTATTTTTGCTATTCCAGATACAGTAATATCATCTATATTTAACTTTAAGCTGAATTTCTTTTTGAAGACTGTTCTCTAAGCAGTTCAGTAAAGTCTATTCTCTAGGCAGTAAAAAACATTTCAACTGTGTTTTTAAAGTGATTACTGGACTAATCACTTCCATTCAAGAGTGAAAGGAACCAAATGGCCTATAACAACATGTGCCTAGCTAACACACAGGACTATCTACACATGCTAAACCAAACTTCTTTAGGACCTTTGAAATTGCTCGACATAAAGACAGATGTTTGCTAGGCTCAGATGTAGCAATAGGCATAAATAGCAACCAGGAAGAGGTTTTTCAGTGCTTCTGTAAATGTTCCACTTCAGCTGTTCATTTTCAACTTTATCGATGGCCTTTTGTTCTTGTTTCTGTTTTTTGTTTTATCACAGTAAGGCTACTTTGTTATGTATATAAATACTTTTAAAAATTTAAAAATTAATTTACAGAGAGTTATATAGAGAGACTTATAGTTTTCTACCCCCAATCTCACACCAGAATGGCTTTTCTAAAACCATTTACTGAAAGAGAATTCTAGTTTCCATGATTTCCCACTATTCGTTCTCAATAGATGACAAATTATTTGATATATCTTTGTAGCTCATAATTTATAAAGCAGACAAGCATAAACAACTAGTAGACTTGCATAAAATTTTACAGAAGAACAATATCTCTATTTTTCTATGAAAAAACTCCACCCTTTTACTGAAGACTGCATTTTATAACAAAACTGGTGCTAGAAGCAGCAAAGTGATTGAAAGTTATTTATATTTCAGCATGACATTCTCCTAAAGGAAAATCTGGGCTAAAAACCATCACAACAGGAAATTCTGTGTGGAAAAAATGTGCACTGTACTTGTGTAAAGAGGCCAGACACAGTAGGTAAGTACCTTTACAGGATTCCCTTTGGAAAAACAATCTTATTGCTAAGTGCAAAATGAAACAAAAAGTTAGGCTAATGGAACAACTTGTTTTTTTCCTTAGAACTGCAATATGAATTAATCAACACACAAGAAATTTTGACTTCCTCATATGAAAGGAAAACTGAGCAGATAAAGTACTCAAAAATATTTTTACTTATTCAACACAGTATTTTGATTCCCTCCCATACCACCACAATGCTCTGGTCTCCAAAGTATCATGGAACAAGCACTTTCTCTATATCAAAGGCCTAAGAAAAAAACAAGGCTCTGACAGTGACATTACATCAGAACTTGAAAAGTTTACTTATACCATCAAACTTCTCTGCCTTGGAAACCTTGAGAAAAGCACAGCAACCCTCCCTTTCACACAAAAATTAAAAACCCATAAGTAAAAACATAAGAAATTGAATAACTTTTAGGTGTCAAGTACCATTCATAGGTATAGGCCTAGAAATTACAGAATGCACTACTGCAGGGTATCATTCTGTCACTGTTTTAAAGGAAGATGACACTATTATAAAGGAACATGACAAAATTAGCTGGAAGTCCATTTCAGACAGATGAGTTATTTTTCATCATTTTAGTTTTGTAAAACATAGTAAAGTGTGCTAGAAAGTTATAGAAATATTAGTTTAAGGAACTGGAGTTCAAACCAAAATATTAAATTGCTTTATAGCATATTTGTAGTTCTCATGAATAAAGTAAGAGCAAAGCAAAAAATAGCAGAGCACCAAGGAAAGGGCTTGATGGTAGAAAAAAAATGGTATTTCAATCTTAACAGGGGTTTCTTTGAAAGCTTGTTGCCTGCTGTCAACATTTCAAGAATTTCAGTCAATGAAAATATGGATTTTGCTTAATCAGGTGATATTTGTCAGAGAAATATAAAATTAGAAAATGGCCTGCAGCTGAATTATGTGTATCTAGATTTATAAAAAGGTCAGTTCATTAAAAGAACAAGAATATACATTGAAGTTAAAAGTTTCAAACAAGAGAAATGCTTTTACAGCCAGTTTTAATTTCAAGCTAGGCTGTCAATAGTTAATAAACTGAGGCCATGAAGTGACCCACTCTAAAATAAGCCAGGCTTAGAAATTTGTTTAGAATAAATCAGGAAAGGCTCCTGCCCAAAAATCACTGAACAAGAGTCTACATTTAAGATCATAGAACCCAAACAACCACGACCTCCTCTCCTGGCTAAACAGTTCCACTTCTCTCAGCCTTTCCCTAGGGCAGAGGTGTGCAGTGTCCCAGTGGTCTGCTCCAGACCTGGACCCAGCACTCCAGATGCATTTCCCCAGGGCTGCTCTCCCACCACCCCTGCTCTGCTGAGCACTCCTAATGCAGAACAGGACACTGCTGGCCTTCCTTGCTGCCAGGACTCATGGCTGGCATAACATTCCATTTGCTGAAACTAAATGAAATCTAGACATAGTTGCACCAGAAGTTACTCTTGGAAAACATTTTCTGAAAATAACCCCTGAAGGCTCTTATAGATTTATCATGTAGAAAGAGGGATTTTGCCTACAGGAAATATTCTGATATAGCCTAGGATAAATAGATGCTTCTTTTTATAACCCCATCATATTGTTAGTTCATGATGCAATTTCCCAGACATTTTGTCTCTTCAGTTTCCAGATGATGATCCCCAGTGTAAAGTGAACATTTTTAAAACTAATTTTTAAGTTTGTGGACAAGGGGGAATGGTTTTAAGCTAAAAGAAGCTATGTTTAGATATGGTGTTAGAAGGAAATTCTTTCATGTGAGAGTGGTGAGATGTTGGAACAGACTTCCCAGAGATGGTGTCAATGGTCTTTCCCTGGAAGTATTCAGAGCCAGGTTTGGTGGGTCTTGGGCAATTTGATCTAATGGGTGGCATCCCTTCTCATGACAGGGGGCTGGAAATTAGAACATCTTTAAGATCTCTTCCAACCCAAACCATTCTGTGATTCTATGGTGAATGCTGTTAAGCTTAATATGGTTCTAGATATAATAGACAAATTATGTCCTGTAAATAGATTTTTGCCTCTTCATAATGCTGATAGTTTTAATGAATAAATTCTGCTTGTGGGAAACAATTTACTTTTAAGTGCCAATATTTTCCCTTTGTTGGAGATTTGGTACTCCATTGAAGACTGCTTTTGGTGTAATTTGATGTATGTACTACTGGTATGCATTAACATCCACAGAAATATTTAGGAGACTTTCCAAGGATTGTAATGGGAGCTTGATCCATCCCTTTGAGTCTAGAATAACAACACAGTGGTAGGTATTCAACACTTAAAAATAGGACTATGAGCTCTGGGAAACAGGTTTCAATCCCCTGTCTCTTCTTAGTGTTATTAACACAGGGATTCTAGGTGAACATTAAACTAAAGATGGTTCTCTTGCTGTGATCTGAAATTCTCTAGGTGAAGGTTAATCCGCAGTAATAACTCTGCCTGAGCCACACTTCTCCCCATCTATCTCTCTGTTTGCATTTTTATCTGGCTGATCACTGACAAAGAAAAGGGACCATGAAAAGGCTGAGATCTCCAAGTCTTTGTGACTCAGGTGGGGATCAAACCACCTGCTGGCTGAATGAAGTGGCACTCATGTATGCAGGCAGGTTTTATAGAAAACTCCAGGAGTTTCTACTCTTCTTTATGGGAGTATTTAGGCCAAAGGCTTTGGAGATACAAGGTTTTCAAAGACATTCTTCAACTGTCTATAACTATGTTAGAACTGTCTAGTCTACTGTTTCCCCTGCAGGTTTGTCCTACAAGGAAGCTTAATAAATCATGTTTTCCTCCCCTCCAATGTTATGCTGCAGTCAAAGCATTCCTTATTGTACAGAGGCTGTCCTGCACTTGCTCAGTTCTCAGACAATACATAGGAAAAATTGGTAAAGAATTTTATACTTTTTTTAAACTCTTTTAATGTATTAGTTATGGATTTCCATTTTGTTGTAAAGGATAATTTTTAACATCTTGCAATTCTGCTTTCCTGATCTTAAAAATCTCCTTTGAAAAACAGTAATTTCTTTCAAAATAATGTGTACAAAGAGGGAATACAATACAGCCAATACACAATCCAACAATATCCAAGATTGTTTTTTATTTGTTTCAGCCTGAGAGAAAACTTATATCTCTAAATAAGATAACTAATTTACAATATCTCTGGGTGGTTGATCATGACTTTTTGCTTCAGAAAACAAATGAACTAGAATAAAAATACATGAACATTCATTTCTCAAAAATCATGTCTATAGCTCTATATGAGGCCTTTAATAGCTATTACCATCCACTTGGCACCATAATTGACCATTTATGTGGTCCTGCAGAAGACAGACATAAGGTAGAGAGCCTGGCACTGTCCAGCATAAGTTCTAGGTCGTTATGCTTTTCTTTTAGCTTCATCTTTTTCTTGAGGACTTTGGAGGACAGAGATAAGAAAAAGGTTTTCAACTCCATCTTTCATCACAGTTATATATCATAAAACAATCATTTGAGCAATTGCTTCTTGAATTACTTTCAGAATCTCTCTGTAAACTATGGAAAAGGAGTTAATATGAAATATAAAATAGAATACTTTAAAGATCAATATTTCAAGTAAGAAATTAGGACTAAAATGATTGTGGAAAAAAACATAGAATTGCAAGAAAGGGGACATATTTTAAGAGAATTTTCCTAAATTCAATTTTAAAAATTATTTTAGAGATTTAAAATTAAAGTAATCGATTTTAAATGCCTATACAGGTATACTGTATACTATATATATACAATATAAAGTACACTATATATATAATGCCTATACTCACTCCTTTTCTGGGCCTTTCCCCCAGCATTTGTTGCTGAGCCTGACATCATCTGGTACAGAATGCCAACCCAGGCCAGCTCTCTGTCCCAGCTGTGTCTCCTTCCACCCCTTGCTGGAGCCACCTTGCTCATTTTGGCTGGGTAGGAGGGCAGAGTAGGGAGGAGAGCCCATTTTGCAAGAACTACTCAGCAATAGCCAAATTATTGAAATTTTACCAGCAGTGTTTAAGCCAAAAATCCAAAGCTCATCATCATAGGGGCTGGTATGAAGAAAATTAAGTTAATCCCAGCCACTTTTTTTCTTAAGGACGTGGCAGGCATTACTGTACTGAACTACAAAGCAACAGAACCTCCTAGCAAAGGTTTGAACCCTTCTGTTTGCTTATCCATTCACTGTATTCGATCATTAAAAAAAAAACTTGGTGAAAATATCTCTCAAGAAATGAATTCTTAGACTCATAAATTGAAGGCTTCAAAGATCCATAGCATGTAGACTGTGAAAGTGTGTGTTTGAATAGTTTTAAAACAAAATGATGAATACAGATTTCTACACCCAGGATTTCTTCATTAGCTTTAGAGGAAATGTGTAGGAGTATAAAGATCCACACTGTGGGCACGGATGAATTGAGTAGGGCTTAAGCAACCACAGGCAAAAATCAATATGAACACAAGTTCTGAAAAAATGAAATATTAATAATTGAGGAATAGATTCTAAATTTGATTCATGTGCATACTCTGTGGTCATTGCAGAGCTTTAGCAGCTTTCCTGACTTTTTTCTTTTAAATCCAATGAAGCAGGCAAAGTCTGCTTTCCATAGGAAGACAGGAAAACAGGATTCACTTTCTTGAATAATAGCATATACTGCAATAATAACTTACTTTTTACCCTGTCTCAAATAATTCACAGAAACTGTTGGGGTGGGGGGGAAACAGCCACTAATGGAATGTACATCACACACCAGCAACACTGCAGGCATTTCCAAAATAAACAGTGCATTTCACATCAAAGTCATAGGCAACAATTTGTGACTAAGAGCTATTTAATAAACTCCGTTAAAGAAGAATGTAAAGAATACTTTTCAGAACATCTGAAGAATCTGAAAAGTTTCAGAAAACCTTTGCCTGAAATTCAGTTATCGCTGTGGGCTTTTGAAAGCACTGAAATAGATTCATTGCTTTTTCTTTTAAATAAATCCAGTACATGAAGGCTTCCAGAACTACAAAATACAGAAAAAAACCCCCAAAGTTAAGAAATGGAGAAACATTCTCTGAACCACTCTCCATCCTTTTAATGATTTAACAATTAAACAAAAATTTCTGAACTTGTAACATCTTAGGCCTTCATGTACATCTCTCTCTCAGTCCTGTGAAAATAAGAAAATAAGAATTTAGAGAGTTTTGTAGGATTTTGTTAAATTGTGTAGCAATAATGAGCAAACATGCTTCTTTCTGCAAGACAATTCTGTGTCTGCCACCTACCTCTCAGTGCTTTCTTTGAAACAATGAGTTTTATCCTTTTTCTTCTTTTTAGTGCAGAGGCAGGATTTGATTAGTTTTGTGGGCTTTTTGTTTGTCTTCTGGTTATTTTCAAGCTCTAATTATCTACATTCTGTTGAAGAGAAGAATCATGACACATAAACAATTGGACAAGAAAACACTTTCACCACAACATCTTCTATTTAAAGGGGAATTAACTCCTGTAATGAGGTAATTGGCTGCAGTGCCTCTGAGAAAAGAACCACATCATCATTCTGACATAATCTAGCATTTATTTATTAAAAAATTTTTAATATAGCGATGGGTAGCAATATCTAGGCAGACAGGCTAATCCTACACAGCACGTACCACATCCTGCAGCCACATCCGTGCCCTTCCAGCCCAGGTTGGAGTGGCAGCACAGATCCAGGGGCTCAGATGCTGACTGCTGCATCCCTTTCTGGTGGCCTGGTCTCTGTGTGAAACTGCTCCACGCTGGGCTCAGCCTTTACCATGGTGTCTGAGGGCCACACGTGGTGCGCTGATCTCACCCACATCAGGGAGCTGGCTCTCTTACATTATAAACTAGAACATCACTACAAGATGGTACTGCTCTTGCTAACAAGTATGATGAGGCCAAACTCTTGCTCTATATCCAACAATTAGCAGTTGTCACAGTTTTCATCAGGCTTTCTCTCACACCAGCCCCAAATATGTTACAAATATGTGAAGTCAGCAAAAATTACATAACCTAAAATGTGTGTCTATTACTTCTTTGTATTCTAGCTCATCTTGAGCTAATCTGTACAGATCTGAAATCCTTTATTTGAGCAGTAATTTAGGGCAGACTTCATACCATGTCAATGTTTGAAATGAAATTTGCTACACCTTTTCTAATGAAAATAAGCCCTCTAACTAGTCAAGAAATTACACATATGGGGAGTTTTATATTTTTATGCAGCTAGTTTCATAAGAAACCCTTACAGCCTAGTTCAATTACATCACTGGAGATAAAATCAGGCAGAAGGGTTCACTCTGGTTTGTCCCAAAACTGTCAGCTATGAGGTAAAATAAGAAATTACATGTGTAAACAAAAATCAAGGTAGGCAAAGATAACCTTTGATTGTTTGTGATCAGTTCTTCAGTTTGGGGCTGCAGCCTTCACCACATCACTTCATGTCTATTTTCCCCTCACCACATCACTTCATGTCTATTTTTCCCTCACCCCATCACTTCATGTTTATTTATCATTTGTGATGCATTTTCACAGTGTCCCAGCACCTGGATGTGACAAGTATGCAATACTACATTTCTAGGCTGCCTAAGTTTTGAAAACTTTCCAACAGCAAATGCTTTCATGTTTAAGGTCATTAGCAAAAAACCCCAAACAAGCTAGTATATCAGTTATACATTAGCTTATATATTGTAAAAGAAAATGGAAAGTATAGGTATGAGGTGTGATAGGTGCTCCATGTGATATTGAAGGAAGAAATAAGGTTAGTTCTATAAGCTTCACTCTGAATGAAGGGGAAGTAAGAAAATGCAGCACTATTTCTCAGCAGTAAACTACAGATTTTATAACAGAAGTATCCCCAGTATGGGCAAACATTTGGTGTTGATGGTTTTGAGTAGTTGGTTCACTGCTCTACTAATTTATATAGCTTTCCAATTTCATAGCATTTCATTTTCTAACAAATTATTTCAAAGTTTTATAGATTGTAAGTTGAGAAAGTGCTGATCTAACTCAAATTCTGCATAAATTTACATGCAATTCTGAAAGTTTTATATATATAAAAAACCCAGTTGACTATGACAGGCAGTAGGTATCTTCACCTAAAACTAATAATTTCATTCATATCTGTGACCCATTTATTTAAAGGTTTTACCCACAGAATAGTTGTCAGATCTGTTTTGTTTTCATGAGTGCACAAGCTAATTGAGACTTTCCTTAATTTTCTTTCTGTTAAACTCAGCATGTAGTTTGACTTCTCAAAGGTTCATTATTATTGCATGTTTCCATATATATTTGAATATTCTCTCAATTTAGTAACATCCTATAATCTATATCAAAGCCATGTCAAAAAATTATCTTTTCTTCTTTACTAATTTTCAAAATGTATTTAATTTCTTTCCCAGCTCTTTCATTCATACTTGTATCCAATTATGTTAAAAAATATATTTATATTACTGATTTAATTATATTAGTCATTAAATTCTAAAAAAATGTGTAACACTTAAGTCTAGGCTTTTGAGAGCAGAATTAGAAGTCATATTTAGTTCTATTATAAAATGTATTCTTGCCTCTATTAAATCTCATTTTAATACTTCATTATATTTAATATAGCAAACATGATTTAAAAAAAGTTCCAGACATTTTTAATATTAGTGCAAGTCAATTTTACAGAAATAATGAGATTTACTTGTGTTCTCTTCTTGAAAGACAGAACTTTTATCCTCCAATACTCAATTACATAAAAGAGATGCAGTCACCTTGTTGTCAATGTGCTTATGGCCATTTTAGCAAATAACAATTTTTTTGCTCTCTCTTATAAGATATTGAAAAATGATTTAAGAATGATTTAAACATCACTTACTTCCAAGATTATCAAGTATTTGGACTGTCAGAAATTCAAAAACAAATACAAAACCCCCAGGTAATCCTACCTTTGGCAAAATGCTGCTCCAGCTCCTGTTCAACCCATGCAGGCTCCCTAAATAAGTCAGCAAAGTAATTTTTACATCTTAAATATGCTAAATCTTCCCAAAAGCTTTCCAGTTCTCAGCTTCTCCGTTTTATAATCCACACTTCTGGCAGTGTGCAGATTTTAAATGACTTTGTGATATTGCTTGTATTCCCAGTAATAACTCTTCACATCCGCTTTAAGTATTATGGGATTTCAGAACTTATTTATGTGTAAAATCTCTTGCAAAAGAGAAAAAAAATTGAGCTCTCAAAAACTTTGTTACCTTGGAGGTCTCTGCCTGCTGGCTGTAAGTTTTATCTGCTACCATGAACTATCTTGAAGTCATCCACTATAAGCTACAGACAAAAGTAAAATCTCTTTGCCAGGTACCTTGAGACTTGTTATAACATGAAAGTGACTTTCCTGGTACAGGATCAATCCATCTACTCCCATTGATTTTGGTTTAGCAAAAGGTATATCACAATCATTTATATGTTCTTTACTGTTTTGTTTACATGAACAATTACATAGCATGCCAATTTATGCTTTTATCTAGACAGTTACTCTGACTATTATTTCTTAAGTGCTGTTACAGTGAAGAAAAATTTCTGCATATGAAAGTCACCACTGAGAAGTTGCACACTGAAAGACACATTGAATGGGCACTCAGATTTATTGGGAAAGATACTTATCTGCCTTCTCTGCATCAGAAGTGTCACTGAGATAAATATCAGAAACAGAATGGTTTTTACTTTTTTATAAATGCAAATCTTCTTTTATGAACATGTATTAAATCTATTGAGGAAGATATCAAATTCCAATGACTATTAGTTTGTTTGGACTAAAAATGTCAGATAAAACACTGATGAGATTAGTGAAATTAAACAAAATAGAAAATGCTGGTTTTACTTATTTTTATTCTTAGTCAAAAATATTATGTTATATACCACTGAATGCAGTAATAAATACTTTCATTGAATGCACATAATGTTGAGAATGGATAGCTGAACAGAGAAGGCAAAGAGCTTCTTAATTACTAGAAACTAGTGTTGAATCCCTATCAAGGAGTCTTGAAAGCAAAATAATACGCTTTTAAGTTCAAGGACAAGGAGTAACAAATTATGTCAATCCAAATACTGATCTACTACAGCCCCTTGGCATCTTCTGTTTTACTTTGGTTTCTAAATGAAGACACAAACACCTGTTCTTGCAGCAGGTGGTATTTGTTTATTATAGCTCTTCCTGCTGAGTTTTAATCAGCCTGCAGCTGCAGAATCCAGACTAAGGAATGGTTATAATACCAGATTTTCATATATAAGTAGTATTGGTCCAGAGAAAATTTTTCATGCTTCAGTTCCATCATATGTTACCAATCATATAATTTCCTTCTCACACTCCAAGTTTTTAATTAAAGAGTAAATTCATGTATAATGCTTGTAAAAGAAGTTTTGAATATCGTGCCCTGAGGGTGTTCTTTGATTGTATTTTCTTATTGCAAAATCTCCAATTTTTGGAAGAAGATTCTCAAATCTCTGCCAATTTGTACCCCTGCCATTCTTTACTGGGAGAATCAAGAAGCTAAAAAAAAAGTCAAGGGACAAATTAACAACATGTAAATCCCTCTATTGAAATGCAATTTAAATAAGAAAAAGGTGTTTATGAGACAGGAGAAGTAGGGTAAAACTTTCTATTTCACACTCTAAGGTAAGAACACTAAAGTAATAATGTAGAGACATTATTAATAAAGACTTCCTATGTATTGAGATATGCTTTGAGGTTTTTATCCTTATTAAAGGCCTTCTATTCATGATGAGCATGCAATATAACAGAATTCTATCTGTTGTCATTAATAGAATGAATTCATGGGCATCAGACTACCAGACATTTTTCAAAAATGTTATATTAATTTTGCTTGGTATTAAAGAAACAACAAATCAATGAAGCTTATAGAATTCAAGAATTTGTTAAAAATAAAGGAAGAAAAGGTCAAAAAACAGTGAGATTTTACTGTGTGTAGTGTCAGAGTTGCTCCAGTGCAACTAGAGCGAAGTCAAACTGGGCACTGAAACACTGGACTATGTTGCCCAAAGAAGTGGTAGATGCCCCATCCCTGGAAACATCCAGGATCTGGCTGGATGGGGCTCTAAACCAGGTCTAGTGGAAGGTGCAATTCAGACGATTTGACTTCATTTGAATGTGAAGGTGTGGCATTCACATTCTCTGAAGAAGTTCCTTCACCCAGGGTTTTTCTCCTGGGAAGCTGAAAGGCAGCAAGAGACACCTCAGAGAAAAGGAAAACAATTCTTATCTCATTTGCTTCTCCTGTGTTTTGTGGAATGTGTTTGGAGATTTTATCCAAGGTGATTGCCTGATTGGACTCCGGTGTGAGTTATTTTGACTCATTGGCCAATTGGGGCCAAGCTGCGTCGGGACTCTGGAAAGAGTTACAAGTTTTCATTGCTATCTCTTTAGCCTTCAGTAAGTATCTTTTCTTTAGTACAGTATAGTATAGTACTGTTTAATACAATATAGTATAATAAAGTAATAAATTAGCCTTCTGAGAACATGGAGTCAGATGCATCATTCTCTCACCTCATCAGTGGACCTGCATTTACAAAAGACTTCAGGTCAGTTTCAGTCCCCACAGGGTCGCAGTTCATTCCAGGAGCCTGTTCCAGCAGGGACTCTCCATGGGGTCACAACTTTTTTTGGGGCAAATCAGCCTCAAGGAGAACGAGATATGTCATCTCATCTGCACTACAGGCTGCAGGGGAGCTTCTGCCCCAGTGTTGGAGCACCTCCTTCTCCTCTGACCTCAGTGTCTGCAGAGCTGCTTCTCTCACATCTCACTCCTCTCCCAGCTACTGTTGCACAGCATTTTTTCTCCTTCCTTAACAAGGTTTTTGCTAAGGTGCTATCAACAGATTGACTCAGCTTTGTCTAGAGATGGGTCTGTCTTGGAGCAGGCTGGAGCTGACTGTTGGACGTGGGGGAAAGTTTCTGGCATGTTCTCACAGAAGGCATCCCCACAGACCCCCTACCAGCTTCCAAAATTTTGTTAAAACCAATACAAGGGATTCACAGCACAGTGTGTGACAGTATTTGTCTTGAAACAAACTCTGAAAAGGTAATTTTCCAATGGAAGTGGGGCTTTTTTAGTTTGTGTTAATGCAGCATCATGATCACAGCATCTTACTACATAGCTATATAAATACCTTTGCAAGGTTGAAGTTCTGTTGTTTCCTGAGATTTCCACTCCCATTTTTCAGTTTTCTCTGAAGTCAAGAGTTGGGGGTTTTGTTGGTACTTTTTAAAAAAGTAATTTTTCTTTTTTTATTATATTTCTGTGTCATGAAGAATTGTAATATCCTGAGCCCCTGACCACCAGAAGTACTATAGGAGAGAGCAAGTAAGTAATAGGTATGTGGCTCCTAATTAGACAGTAAATTAGGACAAGTGCTCTCAAGGACACAGTCATTTCAAGCATCTCTTGAGAGAAGAATTTCAATGATCAATACAGTTCTTCCTTTGTGGAGGAAAGGGGAACAGTAGAAAAGAGAATGAAATTATTTTAGCACTTTTGTTTCTTTTTTATTTTTCATTTAGTCAAGTTTTTGTACTTTCTGCTGGTAAAAACTGATTTTTTTCAATTCAAACTACTAAAAATAGACATTTATATAGGGTTTTCAAGACATAAAACATGCTAACAGCATTTGTTAAAATCATGAAGTCCTTATTTTTATGGAAAATGTCATTCTCTTCGAAAGTATCACCAGGCTGAAAGGTTATGTGTATAGACAATATTGCATAGAGCCACAGAAACCGTGAAAAATTAATTCATTGCTCCTTAGCTTTTTCTGCTGCTTTTCATCATAGATGAAACAGACACAGTGGACATTTTTATCCTTTCTACTAGCTTTAAGGCATTACAAGAACTGCACACAATAAAGGGTCACATGAAGGGGCTTTAACAGAAACAATATTTGTCCTGAGAAAGTTTGCTTTCTTTAGATGAAATTTATGCCTCATTGTGCTATTGAACTCATAATGATAAATATTACCCCCTAATATTAGATGGTCCATAGTCTTTCTGTACTGGTTTTGGCTGGGAAAGTGTTAATTTTTTTTCCTAGTAGCTGGTATGGAGCTGTGTTTTGGTTTTGCGCTGGAAACGCTGATATTTTATTATTGTTGAACCTTGCTTGCACAGTCAAGGCTCTTTTGGCCTCTGAGCCCAGCCCACCAGTGAGGAGTCAGGTACACAACAGACTGGAAGGGGACACAGAAGGGACAGGCAAACCCCACTGACCCAAGGGATATTCCACACCATGTGACAGCAGGAGCAGCATTTAAAGCTGGGGGAAGGAAAAAAAAGGGGAGGTGTTTAGAGTGATGGCGTTTGTCTTCCAAAGTCACTGTTACATGTGATGGAGCTGTGCTCTCTGGGGATGGCCGAACATCCCTGCCTGCCCACACAAAGTTGTGTATGAATCCCTTGTTTTGCTTTGCTTCCTTGCACAGTTTCTGTTTTACCTTTAACACCTTTTGTCTCATCCCACGTGTTTTCTGACTTCTCTGATTCTGGAGGTGGAGTCACGATCTCTGGATGAGTTAAAAAAATTGTGTGGATGTGGCACTTGGGGATGGATTCAATGGTGAACATGTTGAGGGTCAACAAGGCTGGTAGCTGAACTCAGCGATCTTACAGGTATTTTCCAACCTTAATGTTTGTATTATTTTATGATTCTTGCCCCCGTTTCCCTCTGTGTGTGCGTGTGCGTGTGTGTGTGTTTGTGTGTGCCTGTCCACGTGTGAGGGACCAGCAGTGTGGGGTTTAGTTGCTGGCTGGAGTTAGTCCCCCGCTAGAAAAGAAGGCTGCCTGGAGTTAACACCCCCCTCAAAAAAAGTTAGTGTTATTCCTGGTTCAAAAGTCTGATCCAAAAATTGTTAGAAATTAGGAAAGGACCATGGGAAAAACTTCACCCAATTTATTCTGTGAAGATCTGTCCTAGAAAATTTATATTGATTGTTACTGAAAGTATGGTATTGGACGACTGACACTTCAGAGATTCTTAGGGCTTGCCTCAGTTCCTCAAAAAAATCCAATACCTTAAGAAGTTTTGGTCTGGATATGAGACCCAGTGAAATTTCCAGATAACTGCTTGCCTGTTAAACCCAGTAAATGAAAAGAATGTTAGAAGACTTGGAGTTGTAGCCTTGAAAGCACCTGGGAAAGTGGGTGGCAGTAAAGAAAAGCTGGGATCAAAGTTCTCAGCCAACAGAATTCTGGCAATTACGCTACTTCCCAAGCACATGACAGCGTGTGTGGCACCCAGAAGATTACACAGCAGAGCTGTCAGCAGCCTAACAAACAGCAGAGCTGTATATAAGTAGGCCCTTAACAGATTGCTTTGTGGAAGTGTGGCTTCAGAAAAGTAATTGACATGAAAATTCAAAGTGTACATATATAAACATATATCATTATATGCATATACAGATAAATAATTAGTGCTATGTACAAAGAAATATATACAACACTACAAACATATTCTTATCGTTGCATAATTCCCCAGTATTTGTTTTGCTTGAGTCACCTTGACCAGATTCACAACTTCTGAGGCACTGGTCATATCTACTGGACAGCATGCATTATCCAAGCAAGTCCTCTTCAGTAACCTAGTTCTTATAACACAGTACTCACAAAACCACCAGACTTGAACTAAATCAGGTTATCATGCATTGTCTTTTCTATATTAATTAGTACCAGTTCAAAGTTCTAATGTAACTTCATTAACTTAGGAAAGAATGATTTCCTTAAAGGATAATATGAGCTACAAATGATTAAATGAATCCTTCAGAAGTTCAGGTCCTTTTGAAACTTTTATAGAAATCCTGAGCCCTAGTTTTGCAAAAATGTAAAAAACCTGACTCTAAATAAGTGATATTCATCAAAATGAAATCACAAGAATTTTTGCTAAAATTATGCCAGATCACTAGATGTAGAACTATCGTATTTTGTAGTCCTGTGAGACCCATCAAAATTAAAATGAGTCCAAGGAAATGGGGATTTTAAAAACCATTCAATATCTGTTTAACCTGCACTTTAAAAAGCAGTCTGATCTATAGCACGTTTATTTTTCTTAAGCTGGATAGCATTCTACATTTCAAATTTGGGAAAAATAAAGCATCTTTGGCACATTATAACAGTCCAGTCTGTTCTCCTTTATAAACCATAGAACCTCATCTTGTATTGCTCGATTAAACCAGAATTTGCTTCAACAACAACCCATCTTTCAGGAAGATTTAAGTGATAGATTTATAATTAAACTATCAAAGTGGCACACAGCTCAGACCTAGATGGCAATTTTATGAACAGTACCATATTCCAAATCACCTACCTATCTCAACCCCAAACAACCATATATCACGGTCAATTTTAGTTCAGTCTCAAGAGGAATTTTAAATCAGTCATCCAGAGGCATCCTGTAATAATTCAGCTGTTCTACAACTGTGCATCTGAAAGGCTGCAATACCTACAAACATGCTTTCAAATTTTGTTTGAAAGTTAAATATTTCAGTGTCCTTTAAACTTCCTTTTTCTTACCTTCAGTCCTGAAATCTCACTTGCATGTGCAAGGGAACTCACTAGGTTTTCTGTGTACACCCCAAAAAATAGCTTCATAAGTGTCTCCTGCATATAGATGGTAGTTCACTAGATGCTAAGCTGAGCAATGAATAACAAAAGAAGTAATACTGCATAAAAATTGCATTTCCAAGACAATAATTAAGTCATATGTCATCTCCTTAATGAGAAAGTGGCCTACAGTCCTTCATATTTCTCAGCTTTGTCTTATGCATCAACATATAAACTCCATTTTTTCACACCACAAAGTTTAGAAAGTTACAAAAAGAAACCCGAGTGATTGATTTGTTTAACAACAGCCAACAGAATTTCCTAAAATATAGGAAGTGATTGCTGGTGAGATGTGGATTGGCACAGTATAATTGATCTTTCCCTAAATTTTAGACCTTCTTAGATTTTTAGATACTTCTAAAGGTTTTGGTTACAAAATCTTCGGGTGCTTTATGGCACTCTGAGACAAACCTCATATATATGGTTGAAAATTATGCTGTTTATACAGCATGAATGAGTAAAATATCAGGACTAAAGTGCAAGCCAGATCTTAATCCTTTTGCAAGGTAATGGACACATGGCTAGAGTGGGATGGAAGAACCTTGGGACAACATGAATCTCCAGAATCTACTGAGCAAGAAAAGAACATATTGTTAAAACTATGCAACCAAAAAGTCACAGATGTATTCTGAGCTCAGAGAAAGTACCATGACCGTTCAGGTCCAGCATTTTTAGAAAACTTCTGTATTAACATTTTCAGAGGTGGAGTTACATTGTGCTTCACCACCCCCATTCCACCTGTAAAATATCACACTGCATTTAATAGAAGCCTAGAGTTGATATTAAGAAAAAAACCTCAATTTTATAAGCCATTGTTTCCTCATTCTGAATGAGTACACTGTAATCCATAGTCTACAAATATTTAAAAGCTTAATATATTTTAAAGCTTTAAGGATATTACTTGTATAGAAATATTTGATTCTGAAAACAGTTTTCTCTAATCTAACTTGGTTGGAATGGATTCTTTTGGTCTGGGGTTTGTTTTTCTTTCTTTTTGAAGGAGCATAAATACATTTATATCAACTAAGAACTTTGACATGAAGTTCTGAAGTGCTTTCTAAAGCCATTTGCTCTCTAGAATGTCAAGAAAATTATAGTGAAGTCCAAAACATATTGTCAATGACATTGCACCAGAGAGGAATAACAGCATAATGAGTTTGCTAAGAAGGCTCATACAGACTCTGTGAGAACCATGGCAGCATGCAATGAAGAAATACATGTTGATTTGTCCTTGCTCACTTGAGACTTCATCCCAAAGATACTGGGATGAAATTAATCCATTTGAAAACAATATTCAAGTTCCTCTAAATAAAGACTGCAATAAAGCAGCTTTTATATTCTTTATTTACTTTAATCACATCAAGTCTATGCAATATCAGTTTTGTTTCTGTGGGTTTTTTTCCCCATACACAACATATAGGAAAGCGTCATGTGGGCTTAAGTCAAGAGCAAATTGTAATGGCTTTCCACATCATTAAATATCAGAAAATTTCTTTTTTTTTTTTTTTTTTTTTTGTCCTTATTAACTGGAATTAACAGCTTCTAGCAGGTTTAATGACCATTGACCAATAACATTAGTTTTCTTTAACCACAACAGACATTTATAGTAAGTGGTTTAAGTATTGTTGATTAGTTTAAGTATTTCCATATGAAAATAAAAATAACAGTCGACACTTCTAGAGCACTGTCCTATTGAGGATTTCAGACTGATACAACAAGAAATTTCTTTAGAATATGAAATTCTGAAATTGCTTAGTACAACATGTAAAATTTTTCCTATTTGTCACGGTGAAAACGATCATAGATTAATCTCAGCAAAATCAGTACTGGTTTTATCTTAATAGCTTTCTAGCTAAGCAGTAGAGCAAAAAGTGTATTGATTGTTACACATCTAACTCAGCTGTGCTCTGAGCCAGCATCAGTCCATATTAACCTCAATGAAACAACACCAAACTGAGCAGTAGGACCAGATGTAGCATCAGCTCACCTAATATATTTCCTTAAAACATTTTTAGTATTTTTCACACCAGTTGGATCACATAACCAACTTAGAATATACTAGGCAGAGGAGCAGTTATCATAGAATCAGAACCATTAAGTTTGGAAAAAGACCCCATGGGAAAAAGACTAGGGGTAAAATTACATTTTAATAGATGGAGATTGAGATCAGTATGCCCAGCTCACCACACAAAATGTATGTCAAGGAGGGTAATGTGACTGCTGCTCCCTGGCTGGAAGATGGTCAGCATGCCCAACTTCCCACACACAACCCAAGGAGGACCAAGCTGAGGGTGGAGTGCACTCAAGTCAGGAGACATTGCAGTCAAGCTCTGGTGAAATGCTTGCAGAGGAGGGAACTTGGTGATACTTTTTAGCTGACAAGTCATGTAGCAGCTAAAAAAAAAGGAGGAAAAGGAAGATATCTTGCTGTTGAGCCAGCAACTGAGGCAAAAATCACTGTTCTTGAATTCATGTATATCACCATTCCAAGGCTAACTCAGAGGAGTGTCCCCTGTCCGAGCCATAAGCAGCCAGGTTCTCCAGAGCCAGAGCTGTGGGTCACCGTGTCAAAGGCTTTGCCTAAGTCTAAGTAGACAGGATGAGTTTCCTTATCCACTAAACATGCCACCTTGTCATAGAAGGAGGTCAGGTTGATCAAGCAGGAGCTGCCTTTCAATACCTGCGCTAGCCGGGCCTGGTTCCAGGGCTGTGCTACGCATGCTGTGACAGCACCTCAGGATGATCTGCTCCATGACCCTCCCAGCACTCATGTCAGGCTGAGAGGCCCTTCCTGCGTCCCCCTTGTGGCCCCCCTTGTAAGCTGGCCCTCACATTTACTGACCACCAGCCAACATTTACTGACCACCAACCTGCATTGCCAGGACTGCTGGTAAGTGATTGGTGGGCAGTCATGCCAGATCCCTCTGTACCCTCAGGTGCATCTCATCCAGCCCCATAAACTTGTGAATGTTCATCTTGTGGTGTAGCAGATCAGTGATTTCCCCTTGGATTATGTGAGCTTAATTGTACTCCCCTTCCCTGCTTTCCAGCTCAGGGCATCCAGAGAACAACTGGTCTTACTATTAAAGACTAAGGCAAAGAAACCATTGATTACCTCATTGCATCATTTTTCCTCATCCTTTTTCACTGTGTTTGCCCCTGTATCTAATATCCAATAAAGGATGGAGATTTTCCTTAACCTTCCTTTTGTTGCTAATGTATTAAGAGAAACAATTTTTCATGGTCTTTTAAGACAGTAGCCAGATTGCATTTTTAATTTTGTTTTCATCTGACATACCCTGCTCTTCTTGGCAGGGCTGTCCCACACTTTTTATGAACCTTTATATTGGGACAATCTTGCTTTTTAACATTATCTTTATTTTAATCCAATTCTTTCTGGATAATAACTGTTTCTGCTTGACTGATGAGTGACAAGTGACTTGAAGCCTTCAGGATGGACTGGTGTTGGAAAAAAAAAAAGATGAAAATTTCTTGATTGCTTTCCATGTATAGACAATTACTTCATTCATTAATGAAAGGAAATAAATTAAATGCTTTGTAAAATCAAATCTAAAAACATATCACTATGTGAAGTGACACCATACAAGCTGTCATTAAAGGCTGGTAAATTATGGCTGTGGAACATATTTTTTGTCTGGGTCAGTAAATAAAGAACTCAAAAGCATTAAACCAAACATACATTACAGTTAATAGGAAAATGTAAAATGATGCTAGTAGATGGTATTATATTAAGAGGAGCTGTGTATAAATCCTAGGAGAAGACTACCCTATTTATATCAGCTATGGAATGAAGCGGAATGAAGCAGAATGACATAGTAAGTGTCAGAAAATCCAAGATGTATGATTAAGCCATCACATGGGTTTTTTCCAGCCTCTACTTTCATTTTTCTTTTCAAAAGCATCAGAAAACCTGAAGTGTTGTTCTAGTGCAAAGCTTGAAAAGTTCTAAAAAATAAAATCCTTGTTCAGTGATGCAAAGACTATTAAAGTACACGGATTATTAAATTTTAAAAGGCTGAAGAGATCTGCTATGGTTGCTGAATAGTGACCTTCTGAATAATACAGATTTCTGACATATTTAGGGATTTTTTCATTTTCCCTTTTAATAATATGTGCCCCAGCTACGTATGTCTTGATCTTCAAATAACATATAATTTAAGTCTTCACTGCTTCCCACTTAGGCTGTTTCAGTAATTAGACCATTTGGTCTTATTGAGCAGCAATTTATTTATCCACAAGTGGTTTTGTCATGTTCAGTTCTTCTAGATTATGCTGTCAGCAGCCTGGTTCTTGTGAATTCTTGTGGACATTGATCTAGTCATCCACATAAAGGAAAAGTCCTACTTGCTATAAAACATGGTTTCCTTAATTTCAAATTATGGCAAAAACTCTCTGATTTCTCAAGCTCATATATCCCATAATGGTCTTATTAATGACAGAAGTAATACAACCTCAAAATTCCTACTTTGTTATTTTCATTAAAAGGGTCTTAAATATAATTCATAAATTATGTTGGCTTTCAGTGTTACAGCACCACAAAGAGATCAAATGGTCAGCTGTTTATCAACCATGACCTCAATTCCTTTGTCGTACTTTAGATTTGGTAAGTCAATTTAAAAATACCTTTAAGGAAAAACTATGCTTAAAACTAGTCCACCTGCCATTGTCAATTCTAAACAATGTGGTGATGCTGCATTTTTGTGATAATGTAATTCCATGTAGTAATCCAAGTAATGTAAGTGCTGTGTTTTTTTTCTGATCAAAAACTCCATTTCTCAATAAAATACTCAATAAAAGACAACGTGAAATTCCTAATTGTTTTCGCTGCACTTAGAGAAGCGACCCAGTTTTGTAACACTTTGATGGAAGCACTCATTTTTATGAGAGTTATCATTAAACTGCCCTAGAAAATAGCTACCCAGAGAAAATGAAAAGTCTCAGTTTTAGCTTTTCCTAAATAGTAATAATGTTTTTTTTTTCTTTTCAGGTTAATCTAAATTGCAAATTAGCTCTTATCAGAAGATTTCTGTTTAAATTCAGCTGTTTCAAGGCTCTGGAAAATCTCTTCTTCAATGTAACACAGATTATACCTCAAGGGAAGTACAGAGTACAGAGGGAGTATCACAGTAAATACAAGTTTATCTATGGCACAGTTGCAAAGACTGATTTATTCTCATGAATAGAGAAATAACTTTGGCTTATTATTTTTTCATTCAAAAATACCATGGTAAAAAATGAATTAGCACTTTCTGGACCTTAAATCCATTAAAAAATAAAAAGCAAGATTCCTATGTTATATAAACAGTTGTTCAAAATTTGGAAATTCTTTCCATAAATTAGGAATATGGACAGAATTCCATTCAGTTTTAATTTTTATGTGAAGTCTTACTGCATGTATAGGTGCTACTGCAAGTGAGTAGGAAGCCTTCAGGACTATATAATCCAGCACAAAAAATTTTGCTACTGAAAGTGCTTTAGAAGAAATGTTCTTAAAAAACAACTAGAACAAGTATAGGATGAAAAAATAATTTAAAAACAACCAAATAACAGCAACAAAAAAGGGAAAGGTTCAGATTTTTGTTCATTGTTTCTCATTGTTTCTTTGGTGTTTATTACTAAACTTATAAAGCATTTTGTTCATTCTCCTCATTGTTTCTTTGATTTTTATTACTAACCTTATAAAACATTTTTGAGAAATTTTCTTCTGTTATCATTAGGGTTGGACCAAGAAAATTTAAGTTTGAAAAAAAATCTTTAAAATTTTTAAGTTTTAATTTTGACCTATCTCTATAAAAGAAATTTAGAGAGAGATTCCTTACTTTTATTATCTTTTAGACCTCACACCAGCAAATTACCGTTTCGGGACCACAGATTGCAAATCACAGAGTCACCAAATTGGCAGATCTGAAAGGGACCCACAAGGATCACCGAGTCCAGCTCCTGGCCTGGCACAGCTCCATCCCCAAGAGCTACACCCTGTGCCCAAGAGCATTGCTCAAACACTTGAACGCTGTCAGGCTGGGTGCTGTGACCACTTCCCTGGGGAGCCTGTTCCAGTGCCCAACCACCCTCTGGGTGAGGAACCTTTTCCTGATATCCAACCTAAACCTGCCCTGAGACAGATTCAGGCCATTCCCTTGGGTCCTGTCACTGTCACCGCACAGAAGAGATCGGTGCCTGCCCTGCTCTTCCCCGCACAAGGAAGGTGTAACTTCAATGAGGTTTCCCCTCAGTCTCCTCTGTTTGTGCACACATATAGAACAGAGTTTGACTCAGTACTTGTCTGGGTACTTGTATGTAGGCATGTGAAGAAGCAATATTTTTATTCCTCCTTAATGGTTATGTGTAAATTTAATGTTAATGCTCCCATGTATTCCAAGTTACTCAAGAAGAGAACCACTTATGACAAGTTCAAACCTTAGAAATAGAGCCAAAGAAAAGAGGATGAGAAAAACACTGAAAAGCTCTCATTTCAACTGAAAATCTTAAAAAGACAAGGAAAGACAAGCTTCCTTCAATTCTGAAGTTTCCATGTACATTCTTGCTATAAGAAGTCCTTTTTCTCCCTTATACATACACACATTTTGTGCAGACAAGCATTAACATACACTCTATGTTCTCTGCTTGGAAGGAAAGCTCATGAATGGAAATTATTATAAACTTCAGAAGCACTTAGTTTCTGTGCTTAAACATAAATTCAGATCTTAAAAGTTTTTTTTACATTTCTCTTAATCTTGGGGAGGGAAGTTTGTTCAAATGTTGTTTACCTATTCCTTATGGCATAAATTTGTAGTCCATAAATTTGTTCCATGTAAGTCTCCATTTGCATAACATCATAAAGTGTGAAAAACATATGAATTTTTATGTTGAAAACATAAAGTGTTGCATTTCTCGTAATTCTATTTTTAATAGCTTCTTTTCAGTCACGAACATTAGACATATTCTAATAGATACAGCTCTTATGTATCACCAAGTATGCTTCAGCCTTACTCTTTGGGTCATTATCAGCACCTTCGTGTCTCTCACTCTCTCATATTCTCTGGCATAGCTTGGTGCCATCTTTGTCATTGGCATCTTTTGCCTTTAGAACATGAAGACTTTATCTGCAGTTACGGTTTTGACTACATTCTTAAATTTTTAGTGAATTTCAGCTTAGGAAAGATGTGAATCTTCGCATTTTCTAGTATTTGCAAAAGAAAACTGATCACTGACTATCATCATTACAAACCATTAATACTACCTGTGATTTCTTTCTAGTATTTTACAAAATCTATTTGGTTTGACTGTCACAAAATGATCAGTACTTTGAGGAAATCAAAAACCACCAAAACTTTGCTGAAGTTTCCCTGAAAAGTTTATGTTTGGTTGGGTTTATTCTCTGTTGGTGTTTTTTTCTTTTAAGTGATTTATTTCTTTATTTTCAGGAGTTCAAAGAATTAAATATCTCTTCCTATCAGAAAACTTTTGAAAAATAACTCTTTTTGCTTTTAACCTGACTTAAAATATGTTATGATGGCAGATTCTATCACTCTAAATGTAAGTTCTTGACTTGCTCATTTATTTAATTTAATAACGACTTATATAATTTTTAAATAACACTCTAAAGGTTATTTTTTTGGCTGGAGAATAATCCCTGGGTGTGCAAAATAGCACTTCTAGTAATGTATTTTATTGCTCGCTGTATTGGTTCTGGCTGGGATGAAGCTATAAAATCTTCACAGTAAGCTGTGACCCAAGAAAAGCCCTTGCTGGAGCAGGCTCCTGGCAGGAATTATGACAAACTGACCACAACCCTATTCCCAGTCCCCCTGAACCATCAGAGAGGAGAAGGTGGAGAAGTGAGGCTGAGCCTGGGAGGGATGGTGATTTTAGATCTGTTCTTGCTTTTCATTATCCTACTCTTTTATTAACTGGTAACAAACTCAACTCCCTTCACCCAAGTACAATCTAACCTGCCCATGACTGTAATTGCTTAGTGATCTCATTTATCATTATCTTAAGCCATGAGCTTTTTGTTATGTTTGCTGTCCCCTGTCTTGCCTGTGAAGAGAATTGCTAGAGCATCTTGCTGAGTACCTGGCACTCTACCAAGGTCAACCCACTTGGGTTACTGGTCAAGATCAGTCCACCACATTTACAAATGAAAGGATGTATCACAGGCTTTGTTCTCTGGAATTGTATCAGGGTGTAACAGTGAGAAACTTTAAGGTGAAATGAGACTTCAGTATACAGGCCATGGTGACCAAGTACTAAAGGTTTTCCTTCACATCTTAGAATGTTACACAGAGAGTGTAGTAAGTATATCAATAACTGACCAATCAACAGAAAGATCCAGTTGTTAAAACCACACAGAAAGATAAAGATCTGTCATGGCCTCAAGACCAATTAAGTCACCTCAAATGGAACTTTTGCAATTTGTAGCTGTGATAACTTTTTCTGGATGAATAGTTAATTCCACCTAAAAAAAAAAGTCTTTCTGAATAAGACACAGTAAATAAAGCCATGGGGTAGAGACAATGATCTGTGTGACTGACGGCTGGAAGAACCAATGAAGGCATGGGAATGAGACCATCATGAGGATAATTCTCACTGTGACTGAGCTTGTCAAAGACTTGTGCAGTTTTGTAACTGCAGTAAGTATTTCAGCTTGCAAAGAGGATAGGGTGAAAACTCATATAGTACAAAGCTAAAGGAGAACCTCATAAATAATATAATAATTTTATATTCAGGGTAAACCTTTGACACTGAGCAGAAATACATATTAGAATTATGCATTGAATGGTGAAGATAATGAGAAACAGTATACAGTTGCCTTACTTTCTTAATATTTATTATATTCTTTATTACATTTGTACAGAAACCATCTTTTTTTCACTTTACAGGTGTCTGTGCACACAGGCAAATAGCAGTATGTGTATATATGTGTCTACAAATTATATATATATATATATAGATACAGATGTATATATAAAAATAAATACATAAGCATACACAAGTGCTCCTTTTTACTTTGGCACACATAGCGTGTCTGTGTATTTAGTATATCTTCCATAGATAAAGGTCAATCAGCTTTTCACCCAAATCCAAATTAAAAAACCCCAAAATTTCTAATGAAGTCTACTATCAAACACATAAACTGAAAAACACACATGAACCTGCCTTGTTGGGGAATTAGACTAAATGATTTCTAAAGGTCTTTTTCAAACCTGAGAATTCTCTGATTTTGGGTTGAAACTCTTTAAATGTTCATGCAAAACTTAAGAAACAAAGATTTCTGAACAGACTTTTTTGCTTTTGGCTCAATGCTTGAGCTCGCCAGAGCAGTGTGGTTCAAATTTTATTATCACACATCTGCTCTCATCCTGAAATATTGCAGGACTGTAAACAACAATCCAGGTAAAATGGGTTTTCATCTTTCAACCTGAATTTAAAATCAAACTCTATGAGTTAAATCTGAACATCTGGTCTATCTGCTGATAATAATCTGGTGGAAGCACTCTCTGCACAGGGAGTCTTCTCTCAGTCAATGTTTTGTGAAGCAAGACTGTTTCAGTGTCTTGGCTTATTGCAGCTTAATACTTCTCCTAACCCTACAGCTGTCATGCAGGAGGAAAAAAAACTATAACAAGGTGCATGTGCAGAAGTCAGTATTCATAGAATCATAGAATGGCCTGATCTGGAAGGGACACTAAACATAATCTAATTCCAGCCACCCTGCCATGGGCAGTGACACCTTTCACTAGACCATGCTGCCCAGAGCTCCATCCAGCCTGGCGTTGAACACCTCCAGGGATGGGGAATTCACATTTCTGAGCAACCTCTTCCAATGCTTCCCTACCCTCACAGTAAAGAATTTTTTCTTAATAGCTAATCTAAACCTCCTTTCTTTCAGTTCAAGTCATTCCCCTTGGCTTTGAAAAAATGATGTTTGGCTTCTATAAATGGAGCCTAGTCTTGTTTACGGAACTAAAATATCTGCAGATAAGTGTGGAAAAAACCCAAAAAAAACCATGTGATATATTTTCTCTTAGTATGTATGGAAGGCTGATAGTTTTTCTCCTACATGGGTAAAAGTTATAGTTAATTAGAAGTTTGAATCCCTTTTGGAAGTAAGATGCTATTTCTATCACTTGTCTGTGAGACTTCTGTGAACCACTGTTGTCTAACATCACAAATAAGAATGATTTTTCTTTGGTTTTCTTTCCTGTATTGATTACATTATGGCCTGTTGAAATCAAGATTATTTCTTTATGTTTATTTGGAGTTTATGTAGAATAGTAGGGTTGTGACCTGGATCAGACTTTTTAGAAAACAATAAGAAGTGTATTTGCTTTTCCCTCCATTTTATCCAGGTATGTATGAATTTTACTCAAAGAATCTAAATTAACAGACATTTACATGGACTGATTCTGGTTTGCCTCAAACATATTCTTAACCTAGTATGTTAAACATATTTCTATGGTGAGCTGCTTTATTATGACTTTTTTTGTCTTAATGGAAAGAATAGTTTTTCTATTGTAAATAATAGAAAAGAAAAAAAATCTCTGAAGTGCAACATGCAATAGCAGATATGCAATACCTATATTAGTTTATTATTATTGTATATCATCACGGTTTTTTTGCATATTTATGTATAATTGTTTGTGTATAGTTTCTTCTTTGGGAAGAATAGGTTATGTAAGCTGAGAAATATTTCAGACAGGTCCTTATGCCTCATAAGTACATAACAAGCATTCTTGCATAATTATTTTGATAATAAAATATTGTGCCAAATTATATTCTGGAAACAGCTTCTGTTATTGTTTCTATGGGCAACCCAATAAGCTGGAACAATTGGCATGGTTAGGGAAGATTACGAGACCTCAGGTGCGCTGCAAGAGAGAAGAACATGACTGAGAAAAAAAAAAACCTGTAGAGAAGGAATTCTTCTGATTAATTCCTCCATTTCTATAAAAAATAGGAAGATTTTATATTTCATTCAACTTTGTTAAAGAATGGAAAAATTTGCAACTAGCATCAAAGAAAGGCTGTGGTACAGAATTCTTCCTATGTACAGAACTAATCAGTAGTCTTCATGGTATTGTATAACACTCACAGCTGACATCAAGCCTCTTCATAACTTAGCCTCAAATTTGGAACATATTTGACCTAATTCATTTTATATATATATTTGTCAAAGGACATGACCTCTGACACTTGTACTATAATCTAGAATGAGTAAAAACAAGAAGTATGGATATATAAAGAACAGACAACTCTTTTAAGAGGCACAGATCCTTAAGGGAAACAAAGAAAATTATTGGGATGCTAAAGTGATAAAAATATTGAGATGTTAAAGTGGCACAAAAGGCATTTCCTAATAATATAGTTCTTGGGAAAACTGTCAAATATCTAGGAAGAAAACCAGACAGAATAGATCTTTCAAATAGTTGTGAAAGATTCACAAAATAAATGAAGGTAATGAAGGTAGTGATCAGGATGAAAAATCAGAGAAGTGTGTCACTGAGGAAGAGAACTCACTAGAAAATTATCCCAAATGTGAAAATGTGCACTTAAGATCTATCTTACATAGATCTTTGCAGCATGGTACTGATTTTAAAGTTACAAATAAACTGAAGTGAGGTAGGTTTCATAGCCAATAGCTATGTTGCTAAATAATTGCATAAATGGATTCCAGAACTCAAAAATTAAATTCAAGAAACATCAAAACAATAAAGCTGCAGCCAGAATGTTAAGAGAAAAACATTAACACCATTGATTTGTAGTAACATGTTAAAACTTTCTATATAAATAACAATGATAATTTGTCATTCAGGCTTTTCCATCAACAATTTCCAGCTGTGGACAAGACTGCAAATAAATTTTTTAGTTGGTAATAATACCAAGATATTTTAAACAAATAACAAATAACAAACAAATTGAAAACATTATAACACATTGTGCTCTGTTTTAGAAAACAAAAAGCAACACTAACCAGAATTAAGACTGTAGGAGGAATTTCTGGAGAGGTAAATACACAATTTCCAATTTTAAGGATATGAAGTTTGGATCCAGTGGCGTGTGTTTGGAAAAAAAGATGAAATATGTGGATATGTATGAGTGGATGAGAGTGTTGCAAGGGGAACAAGACACAGACTCATAAATTCATAATAATACTATTACTAGAGATTCCAGTGCTAGACCTGGGACTACAGTTTAATTTTTCTGCTGTTGACCACGTACACGCCTCTGTGTCCATTTGTCTTCTTTTCTCTCCCAAATTCCTGTTGTCACCTTCCTATTTCTCCAAAGCTTTTTTCCTTGCACCTTCCTCCATGAAAGCACATTGCAAAGTCTTCCACTGGCCTAAACATTCTCTTTATCTCCTTCAAACTTATCCTCTCATTCTCCTTCAGAGACTTTGTTTTGTTGTTTGTCTTGAGCTCCTTTTAATTTCTTGCAGACAAAACATAGATGCTGGCTGGGTGAGTGGGAATCAAATAGAATAAAATAGAATAGAACAAAATGGAACATAACAGAAGAGAATATGTCATTTGGAAGGACATACAGTTATTATCTAGTCCAGCTGCCTGATAATTTCAGGGCTGACTAAAAGGTCAAGTATATTATAAGGATCCAAATGCTTTTTAAACGCTGACAAGTTTGGGGCATCAACAACCCTTCTAGTATGCCTGATCCAAAGTTTGCCCATCCTCTCAATGAAGAAATACTTCCTAATATTCAGTCTGAATCTCTCCTGCTACAGCTTTGAACAATACACCAATGTCCTGTGTGTGGGTCCCAGGAAGCAGAGCTCAGCACCCCCCCATCCCCTTCTCCTCTTTGGGAAGACACAGAGAGCAATGACGTTATCCTCAACTCCTTGTACTACAAGACACATTCAACAGGTTGGACCTGTTGATCTTCTCCAAGTTAATGATTCTAGTACAACTTCTCCTTTAGGAGGAGCAGACCTGTCCCTAGAGCTGACCTCTGCAGAGCACCACTAATGTCACCAGCCAGCTGCAGCCCCACCCACTGCAACCCTTTGAGCCTTGTCCTTCAGTCCTGACCATCACACCATTACCCTCTCATCCCACAGACGGACAACTTGTTCAGAAGGATACTTTGAGTATCAAAAGCCTTACTAAAATACACAAAAGTTCTTTTTGAAGTAAATCTCTCTGGCATCTGGGTAATTTTGAAGTAATTCTTTGGGCAATCAGCTTAGTTCCTCACTTCTCTGTGATGTGGGCAGATAGAGGATATAAATATTTTGCACAAAAAGGACTTGTAATTCTGATTAGCTGAGAAGCAGAAAAAAAAAATGCATTTGTGGCTCTATCTGTAGCTGAATTTTCCCTTAAGCAAGGAATATTCTAAATTAACTTGTATAGAGCTGAGCATTTATACTGATATAACACACCTACACAGCATCTGATCTGGCTTGGGTATTCCAGCTCTGTACTACATTATAAACTGTGGATATTTAATAAGAAGCCTCAGGGCTCAGACAAATTATCAAGTCATCCAAGTCATCTGAGCTAATTAATTGTCTGTGTTCTTAGTTTGCCTCTGACAAACTGAAATAAAATGACATTTTACTAAAAGAAGGTGTTGTGGGTAAGCCCTGCTCTCTCTGTTTGGTGCAGCCAGATACCAGAGGGTTTAATTCAGGCTATCTCATCAGCAAAGACAAATCAGATTTAAACCTGAGTCTTCAGGTTCATGTTGGTAGATCTCCCTCTTAGGTGTAATGGCAGTGGTACAAATGTCACTATTCTTCCGCATGGGCTTCAGCTGCCTTATAGAACATCTGTGGAGGTGGGTTAGAAGCCCAAGTAACTTTTCCAAAATCAATTTTTAAAGTAAACACACAACTTTAAATATATTCCCACAGTTCTGATGGCACTGATGAGATTTTGTGACTCATGGAAGACTTTTGCACCAAGCTTTTGCTGTCATTGTCTATATATCTCATTCATTAAAAACAAAAAATAACAAAACATTTGGTAGAACCATTGCTCCCATAGCATGATATAAATTGAAGAAGGGAACCATTCACAGGGCACACAGACACACACTTTCTGCTGGTGGACACAGTCAATATCTGTCATACCTAGGTCTGTAATATTAAAGATCCCACTAGAGAAGTCTTGCAGGTATTCTTATCCATGTGAAGAAGTATTTCTTGAACAGAATTTCTGTGTAACTTCCAGAAAAAAAATGAACTAAGGTCTTCAGCTTTCTCAGGTAAATAATTTTTAAAATCTTTAGTTTAAAAAAAACTGTTAGACAGGTGATGAGAACATTTAAGTGAAAAGTCTCATCAAGCACCAGAGAAACCCTCTCAAGGAATAGGGGCCAATGGATCTGCATATGTAAGGAAAACTCCTTTTTCACATGAGCCATTCTGTACCTCAAGACAGTAACTAAAAAGGGACAAAACGCTGCATATGAAAATACTATTAAAGCTTATCATTATTTTGTGTAAGACAGAAAATGGCACTCAAATACTCTTTTTTCATTTTGCAGCATTTCCATAATAGTTTAATTGAATGAGTGCACTATTTGAATGCTTCTGTCCTTCAGGTTAAAAAAATGCACATATTGAATCTGAGATGATAACTAGAGGAGATGATTTCAAATCCAATTCCTTTTTCATTAGTAAAGAAAGTACACTGAGATGTTGATTCTTTAAAAAAAAAGTTCTTTATCAAACAGCAGGGGGCAATGAAACATAAATCAAAATAAAAAAAGCTCCTTTACAAAGTACAGGAAACATAAAATAGAATATTGCTACCTGAATATTCTATTTGCTTTAGTGAATGTTTTATGAGAAGATAAAAATACAATGGGGATTTTTTGGAGAGGAAAATAAGGAGAATTTTTCATGTAACCTACAAAACTATATGAGCGGATGTATATGTAGTTTGTGACATATCAAAAGCTCAATACAATTTTTTCTGTGGAAATTTTTAAACATTTTAAGTGGCTACCAGTTTCTGGTGTCTATAAACACCTTTATGTATCTGCAAGTTGAAGGATATAAAATCTAGGCAAAAATAAGATTCCACTGAAATATTTCCTTTAAAAAATAATATTATACTACCTTATCACTCTTTGATTGTAGCATAATTTTAATGTATGTAATTAGATTTTTGTAATTTTTATTATTTATACCAAGCCATGAAATACTTAAAAAATTGTGAGTCTTATCTATTATCAAAAATGCTAACTAGTTTCAAATTTAAATGAAATAGTCAAAATAGTCTCCAACTCCTTTTCTTAGCATGTATTTCAGAGTTAAATATGTAATCATACATTTTGTCATTCAAATGGAAGAATATTCAGCTTCTCATTTTACTGGTATGTTAAGTATAGCATACACTTTTATGTCATATAGTATTTTATGTGAATAAAAAGGAGGAATTTTCTTATCAAAGTATTAAAGCCCCCTACAAACAACAAAGGGTATAATGTGTCTGAAATAGGGCCCATTTTAGAATTGCATTCCAAGGGAGTGAAATTAATTAAAATGCCTGAGAGCAAAACCTGATCTATGCCAATTGCCAAAGCAGTGTGGGGGATGATCTATATGAGAGTCTCCTCAAAAATAAGCATTTGCAGGAGCTGTAAAGCTTTCCATTAGATCTAGCACTTGGTTTGTACCAGCTTTCCTGCCTATGTGTACTAGGAAGGAGAATCCTTCCCTCAGTCCCTATATAGGATAATGAATGTCCAGTTCCCTGGACAAATCCATAAAAATTCAGTTGGCTCATACCTTTTAATAATCCACCTATGCAAGCTTGACAACCATGTGAAAACTAAAATAATTTCATTTATTGCAGTGGAAAGATTGGGATAAATGTTTATGTCTGATATAAAAAAAAATCTTTTAAAATAATCTTGGATCTTCTGAACTTGTCATGTAATCATCCTCTGCTCCAAGGTAGTCTTTTTAACCTACTTACTAAAAAACTGTCTGTTTGGGGGATTTCTATTACCTGCACCTATTAGCTTTAGTACAAAGGACCAATTGTCACTCTGGACACTTTTAATGGGCTTATCTATGGGCTTATCTATGTTACTAGAGACCACTTCATAGCATTTCCAGCGCTCTCTTCTCTCTCAGTAGGGTTTCCTCTTTCATCCACTCTGATAAATCATTTAGGTTTTCCAGAGAGTTCCAACAAGACCAGCACCAGCAGCCACACCAGTGACACATCAGTGGCTCCTGGCAGCTCTGCCACACACAGGATTGTTTTGCTGGCACTGGATTATTTACTACAAACACAAGTTTTAAAAACTGCTGGTCTCCATGATTCCTATGGTTTTTATGTGTATTTATGTTAGTAATGTGTAAGAACGCAGCTTGCAGAGGATAATATCATAAGTAATGGAAAGGAAGAGTACGTAAGTTTTAGAAAAAATTGAGGTTTGAGAAAAAATTAGAACAATGATTGTGTCTAGATGTGTACCTAGCAGCACTCAAAAGATGCTCTCAGTTATAGTCCTTCTGTATAGTAATGTGTAATTACATGTTTATGAAGATATACCTGTTATGTCCAATTGCAAACTATAAATTTTATGATGTTCTAGATATAGCAGATATGTTTCTAAGCAATGTCTGCTAAATGTCACAAACATTTTATGTTACATTTTGTATTCCACTGCGAAACTCTAGTGTTGTCATATTACATATTTAGCTCCTAAAGTTGATTGATTGCTTCAGAGAAAAGTGTATATGGTATTCCACTTCTTATCTGAGTCAATGTTTTTCTCAATACTGTGAAGCAAATTAAAATAAAGTGTTTAAATCTACTGCTTATGATAAAGAAGACGGAATCTTATTCTAAAAAACGTGAAATACAACTTGTCATGTTCCTTTCACTTTGTAGAAATGCTACCACAAGGCTTAGCCAGTTAAGTCTAATATGTTGACATTTATTTTTGCTGCAATAAATGTTAGGATTATATTTTTGCATTAAATTCTGGCATTTTTAAAGATCACGATGACAAGTGATTTATTCTTCAAATCACTCTGGTTTGTTTTTACTTTTTGAATATGGATTTGGCCATGTGTCTCCAAGGCACAGTACAAAGCATATTTCATATGTTTTGCAACCTATTAGTTTGATTTAAATCCACTTTTTCTGTCAGGATTTATGCAAGGCTTTCTTGATGTTATTTGCTCTGAATTATTGCCCAGAAATAATCACATGGAATCCAATTTCACACAGGCTGTGTGGCCTATGAGGTCTGTCACTGTAAAGCTCTAAAGCTTTTAAAACTTTTTCAATTGAGGTGATTCTTCAAATTTTTTAATAGCACTTTTTAAGCACTGTCTTACTTTACTTTCATATTTGTCCCTTCCCCTCAAAGTATGAAGAGTTTGATTGGGTTCAGTAAGTGCTGTGTGGTGTTTGACCTGGCTGGACATTAGAGCATACACAAGGACAGGGAGAGATCATTCACCAAATACCACCACAGCAAAACAGGCTTAGCTTAGGAAAATTAGTTTAATTTATTACCACCCAAATCAGAGTAGGGTAATGAGTGGAAATCTTAAAATGCTTTCCCCCTTCCTGTCTTCTTCACTCTTGATTTGGTCTGCATCATCCCTTTCTGCAGTGCCAGGGGACAGGGGAATGGGAGCTGCAATCAGCCCATCACTGTTGTCTCTGCCACTCCTTTGCCTTCAGGGAGAGCATCTCTCACGCTTCCTCTGCTCCAGACAGTCCTCCACAAACCTCTGCAATATAAGTCCTTCCCTCAGGCTAAAGTTCTTTACAAACTTCTCTGTTCCATGGGATCACAAGTCCTGGGAGCAAATCTGCTCCAGGCTGGGCTCCTGTCTCCAAAGGTCCACAGGTCTTTCCAGGAACCTGGTCCAGTTCAGGCTTCCCAGGGCTCACAGTCTCCTATGGATATCCCCTTGCTCCAAGGTGGAGTCCTCCAGGGGCTGCAGGTGGATCTCTGCTCCCCCACGGACTTGGGTTGCAGGGGTACAGCTGCTTCCCCACGGTTTTCTCCACTCTTATCTGGTGTCCAGAGGATTTCCTCCTCTTCATTTTTCACTGGCCTTGCTGCCTGCAGGGCTGTTTCTCTCACATATTCTCACTCCTCTCTTCTCTGACTGCAGTTGCACGGCAGCTTTCTCCATCCCTTCTCAAATATATTTTTTGAGAACCATATAATTTAAGAATGTAAAAATAAATTAATGCTATTAAAATATTCAAAGCACTGAAGTGTACCATACCAGGTTGGAAGGGACCTGAAAGATCATCTGCTCCAAACTTTCTTGGCAAAAGTACAGTCTAGACAAGATGGTCCAGCACCCTGTCCAGCCAAAATTCTAGGTTGTGTTGGCTCTTTCAATATACAAAATAAATATACAATATTTACATGTTTGCATGTCATATTTCAATGGTTAAAAATTGATACGCATTCTTTGGAAGGAAATATAAGAAGTGTTCTTGAGTTTTGGAAATGTACTAAACTTGTGTGCTCAAATGCCTCATTCTGAACTGACCCTTACAAAATAGTCTACAAGTTTTGTTTTTCAAAACACTTAACAAAAGCCCTTGAAGTATTCTATTGCCTAATTTGCATATATAAACATGCCTAGAGGCAGACTTAATTTAATCCTGCATATTTCTGATTACTCCTTTTCACCTCACCTTCATTTAGTAAAGGTACATATGCTGGCAGAACTGCATTGCAGGAAAAGCTTATTTATCCTTAATATTAAAACAAACAAAATAATAATTCCCTGAATAAGTTAAAGCTAGCAAAGTGGGTTCTTTAAGGGTTTTTTTTTATTTTTCTGTGGATTTTTTAATGTTTCTCTGTTTTCTTTTCAGAAATAATTTAAATTTTTAACTGAATGCTGAAAGGTTGCTTAATTATATTTGCCATAAATCAGTAAAGCATCAACCAGCAGAGCACTAGAGGTATGAGCTAGTTCAAATGATATAATGTGTCTCCAGGTGAAATACAGTACTTGTTTATTCTCTGCAAAGGTAGTCTGATATCATGTTTTTTATACATTTCCAAAAGCCTTGATACTAGGATCTGACTGCATGAACAAAAACAAACAATCAACCAAACCCACAAACTCAAACATCATTTATTGCTTTCACAGCAGCAGATAGAAAGCTATGAGGTAAAAAGGACAGTCTAGAGACATTGGAAGTAGAAGACAAGTATTAAATGTCCAGAATCAAATTAGTTGTCTGGGACTATGTCAACATTTGAAGTGTGGATGGGAGCAGCAATGAGCTTTTGAAGAAAATCCCTTCACTTATTAAGTGCTGAGTAAGTTCTTAAAGCTGCTTCAGACCACATTTTCACACACACACACCCTACCCACACACCCACCCCCTTCCAGAGGAAATTAAACCAATAAATGCCTGCACTCAATGAATATCACAGTATATCTCATCTATCATGCAAGTGTACTTGAGTCTTCAAAAACTCTGGACTTCGAAAACTTTGTACTTCAAAGACTCCTTTTCTTTGATATAGAGAGCAAATGCCCTCATATATGCTTCCAGCCCTCAAGTGTTTGAGGTGCCACTAATCCTTCCTCATCTACCTATTTTATTCAGAGCTCATTTTCAACCAACCCTCACAGGAACAGTTCAGGTTTATGATCTGCAGAAACTGTGTTCTTCAGCAGCAGTGATCTGTGGAAAAGATGACATTAGACAGAAAGTTAATGTGTTGTGTCTTCAAAGATACTTAAGGACTGACAAGCTTATTCTTCTGCTTTCCTCTGATGAAGAAGTTTTGCAACACCTGTGTGCTCCCTGCTGATTTATCCCCATGTTACCAGAAAAGGGAGGAAGCCTGGACCAGAAAAGCCATCCTGAGTCCTTTGTAGTGCTCCAGTACCCAGGTAGTGACTCAGGTAGAGGAGAAGACAGAGAGGAGGGAGACAACTGAGTTTGGGGTCCACACAGAGATCAGATGGAAACTCAGGAGCAGGATGTAATAAATAAGTGACAATGGTGGTGACAGAGCTGCCAAGCCATGCTTCCAGGTAACAACGATAAGACCACAATAGGAAGAAGTGGAGATTGACCTGATCAACTAATTAATATGCAGTCCCAGACTACAGAGCCTTCCAAGTCCTTTAGGTGTTCAGATCTCCTGGAGGAGAGGGGACTGCTGGATCTGGAAAATGTGACAATTGCTAACATTCTTTCATTCTTAGCACCACTGCGAGTGTATTGTTTGTCCCTTTAGTTAGACCACATGGGCAAGATTTTCCAGAGTTAATTTCTAGGGAATCATGTTGGCTAACATGATGATGATGATTTTCCCCATCACATCTTTCTCCCAGATTTCTGCTTCTGGTTCTGATTCTTAATAATTTAATGCCATGTTAACCCTTTTCCTGTACCATTCGTATATTTATTCTATTCAGATGACAGTCTCAGGACCCAGTGGCACAGGGGCAAACAGCATTTACCACAGAGCAGAACAGCACCACCAAAATGTCACAGATGTTGTAGCCCAGGAAGAAAGGACCAGTTTCTCATTTAAGTTACCTTATTTATACCATCCATCTGCTCTGTTCCAGGAAAGAGGGTGTCCTGTGACCTGGGTGTTCAAATTAAATCTCCCACAGCCTGTCTAGGGTACCTGATGCTGAGTACTGCCAAACTTAGTGGGAAGATGGAGAAGACAGCAGGCACATTGCACCACTTGAAAATTTCACAGGATCTGATTTAAAGATTTGGCACATTAGTATTTGTATAGGCAATGGTGGTGGAGACAACAGACATGCCTCTTGATCTGCTGTCATCAGCTTCAGGAGACAGGAGAAAATAGAATGTGAGGCATTCAAAGAGATTCTCCAAAGAGCCCACACTGAAAGAAGCAAAGGTTTATGATATGATAGCTCTTCTCAAAGCTTTGAATTACATGTATATTTGGGACTCACCACATAGGAGACCAAATTAAAACTATTGTGAAGTGAAATCTCCCAAAAGGATATGATGGATATAAAATGAGACCCCACAACAACACTTACCAGATTTTTTTTTTTGTGCCAAAACATTTTTTAAAACAAATATAGCCTATAACAATCATGGTTTACTTCCATGAATTCATTTTGCATAATGATTACACTGATTTTGTTAGTACTTCAAGAGTAAATCTTCAGCTCTGTGCTTCTTTCTGCAACCCTCCCTTAATTTTGCAATATCATTCCTGCATATTAGCTACAGATAATCCATCATATTCAATGCTATCAAATATGCAGATTATATAACTGCTATACTGATATTCAGTATTGCCCTGTTCATACAATATATTAGCACCTTTGGTTAGTGTCTCACTGGAAACATTCTGTCAACTTCTTCCTGTCACTTCCAAGTTATTTTGAGACAAAATGTGTGGAGTTCCCTGTCACGGGCTATAGCTTACACATTACTAGATATATACTGGGTATTTTCTTTTCTTATTAATTTATGGGTGTAGAGCAGTGTACATGAGTCAGCAGCCTTCTTCATCTCTTTAGAGTAATAACTTCTATCATGCAACTAAGAGGCCAAAACCCATTCAGATAAGGAACTCAGAAAAAATATTTCCATAAAAGTCCTACGTTTACTATACTACTTTTAAGATGTCATATAGATGTAATTTGACTGTTCTGATTTCACATCATAATTCCTCAGTAAATGTCTGATCATGTTCCTCCTTGTACATACAAATGTACATATTTTTGTTACTGCTACAAATTTACTGACCATGTGTATAAACAATGGATTAATGCTAATATGGAATATAATTCACTCCAATTCCTTGTATGCTGATTTCAGTGGTCTTTGAATCAGTCTTCTGGCATTAGAGATTTACTGAAGCAATTTGAAATTTAATAATAATTCTGTGAAATTCCCCCCAAGTCTAGCTTAGACCAGTGCCTCTTCTAAGCAGTGTTGGCAAAGGCTATGAGCCATCAGTTGGGATATCATATATTGCAAAAAACCCCCAAAACTGAAACCAAAACCAAAACACCAAAAAAACCCCCAAAAAAGTAAAAATCCCAAAAAAACCAAACAACCCCAAAAACCAAAAAAAACCAAACCAAAACAAAACAAAAAAAAAGAACAAAAGTTTTGGGATGTTGTTGACTTATTTTTTCCAGAGCCAATTCTTCTCCTGGAAGTCTGTTACAACTTTTTCCAGGAGTTTTACACAAAGATCACACTTCTGGTTGACATAGTCCCTAAATTTCAGGTAACTGGAGACAGGGAGATGATAAGACAGTATCATACCTACATGCATGGTACATTGTTATTTAGCTGTTTGTTAAACAAACCTGTACTTATGTACAGCCTCCTTGCTGAAATTTAATAGATTTCTTTTGGCTCAGCTGCCAGCTTTTTAAAGGTCTCTCAGGACATTAGCTCTGATATTTGGTATATCAGTCACTCCCCTTATATAGTAATCATGCATTTGCTGAGACTGAAGTCTATGTTAAGATCCAGATCATTAAGATATTGAACACCTAAAAAAACCCAGCATTTCCTCATTTTGACCCTTGAGGTATTCCATTTGTTGCAGGTCACTGCTGATGTCAAACCAGTGATCACTTTAATTCTGGTGGCTCAGCCAATTTTAACATTTTACCATTTATCTTTAGTTGTTAAATGAATTTGTCTAATTTTATGAATATATATTGTAGTTTATGTAGATCCTAGGGTTGCACCAGATCAATTCTGTGATAATTCCTCACACCCACTGCTTTCTTGTCCTCAGTCACTTCTAAACCTCAATATAATGTTGAAACACCACTGCCAGAGCCTCTGCAACTGAAAGCTCACAAGGGTTTTCATTGTTGAGAGGTCTGGTGGAGAGATTTTTCTTTAGGGGGTACAACTAGAAGGACAGACTTTTAAATGGGTGGTGCACTGTGGATGTTAAATGGGGTACAACTAGGAGGACAGACTTATAAATGGGTGGTGCACTGTGGATGTTAAATATGTATGAAAAGGGTAATATCATGATATCCTGAATAAAAACTACAAATTGAACAATACAGCCTAGAGTGGAGTACAATGACTCTCTCCTCATGCACCCTCCCTTGGCAAGTTAGCAGAGAAAGTGAGTTAGATGAGGATAAAAAAGAATGTATCCTCTTGTCAAATGATGAAAACATGCACCTTCCTTCATGTCATTACAATTCTCTAAATCTGCATTCTTTCTCATCTCTGTAGTGTTTTTCTTCTCTTCCTGTATAAAGGACATTCCTGTCATTATCAGCACACCATCCAGCCTTGGGCAGTTATGATTACCATATACTCAAGAAGAAGAATCTTCGCTAATTACCAATACATATGACTTTCTCAATGTTCATGAAGGGCAAATTGTGATAATATCCCTGAATCTTTATAAAACACATAACATGCACTGATGTTGAGGTATTTATTGGAAGACTATGTCTCCACGTCAGATATGTGGAAAAGGGAACAAAAAAGGGAAAAGATACAAACTGAATGGTGTACTAAAAGTATAATTGTTGGGAATTTTTTTTTTATGAAAAAGGAAAATCCTTGCTGTTTTGTGTTGGAATTTTAGCTGACTAGAGACTGGAAAAGTACTGGGCACAACCTAATTTGAGCTATTGCACCTGCAAGATAGCTTGTCCTTGGGCCTAGCTGGGTATGATAACAAGTGGACAGAGAGACGTGGGAAAAGAGAATGTAGGCCCAAAAGAATGAGGAAGAGTCGATGCTATAGTTTAACCAATATATCACTTGGCTTGCAGAATATTCATGAGCTTATTACTTGATGTATAAGTGTCTGATGCTCTCTTCAATAAACAGAGCTTGCTGAACACTCATATTGAGGGTCTCGAGCCTTCCCTGCGCCGAGACAAATGGCCTACTGCAACAGTTTTGAAAATTAATAATTTTTCCTTTTAAAATGACAAAATATAAGAATGGAGCCCCTATTTCTTTCCTTCTTCCACTGCTATTTCCTGCCACATTTTGACCCTAAGTACTAGGCCTGTTCAGTAGTTCTCAATCCTCAAAAGAGACAGCGTTGTATAAAAGCCAAATCTCTGTGTGACACAGCCGGTGCAACCAATGATTGATCTGCAGTACCCATTTGCCCTTAATCAAACCTTTCTCTTTAACCATTGGGACTGAGGAGAAACAGTGTGGGTTTTTATGCCCTTCAGTCTCACAGCCAGAGCTGTGAAACAACTCTTGATGTGGTTGACACTGCCCTCACAGTACCACTGGTGTCCATGGGCATGAACAGCAGCAGAAAATAATCCAAGAGCTGGAGGAATCTCCTAAACCTCTCCACATCACCTGGTATCTGGGCCTCAGGCAAGCAACAAGTTTCAGACAGAAAACAGAACTGGCAGATGGGGGCCTCCATTTGCCTTGGGAAAGAGTCTCCAGCTATTACTGCCTGCTGCCTTCCTTTGATGTTCACTTGCATTTCAGGCTTGGCTGCTCTGGCACTGATTTGGAGCTTTCTTCTCTCCCAGTCTGCCAGAGAAATGAAGCTGTTCTGAAGCTGCAGGTCTGTGTCTTTCTCCTCCCACTCTTTCTCTAGAGTAAAATCAGATAACTTACAGGTCTGAATGTGGCTTTTCTCCCACTTGTGCATATTCTAGCTTCACACCCCGCCATCTAGATAAAGATAAACAAATAATGGTTTGACATAAAGATTGGTTTTGTAGATCTGGTAGGCTTTTTTGGTATGTTACTTTTAAAATGAGCAAGTTAAAATATGGAATCCTTCTGAAGGACTGCTGGTTTTACAGACTTAGCAAGTGGCTTGCTTTACCTCCTTGGAATGAAAGAAACCAATGATACAAAATAGCTGAGCACCCAATATTTATTTGAAAAAAGGACAAAGACTAAATCTTTCCATCAGAAATTTTCATGAATCGAAATGACATAATGCTATCAATCAAAAAAAAAAGTACAAAAAGACTTGAATAACTCTATATATGAAAACTATCACTATTTTTGAAATATATGGATTTATTAAATGCTTTAAACATTATTTTAAGGCTAACTGCTGTCTCACAAGCCCACAATTTTCTCTCTTTTTAGAAATTTAGGAATAGGGTAAGACAAGGTTGTTGACCACTCTGGTAACACACCCGAATGAGAAGATGGTTTTTTTAGTTTCCACACGCCAAAATGTCACAGTTCCTGCTTGGGTTTCATACAGTCAATAAATTCTTTTTTTTCCTTCCTGAATGTGTGAACATTTATATACAAGGAAGATCAGGGAAATTCAAAGGCAGTTTACATCTAAGCTTTCTAACAAACTTTTCCTCTAGCTCTTTGTTAAATTCACATTAAACGCAAAGGAAACTGCTGGAACAAATGAGCCTATCAGTGAAAAATTGTTTGATCATAGCTTCCAAACAAGAGACAACAAAACCCCCCAGGTTTTCATATATGTTGTACTTCAATTTACAGAAAAAAAGTCAAAGCTCCAGGACGTTTGCACTGTAATAAATGGAACTAATCATAGAGTGTAGCTGCAATAACCTGAATACAGGAGAGTTTTCAGTTAGGCTACTGAGATACAAGAAGAGAAAGAATAAAAAAAAGAGAGATAATGAGTGTATCTAAATTAAACTGTGCATATAGAAAATAATGAAGAAACTGCTGAGGAAATATCTGAAAGAAAATGAAAATACTCTTTTAAGTATAAATCTTAATAAAAATTTTGATAGTGGATATAATATAAATCAAGCATCAGGACAAAACCAAAACTCAATTTGTATTTTATAACAAGAATTCAACAGATTCAGAAGTTTTCTGCTAATACTCTAATTTGATTGAAACAATCCTGTTTCAGAATTACTCAGATTTCTATTTTTTTTCAAGTTTTGATTTTTTTTCAGGTGGGTATTTTTTAATATTAAGCATCTTTTGAGTATGGAATTTTTAAATGTTTATTATCCTGTTAGTTCAGAGCTTATACTTCAGAATTTCTATGTGCCTGTTGGCAGGCAAAATACACAACAGCTTTTGGGGCAACATGTTAAAGTTTGTACAGTTTTGTAAAGTTTCAGGAAAAAATATCTGACCTGGACCTTTTTTTCCTCTATTTTTTTTCCTAATATTTGCCTCCCTGATATAGAAGGTTTTGAACTCATTCATAGACAGAAAATCAAACTGTGTGATTCTTGGAAGATAACCCAGGTAAATTAGAGTGATCAAGGTTGCAAAAAAATTTTTTCTTGGGAACTTATCTCATTCTTGCAATAACAGTCTTGGAAAGAATTATATTTTTCAAAAATTCCTTTATCAGTGCTGCTCTTAAATATTATTTTGCTGGAAGGGGTGGACTATACCATATCATGTCCATACTGAATTATGGGACAACAAAACTGGGGGGAAAAATGGGAAATTTGTCATTTAACTTTTATTTGGTCTTTTCCAAAGTTTGTAGGACACTACAGAGTTCTCAAAAAGTACTGAAGTATTTTATCTTTAACACCTAATTCTTCCACTATAAAAGCCACTTTATTATTTCTTTTTGCTTCCAGAACACAAAGTCTGATGCTTTGGATTTAAGATCAATAAAAGAAAGTTACAGCTTTTCTATAATTTGACCTTTATTGTAAAAATAAATATTTGCCTACATGTTAAACCAAGCAGTTCCATTTTCATTTGAGCTCACTGTCATTCATTACCACTTGCAGATGGTTCTAAAGTTTGTTACTAATGAACCCCAGAATTAACTTAGTTCTTTATCCATAATCTAACCACTCTGAAATCAGGAAAAAGACAGTATATGGAAAGATATTCAAGCTACTCTTCCTGACTTGAACAAGTTTAGTTCAAGTTCCTGTCACTGGAATTTTTATCATGTCATTAATTTTTTAGGAAATAATGCATCACACAGAGACTGTCTCTACAATAGCTTGATAATGAGCTGTTAATGAAAGAAAACTTATTCAAGATAAAATCAACACAACTTTGAAGTTTCCACAGTAAATATCACTCGTGCAAACCTAAAACCAAAGAAATCAACAGTTAACCGCCATCAAAGATAAAAATATTCTTCATGTTTTTAAGTAATGTATATAATTAAAATGGGACAGAGAAGTTTAACATTAAAAGGAGTCTTACATCCTCCTCCTTTAATGTATATTTGTATTTTTTTGTTTTGTATTTGTATTTGTATTTGTTTGCTGTTCAAACTGGCAAACTAACTTTCAGACCATGCAAACACTAAATGCATCATAAACATCCAATTTTTTACAAAACCAGGGCTCAAGGAAAGGCACTAAGATGGATCCATCTTTTTTTCTCAGGGAAAACAACCTTCTAATACCCAGCTGAAAAGGTTCTTCATAGCATTGAAAATTATAATGACTGGCTTGTGAAATTAATGACAGAATTTAAAATAGATTTCTTCAAGGTTAATGAATTTAAATTCCCATATCCAAAACCTTCCAAGCTGTAAAATTCTCCCACTTTGAACCATTATTGGTGTGATATCTCTAAATGTTCACCTCAGCACAAAATTCAGCATTATACATTTCAAAAATAATTATATATTTTTCTGTGGTATGTGATATACAAAGAACAGTTTCTGTAGCAGCCTGCAGGCAAAATTTCAAGGTTTAAAAGCACTCTCTAGAGAAGTTTAAAAAGATGACAAAGTCAATTAAGTTATAAGAAATCATTTATTTTTATGAAGAAGGAGCATATTAGGAACTTTATCAACAGTCAGTGCTTAGTGCATGTTTCTCCTTTGCAATTTAAAAATTCTGACTTCTGTTGCAAATTAACCACTACAGTTCAAACAACTGAGATGCTCCTTAGAGAAACACTATGTAGGGCTTTCAATCTCTGTTGAAAAAGAACATGTATCTGAATTTAGATGCTGATGCCTACTACAAACTGTTTTATTACTTAGACCTTGATAAATATCTTACAAAAAGATCTTATTTTTAGCATGAAGCAAGGCATTTCAGACAATGCCAAAAATTGCCTACTGAACTCAAAGTAGGCTGCATCTCTGAAACAATCAGTTCCAAATGCAGAACAAAATGTACAGTGATAAATGAAGCAGTCAGAGACTGTCACTAGTGCCTCTCACTGAATGATAAAGCACAAGAAACCTTCCATAGATGTTGAAATTATGAGGGAGCAAAGCAGGTGCTTAAATTCTATTTACTAAAAATAGAAACAATCATCAAGTTACAAAAGGAGCCTACATTTCATATGTCAAGCTCAGCCTGTGCTGTGCTGTGCAGCACTCTACTGTTTTATGGTGAGCCTAGTACTTCACATTTTGGTACATAACGATGCATGTGCTCTAAATTTTACAAGTATGGGAAAGATTCACACTACATTAAATAAATCTTTCTAAAAGCTTTTTTAAAAAATAAGCATTATATTAAAATATTTTAATATGTTAGCAAATATTAAGTTTTCAACCCCATTAACATTCCCATTTATTTTTCTCTAAACATTATTAATATCTAGGAATAAAACATTTTGCTAATTCTGACATTTTAAAGCAAGATAAAATCATTGTTTAAATTTTAACCAGGGAGACACTGTAGTCACAATTATAGTTGTTGTAATGGTCTATTTGAAGTTAGGGAGAGCATTGCCAGCAGGCTGAGGGAGGTGATCCTGCCCCTCTACTCAGCCCTGGTGAAGCTCATCTGGAGTTCTGTGTCCAGTTCTGGGCTCCTCAGGACCAGAGAGACATGGAGCTCCTGGAACAGGCCCAGAGGAGGGTGACAAAGATGCTGAAGGGACTGGAACAGCTCTGTTGTGAGGACAGGCTGAGGGAGCTGGGCCTGTTCAGCCTTGAGAAGACACAGCTGGGAGGGGAGCTCATCAATGTCTGTCAGTACCTGAGGGAGGGTGGCAGGAGCATGGAGCCAGGCTCTGCTCAGGGGGGCCAAGCAACAGGACAGGAGGCAGTGGGCAGACCCTGATGCACAGGAGGTTCCACCAGAATATAAGGAAGAGCTTTACTGGGCAATGACCACACTTGGAACAGGTTGTCCAGAGACTTTGTAGGGTGTCCATCAGTGGAGATATTTGAGAACCATCGGGACACAATCCTGTGACATGTGCTCTGGGATGGCCCTGCTTGAGCAGGGAGGTTGGACCAGATGAGCTACTTTGGTCCTTCCCAATCTTACCCATGATTCTGAGGTTCTGTACTTTTGAAGTGATAAAAATAAGAATATGAAAATTTTTCTATTTTTTAATTATTGAATAAATATATACTTATATCTGGGGGTTTTTAGCTTAAAATTGTATTAATTGTCTCATAAGAAACAAAGTTACTGAGCCAGAAGTTAATTGGACTTGTCTAGGAAATAAGATGAACTCAGTAAATAATTTCAACTGACATCCTTTAAAATTAGGGCAATATTTTGAAAATATCTAAATATTTTACTTTCTCAGTAGAGTGACTCCACTTGGAAATGCCAGTATGTCTTATTTTCACATCTTGACAATGAATCTTTTTATGTTTTTACTTTATTCTCTACAGAAATAAAACAAACAAAAACAGAGGAAGAAAAATAATAGACTAAATAACTTCTGTAATATTTTGTTCTATAGAAAATAGATTAAAGAATACACAATATTGTTAAATATAAATTCATTCATGCAGAATGTGATTTGTGTCTGAAGCAACTAAGACATTATTTAGAAATACATTTTTGGTAATGGGTTCTTAGAATTATTCTGATCAATAACCCCTTATATTTTACACTACATCTAATCATAGGATTGGAATGGTTTACCATGGTTATCAAAGCAATTATCACTGATGGAAACAGAAAAAAATATAAACTTCTTTAAAGATCTTTGCTTATTATTGTTTTATCAATAAAGGTAAAAAAATATAGAGGCAATATACATAATCAAACTATAAACACAGTTTAGCAGATATTCTTATTTGGTTTTATACCCTTCTTTATTATCTCCTCAGCTGCAACATGAAAACACACGATCAAATTGCCACTGGTTAATTGGTGCTTTGACAGCACAAGGGCAATAACCACAGATCTGTAGAAGACAAGCACTGGCTTATTATCAAGCTTCTCCAAGAATTCCCTCCCTACTAGTGAAATAATTCCTCCTTTCTTATGAATACCAACTCCTACTCCTCTATTAGAAATTGCCCACTCTACTTTTTCCCATGAAACAGACTTATCTCCTGTTCTTACACTGGAGACAGGCTTGTGGGTGTCGCCCTTCTTTCTGAAGATAATGGCTCAAACAAACACTCAGGAGAGAAGTGTACAGTTTTGTTTGAACAAAGCTACTGGATACCATTCAAAAAAGATCTACCAGACTGCCTGCTTAGAAGAAAGAATATTTTATATAAAGCTCCTGAAAGTGTCTCTTTCCTTTTGTTCAGATTTATGTGTCAGGAACTTCCAGTGATTGGGAGCCTGGGCTTCCTGCCCAGTAAACTTAAGGAAGTGGTGACTAAACTAAAAAGAATGCTAGAATCTTTATAAAATTGCTGCTAGAATCTTTATAAAATAAGGCAGTATTTTTTTTGTTGTTGTTGTGATCATGCTCTAGGTTTATTCCATTACATAATTCAATGAAGTTTCCTTAAAGAACATCTGTAAAACTTCTGTTCCTTCAGTTGCCTACAACACAGTTGTCATTTCCCTTTCCCCTCTGAAGGATGAGATTGCCCTCATCGATATAACAAAAGTGCACTTTGCATGTCAAATAACCTTGCATCTGGATAGGTCAAACTGCCACAGAGACACCACCTGCTGCTTTTTTATAGACTTGCTCAGTACAGAAGGTCACAACTACTTTTCAGGTGAATTGAACCCTAAGGACTCAGTAAGAATTTTTACCTTTACTCTGCCTTGAAAGGAGATGAGATTCAGATAATGGGGGAGCAATTATAATTTGTGCAGGACCCTTTCAGGGGAAAAAAAAAAGAGACCCTCAGAGATTATTATTTATACAGTATTAATTAATCAATTAGAAGCCTATTTTACAATTCTGTCTGTTTTAATATTAAGCAGGGTTTCCAACTTTTGTTTCAAAAACTATTCTGAATTTAAGTTGCTTCAGGCATTCCTTTTCTATAGTTTAACTGCCCTTCCTGAACTATAAGTACTTTGTGAACAGATATTTTCATATATTTAAAGAGACCTTAATAACTTTCTACTTCACCTACATGTTTTATGAAGTTGTAAGCTGTAAATTGCTATAAAATTCAGTATTTGAGAAGGCAAAAATTGAAAAAAAAAATTGATGAACTACAACCTGACATTGGCCACAATGACTATATTATGACTTCTATAGCTGGCCATAAAATGTCTGAACACACTGCCCTGTACCTCACTCTAAACTGTTTGTTTGTCTCATGTGTTTATAAAGTACCCCATGTTAAATGGCAATCCCTTTGGGAAAAATTGCTATTTATAGCAGGTTTCTTAAAATTTTGCCATCTTTTCTCACTAAGATATCTTTAAAGGACATTTAATATAATATTGTTGGAAATTATACAACTTTTAAATTTTTTTTTTTAACTTCAATCCTGGCTAAGTTTGTCTTTGCTCAGAGGGCTGGGAATTGAAGTTTCTCTTCTAAAGACTCTGTTTATTGAGGATTTGAGTTTCCCTGGGTGAGGCTTGATGAGCCTCAATCAACAAAAAGAAGGTTCCACTACTGTGAGAGTTTAACATCTCCAGATTGTGAGTAGCCAGAAGATACAGAGGAGATAAACAGAGGATAACAAATGCCCTGGTGCAGTCAGAGACCCTGGTCTTGGAAAAGATCAACAAGAGGACCAAAGAATGATGACAAAATTAGCATTGAAGGTGAAAGGATCAATAACCAATAGGAGATCGAATACTAAGAATTGTGTAATAGAAAACCAATGAATGAGAATTTCTTGGGGTTTTTTATGTATAATCCTGAGAAAGGTTTGGTAAAGAGCCACGTCTGATGGAATGATTTCCACTGCACAACATGGGCATGTATGGCTGGAATGATTTCCTTTACACATACTGGCCAGAACGAAATAATGCTTAATACTCTAACACTTAAAAGATGCTGTGGGAGAGTTTCTGTTTCTCCTGCGTTTCAATGACACTGTTTTATTGCATGTTTTATGACATGAATGAAATCACAGATTATTCTGTTTCTTCTCTCCATTCCTTTGCCTCTCAATAGAAACTGTGATTTCATAGGATCATGTAATGGTAGAACAATGCCATGGTCACAAAGAGCATGCTGCAGTTTACCCTGGAGGACCCTGAATCTGCATGAATTTAAAAAGTACAGTCTGTGAAATGTGTTAGGGAGGAAAGAACTTCATGGAGAAAGCATATCAGAGTAGATGTTTAATCTTTACAAGACTAAATTTTGGAGAGAAGTCCCTATGTGACTTGCTCAGATTACATTGAAAAGGCTCTTCTGCTTTCCTGTTTTTGGCATAATTAAGAAATATCAAAGAAATGGACCAAGAAGCCTCAAATCTTGAAACTTTTGGTATGCAAAAGCATGTCTCCAAAATGGATGTGACATGGAAATTTAAAACTCTCATAAAGGTACATAAAACTCAGTCATCATACTCACTGGTATATTAGAAAGCCTTAAAAGCATTTAGTACTTCTTTTATATATGAAGAGTAATTTAACTGTCTTCACAGCTGTTCTCCCTCCCAAAACAATGACAGAAAGAATACATTAGATATACTTTTACAACATTCTTTCTTTAGCAAAAATCACTAAGAGCTGCAACTGTTTAAAATCTCTAAAGAACAGTTTATTAAAGCATACAGTGCCACAATATTTTAAAACTAATGAAAGTATTGGAAAGTGCCCAAAGCTGTGAAAAAAATAAAGATACTTCATAGTTAAAAAAAAAGAAAAAAAACACACAGAAAAAACAATATGACAATATAATAAAAGGAATAAAAATCTTTTGGTTTTTCAAATGGGAGAATAACATCTAATGCAATTGAAAAATAAGATGTATTTTTTAAATTGATCAGTTTGAAGAAGGACCTGCTGTAATTGCACATTCAAAGCTCACTGAATGCTCTAAAAGAGAATGAATTTTCCAACAACTGAGAAAAAACTTATTTTCCAATGTTCTTCTCACTACTTGAAGCCATCCAGTGAAATTTTAGACAAACAAATTCTTGCATTTGAGTTTGATATGGAGACATTTGAAAGTTTTCCTAATTTTTCATATTTCCTTGAGCTATTTATTTAAAACATTATTGGAACAATTGTAACTTCAAAACAATAACAAGAATAAGAAGGGCACCGTCCCTTCTGTACCTAATTGCCTCTAAATTTCCATGGCTTATGAATCACCAAATGCACAGCTCTGCTTAGAGAAATGTTGAGTTTTTCCCCTTGTCCCACCCTCAGACAGATATATATGCACACACTCCATACAACATTTCAGAAGCTCTGCACTAGCTCTTATATTATTACTAATAAGCAACTGCTATGCAGTTAATTGCAGCAAACAGCAATAACATTCATTTCAGATGTTATTTCCATTCTAATATTATTGCTTTAAAAACTAGTGTTGTTACGATTATTAAGTGCATGTAGATTTAAATTACTGTGCTGCATAAATAGGTGTAGTATAAAAGAAGCAGATGACCCTATCACCCTTTCTTGGTTTCTTTTTCATTCTCTGTTTTTTTAATAGTTTGACCTCCTAAATTACCCTATTCTCAGCTTTTGAGAAGCCAGATGCTCCAAAAGATCTTTTTTCCTACAATATGATAAAGTAACATGTTATTTGCTTTGCAATTAACTACTGTTTAAAGAAAAAAAGGAAAAAAGAAAAAGAAAGGCTTTCTTTAAGTATTTACATGATTCCTATTTCAGTAGTATTTACTAGGAGAAAAATGCAGCCTAAAACAGATTCATAATTTTGTTTGCATGTTGAAAGAGCTACTGAGTTTTACATGCACAACAGTCTCATTTGATAATGACTTTCCCAATATCTACAAATTATTTTTCTCATACAGACTGGAAATCCAAAAATGAACAGAATTAATCAAAAAGATTTCTACTTATTCAATGATGCTTCATTGCAATGTTGTCAAGGTACAAACTGTAGAATGTAAAAGCATTAACCCTGGAATACATCAGGAAGGGTATTCTAGAACATCAATATTAAGATATATGCCTATATCCTCCAAAATCAAATGTATCATATAGTTACTCATAATGCTGAAAGATTCCCTTAAATTCTAACTTAAACTTACAAGAATGGAGAGGAGACTGGCTGGCTTGCCTTGTCTAATTAAAAGAAGTGGGCTGAAAGAATAACCTTTACATGCAAAGAGGCATAAATTAGATAATTTTTCATTTTTTCAGGAGAAACACAGAAATGCTACATTCAGCTTTTTCTGTTCTCTTTCAATAAATGATTGAAAAGAAGCACTTTCATGGTTCAAATGTTCGCACATATATATATGTGTGTGTATGTGTGTACATATATATATATATATATATATATATATATATATATATATAAATATATATCATCTGTTCCATTTTGTAACAAAGAACTTTAAATCGCATTTCCAGTCACACACATAAATCACACAATACAAAATGTACACAATGGTAGAGAAATAACACTGCAACACAGATTTCATACCGGTGATTCTAAATATTAACCAAGCCTGCAACTATTCTTCAGTCAAGACTTTGCATTTCCTTCATTAGATCTTAGAGCAACCCCAGAATGACATCAAGGTATTAACATTAATTAAATGTCTTTTGATAAGCTAGTTAAATTTACCACTTTCAAAAATGTTCTGAAACAAATTGTTTTTATGTTTAGCAATCCTGTGTTAGACACTCACAGACAAATCTTGAGCTGCTGTATTTTTAAAGAAAATAAACTTTTCTAATTGTCTTATCAGTTGTATATTGTAAAGACAATTATTTACTGAAATTAATTAAGATCTTAAAATGTGATGAAATTATGGCATTTGATTTTTTGTTTATGTCAAATTCCCATGTGAACAATGCTGGCTTGTCTACATGCTACTGCTATAATACCAAAATTTATTGCTTTGCACAATTTATTGGTCTTGTTTCCATAACCAGAACCTTGCCTCTAAGCATACCAGGTTAAGCATATGGAATAAATTCTTTAGGTGAGGGACAGGTTGCACTGAGCAGCTGTGGATGCCCCATCCCTGGAAGTGCTCAAGGCTGGATGGGGTTTTGAGCAATGTGGTCTAGTGGAAGATGTCCCTGTTCATCATGGGGGCCTGGAACTAGATGAATTTATTGTCCCTTTCAACTCAAACAATTCTCTGATTCTTTGATTCTGTATCCAGGGCACTTGAGGAAGGAAAGGCTACAATTTACCTCCGATGTCTGTCTCTTTCACTCTGCTCCAGCATGACACCATTTGGATTCCAAATGAAGAATTCAGAATTCAGATTTTAAAATAAGAATGGACAACATATAGTGATACTACTTCAGCCAAGTATTAAATGGCAAATACGAATATAGTTTATAAAAAAATTCAATATAACAAAAGACATTCAGTTTTTTATTGATAGTAGACATAAGCCTTTTATTTGTTTGTTTGTTTAACTGGTAAGGATCACTTCCCAGCACACAAATAAAATTCCAAGGCCCTTTTTTACATGCAGAAGTATGCAACATTTACCTTCACTGAAATACTTGACTGTATGAATAGAGAGAATTATAATAATTTTTTTTGTAAAGTTTTTTTACCATTTTATCTCTATAGTCACTTTAAATGAAGATTAAATTGCACACAAAAAAAAAAAAACAACATAGTAACAGAGTTCATGAAAGGATGGCAAAGCAAACACTGGAGCTGAGATTCCCTTGCAGCCCTGGTGCAGACCATGGTGAGGCAGCTGTGCCCCTGCAGCCCATGGGGGAACGCAGGGATGCTGAGATCCACCTGCAGCCCTTGGAGGAGATGCACACTGGAGCAGGGGCTGCAACCTGTGGGGAAACTGTGCTGGAGCAGTCCCAGGGGTCCTGGCAGACCCATGGAGAGAGAGGTTCAACAGAAGAAGGTCTCCTGGCAGGCCTTTTTTTGTACTTTCTCTCACTTGTCCATGAGAAGGCTATGGTGAGTAACTGGCATCCCAGAAGATTCAATACACTACATCAATATTTTACGCAATCACTCTTAATGGAAAAGTAGAAAATAAAACCTGCCAAAGAAATAAACAAACAAACTGAAGAATGGGTCAAATTACAATTATTGGGTTTTTTCTGTCAATTGTCACTGACAGAAACAATATCAGAAATGTCCTTTGTAACTCAAGATGGGATTGAGATTGTCAGGTGAAGTTGAAGGCCAGAGTCAGGAAAACAAGCAGTAGCATTATAAGTTATCATAGAGCATATTTCAGCAACCTATTTTGGAAACAGCATTGAACACAGTGTTTCAAAGAGGAGAGATCATCAGATAAATAATTTACTCTGAAATTTTAATACAGGCTCTGCTCAGCAAGTGGCTAAGTGAAATAAATCTTTACATTAAATAAATTAATTCGTGCACATAAAGGTCCTGATAAAGTGACAGATTTTCCCCTCTATAGAAACCCCACACTCTGCAAAGTTTCCTATATCATATATGCAGCACAAAGGCTAAAGTCATAATTTCAAATTAATTTCTTCAATGTAAGGGAGACATAAATCATCTACAAGCACATTACCTCTAACATAACATGACACACATTTACTCTCTTGGGTTAGATATATAGTTTATATAGTGTTTTTAGTATTTGATCTTAAAAGTTTGAGGGTTTAGTAAAATTATGAGGTTTTCATTATATCTGATGGTCTAGGAGCATTTGAAAACTGCCAACACCAATACATTTTCTTAAAATAATGTTAAATTCATCTCGCACTAAGAAAGGATCAAGTCTTAAAGGCTCACAAAATCAGAGATGAAGAGGAAATAACCAGGATCAGCACAGCTAATTTTTTTTAGAAAGTGTTTAAAATTCTACCTATAGATTTTCTTGGTTCAGACTTCTCCAATTCAAAAATTCACCTGCTTCTACCTGATATAAGTACAAATGCTGTAAAAATGGGAAGCATTTTCTTCCAAAATGGGAAGAACTTCAGTTTTGACTTTTATCTTGTTTGGAAAATCTAGACAGTATTGTAGAATTATTTTGCCTGTTACTTTGAGAGAAGTGTGATATCTACACAGTAGGTTTTTTTGGGGGTTTTTTTTTTGGTGTTTTTTTTTTTTTTTTTTTTTTTTTTTTTTTGTTTGTTTGGTTTTTTTTGGTTTTTTTTTTTGTGTTTTTTTTTTGTTTTGTTTTGTTTTGTTTTTTTTTTTTTTTTTTTTTTTTTTTTTTTAATTCCAGACTTTGCTGGCTATTCTCGATTCTGTTTTGTTCTGCTTCCCCAAAACATGTTCAAATTGGATACGTTTCTCCACCAAAATATCAGATATATGTTAGGAGAGCTGTCAATGGTATCTAGAAAGTCTAATGTGTAAAGTAGAGGGAAAGTTTAATTAATTAAAAAGGTATTTTATTGTGTTGATGGCTTGATTACATACTTATAAAGTTTTAACAGTCCCATGTAATTTTCCAAAGTAAAAAGAAAAACATAAAAAGCCTGAACCGTTAACCTCCTCTGAAAACCAAAAAAAGTTGCAAGTTATTATCACAGACCTGGTTAAAGGATAATGCTGGGTAAATGACATTTTAATGGGTAATGCAAAATTCGAGATATATCTATGAAGTAAAGACAACCTCAATAAAGTTACTTAATTGAGTCAATGTTAAGGATACAGTTCAGAGTGGTAGCCTTGACAAAGTCATATTTAGGAAACTTTCTAAAAGAACATATCCTTGTGGGGCTTATTTTTAGATATTCTTTAATTTGAATACTTATGAATAAAATTGTGCAATTTTGCAGGAAGGTGTTGATTTTTTTGAATCTTTGTCAGAAACCAGGCAGATTTCCCAAGATAAGGTTTCTTGCCAACAAGCCTATCTCTCTGGCAGTCTGAAAATGTCAACTATCTGCCATGAAACTGGATACCTTATCACCTACCAGGTCTATCTTTAGCCAGGATACTCCATGGAGAGAGGGTTTCTTTTTAGGATATGCAGGGAATCTGAATCCTGGAGCTGAGTTGGCAAGAAGCTTTGCATTTCTGATGTTCTGGCAGCATCTGCTTGAGTAAGATTTCTTTGGGCAGAGACTCATTCTGCGTTGTGATGGTAGTCAGGAAGCTGAGACCTCAGATCTGCAGTGGGAATTTTATTTCCAAGTTAAAACGCCTAAATATCAGTTGTTTAAAACTATTATAAAAAATTTCCTACAATGTGAGAATTTAATGAAGAAATGTATTTCTGAATCTTCTTTCATAAAAATGCTGGAGTTATGAAGTATTAAAGGGAACAACACAAATAATAAAGACAAAACCAATTTAAATCGTCATAATGAAATTGTATTATGCCTTAGAAATTTTGAACTTACCTTGCTCCTTTTCCATTGGCGCACATAACTTTGCTCTTTACGTATACTGTGAGCCCATTTCAAAATATCTTCTCTTTGTGTTAACAGGATAAGAGAGAAGATTTCCACAGGTCAGATGTACATTAATTTGAATAGAAGAATTGAACAGACTCATGATCTATCAGCTTGGAAAGAACACCAGGTTTAGGTTTTACTCTTTTCTGGTGATATATTAATCTATATTTATCTATTTTCATATTTTCTTGAAGAAACTACTGTGTTTCAAGAATAGGAGCTCTTAATGACTATTTAAAAAAATGTATTATAATATGAATATTTAGAAATTCCAGTGGTTGAGCCAGAAAAATACATTCATTTTCTAAAAGAATTTTAGAAATTAAAGTCTCACAAAGCTTTCAAACTACATTGTTTTCTTTTACCTCAGAAAAAACCTTAAAATTTTATGTAAGTCAAACCATGCCTTACAGGTTCTGAGCTGTGGGTGGGTTTTTTTTTTTGTTTTGTTTGTGTGCTTTGTTTTTCTGGTTAGTAAGTTCAATATTGCTTTAAAATTGGTTATTCTTCCATGTGTTTAAAGTAAAAAACTCTCAGCACATTCACATTCCTATAATTTTTGCTGTGGCATTCAAAAACGTATCTCTGTGCAGTTCCTGACAGGTTGTGCAAGCGTTGTACGGTGTTGGCTTTGGCTGGGATAGCATTAATGCTCTTCACAGTAGCTGGTATGGGCTGTTTTTTGGATTTGTGCTGAAAACAGTGCTGATGACACAGGGGTGTTTTCATTATTTCTGAACAGCACTGACACTGAGTCAACTCATTTTCTGCTTCACAAGCCGTGACACCAGTGAGGAGACAAGGGATGCAAAGAAATTAGGAGGGGACACAGACAGGACAGCTAATCTCAAATGCCCCTAGGGATATTCTGTTCCATATGATGTGCTCTGTACATAATGCTAGGTGCAAAAGAATTAAGGCTGACATGCTCAAAATGATGGTGTTTGTCTTCTCAGGTCTCCACTATGTGTGATGGAGCCCTGCTTTCCTGGAAATGGCTGAACACCTGTCTGAACGTGGAAAGTGGTGAATGAATTCCTTGTTTTCCTTTGTCAATTCCTTGTTTTGCTTTGCTTCCATGTGCAGCTTTTGCTTTATCTTTTAAACTGTTTTTATCTCACCCCAAAGGTTTCTTCACTTTTATTCTTCTCATTCTCTCCTGTCTTCTCACCAGAAGGAAGTGACAGAGTGCTTGTGTGGTACTTAGTTGCTGGCTGGGGTTAAACCACAACATGCATTTTCATGTCTTACTGGAACTTAAAGGAACTATCCAATTATTGTGATGACTGTACTACAAACAAAATACATTTTGGTGTATTTTCAGTGAAAAAGACATGCCACTGAAGTAATAAGATACTGAATAGAGTATATTCAGTATATTCTGTTTGCTAGTATACTAGAAATTGGGGACACACACACACCCCTACCCACACCCCCAAGCACAGTATCTCAGAAAGTGGAAATAAATTTGAAAAAGAAGCATAGTAGAATACTAATCTTGAATAATTTGTATGATTGTTTTTGTATAAATGCATTGCAAATACATGAGCTGTGACTTGAAAATAAAAGAAGCTGTGACTCATCTATGGGGTGTATCAGAATTTATGGGATGGATTTTAGGACTAGATATATGTAGTTCTGCATTTTAAAGAAGTTGTTGCCACACTTCAGACATAATCAATCTTGGTGCCCAAGAATTTTTGCTCTTTATCACATCTTGGACTGAGAATTTGCTGTTTTGGCCTGCAGTATAAATTCAGTCCTAAGGCGACTATAACCTTCAAAGAGTGTTTACGTGCCAATTATGCAGTCCATCTATTTCCAAACTCCACATCTTTTCTACATACCCAAAAAAGCACAAGTAGGTAAATCCAGTGAAGAGTTTCTCTTGTCTCAGTCTGTAACAATGTTTGCAGTGACTCTATTTGGGAAGGTAACACATCCACCAGTAAAAGAGAGAAACATAGTTTGATACTGCGTAGCCTTTGGTAATCCATTGGTCTACTAGGCCTAAAAATCATGCTTCTTCACGGCTGACTAAAGCAAGAGGAGAAAGGAAAAAAAATCTTCACTTAAAATTTGGAAGAAGAAAATACAATTCCGCTAAAATTTCTTTTTCTTTTTCCAAGGAGAGCTGCCTTGTCAGGCTTCGTGTCTCACCAATAGGTTTCTGATGTTGTGCCTTTACAGAGGGTCAGTATTTAGAGTGGAATAGTCTGTGCTGAACTATACCTGCTCAGTGGGGTGGAATTCTTTTGCCTCTTTACTCACCTTTTATTTTTAAACAGAAATTATTGCACAAAAAATCCAGAACTCAGAAACAAAAAATATGGTTGGGAAGCTACGGGTTTGTAATTAAGAAAGGAATGAAAATTTGATGTACAGCACAAAATTGTACCTCCTGTGCTCATACTAAGATTGACACCTATCTTGGCTAGTGGAGTAGAGAAGGGCTACAGATTTTATCAATACCTGGTGTGACAATTCATTGCTCTGCTTTTGTTTTGTGATGTGCTGGACTTATTTCTTTTTGGTCAGGTCTTAAAAGTGTGAACTGTGAAGAGACATTTTATGTTTTATTTATTAGGAATTAATTGGGTTTTATGTATTTGCCCTGCTCCTAGACACAGTCAATAACCCTACGTGATTCTTCCTGAAGTAAGAGGGGAGACATGGAAGAAAGGACTTGCTAAGGAATACTGAGGGGACACAAAAAAATTAAAGTGACCTGGTCAGCTAAAAACTGTAAAGGGTATTCAAAGCTATGTGTTTAAACACTGTGAAAGACTAATGTATTTCAATATATTTTATATGTGCATTAAATGCACACATATTAGCATTTTCAATTAGCATAAACTTTTCAGTCAAGGAAGCAATTATTATGGGTAAACATGCATTCTGACAAAATAAATAATTATTTTACAATGAAGATATGTCTAGGTTAACCATTTAGGTACAGTTATGAAATACAGATGTTATAAAGGTAAAAAGGAAAATTAAAAAGTATACTTGAAGTAAGACTGTTGCACTAAACATAATATTAACTTTTTAAAATCCTATCTCTATGTGGAAATTTGCTTATGAAATCCTCTCCTTTATACAACACAAGAAATTGCAATCCTTCATTACAATTATGCTAACATTGATTCCTCTGAAAATTTATAAAGTTGCCATTACCTGAAAAATTATTTTGTCATAGGTTTACAATTTTTTTCTCTATGTTCCTGCTTAACAGGCCTCTAGAGAAGTACATATTTCAGCATCCACAACTACTCTTTTCCTTTTTTCCTGAAGCTGCCTATCATAAAATAGACTACAATTAGATTAACTATTTAAAGAATATATATATAGGTTTTAAGTTCAGTTGCTACTTTTGACATTTTTTTGCTTACTTAAATTAAGTTTCCAGAGACAAATATATTAACTTACTTCAAAGAATTCAGAAATTATCTACAGAAGGCATCCTGAAAATGTTAAATAAGTTTCAATTTTATCTCTTCAGACTACATTTGTTCTATAAAATTAGAAATATAATTCCAACACATTTCTCTGCTAAATGTTTTGTAAGTCCTGAGTAACATGTCAACATTTTAATGCATTATCTAATTTTTTTAAAACTTTAAGGAATGAAAAAATCTATTTTATTGGTAAATCTCAGTACCTATATCTGGTACTCTTGCACTGGCTATGATGGTATCACAAATTTTGGTTATCTTTTTGGCCATTCAAAAGTAGAGGAATAAGGCACACCTTTGTGTTTCTTTTTCCCCTAGAGTCTTTTGTTGGAGGTGGTCTTTATGATAAGCATTATACTTTCATTTTAACATATCTCAGAATAAGAAGAGAATTCAAATAGCATGATGTCTTAGGTTTAGGTTCTTCAAACCTCCACCTTATTATTTCTTTGCACTTTTTAAGTCTTTATTAATCTTACTAATTGCTGCCTCTGGGAAGTGTCTTTTTAATTTTTTGTTTTGCATGCATTCATATCGACTCTCAGCACGGTTTTTGAAACAGCTCTTTCTTCTTTCTCTTTCTGATCCAGCAACAGAAGGACTTGGTATCTAATTTCTGTCTTCATTATTATTAACCAGAATAAAACTAGGTAGAGTAGGGTATGTTCTATTATAAACAGACTCTTCATATTTCCTTTATTAATAACTCATAGGTTTTCTGACATTCTCGCTTAATCACTTAAAAATTACTTTGGCTTAGATTAAGTAGGAAAAAATCACCCAGGTAATACAGCTTAGACATGACATTTATTAAAAGTACAGTACAAAATGTATTGCTCTGAAAACAGAACAAAAGTTTAAGTTCTGTTGCACAAAATTTTGTGCATAGATATATGGACACTGTCTCTGTCACAAAAAGTTTAAAAATTATAAACTTTTACTACCCAAAAAATTATAAACAGATAAATTGATCTCTCAAAAAAATATAATCTAAGACTTAAACTTTCTCAACCTAAATCAGTAGGAACATTTCTACTTATAGAACTACATTTAAGCCAGTAAAAAGAATAGATTACACAAGATAAGGAGAATTTTTTTTTGTGGTCTTCTAATATTCATCAAAGTGAAAAGATTGACATTTTAAAAAGTCTGTTAAATCTTTTAAATAGCCTACATAGCATCCTATCATCTGTCCACTTAATATCTGATCACTTATGCAAACCAAATCATACACAAATTAATAAAATCATGGGGTTTTTTTACAGAATGTCAGAAGGAATAATAAAACTTAATATTGAAGACGCATGAAGAAATGTGTTGAAGAAGGACCTATAAAAAATAAAGTGCTCTGTTACTTGAAAAATATTCCTAGGATTATTGATTGTTTTTAAAACTGAATGTTTATTTCTCATTACTGAACTCTGATCTTAATTGGTAATAAATTAAATTTATGTCATGGATTTTGCCTGTGATGGTATTTGGTGAATGACTCACCCTATCATTATCTCAACCTTTAGGCTTCCTTGAGTTTTCCGTTGTATTTTCTCTCACCTTTCTAGCTGAGGAGAAGGAGTGATAAAGTAGCTTTGGTGGGCACCCAGTAATACAGTTGGGGACAACCCTGTTAACTCATCCCATTAACTTCCTTTTTTCCTCTTTGAAAATACACATAAAGACACTAAATAGAATACATATAGATTAGAGTAACAATTGAGCATGAAAGTCTGGTGAAAACTTGTGGCTAGGGGGAATTTGAGAGAAACTGATATGCTTCAAAATTGACAAGAATCAGAAAAATATGTCCAGCCATACAGAGTATGAAAAGAGCAGGCACTGATCGAAATGTTCAGAAAGAGTATTCTAGCTGACTCAAATTTTTTGCATATTCCTCTTGAAGCTTTGTCAAAGGAAACAGCCTTCATTTGATTTGGCAAACATGGCTGAATGTAAGAATTCTGTAAAGAAACCTCAGACTGAGCTATTACAGCGGCTATTCATCTCGAAACACAGAAGACACAGGTTTTTGACTCTCTGGGATTGATACACCATGACATGACACATAGTCATGTTCTGTATCAATCAGAATCAATTTATCTTTTCACATGTAAGAGTTGTTTGAACTAAAAATATAGCTTTGGTGTTAGCCACAGCTTAAAATTAAAAAGCTTAAAAAACAAAACACAAAAACACCCACCCCCAAAACAACACCAAAACAACACAAAAAAAAAAAAAAACCCACAAAAAAAAGACCAACTCAAACCAGAAACCAAACCCAACATTCGTAACATCATTAAACTCTCTGTATTTCATTAATTTGCAAGGACTCTATTTCTGATGTTATTCAGTTCCCTAAAATCTTTTTATCTAGGAGGCTAGACAGAGAGAGTAACAGACATAAGCATATGACTGTCAGGCTTACAAATTTGAAACAAAATTTATTCAAAGACTCAGTACTGAATAGTCCTTATTTTAGACTGCTTTTTCTTGGCCAGCTCAGTGTATCAGAGCGTGTCTTTGGATAGTGCTGAACCATGATGTGAGAAGAGCAAAACAAAAAAAAAGAACACCCAATCATTTACAATAATCAAAACGTATTTTCTCAGGAATGAAATTATTCAGATTCTAAAAAAAAGATTGTCTGTCAGAAAAGAATGGACTTTGGAAGCACAAAGATACTGTTTAATGGAGCAGTATTTTTTCCCACTGACTGCTCATTGCCCCTTGGCATGGACTAATCAGATGTAGAGACAGGATGCTTGAATTTTAACATGATTCTAAGCCTTTTAAATTCACAATTAGTCATTGAACTGACACCAAGTATATCAATGCAGACAATTTATTTTGATATAAAACTGTCTGGAGACTTTCTTTCTAAAAGAACTATGACTTGTAGCACAGTTAAATGTTCAAGTGGAAAGTGGGTATAGCTAAGAAAAGGATAAGGTATGGTATTTATTTTCAGTGATCTGTAAAGAATAAGTTAAAATTTTTATACTCTATGTATGTGCACTCTGAACTAACTTTACAACAAAATTCCAATGAAAGAGACTTTGGAACATGTCTCTTTTTTTGTTTGTTTGGGTTTTGGGGTTTCTTGTTTGTTTGTAATTCTGGGGTTTTTTTAATTTTTTTTTGTATATAAAAGAAAGGCAGAAAATATAACCTGACAGGAACTGTAAAGTAGGAGAAAAAAAAATCTGTTATTGATTAGACCAATAGTAAAGGTTTCAGGAGTCTCTATTCTGTTCTTGGCTTTATCTTTCATTTTGTTGGGGTCCTAGAGTTATTTGTTTCCACTTAGTGCATCTCTGTGCCGACATCTGTAAATTCTAGAGTAAGTAGAGGAGATTGTATAGGGTTAGGAAACCTGGACAAAATGTTAATGGAGTCAATCTGGTTTTAAATAAAGTGGACTAAGGGCAGGGGACATAATCAATCTTAATTCTGCTGTAGTGTATAGTCCTGTATTTTGATAGTGAACTTGTATGAAGTGGAAGATTGAGTTCTATAAATATTCTAAAATTTAGTTTTATTTGGTTTCCATGCTGTTGGTTTTCTACATTTTCTTCTTTTTTTTCCTTCACCATTAAATATGAAAGAAGTCTCTATAATTTTCAAGCACAAAATTTTATAAAAATTCTGATGGATTTAAAAATATTGGCCTATGACTTGAAGAAAATGTATTTAATGTAAAAAGAAAAGTTGCTTTCCCCAGGAACTTTGAATTTGTTAGAATAAAAATTGTGCTGTGCTATATAAGAATTACACCTACTTTTGTGTTTTGATTATATAAATATTATAGCTTTTGTTTAAATCTGTATCATTTAGATTAAAACCAATTTATTTTCTACTTCTTTATTTAAAGATTTTTTTTCTCTTACATTTATGACTTGATGTATTATATCTATTAGTTTATAAATAGTTGTTACTTATGTGACTTTATTACTTGGAAAACCTAAAATTATCATCACTTCAATCTGTTAAGGTCAAATAAATAAAATAAATAAGGTCATTGATATCTATTTACTTGAAGAAACAAATTCATTCAAAATTAACCTATGACTTTCTATAAAAAAAACCACACACAACACTAAATTCCAAATTGCAGATTGTTTATCTACAGACTTAGTCATTAATTTTTATTAATTCATTTTCATCAACCCTTTTATTTGTTCCTATTTTAAGCTCATTCAGTACAAGACAACAATACTGGCTAAAAATATAAATTCTCATTTTCTGAATTCTATGGAAGAAAATAGAGCATTCAGGCTTGCAACTTTTCCATAAACGACCCCAGCTGACTCAACATTATATATAGCATGCATTTGCATTGGAGTAAATCTATGTGTTAAAAAGAGCATCACTAAAGGATCCCAAGCATACAACATCATCATTGTTAAAAAAAGCAAAAAATCTGAAAAAATTGTATTTTCCTGCCTGTGTTTGTGCAACACCTATCACTAAGTTCTAGCTACTTATATTGTTAGGAAAATATTCTTCAGTGATTTTGTATAATTCTCAAAGATACTGTTTCTTAGCTTGCCTCAGGATCTCAAGTGTTTTTATGACTTTCAATAGAGAAGTGGCATTTACTAAGACTTTTCTTCTAGATGTTACTCCTTTTTCTATGATTATCTGGTCATTCATAGTGACCATCCCAACAAATGTGAGCACCTGAATTTGGTAATAGAATAATGAAAATTCCAGTAAATTAAGTCTCTGCAAAAGCCCACTGTTATTTATTTGAAACAATGATAAACAAGAAAAGTTCCATTTTTATTCACTACCAACAGATGTATTTTTCAGTCTTGTGAAATTATAACTCATTTTTCGCATGAAACATATTCTGAAATCTGAAAAAAAATCATCAAATTTTATGTTTTAAAGTTGATTATTGGTTCCAAAGTTTCAGTTTTCAGATGACACTTCATTCTGTGAGACAAGAGGTATATTTCTTTAAGCTTGAAACGTTTTTTTCCCCACAGTTACTAATTACTATGTTAGGTAGAATTGCTGTAATTTTTTTAATACTATTAATCCCAATAAAGATGGACATTTTTCTTTTTTTTGTTGTTGTTGTTGTTGTTGTTGTTGTTTCATTGTATATATGCCATAAAAACCATCTGGCATCACTGTATTGAACACCAGCTTCAATTCCTGTAGGAGGCAATCTTTATCTTTCAGTTTAACTGAGAATGCAATCTTTGGCAAGGCCATAAAGCTGCAAAAACATTTATTAAATTAATACATTGGTCTCTGAATACTGCATGATGCTGCAGCATCTGTCACAGATTCCTTCATGCACCAATAGGTGAAGAATGGAGGGAGTTTTGGCTGCAGTCTCTAATATGACATCCACCAGAGAGTAGATATAATAGAGGAAGAAGAAAGCTGGCAAAGGGTTTATGGTGATAACTTTCACACAGAGGAAATGAGGCTCTACTTGCTGACTCTGTTACACAGTTCTGCACTATTCCCTGCCCCATTTGGGGCTGCTTCTTGATGGGAAATGCTATATCAAATATTGATACTGTAGCTGAAAATAACAAGGACTTGTTTTTAACTAGCAATAAATTCAAAGCAGATGTGGAATTTTTTGTGTTTAGGCTTGAAGAAGACTGGCAATCTGTAATTCACTAACAGCTCGGAAGACATTTCACTTTCCCGTTCCTGCATTACTATTCTACAAAATAGTCTTAATCCTACCTGAATAATAAGAAAAAAAGACGTGTAAATTGTTGTTGTACCAAAATATAATACAACACTTTCATTCAGCTTTATTTGAAACACAGAACAAATAATAAAAATTATTCAAAGTTTTTTTTGTATTCCTCAGCTGCTGCACTGTTAAATATGTAAAGAGAAACAAAAACATTTACTTTATGCTGTTGGATGATTATGCTAACAGAAAAATTATTCTTTTTTTACTAATTTTGTTACAGAATGCTCTATATTTGGAGGTGTCTGAACTGGCAGCAAATCTGAAAAGCAAATATCTTTTTTAGTTTTCTGAAGGAATTATTATTAAGCCAATATTGCAAAACAAGATGCAATCCAGGTGCCTTCTTCATACTAATACTCTAGATTTTCTCTGCAGTCACAAAGATCAATAGAATCCTATAAAATTGATCATCTGACTTGTTTTAGATGTCTGTTGCAGAGTTAAATAAAACCTGATACATATTTATTTATCACCACCAACTAAAAAGGAAGTCTAAAACAATTGTTCAGTTTTTTACTTCTAAATTTTAGCTCTATAAAAGCTATAAAGGGTGAATGTCACTATATTTACAGCATCTTTTATCTTTTTTAGGAAAAAGAAGCAACAGTTTATGAAAACTACAAGATTAAGACTGAATCAGAATTATTTTTATTAAAATATTAGAAATATTTTTACATATACAAATATTAACAAGTTGTGTCAAGTGTGATATTAACAGAAATTATGCAGTTTCATTGTTCTCAAGCACAGTTCTTCAGGTTCTCTCACCTTCAAAAACTGTATTTGTATACAAACAAACCCAGTAGTTCATTTGAGACTCTGATTTCAACTTCCATCTCACTTACTTTAATTAGCTAATCACGCTCTGGAATGCACATTCCTTGCAGGCAATAAAAACATTTCAAGTATCAAAATACTGCTCCTATATTTAGCATGCAGTCAACACTTAATAAAAAAAAAATAAATATCATGGTGACAATATAATAATGTTTTAGCCTAACATGCATAAGCAGAGGAGATAGTAAGTTCTGAGAGTGGGATAATTATTTTACCTTTCTCATACAACTGGAATGAGATGACATTATCTAGTAAAATCTTCTGCCCTTCAGATTTTTTTTCTTCCTGATATTTTTCCAGCTAGTCTGGAAAAAGTCTGAAAAAATTTAAACCTTTTGGGGTCATATTTCTATTTAATTTCAATGATGAAGTGTTAGGAGTTTATTAAAAAAAATTGAATATCTAAGGTATCCAGCCAGAAAAGGCTTACATGTGAATCTGTAAATGTCAAGGAACTGAGCATTCATCCTGCTTATCAGGAAAAACCTGCAAGAGAAGGATTAAAGGTCTTGATTATGAGACCTGATAGAAGAAGAAAGTACTAAGGTAAGTGTGCTGGTTATGCTGGGATAACTTTCTTCGCAGAGCTGGTACGGGGATGTGCTTTGGCTTTGTGCCTAAAACTGTGCTGATAGCACAGGGATGTTTGAACTGTTGCTGAGCAGCTCTGACACAGAGTCAATTCCTTTGCTTCTCACCACACCCCACCAGCAGGCAGGTTTGGAGTGCACAAGAAGTTTGTTGGGACACAGCCAGGACACCTGATTCCCATTGACCAAAGAGATATTCCATACCATATGACCTCAAGTTCACCATATAAATCTGGGGGTAGAAGGAAAGAGACATTCAGAGTGATGGCATTTGCCTTCCCAAGTCAGCATTCGTGTGACAGACTCCTACTTTCCTGGGGATGGCTAAACACCTGTCTACCCATAGGAAATAATGAATTAATTCCTTGTGGGTTTTGCTTTTCCTGCTTGTGGGTTTTGCTTTGTCTCTTAAAATCTCTTAATCTCAAGATTCTGTATTCTGACAGTATTCTGACTTTTCTGCTTCTCTCTCCACTCCCATTGTGGGGGAATGAGCAAGTGGCTGTGTGGTGTTCAGTTTCTGGCTGGGGTTAAATTACAGCCATAACTGATATGCATTAATGTGGAAGACAGGATAGTTATGTTATGTGTACATTAATTGCTAAGTGTGCATTCATTTATTTGTGTATTGGGTATGCTGAAAATGAAAATTTACACATATGACCTTTTCATGAGCAAAGCAGCCTTGACTTGAGGAACATCAGGAAGTTTAATTCAATGTGAATTAACATGTAATTTAAATTACTGATTCAGGTATTAACAAGGGACATTAATTAAACCAATACTTAGAAAGATTACTTTTCTACTTGCTCCCCAGGCTCTGCTTCAGTCCAGCATTTCTCTCCTGCTTGCTCAATTTAATTCCCTTCCTTTTCATCACACATGACACCCAGTCCCTTCCAGGCCCTTTGGTGATCCTGTAGTCAGTGTACAGTAGTTTATTTCCGTTCCTTGCTTCTTACTGTTCTCCTGCCTCACCATGTGTCCTTCACAAGCCATAGTTCTTTTTGGGATGTCTTTGATCTCACATGCGTCCTCCATGGGCTGCAGTTTCTCAGAGCATTCCTCATTCATTCAAAAGTTTTCTTTACTTGCCTCCTCACAGGTCCTTTTTTGAAATTCCTCCCCAGCCTTCTCTCACCTTTCTTCTTTTCTGTTGTCTCGTACCTCTAGCAGCTTCCACCCTTCCTCAAGCAGATCTGATCAGAGGCAGAGTGTGCTCCTCTGGCTGAGTGAAGGTTTGAGGTATGATGGGCTGTCTCCATCCTTTTTAGAGTCACCTACAACCTGCTCTGGCTGGCACAGGGAGGCTCATGGCCTCCTTCCACACAGGCACCCTCGGGTCCTGATACTGAGCCTTGCCTTTTATGGCTAATACAGAGCCACATTTCTTTCATGTTACACTTGCTCTGTTTCCACAATCCCACAGAGACATTCATGAATGCACAATTTGGCTACAGTTTATTCAGTAACTGAGAACAAATCCATTTTGTCGTTTCATTACTGTGTTCTTCTTATTTGTTTACATTAATATGCAGCTATAGCTTTTAACAACTTTTACATTCATTGCGCGTCTTTAAGAATGTGAAATGGAAGCAAGATTCAAACTTATGACTCACTCCAAAGTGTGAATCAAATATTCCTCTTCTGAAAGACATTAGTAATGAGAATTGAGGAAAAGGAACAAGGCTTCCAGCCATCTGAAGCCTTGTTCTGAGCCATCTTTATTACTGCCTGGTAAATGGTAAATTTAGATATTCTTGATCTACAAATTGCATTCAGGCTTTGATATTTCAGTCAGGGATGTATCTATCCTCCCTTTCTCGAAAATCTTTGAAATATCTTTATGCTCAAGTTTTCCATAATTTATTCAATATTTTGGGAAAAAACCCACATCATTAACAACAAAAAAAACTCCACCCTCCATATATTTACATTTAGTGTGTTATATGTGAACTTATACAGGAATATTCTTGTCCTCATGAGAGAAAAACATTAATTAGACAAACACGAGCAAGAGAGAGTTCATTTCATTGAAGAGATCCTAGTTTCTTAAAACACTCTTCATTCCATTGCCAGAATATAGATGTTAGCAATAATTTCTACTGAGAACAATGCCTGGTACCAGGGAAGAACTAATAGAAAGGGGAAAAAAAGATTATTTTAAATCCAGTCTAACTTTGGCAGGGAGAATGTTCACAGCTGAGCCTAAAACCTGATTATCTATAGTCCTGGTGGGCAAGCAATAGTACAAGGCTTCGCTTGATAAAAGAGAGAGATAAGGCAAAAATATAGCTTTTGGTAAACAACTGAAAGTATTTTTCAGCTGAAAGTATCATGAGATAATAAAAAAGTTGGAATTTTATGATGCTTTCAGTTTTTTGGGTTTTGTGGTTTTTTTCACTGATAGAGGGCCAGAAGATTTTTTTTTTAATTTACTGCAAGAAAATGGAGAATTTTCACAATGGTTATCACAACTTAGTTGGGTTGAATCTTTGAAAACCTTTTATCTTACACTTGCAATATGCTTCCAGAACATTTACCTGCACAGGTCATTAGTTAGCTGATAAAAATTCATTATAGAAAATCAGAAATAAGCAAGTAAATTCATGTACTGTTTTCTCCCTGGTATTGGGTAAAGGACAGTGGGGGAAAAAAAAAAAAAAAAAAACCATTACAGAAATTAAGACAAACCCAATGCATTGGTTCACATGCAAATCCTATTGACCGTTAGGGCTGGTTTAAGTGCATTTGTCTGTGTGGCCAAAAATGAGAAAATTGGAAGTATCTTACTGTAGATTTTCAAACATCCTACTCAGGTTCTGAGTGATATAAGATGCAACTGAAGTGAAATTCCTCACTTCAGTGAGATTTTCTTATAAGCCACAGAACTGATGAAATGGAAATGAGAGAGTCCATTGTATTTTGTTCTTTAACAAGGGAATTTTATGGCTTTAAAAGAACTCATATCCTGTGTGAACTGGTTATACAGATATGCTTTCAGTAGGACTCTTTGTGTCAGCCTCCACACCAATTTAGCTTTATAAATTCATTTAAAATCAACCTAATTCAGCCTTTTATAATTTTAGAAGTATTATGTGTCAATATAATGTAACAACATATCTCAGAAAAAGTAATTGTAACAAGAAGCCTGAAGGTGAACAGCAGGATCATGAAAATAGCTGACCTGAAACTGTACCTGTTGTGTCAATCTCTTTCCCATCTGCATCATTATACTTTTTACATGGTGGAAAAAATATATTTATTATTGAAATTTACCTGTGTCATAAGTATAGAGAAGAGAGAATCAAATTTGATAGAATTGAAAAAAAGATGACTAGGATTCTGAGAAACGCAGCAGAAATAGTCCCCACCACAGTCTTGAAACCAAGTTGTTTTGTCACAGAGAGCTGTTTGGAATTCAAAAGCACAAAGCAAAAGGCAAAAAGCAGTTACATGGTTTTAGTTGCTGGTTTGCTGCAAAATTCTTGTAAGATGTTGACTAAATCACCTGTCATCTGGTGACACATGGCTTGCTGTCACACTTTTAGTGGGTCTAGGGTCTTCAAAGAGACACGAGCAGTAGTTGGTTGTTATAAGGCTGTTTATTGCATGAATGTGTCTGTCTTGAAGGCAAGGAGTTCAAGGTGTTAACATCCATGCAAAAGCTTTCTGGCATTAAGTCCCAGGCTGGAGCAGCTGCTGCAAGGCTGCTTTCTGCTACAGGGTCCCAGGTTCCATGCAGGAACAGCAGCAGCAGCAGTTTTTTTCAGGCAGTCGGATATCCCAGGCAGCAGCAGAAGTAATAGAGTCTGATGTTCCAAGCAGCAGCAGGGACCACAGACTTTCTTTCTTTTCTTCTTTCTTCTTTCTTCTTTCTTCTTTCTTCTTTCTTCTTTCTTCTTCTTTTCTTTTTCTGTTTTCTTCTTCTTCTCATGGTTGCTGATGTGTTGATGCTGGGGTGGCTGATGATAATGATGATGATGATGGTGAAGCTGATGTTGAAGATGATGATGATCCTTGTACCCCACTACCGGGCTTTTCATTTGTACAACATCCAATTAGCTAAAAACACCATTCTAAAACATACTTTCTAAACCAATCGGAATTTGATTCTATAGTACAAAAGTAGTGCCAGTTCTTACCTAAAAAAACCTATGTATATAATATCATCTATTTACGCAAATGTTCTGTTTTCTTACTTAAAATTTACATGAGTAAGTTTATCTATTTATATGCATATTTCTATCTCTTTACATGTGCACTTTTATCTGTTTTACATGAATAATTCTATCTGTTCAAGTGGAAAGGTTTTGCTATGCTTTTGTTGTGACTAGGGCTAAGTTGCTGAACATTTAACTTGGGCCTTCACTAGTTAATGCAATTTCTTAAGGCACTTAGAATGCATTTCTACTTACTTAAAACCTAAAACTTAAACTAAAACTTACTGAAAACTATAACTTACATTTCTATTTGCTTAAAATTTAAACCTACACTTCTACTTCATATCTATGTGGCTTAATATATGTTAGTTTCTCCAAAGGCTTTAATTGAACCCCTTCTTAATTCATCTCCCTCTCTGAGGAACTCAGAGAGGCTTGCATTCCAACAGCTTGCCATCTCTCCCTTTCTTTATCTGTCATTTGTCTATAATAATGCCAATTCACTCAACAGGAATGCAGTGCTGATTAATTAGATATCTCAGAAAAAAGTACTTATGAAATATGAACTATCATCTGCATACAATACAGATTGTTTTTTTACCTTCACGTGGACTGTTAATTATATGCAAAACTGCTTGGAAAACATTTGAGCTGAAATTTTGTAGAAAAGGTTATGTGAGATTTTTACAATTCGTTTTCTCTTTTCTTTTCCCCCTCTTTACAGAAATACTGTAAAGCAAGACAATTTGTAATGCTAACCTTGCATTTTTACATAACTTTAGACTAATTTATAATTAGATTAGATATTGACCTGGCAGCTATGTGGTGCCTTAATAATCTTTACATGTAATCTGTTAAACATTTATAAATTTCATGTATGTGATTCAACAGAGATTGATTCACAGAATGGTGAGTGTGGTAATAAAAGTTCAAACATTTACAGTATGGTTAATTATGAAATTGTGCTGGGTGTTCGGACAACTATATTGTTTTATGTAAAGGAAAACTGGTATGCTGTAAAGTATTAAATGTCTGAATATTTTCCTATCTGTCTGGTTTAGTATCTAGAATATTTTAGGTACACTCTATTTTTTAATATATATATATATATAAGAACTGCACCTAGCAAAGATAATTGAAGCAGGAGACAGCTTCTCAACAGCCCAGCTAAAAGCATATAATTAAACTGGAGTACATCTGGTGCCCTGTGCAGGCAGAGTGTTGTCAAGTTCCCCAGCTTTAGTAATAGGATTGCTAGATGAAGTAACAGAATTTTTAGCAAGTGATTTTTCATTTGTTGAATATGTCTAATCAGGCTAGGATCTGGTTTGTTTCAGACGTTAGAACAGTCAGCCTTTTGCAGTAATATAGTCCTTCTTTAATTAAAGTACTTAATAATTTCTTCATATGTTCATTTGTGAGTTACCCAAATATTACTCAGTCATATCTCATGTCCCACTAAATAGCAAGTGATTCTAAATGTTCTAAAAATTTCTGAAAATTAAGGTCCAAGGTGTTCTGTTAGTAAGAAATTTTATGAAAAAAAACTTTCATGTATGAAACCAAATCTAATTTTAATAAGTCTATAACTTTGATAAAGCTTGGATTATACATCAGAAATCAGTTTCTCTAGGTGACTTTTGAGAGTTCTAGGTTGAATATAGGAAATAAACCAGTATATAATTTTTAATCAATTTTATCTATTATTTCATCTCTAAAGGAGATTTCTATCTTTTTTACAATACCTTTTTCCTCTCTATTACCTTTGGCATTCCCATCCTAAATGGCTTGATTATATTAATTAGCTGCAACCTGAAAAGAAAGACACAGAAAATTCTGTAACATTTTGTTTTTCACTGTTCTTCAGTAAAAGGAAAAATATAACTCCTTGTTTGCTTATGAATGGAGATAAATTTAGACAACTTCAGACTGACAGATGATATTTTCAGAAAGTTATGAGTGACTGAAGAATTAGTCTATGTTAGCTCCCGTTGCTTAAGGTCAGCAATTAATAAGCAGTGTTTATACAGTATGCATCCAGTTAAAGTTTCCTCATTGTGCTCTGACCTGACTCTGGTATAAGACACATTGATATAACTGGTGTAGTGCAGAATAAATACAAGGTTATCCACTTTGCATTTGGACAATGCCATGGTTTCACCTGCCTCCTACATACACTGAAAAGTTTACTCATTCTTCAATTTCCTAAGTCACTGGCTACTCTTAATTATGTCAGTGCCTTGTAGGTATTAAACCAACAGTACCATAGACACAATCCAGAGTTATCCCTTATTTCTCTCACACCTTACTGTATGGTAAAAATGGAAGAATCTGGTTTTCCTGAACATTCTCCTTGGAATATGTCTCTAGGAGAGTTACTCTTCATTCTTAGTCAAATCAAATTCAACTCCTTATCTACACTGGCAAGAGAGAAAGAAGAATTATTATAATTACACAATGATTATATGATAAATTATAATGGTGGAAGATGTAGATAAATTATAGTGGTTGAAGATGTAACCAATAGCTCAAACCCTAACATAACACTGAGTTGACATATAGAGAAACAATCCGCATTAAATGGATTGTTAAATGCCATCCTGTCTCTAAGCACTTCTTTGCACATTCCAAGATAGAAAAATATTATAATCTTCTTTTAGAAAAATAATTTAAATATGTAAGTACTAAGTAGTTATATCTCTAAAACTAATAATATTATAATTCTTTTCATTTCTTGGGAGCTTTTTGTATAGGTCAAAGGAGGCGGTTCTGCCCCTCTACTCCACTCTTGTGAGACCTCACATGGTCTACTGTGTTCAGCTCAGGACAGGAAGGATGTGGGCATGCTGGAGTGAGTCTAGAGGACAGCCACAAAATTATAAGAATGGAACCCCTCTCCTGTGAGGAAAGGCTGAGATTGTCAAGGGTTGTTCAGTCTGGAGAAAAGAAGACTCTGGGAAGGTATTATTGCAGCCTTTCATTACCTCAAGAGGCCTATAGGAAAGATGAGGACAGATTTTCTAGCAGTACCTGTTATGACAAGATAAAAGGTAATGATTTTTAACTGTAGGAGGTTTGATTAAGATTATGCATAAGGAAGAAGTTTTTCATAATGAGGGTTATGAAACACTAGAAAAAGTTGCCCAGAGATGTGGTAGATGCTTCACCCCTGCAAATCTTCAAGGTGAGTTTGGATGGAGCTCTAAGCAAGATGATCTATTTGAAGATGTCCCTGCTCATGGAAGGGAGTTGGACTAAATGAACTTTCAAGGTCCCTTCTAACCCAAACTATTCAACTAATTTTCAATTCTATAGATTTTCAGTGGGCCTAAATTACAGCGGTCTCTAACAGCACATTAAAATTCTCCTCAGTTTATTGTCACTTGGAATGAACCTAAGAATAGTCTTCTCATTTTCTTTATATTCCATTCTGAATCAAAGTGTACAAAAATCTTTCTCTTGCTTAGCAGCACTAGTATTCCCAAAATATGTGGTTGCAGCTACACACAGGGATATAAAGGTACTTACAGAAGCGAGTATTGAAAAGATGGTCCCTCTGTGATGGATGTACTCAAGTCATTAATCAATCTAGTAGTAATTCTGCACCATCTCTGAAAGAGATAGAGCCTAAGCCAGCATTGAGTGAAGCATATATCTAGTTCCAATCTGTTCTCTGAAAACCCATGAAGAAACAGTCACACAGTGGGTTTGGAGCACCCGCCATGTGACTGATAAATGGTTGACTGAGCCTTGGTTTTCCAAGGCTCATTTATCAAGGAACAAAATTAAGGAGTCTTATGAATACCTTTCTCATTGCATGTAATTAACTACAAACTAATCACTTTATTCCATAAAGCCTAAGCCTAAGCAAGCTTTCTTTGAGCTCTTCCTGCTCAGGAGCTGGCTGCATCTGAGCTGGGAGATGTCTCCTGAGCTGGGACACCTCTCAAGGTTGCTCATTGATGGAAACACCTCTTATAAACTGTGGATCTTTAGTCAGTGACTGAATCACATAGACCCTTCTATTATAGTGTGCTAAGATTCTCTATGATAACTTTGATTTTGTCCTGATAACTTTGATTCTCACTTGTTTTTTTTGAATAATGTTTACATTATCTGTGAAGTAAGTAATACAGTGAACATTGTAATCAAACTCTGTTAAGTCACACTTTTATAATATCATATTTCAATATAAATAGTTTTGCTGTTACTTTTGTTGGTGTGAGCCATATAAATCACTCATTTGTGAAACCCTCTGCATGACTGTGTCGCAGACATTTTTTCATAGAAATCCTTTCTTTCAGATTTGTCCATCTTCTGGGAAGCTGAGGGCTCCAGAAGAAGAATGTAAACAATTGTTATCAGCTGCTGTGGATGCAAGAGGATGCACCTGTGATTGGTTCATGTTCCATGTTTATAATTGAGGGCCAATCACAGCAGCAAGCTGAGGACAGAGTCCCTGGACACAGAACTTTGTTATGGATTTCTTTGGATTCTATTCTTAGCTTAGCAAGCCTCTGCAACTTCTCTCCTTATTCTTTTTAGTATAGTCATAATGTATTATATATCATATGTCAATAAATCCAGCCTTCTGATCATCAAACAAGATTCTCATCCTTCTCTCACCATGGAGACCTCCTCAGGTCGCTGTAATGACTGTAGAATTTTTTGCCTTTTAGCCTTTCTAATGAAGCATATTCTTTCTCACGATTACAAACTCAATGATAGATGTTGATTGTTGTCGTGGGTTGACTGTCAACCCACGACAATTGTTTAACAACACCTTGCTATCACAGATTAAATACAACAGTAGCAAAACAGACTAACTATTTGGATCTGTCTGTTTGGATTTGATTTGGTTGTTGTCCCAACTTACATTAGGATAAAATTTTGGACGTGGATAACAAATATATAAACACTTCTGACATCTATTCTCAATGTATGAGCTGAGGCAGTGGTCAGTGGAGAGATCCTAGGCGATTTCATTCTTTGATAGAAATTCTGGCAAAGCCCAGACTTCCCTTGAAAGCTTGGTGCTAATGCTGTATTTCTCTCTTACATTTAACTCTGCCAAAACCCAGCATCTGCTCCCTTATAGGGTGTTGACAGTTGAAGCATTTTTCCATTGTGTTGTAACTCTGCCGAGACCTGGCATCTGCTCACAAATAGAGGTGTTGACAGTTGGAGCTCTAGCACTTTCCCTTTGTGCATCAACTCTCTGGAAATCTGGCATCTGCTCACACACACAAGTTTTGACAGCACAAACTACAGTCTAACACTAAGTTACTCCAATGTAGGGGAACATGTGTAGTCATAATTTTGGAGGGAGACTACTTTCACATGACATCAAATCCAAGAAATCAGAAGATAAAGTAGGTATAGGGCTTGGAGCATCTTCTAGCAAGCAGAAGTGTTCACAGGATCAACATACTATGATCTATTTGGAGAATTTTTCCTTCATAATAGGTACCAGGAGAATGTGAACCAGCATTCCAAAGATTCAGCTTTACGCCTTTTCACCATGGCTTAGGAGTTTTCTCTGTGAGTCCTTGATACTTGAGTAAGATAATTTCTGCTTCTTTCTATGCTGAACAGAACTATTGTGATCTTGTTCATTTCTCTTGGAGCTTGTCGTCAATCCTCAGCCATTTTTAAGGTCTCAGTAACCTTTTCTGTACATTTTAATGGCATTTGCATGAGAAACAGACTGAATTGTAGTTCAGTAACTTTAAGATATATTTTTTCTGAACTATGATGTGAAAGCTGAGTCCCTATATTCTATTTTAGGAAGAACAAAGTAAGTCACTTCTCCCAGATGTATTTTGCTCTTTTTTAATTTTTATTTTAATTATTTTAACAACTAGGTCTCCATAGATTTATTTCAATAATAAAGTTTATCATTTATTATAGAAAACAATCCAAAAGGATTCTTAGATATCTTAGTCTTAAGGTACTAAATATAAACAAAAATACTTAGAGAAAATACTTTTACTTCAGATTACTTCCTTTGAAACAAATTGGCAAAGTGAATGAGAAAATCAAACAGTTATTATGAAAGCAAACACAAGTTTTTTGTGTGACATCATTATTTCAACAGTATATAAGTACCATATGTACTTATGTATGAATGCTTACTTGTAACATGTACTTATAATGAATACATATGAAAATGTTGCTTTTTAACTATTCTTGTCCTAATTCCAGATTTCAAAAAGGCTCCAATTATATTGCGGACACAAAAAAATAAAAAGAATGGAAGTAAATACATAAAATCAGAAAAAAGGTAGCAAAGAGACTCTCTCTGAAAAAAAATGCTTTGACATATGCAAAATTAAATTTAGATATGGTTATATTAACAGATTTTTACTTGAACCTAGGACTACTCCATTAGTATTTCTCTACTTGAGAGTCAGTATTAATGTGTACATGAAAACACAAACCCCAAGATGAATAAGTAGGGATTAGGGGTGTTAAATATGTCATGCTTTGAAAGGTCTATAATAGGTAATTTTTAAATGGTAATATGAATTGATTATCTGCTGGACTAGTTTCACAGACTTTATGATGTAGCATGTGAAAAATAAATGCCAGAGTTATACATTGGATTCTTGCTGCCATAAGTTATATTCTTCTATTTTGATATATTTACCCATAGAACTATATTTGTAGCTATGCACAAATGTATACACATACATGTATATTTATACCCTATGCAGATGATATACCTACACATGTGCATGTGCAGTTCAAAACAGTTTCCATATTTGGAACTTAATAATTTTTGCATATGAATTTGTTAACACAGTACCGTGTAAGACTCCTTCCCCCATGTTTTTTATCAGCACATGTTGTCCTGGATAATGTTAACACAGGTCAAGATGGAACCATTTAGTTTCAACCAGAAAATCTTTGCCTCTTTCATTGCTGTAATTTCAATCCATGACTTACATCAGACAGTTGTTTGTTAACTGCTGCACACGGAGAGATAATTCAAGTGGTGTCTAGCCAGCCATCCAAGAGCTGGATGGTTGCCTGGAGACTAAATTTCAGTGTTCAGAATCTGCCTCTTTTAACAGGAAAGAACAAAAAATTGCAGCTCACTCTAAAAAAGATACCAAGCAACCATACATACACTTGTTCGTTTTAAGTGCTATTATTAAGGTATGCTGCATCCTGAAATTACAGACAATCATAAACTAAAATATAAGAGTGTGTGCATGTTCACCATAATTCTCACTCTGCTAATAAATTAAGAGATTCAGAGTTCAAATAAGACATTTTCAAGATTGAGCCATATCTTGCCTTTATCTCCAGAATCTTCAGCTTTCCACTGTCACCATAAATCTCTGCCCCAACTTCTTATTGAATGTCATAGGATCATAGGATCATAGAATAATTCAGGTTGGAAGAAACCTGAGGAGACTGTATATTGAAATTCCATGCCCTAAGCAATACATAGGTACTTAGGAGGTAGTTTTGTTCCTATCCCTCACATAAAGGATGCATTCACCCTTGTTAGATGCCTGAACATTTATTTCAAATCAAAAATCACACTAATTGAGTTTATAAAACTTAACAAATGTAGTTTCTAAGGACAATTCTGATGAACAGCATAACACTACGGAAGATATGTTTTCGGCAGATGTTCTCTGACACTACAGACAAACCACAAATGAGACTTTCCAAACTTCTTCTCTGAATAAAGTGCCCAATATCTACGATTTAACTCTAGCCCAATTTAACTTCTCTGAATAAAGTGCCCAATATCTACGATTTAACTCTAGCCTTTCTAAAGCAAAATACATTTTGATTATTTATGCAAATAGAACAAGTATTTTGAAAATGTACTAACTTAATTGTTAAATAAAATCAACCCCACATCAACCCCCTAAAGTCTTCAGTTTTGAATCACAGAGCATTTTAGGAAGATTAGAGAAAAAGCAGCATGTACCAAATTTGCGCATTTTCCTATACTCATATTCCATCAATTCTACCTTTTTTAAGGCTTTGATTTTGGTTTGTCTGTGTTTTGAGAAGTTCTGTCTGTTTCAATGAGGATTCTGTTCAGATATTTCAACAATACTACTTTTGGTTTACAATATGACAGAAAAATGGTCATTTTTTTAATATGAACGAAAATACTTCGTCTCAAAGCAGCTATGACTAAGTGCTTCTTGCTCTCCACTTCAAAGCAAGTTGGTCTTATGGAATACCCAGCTGCAATCACTTCCCCTCTTAAGACCACAAAATTGGCTGTTTGTCTTTGCACAGAAGTACCTCTATAGAATACGAGTGACTGACACTTCTGTAGAGCTGCCAGGCTGGGTGACAATGTCACTCACCTTGGTTGACCTCAATCAAGTGTTTGGAGTCCCTCTGCAGGGACATTAGAAGTAGTGAGGAAAACTATTATTCTCCTGATTAGAGATATGTTTGAGATAATAGTTAAAGCTGAGAAACTTTGCATTGTTCCCAGGAAATAGGAGACCCTGTCACAAAGCATTTAAAAATCAGTGTATATCATCAAAAAGCACAGTTTACCTTGTTAAAGATGCAATATATTAACAGAAGAAAGATGCTAGAACTCACATGACTACTTGTTCAATGTCACATTTTTCAGTTTCATTAATAAACTTCTTCTAAATGTCCTGTCTACTGACATTCTCATTATTGATTTAAGTGAATCATTGTCTGAGGACTTGAATTTGATCTGCTGCTTTCTTATGATTTATTGCATTCAGTTTTCTTCTTTACTAAGTTTTATAACACAATAGTAGTAACATTTTTAGCTATTGAATTTGAGATACCAAGACATAACAATCAAAACTCTAGTTTTCTGGGATCAGTACTCTAACTGGAATCAGTAGGAGATTTAAAATGTGTAGTTAGTGGTATTAGGCTAGGAAAGAAATTCAGAGACACAAGCTGAGACTGTGCTTTTCACTGTGATTTTACTGTACGTCATATCTAGGCTGTGAAATGGGAATAATTACATTTTCTTATTTTGGGAAAGTTTAGTAAAAATTAAGTCATTTTTCAAGTGATAGATTTGCAGAAAAAAAAATTTGTATTCACAGTAGTGTGGAAATAGATTATATAAAGAAACCAAGGAGCATGCACCACATGCGTGTCTGTTTTTAAGCCAACACTGTTAGCTTTGTTGGCTCAGTGATGTAAATGTAGGGTCATAACACAGGAAAACTTGGCAAGGGTAATGAGACACTACCACACGGAATTTGTACTGCACAACTGACTGTCCTGGCCAGCTGGCAGCTCCCTGGGGCCAGGGAACAGGACTAGAAGGGGCCTTCCAGGGCAGCAGGGCTGGGCCTCACTGTCTGGCCTGTCCCGCCACTGCAACCGGGACCAGCCAGGCACCTCAGCGCCATCCTTGGGCACCTTCCTGGGCCACAGCCAGGCACCTCAGCCCCATCCTTGGGCACCTTCCTGGGCCAGGGCCAGCTGGGCACCTCAGCCCCATCCTCGGGTGCCTCCCTGGGGCACAGCCAGGCACCTCAGCCCCATCATCGTGCACCTGCCTGGGCCACAGCCGGGCACCTCAGCCCCATCCTCGGGCACCTCCCTGGGCCACAGCCGGGCACCTCAGCCCCATCCTCGGGCATCTCCCTGGGCCACAGCCGGGCACCTCAGCCCCATCCTCAGGCGCCTCCCTTGGGCACAGCAGGCACCTCAGCCCCATCCTTGGGCACCTCCCTGGGCCAGGGCCAGCTGGGCACCTCAGCCCCATCCTCAGGCACCTCCCTGGGCCACAGTCAGGCACCTCAGCCCCATCATTGTGTACCTCCCGGGGCCACAGCCGGGCACCTCAGCCCCATCCTCGGGTGCCTCCGTGGGCACAGTCAGGCACCTCAGCCCCATCCTCAGGCACCTCCCTAAGCCACAGTCAGGCACCTCAGCCCCATCCTCGGGTGCCTCCCCGGGCCACAGCCGGGCACCTCAGCCCCCTCCCTGGGCTGCAGCTGGGCCAGGGCTGGGCTAGGATGTGGAGCTGTGGATAGCCCACAGCTGTGGATAGCCCAGTGCAGCCGTGCCCACGGCCAGGGGAGCCCGGGCCCTGCAGCAGTGTAGGAATGTGCCCCCTGTTCATGGAGTGACAAAACTACACTTTGTCCCCTTAAAAAAGGAAATAAGCCCAGAAGTTTCCCTCCTCGATTAGGTGAAAAAGGCATCTCATAGGACTTCACCTCAAACTTAAGGATAGCTAATTGGACAGGAGCCAAAAAGTCCCACCTGGGCAGTTTACTAAAAAAAGAAGAGAACAAAGAAACTAATCACTTTTGTGAGGTGTTTTACCAGGGGCAGGAGGGCCTCTTGCATCTGGATCAGTTTTTCTCCATAAAGAGTTTGTTAATTTGCCTTTTATCAAAACCTTTTTGTTTCCAACACTGCTACAGAAGCCATCCTGCTGATTTTATGCCTTCAGCTACCCAAGGTATCTGAGCTATCTTGGATGTGAAAGAGGTCTCTAAGAGCTTACAAGACCTGGCTCAAGGAGACTTCTGTTTCACAGCAGTGCAGGGAATGAGGCTCACAGCGCTGGGGGTGGAGATGTGGCCCTGGGGCCTGGGACATGAGGAGCCCAAGAGGGATCCCAGGGTCTGATGGGCTCTGGCATAGAAAATGAGATGACATAAATGAGATGCAGCATGTTTTATTTCTGATGTGAATGTTGATAAGTCTGATGTGACTTATCAAAACATATTATTATGTTATTATATCTGTGTCATAAACCTGTGAATTTTATTTCTAAAAAATATTCTGTGGACATTTTTGCTACTCTACACTGAGGTACTTTTCATGGAAAGGAACCATGTCATGTCCCAGCTGCCCAGCTTCCTTTGTTTACTGAAATATTTTAATAATTCTAGCAAGCTAGTTTGTTCCTTCGAACTTTCCTGAATTCTGTCACCTTCATTGCTAATTTCTCTCTTCCTTACAAATCATGTTGACTTTTTTTCTGAAATCATTGAAATATTCGGAATAGCAAGGTAGTCTGTATGAATTTTCTTGCCTTTACTGTTAAAGCATATTCAGATTTTTACCAGCAGTGTGTTATGTGTTTCATTTTCTGAGCTATTTTTGACAATACATCCTTTCTTACATTCTAGTCTGCCAGACCTTTGTGTTCCCTGATTTTATGAAACCTATTCCATTTTCTTCTGTGCATCCTGTGTGTTTTCAACCTCCATCTTCCTGAAATTTTAAATCTGCTTTCATATATCATGTTCTGGCTTTTACATTTTCTTTTTTTCAGTTCATTTCTGTGGAGTCTTCTATTGAAAAATCATATCTCAAACAATGTATTTCTTGACTATTTCTTATTGGTTCTATCTCTTACTTTCTACTTTTATATCTTTTGTATTTCCCAAAGATTTTCATAAGGTATTTTGTATCCTTTGAATCTGTATAATTTGCTATCATACTCCTTGATCAAATGACTTGAAGCTTTGCAAATTCACGATGGCATTTCTTCTATACTCATAAATTATTTTGATTTTGATCACAGATAGGATGAACTTCATAAAGGTTTGTTAGATTGTTTGTTTGGGTGGTTTATTTTTGTGTTTACTACTATCAAAGCTTTATAAGAGGAATGTCTCTTCCAATGTAGGTTACCTGCTTCAGCCTCTGTCAATATCTCAATATCCACACAATTTTATGAGGCTTGACTTCCTTGGACCATGGTCTCATTTCCTTTTGGTATGCTAATAAATTGCACATCAGTTTTCCTGTGTTGAGTCTGTATCTCTGCCGGTATCACAACTCATTTAGTGTTCAAAAATCTGTCAGCCATGAGTTTTGGCTTGCAGAAAGCTTGCTCAAAGCCTGGATAATAAGTAATGACACACAATTTACATTTTGATTGAAAGATACAGCTCAATACACTCCATATGCATGCCAATTGGTATGATCTGGATGGAAAGCTGGTCAGCTTTTCATTTCCTTTTGTCTTCCCCGGCTGAAGACAAATGTTTCATAAACCATATTATTTCCTAGAGAGAAAAGGTCAGTTAGAATACTAGGGGCATTTTCAAGGACATCTTCATCTCTGCCACTTATTTTTAGTCAGCGAATCATGTCTTCTACATCACTGCCCATGCAGTGAAGGTGAAATGCAGCTTCTAACGTACTTTCGATTTTAGTGCATCCAACATTTATGTGCTTCCTCTTTTCCAACATTGTTGAACAACATCTCTGTCCTAGAGAGAACATCATGCTTGAAATAGAGCTATTGCAAATATCAGATTGCTTTATATCTCTTTTTGTTCTGGTTCTGCCTCTAAGTTTTTCTTCCTTAGTCTTTATTTCACTGTAATGTGCTAAAAATTTGTTCTCGCTAAATTTTTATGATTTTGTTGCTTCAGATTTTATGACCTAGTCTCTTTTACTTAGTGTTAAATGACTTGAATCTCTGTATTAATGACCACATCAGAGTGAACAAAAGTTTTATAGTATGAGGAGGTTGCCCTTGGAAAAAGTATCTTTGAAGAGGTGTCTGCCAACAACTGTAGTCCCACACCTGGAAGACAAAAAGTCTTCTTGAAATCATAGAATCATAGAAAGGCCTGTGTTGAAGGGACATTACATATCATCAAGTGCCAACTCCTCTGCCATAGTCAGGGACACCTTCCACTATACCAGATTGATCAGAGGCCCAACCAATCTGGCCTCGAACACTACCACAAACAGGACATCTACAGCACCTCTGGGCAACGTTTGAGTGCATCATCACCCACAGAAGTGAAGATTTTCTTCCTAGCATCTGATCTAAACCTACTCTCTATCAGTTTAAAACCATTTCCTCATTCACCCTTGTCTTGCATGTTTGTTTTGGGTTAATTTACAGTGATAGTCCAGTCCCTGATCCTCTGCTTTATGCCCAAAAGTGTTGCTGTATTTTTAAGGTGTATACAGGGAAAGTGGGAGGCTTGGGCATTTTCAAGGCCTCACTCCCCAGGTGCCTGGGGGCGCAGCATGGTCTGGGGCTTTTTGCTTGGCCAGCTTGCTTGTAGTTAGTCCAGGCAAGAAGTATTCCCCTTCCCTGGCTTTGGAGAAGCTGCAGCAGCAATGCTTTGGCAACATTTCGAGGTTGGCTGGACAGCTTGTTTGGTACAAGATCAGGGGAAATAGGACCTGTGGGAGAGGAGTTGGTCAGGATCGGCGGGAGAGAGGCTGCTTCGTCTCAGCCCCATGCCTTGGGAAGGCTGAGCCAGGGAGAGATGGCACGCCAGAGGCTCTGGCACATCTGCTTCATCTGCTCTGGAGAGTGAACCATTGCTGGAGAGGTTTTCATCTCATTGCCTGAGCTCCTGTTTGTTTTTTTCCCTGAGAGAAAAGCCTGCACCATCTTCTACTATGTGGTGTGAGCCAGAAATTTTTTTTTTTTACCTGGCATTTTGGGGTTTTGTTCCAGTGTGTGTGAGGGGGTAAGGTCTGGCAATTTAATATCTAACACTTATTTACCTTTTTCCCATGGCTTGTGGGCATTCTGTTTGTCAATTAACTGTCAAGGTTCTTTTCACTTTCACTAGTATTCACTTCTTGGTGGTGGAAAGTGATTCTTGGAAGCCTTATAGAGGAGACAACTCATTCCAGAATGTTTTCTCATAAATTTGTCCCTGAACTGAGACAATGTTCTTGTAAATACTTTCTCCCCAGTCAGACAGCTTATTCTCTTGGGTACCACATTGATGATTACCTTGGAGTGAAAGTTCATTGCATTTTTTAAAAATTATTATTGCTATTTTTAAAATTTTCTCTGATTTCTTTTTCTTTAACAGCTAAAGAGATCAGGACCATTGAAATTTTAATAAAAGATTTAAGGGAATATTTACCTTATAACACTCTGTGGTTTATGAATGTCAATATTGGATAGGCATGAAGCATCTAGGATGAGAAGAAATGTCCTTAAGTTTATCTAGGAGAGGTTTAAATTGGATATTAGGAGAAAATATTACTGAAAGTGTTATCAAGCATTGGAACAGGTTGCCAAGGAAAGTAGTCTACTCACCGTTGTTGGAGATTCTGAAACGTCTTAGAGATATGTCACTTGGGGACATGATCTATCAGTGGATTTGTGGTTGGACTCAATAATTTTAAAGGTCTTTTCCATGCTAAATTATTCTATGATTGCATGTTTCTTGATTATACTGGTGGTTGGATGAGGAGTTTCCAGGAAAGAAGATCCCAGGTGTGTGGGCTGATTACCATATTAGGAAATAGTTTGGTATAAGGCTTTTAACCATGTGTGTTTTGGCAGCAAAATGTTTATGTAGTAAATTGTTTTTCACATTCTGACATTGCCATTTTCATACTGATTGTGAGAAATAGTGCAGGATCATTGTTCAAGGGTCCCCACACAAATCTTATTAAGGAAAGTGACAAATTAAATGGTTCATTTCTTTCAGAATAAATGTGTGTTAATGGCTCCTTAGTCAACAGAACTCTCTATTAAGTGTATCATGAAGAAAATCTGCTCATTTTAATGACTACAAAATAACCTCAACTCTTGTATTTCTGTCAGAACTGCAGAGTTAAAGGATGCAAATCTAATATGGATTTTATTTCCAAACCATATGGTTGGATTTGATTTTATTTCTTCCTTGTGCATTGACAACATAGTCATTGTAAATACCATAAAATGAAAGATAAGAGAGTAGTGATAGCTGTTAAGTTAGTTCAACTCTCACTATATTACGTGGACATGATATTTTATCTGGCAGTCATTTATCCAGAGCAGAATCATGCTATTTGATACAAATATACCATCTTCTTTCTCTCCGTTTTTATCCATCAAAAACATGAAAAGCACAAGACCTTTTCCTCTTTGACTGTTGTTGTTTCCTCAGGTTTTGTCTCATTTTCTGTGAAGAATATGTACTGCGGAAATACAGACCTCCAGGTCTGCAGCTGGCATGTTTGCATCTGCAGTTCCCAATCCCATCCCAGCCCCCTGAATTCATGAGTAGTGGCCAAATGGCCAGAAAGGGAAGAGAGGAGCTTACATGTCTGAAACAGACATAATTTCCATACACCACATTTCGGGAATCCCACTACAACTGTAATGCTTTCAAATGATTATGTACACTGGGTAATTTCTAAGTTGGTAAAATAAAGTTTTTAAACCAAACTTCACAGTCTTCTTTCACTGATGAACAAATTTTGAAATACCTTTACTCCACAAGGCTAATCTAATAAGGAGGGTAAAATTCTTCCCAAAGCTAAAATATGACTAAAATGAATTCTGAAAATAAAGTGCCTGAAGACTGCTTAGCTTTAGTCACAAAGATACTGCGGGGCTTTGGGAGAAGAAAAATGCATGCATACATGATATTACAAAAGTTATTGAAGGAAAGACTCACATTTCCTATAGGTTCCCTAAACAGTGAGATGATGAATAATTTTTTTTCATGTACTGCAAGTTTTTAATTATTTATGCTAATAAAAGAAACACTGGAAAGTACCCTGGGAGGGGTACTCTACGTTGAAAATACAGCACTCAGTTTGCAGTAAAATCCTGCACAGCATCAAACAGAAAAAAAATTGAAATAAGTTCCTTGATTCCTTAGCAATTTTACACAATTAGCCCTCTGGGAATCCAAAATGAATAAACAGGTGCAGTTGGCCACATACTAGTGCTTATCTCTGTGAGCCAGCCATTTGTGCCACTTGACATTTCAGTACCATCCAACTTGGTTGAGCTCCTGTTTGAGTAGGGAATCCCATTTTAAGCTTGCAAATCTTCTGCGCAATGCATAGGAACAAGCTGTTGACAGTGAGTGTTATAGGACTGGTTAGGAAAAAAAGTATTTCCTTTTTTGGGGGGATGAATGAGTGAACAAAATCCTTAATTCTTTTTGATGAATCTTTCTGACAAGTGATAGTGCTTTAAAAAAGGAGAGGGGGAAAAGGAGTAAATCTTATTATTTTCCTGTCCTGTGCATTTCTTAGCAATTTATTTCAATCAGTATTAATTTTTACAAAAAAGTATTGTTCTAGTAGTATTTCCTCATCTTCTAAATGAATAATGGCAATTATTCACTAAGTTTCTCAAGACGATAATTTTGAAATAAAGCTTTTAGTCAGAGCAGTATCATTACATGATTCCTAAATACATACATCAAACTATCATGTTTCTTGGAGAAGCTGGGAGTGGAAACCAGTAGGCATAGGCACATATGTTGAAAAGTCAATTGATAAGCCTGTTTTGATCTCTGCTGGATTAGTAATAGCTCCCTCTTTCACAGAAATAAATTTTAGATGAGAGTTACATATGTTCTGTTTTAAAAACTAAATTTTGTATGATATATACTAAAGAAGCTTTAAAAGTGTGGTAAGTACTCATAATTGCATACATGGAAATTAAATTAGTTTCTAATTTATATTTTTACTGTTCAAATTATCTTTATTAAGATTCTCCATCCAATGAATATAACCCACCATTTTACTTCACAGAGAGATAGGAAACCTCTAAAGGCAGGAACCAAACTGGTGCTCCTAGGCACTACTAATCACTGAAGTTTGCTGGAATAAAATAAGACTACCCCAAGAAAACAGTGGGGAAAATGAAGAGTGTTTTAAGACCCTTTTTTAGTTATATTCCTTACTTAGAAAATCTGAGTTTCCTGTATTTCAAACATTGCATTCTCGAAGCTCATATTCCAAAAAAGGCTACTGTCAGAGCTCACTAACATTTCCAGAACTGGTAGAAGACTTGCAGATTCAGATGCTGCATTTCACGTGTCTGGCTGACTTAGAAACCTGCTAATTTGTGACATTCTCAGAAAAGCCAGTAAGACTGACATTCAGTAAGTGATTAAAGTGCATAAGCACGCTTCAGGCAGTCTGCAGGTATTGTACTCAAACAGAGTGTCTGAAGAAGAATCACTTAGCTGCTTAAGGACCTTCTCTTTTGCAAATCTCATGGCTTTCATCAAAATATATTCTATAGTATTCAAAGCAGTAATATAAGTTACTGCTTTTAAAACATAGTGTATAATACAGAGTGCAGACTGGTGCCACCATCCTTAAAAAAAGGAAGAGCAGTGATTCATTGATTTCATCTGTTCCCTATTGGATTCCATGGCTATTTGTGACCAGTCAACTATAACAAGAGCAAATTCAGAGACGATGGGCAAGGGCAGCATGAGTGAGGTGACTACTCCTGATGCAAAGAAGGACAGACCAACACAAAGGGAACTACAGGGTGTCCTTTACTATATATGGATAGCTACATTAGTTGATGGGAACACCAGCTGTGTAGATTTTTTTATTCTAAATTGTTTCGATAAATAACAATCAACAAGAAGAATTGGAAGAGAGCAATAGGCTTGAGCTTGCTTCAAGCCATGCATTTCTTCCTTGAGACGGGGCACATCCAGCATCATGACAGAGGGCATATTATAGAGATCTGTACTAAGAATCACATTTATATTAGATCTGGTATGATTTGCCAAGTGTAATTTTTACTTTTAGTGTGATTTCAGTACAGTACAGCATCACTCTTATAAATGAAAATACTGTGTAATGTCAAATAATTTGAAAGAAGTAAATTCAGTATTAAAATGAAACCATCTATCTTAAACAGTGGGCCTGCCACCCTCTTGTTCTAAAATAGCCTACTCCCCCCACCCCTTTCCAAACTGGCCATATTCTGAACAGTCATCTTTTTCATGTTATTCTGAATTTTCTTCATAGGATTCCTAAGAAGTCCAAGATTTGTGAAAACCAGTTCTAGGAATGCATCACCAAATTCTCCTCACTGAAATGTTTAGCACAGCACAATTTCTGTTTCTGTAAAACTCTGAGACTTCAGAGCCTGTGTCAATTCTCATATTAGTAGGTTGAAGCAGTCAGGTTAAGCCATTGAAATCCCCTGGATCCTAACTCCATTGCTCTATTGCCAGCTTCACATTTTTCTTCACCTTGAAGCTAGTGCATCTCCTCAAGTCTTATGTTCTGAGATAATTTCAGTGTGCAGAAAGATCAATTTACACTTTTAGAAGCCTAATCATATGATTAAGAGCAAAAGCTTGAGGCCAGTAATACTAAAGCCTGATTACCCAGAAGGTAAATTAAAAGACCACAACATCTGCTATTTTCTAAATATAATAAAAATAATGAAATCAACTTTTTAAAAAGTCATGAGCTTTTCTATCTGCCCAATTACTTTCTGAACATTTGAAAAAGGTCAACCCATTATTAGTTCTTCCATTAATTATTTCAATTTTATTAAAAAACCCTCAACTGCATTGGCCTCGTACAGTACAAGAAAGAATCTGAGATTTAACTAAGAATATTCAATGCAGTTTTGTACCAACATTTTAGCAACTAAATACCATGTCAACATGGTAGGAAAAATAGATCCCAGAATTCATGAAGCTATTGCTTCCACACCTTAAAAAGGCATTAAGAAAAATCACCATCAGGCTACACATGTTAAAACGCAAATTGACATGAAAACATGAAGTTTGGATAGATATATTAATCTTAACTTTCACATATTGATTAATGAAGGTAATAAATATATTCTATACCATAATACAAGCTAACCAGTAATCCTACAGATGTATTCTGCTTACTACACTGTACTGAAATGTGTACCATGATGACTTTTTCTCTTTTACCTATTTCTCAGAGTAAGCTGGCCTAAGATGGCTATGCCAGCTCACACTGTTCTTGAACTTTCTTTTGTATAGTCATGCATAATTTTTATGTGTGTGTCTATCTATCTAGCTAGCTAGCTAGCTAGCTAGCTAGCTAGCAATCCATCCATCCATCCATCCTCAGGAGAGTTTCATTTTATATAACTATAGACAAATGCAATGAGCCTCAGTGCCTGCTCTTTTACAGTTTCTGGTAATCTAGTAACTAAAATCAAAGGAAAATATGAGTAATTTGGGTCATTTTGTTATAGATCCCTGCAATTTAATCAAAAAAATTGCATCAAAAACTGCACAAATTCTATTGATTAACTCTCCAGAGATTATAATTGGAGTATAGTGACTGTGGAAAACTACGTGACAGATAAATTTAGGAAAAACAAATTCTACTTACATTTATTTCCATATGTTACAGACTTTTCAGTATCAGATGCAAATAAGTGTTTTCTGTACAGAATCTATTTAGAAATGGCTCTTTCCTGTCTTCATGGTTTGATAAAGTTCCTCTGAGTCAAAGAATCATAAAATTATTAACATTACTGGAGGATGAAACCGCAATATCATTGAGTCCAACCTTTGATCAAACACCAGTTTGTCAAACCACAGCAAGATGGTTTCATTTAGGTGCCACATCCAGTTTTTTTGAACACTTCCAATGATGATCACTCCACCATTTCTCTGGACAGCTTTTTCCAATGCTTGACCACCCTATTAGTGAAGAAATTCTTCCTGATAATTAATCTGAACCTCTCCTGGTGCAGCTTGAGGCCATTTCCTCTTGTCACTGCTGAGAGAGACTGACCCCCACCTGGCTAGAACCTCCTTTCTAGTGCTTGTAGAGAGTGATAAGGTTTCTCTTGAGCCTCCTTTTCTCCAGGCTAAACACCCCCAGCTCCTTCAGCCACTCCTCATATGACTTACCCTTTAGAGCCGTCACTGGCCTTGTTGCCCTACTGGAAATATGCTTAGGCGTCTCAATGTCTTTCTTGTAGTGATGGGCCCAGAGCTGTACACAGGATTTGTGGTGTGGCCTCACCAGAGTCAAGTACAGAGTGACAACAATTTCTTCAGTCCTGCAGGCCACACTGTCATTGATACAATCCAGGATGCCACTGTCCTTCTTGGCCACCTGGGTATGTGGTGGTTCATGTGGTTGAGGTGGCTGTTGACCAGCAATCCCTGCTAGGCACCTTTCCAGCCACTCTTTGCCCAGCCTGCAGCTCTGCAGGGGTTTTTGTGGCTGAAGCACAGGACAAAGCATTTTGCCTTACTGAACCTCATACAACTGGCCTTGGTCCATCAATGCAGCCTGCCCGGGTCTTTCTGCAGAGCCCTCCTAGCCTCCAGATCATCAACAATCCCACCCAACTTGGTGACATCTGGAAATATGTGGGTCACCTGGTCATAGAAGGATATCAGGGTGGTCAATTAAGATCTGGCATTCCTAAATCTCAGATGGCTTGGCCTGATCCACTGGTTCTCTTGTAGGTGCTGTGTGATAAGTAGTGAAGTGCAGCTCGGCAACTCTTGCACCAGGTCCCTCAGTAGCCTCGAGTGATTCCCATTTGGCCCCATAGGCTTGTGAGTGTCTAAATGACCCCGCAGGTTGTTAACCACCTGGATTGCAGTGGATCTGTTTTGCTGTCTCTCCCTGTTTACCATCTCAAACATCTGGTTGCCCTGAGAAGAGCAGGTCTTTCTGTTAAAGACTGAGGCAAAGAAGGTGTTGAGTGCCTGAGTCTTCTCAACATCCTTGGTTACAATGCTTCCCCCTGAGTCCAATAAAGGATGAAGATTTTTTTGGCCTTCTTTTTATTGTTAATGTATTTATAAAAACACATTTTATCATCTTTTATCATAGTGCCAAGATAGAATTCTAGCTATGCTTTTGCCTTTCTAAGTTTCTCTCTATGTGACCTACCAACATATTTGTACAATTCCTGAGCTGACTGCCCTATTTTTCAAAGGTCATAAACTCCTTTTTTCCCCCCTGAATTCCAACAAAACCTCCCTGTTCAACCAGCTTGGTCTTCCCTCACAACTTGTCTTTTTACACATAAGGAAGGTCTATTCCTGCACCTTTAAGATTTTCTTCCTAAAGTCTGCACAGATTTGCTGGACTACTTTTTTTATTAAGTACAGTCTCCCAAGGGATTCTCCTGAACAGGCCAAAGTGCGCCCTCTGGAAGTCCAAGGTAAAGATTTTGTTGACTCCCTTCCTTACTCCATCAAGAATAAAAAACTATCATTTCTCGGTCACTGTGTCCAAGTTGGCATCTCACCACAATATCTTCCACCAGCCCTTTTCTATTCATTAACAACAAATCTAGCTGGGCACTGCCCCAGTAAGCTCCCTCAGCAGCTGTGTCAGGAAGTTTTCCTCCAAACACTTCAGGAACCTCTTAGACTGTCTACTCTCTGCTGTGTTAAGAGGCCATCAGGCATCTGGCAGGTTAAAGCCTCTCACAAGAACAAGAAATGTTAGCCAAGCCACCTACGGAATTCTTCATCTGCCTCTTCATCCTGGTTTTAGTTGCCTATAACAGACTACCTCCAATTCTGTCTGCTTTGTTTGCCTGAAATTGTTCTTAATTTTCTTTGAAACTCTGAATCAGTATTCTTTGTGTTGCAGACCTAATATTTGTTTTCAGTGCATAAAATAAGAAATAGGGAGACTGGAGGAAACAAGCAAATCCAGTTAAGTAGATGAAAAGAAATACCATACAACAGGCAAAATGATCAGTTTTGAAGTCCAGGATATTTGACAGAAGTGGATGAAGACATAATGTTCATAACTAAGTAATTATGCAAATTTACCTGTATTTGAATATTTAACTTGTAAGTAGATGAAAGCATCTTGGCTGTTTGTTTGGCAGCTCAGTTATCTCTATCACTTTTATATTACTTTGCATTGAAAGAGAATAGCACAGCTATTTGTTGGTGTCTGTATTTAATAGCACAAACAGCAAAAGTTCTCTCTCTACAGAAAGCCCAGAGCTGGCACTAGAGTCTCTGCTCAGCTTTTATTAAGATGACTCATTAACGTGTTTATAATTTTAATTGAAAAGACTGTAGGGTTTTTTTGTTGCTTTTATTTGAATTTAGACAATATTTAAAGTTTTCATATTTTTTCCAAATATTTCCATCATTATTGGGGTAGAAAGATATTTAGTCAATTTTTATTTCCTCTTATATTATACCTCACTCTTGTTGAAATCCATCAACACATCTTAAAATTTTTCCAAAAAAAAGAAGTATTGCTATCTCTGCTAACAGTTAGGGGAGCCAATAAAGCCCTCAGTGCAACACTATCTTGCTGTGTTTCAAGCTTGTAGGTCTTTATTTGTACATGTTCACATGTTCCTCCTCTACTTTTACATGCCTCCTCCCCCTCAAAAAACACTGTGAGAAATAATCTTTCCAAGATATTGTAGAATCCTTTTGCTTTACTATGTGCTTTGAAAATGAATGAAATAGTTAATAATGATAAATTCTAAAATCTCCTCTCAGTTTCTGCATCATATGAAATAATCCGGACATTTCATGGCTCAGAACTGGCATCTGGCCCTTTACATTCTCAGGCAAATGTCTCTCCAGGTAGCACTTTATCAATTGAATTTCAAAAGCTTCTTTTGCAAGCACATAATCCTTTGGGTTTGCCTTTATTTTTATAGTAAAAGATTAAGCTGTGAAGAACATTGGAGCTCCCTCTTGGAATCTTCAATGTTACTGTTCATGTCCCATGAGGAAACATACATCTGAGAATGCATTTTGAAAACACGGATTTAGGTAAAATTTTATTTTTATTTTAATTCTACAATAAGTATTTTTTTTCCTTCAACATATATTCAGGTATGTATCATTATGATGATATTAGTAATTTGATTTTCTCAGGAATCATATGTAAACAGAAAAAAACCTTAAACTTTCAGATAGCACTGAAAGACCCCTGTAACTATGTTTTTAAGTTTGTTTCTAACATTACCTTCAAATAGAGTTCCATGATACCTTTCCTGGCTGTATGAACCAGTGATGTCAGGTATGAGAATAACTGAAATCAGACCTTTTTCTCAACATCGAAATCAAGAAAGAGAATACAATCTCTACTTCATTGGTTTGAGTCATTTTGGATTTGTTTTCATAATCTGATGACAACTGGAACTAAGCTTAACTAACTGCAATGTTTAATTTGATGCTCTTAAGTTTTAGGTTGACATTACAACAGGGTAACTTTTAAGGATCCTTAAGTGTAGTCATGAAAAATACATTTATCTTCACATGTAAGTGTGAAAGTTAATGTTCAGGTGGAAAGGTTTGGTCATTAAAAAACTATAGAAAAAATGTTGGAAATTTTATTTTCTGATGGAAATAACATCTAGCTTGTTGACCATCAGTTAGATGGTAAGCAGTATGATACTGCCTTTTGTTTCACCTTAATGTCTGAGGCACCAAAGAATACAAATGGGAAGGAGGGGAAGAGAGGAGGGGGAGAGAGAAAGAGAGAGAGATTAAGATCAGAATTGAATGATCACTTACTTCTCCAAATATCCTGATGGAATTCTCCTTATTGGTCAATGGAGTTTCAGTACTTATGATTTATGTCTTATTGCACTTGTAAACATGTACAGTCTTCCACAGACTATACTTTACCCTGAAAATATTTAAACATTTACCTAAAATAATGATTTCAATTAAGTCTTTCATTTATCTGTTATTGCTGCAGAGTAGGTAGGTAGGTAGAGTGGGTGGAACTCTAGCAGCCTAAATCTTATTAGATACCAGCACCTCAGGGAAAACCATGAAGATTTTGTTAATTATTCTGATTAGTCTTATCTTAATATTTTGTGCTAACAGCCAGTACTCTGAGCTGAGGAAATGTAGAAATGTTTGACCTTTTAGTCTATTAAATGAAATAACATTTATTTTGACATTAATACCTTGTTTCTTTTAGTAGGAAACAGAAATGAGTAGAACAAATTATGATCCCTTCACAATTTTATTGGACTGAACCCTCATGTGCATCATCTCATTTTTATTGCTGCAGCACTTATTGCAAAAAAAACCCAAAACACAGATAGACAAACATATACAGAAAGGAAAAAGACAAAGAAAAATACAGAATAATAATATAAATTCTTCCTTACCCTGTAGACAAGTTTTTAAATCCTCTGTCTGGTTTCTCTTTCTCTTCAGTATCACTCTAGACAATAATTCTTGCAGATATTAACAGACTGGGAAAGTCCATGCAGTGCTTTGACTCTACTGATGTACATTTTTTCAACAGAAATTCTAGGAAATTATGAAAGTTGTTCATAACATTTTATGAATAGTTTATTAAATTTTTTTTCAGCAGAATTAATTTAAATATATCCTGTGGGACAAATTCACTGCAGGTTTAAGTCAATGCAACCTCTTCATGCATATCTTCTTCCAGTGCAGGGGAGTGACACACTACCTGTGTGGCAATGACTGTAAGAAATTTTGTTTCCTTACCTATGTCTAGATCCAAAACATCTAAACTCATAGTTTTAAGGAACAATCAAAGGATATGTATTTAAGGCTAGGAATTTATTGATGGTATAATTGAAATATTAGCAGTCTCACCAACTTAGTCTGGATCTAATTATTGTAGGTGTTCTTGTTGTGGCCAGGACAGGGTTAAGTTTTGCAGTAGTCAGGAGGGTCATGGCTAGGACACAGAGGTTATTCTACATGAACTCACATCATTTTTTAAGGATGCAGGAAGAGCTGGCTTCTAGGTTGGTGTAGAGGGGCTGAAGGAGGGGTCAGGTATTGCCTGGTTTTGGGTGGTTTCTGTGGGAATGATTTGCCTCTTGTACACTCTGTCTTTAGTATTGTTGCTGTCACTGTTTCTGTTCTTGTCTCATTGCTGTTTCCAGTAAATTGCTTTTGTCTCGACCTGTGATCTTTACCTTCATTGACTCCACTTCTCCTCTCCATCCCGATGCAGCGGGCATGAAGAAGGTGAGGGGGAAGTGAGCAAGTGGTACATGGTTTAGAGTCTCAGTGGGAACACTAAACGGGAGAGTAGCATTCCTAAACCATGACAGCAGGAAAGAAACAATACTTTTATGCAGAAAATCTCTCAGTGCTAACAGAGGTAGAACTGTTATATGTATACTTCCAAGCTTCTACTCTATTGCCTGGTGGTGGGCTTGCTCCTCACCTTCTGTTTCCAGGTCTTAAGGCTGGTGCTTTCATTCCCATGGTGGTAGGGATGTTATGGTTGGGTTTCAGCCTTTGATGTTCTTCACTGGAGATAATACAGCGTTAGTGTATAGAGTTGATAACTTCTTCCTCCTTTAACTACCCATGCTCATTTTTACAGGTCTGTTGACATACTTTTACACCTTGTGTTGGTCTAAAGCTTCCTATTTCACCCAGTTTTACTTTATATGGTGCTTTTACTGGTGTTTAGCCAAGAACCAGTGCAGCTGTATGTTTGATGTTCTTTAACTGACATCTGCTGAGTTGTTCATAACTGTGAGTCTCTTGCTCCAGGACCTTCCATCCCCTGTCCTCACAAGGCAGTTCTCTTCTATGACCATTCTCTGTCTCCATTTCTCAAGGCCTGTGTTGTCACACCATGTCTACTTTTCCCTGTAGATTTTAAAAATCATGCTAATTACAAACAAAGATAAACAAATTAGCCATAGTCTCTCAGTTAGTTACAAAAATTGCACTTATATCTAAACCATGTCACCAAGGTAGGTGAAGAAAAGGTAAGAGAAAACAAACTTTACAAGCCCAGGTCCTGAGGCTGTACAAATTCATTTCAATGTCTTCCCCATATTGCTAGCCATGGCAATACCATGCAACAGCGAAACAAAGAGGACATAAAAGTACCCCAAATTTTAAGAGAATAGAAAGTCACTGAGCAAGCAGAGAAACATGCCATGAAACTCCTACAAAGTGTTCCCTATGTCTCTCAAAATTTCCCAGAGGCCTTTGACATTTAATGAATATCTTGCATTCTTTATAATAGTAAGAAGATAGAATAATACAATAATACAAAGAAGTAAAGAACTATTGATCAGATTGTTTTCATCCATAAGTATTTCATAACTACCCTCCTGTCTCTATCAAGGACTCGAGAGCACCTTTGTCATTGTCTCATCTGTGCCAAGCGACAGCCCTGCCAAATCAATTTTGGAGATACTTTTTTCCCCCCAGATTAAATAAATATTTGAAAAGTGTTTGTTTTAGAGAGAACAAAAAATATATTATTTCTGAACAGTCTTGTCATCTTTAAAAATGGTGCCAAGTTTTCTACATTGTTTTATAATGTGAATATTCAAATCCCTGAGGGAAAATAAAAGCAGTTTGGGATGAAGATGTTCTTTAAAGTCTGACTTCTCCCATGCAGTTGGAAAAGATACCTCTTAGTGCCTTTTGCCACAGTGGTTTTCTTTGATATGATAATTTGGTCATTAGAGTTGAATCACATAATATTTACTGTCTGAAAAAAAAGGAAAAAATAAGGAAGAAACACATTTCAATCACAAATTGTCAATGGTACATTATTTGCACATTTGGTAAATGTCGTGGTTGAGCTCACAAACTGAATTTATGTAAGACAATAAAGTTAAGTATATACTGAATATAAATGTTCTATATTTGTGAAATAAAGAAAATTAGGAGAAACACATCTCTACGCACTAGTGGGTGCCAATTTCAGAGGCATGAAGCCTCATTTCTTCTTTTTCTTTAGGGGTCAATTAAAATAGAACTATTCCATACAGAATGAAGTGATTTCTAAAAAAAAACCAAAACAAAAAAAATTGATGTTTTTCCAAAATACATATAACTTTATGGATAGGTCATTATAATGGAAGAGACAGATTCTGATCCTCTGAGATAAAGAAGGTAATTGAACCTGTCTCTTTATACAAGCAGTGTAATCACTGAAATGCAAAGGAACTGATGAAAGAGAATATGAGGGGATTAGGAAGAAAATTATACCCCCTCCTCTTTGGACTGAATTCATAAGACATGTCCATCAATTTTGAAAGAAGTTAGTTAACTAAAATCTGGAAAAGGGTCATGTGTCTTGTAGGACTAAAAAGCTCAGAGGTACACTACTTCTACCTCTACCTAAGACTGATGTTTTCACTTCTACTCTTGTTTCCTCAAGAGTAGATCTGTCAATCCCTTTCTCAGAATATTAGATCCCACTCTTACCTGAATATGTTTCTCTGTGCCTCCCTGTAAAACCAAAATTAATAATTTGACTTTTATGAAAAACATTAATTGCTAGTGATAGACTTAATAAAATAAATGCTCAAAATATGTTCTTTGTTGTTCACAGCCTGATAAATCTGACTTAAAATTTCAGCTCAGAAATTTGTGCATAAGCATTTATGATGTTTAATCTGTTGACACCACAGAATGCCAGCATGCCAGTTGTGGCAATCAATGGAAAAAAACCCATAGACTAATAGGATCATAGAATATCCTGAATGGAAGGCAGCCACTGGGATCATCAAGGGCTGTTCCTGCCTCAGCACAGGACAATCACAAAAATCACAGGATATGCCTGAGAGCATTTCCCAAATCTTTCTTGAACTCTGTCAAGATTGATGCTGTGGCCACTTCCCTGGGGAACCTGTTCCGGTGCCCAACCACCCTCCAGGTGAGGAACTTTTTCCTAATATATAATCTAAACTTCCCCTGAGAGAACTTCGTGCAGCTCCCTCAGGTCCCGTCACTGGTCACAATAGAAAAGAGATCAGTGTCTGCCCTCCCACCTCCCTCTGTGAGGAAACTAGACTGGGATAGGATCTTGCTTGTCCCCTCTTGTCCAGGCTGAACAAACCAGGTGCTACTTATTTGGCTTCCCCTCAAGACCCTTCACTACACTCAAAAACCTCTTTTAGATGCCCTCTAGTAACTTTATATCCTTCTTACAATGTGGAGCCCAAAACTGCCCTGGCACTCAAGGTGAGGCTGCCCCAGTGCAGAGCAGAGTGGGACAATCCGCCCCCTTGCCTGGTGGGCAATGCTGTGCCAGATGCACCCCAGAACACATCTGGCCCTCTTTGCTGCCAGGACACACTCAATTTGCCTTCAATGAGGACCCACAGGTCCCTTTCCACAGCACTGCTTTCCAGCATATCACCACCCAGTCTATGCAGGCATCCGGGAATGCCCCATTCCAGGTGCAGGATCAGGCACTTGTCTTCACTAAACATCATACAGTTCCCGATTGCTCAGACATGTAATTTGTCAAGGTCTCTCTACAAGGACCTCTCTACTTTCAAGGGAGTCGACAGCTACTCCCAATTTAGTATTATCATAAAACTTGCTTAGTATCCTTTCCACTCCTGCATCCGGATCATTTACAAAGATGTTGAAGAGCACAGGGCCGAGCATGGAGTCCTATGGAATCCCACTAGTGACAGGTGTCTAATGATAACCAAAGTGCAATGACTTAACTTTGGTTCATATTGTTCTATTTGGGAGTAAAATACACTCCATTTTATTGCCAGCTATTTGATTATGCAGAGAAAATATTCATCTAAATTACCTGCCCAGCTACTTATTCTGTTAAAGAGCTATTACTACTGCTTACAGTGATTAAAGGCATGAAAAACATTCTAAAGGAGAAGTGACCACTGGAGCTGAGAAGCTGAAAAGGTAAAAAGAATTAAATTAATTCAGAAAACTTAGTTTGTGCAATAGTGCTATGTCAGTGCTTTCTTATTCTTGCTAAATGGTAAGAACAACATAACGCTTTGGAGTCCCTAGCTGGCATTCTTAATGGTAAGACTTGATGCATTCCAATGAGGTTTGTTGTTTTAGTAGTTCCTTTGGCAATTTACTATTGGTTTAAAAGCTGTCAGTCAATAGATACTCTCTAAGTACAGTACTTGACTGGCACTGAGGGTTTTGTATTACTAGAGATAAATTGTAGCCTTGTTCAAAATTATAATGAAAATCTCTTTCAATATAAAGTTCCACAGAAGAAAATCTAGCTAATCTAGATTAAAATCTGTCTTTCTTTACAGCCCTGTAATAAGAGGAATATATGTTTTCACAGGAATCAAAGCTTGTTTCAGAATAACAGCTGACTGTTCCTCCCCGCCATTAGCACATTTCCTGGAACAAATTTCATCCTTACATCATTACTAGGTAGATGAGACTATGATTTATACATTATTGCTGTAATTAGATATATTTTTACTTCTAGGAAGTTTTTACACAGTGTCCTCTTGTTATATTGTTGTTAATCACTTACTTAAAACAGCTGTCATTTCAACTTTTCTTGTAACCTTCACTTCACCTTTTTAAACTATGTGAAGAAGTCTGAGACCCTCATTGCCTAAAAACATCTTAAAAATAAATTATTTTAATCTTTTTCAACTTTACTGAGTTTGTACTTTGACATTTATATTTCTGCATCTAATTATGATACAGAAATTGCTCTATATGGAACTCTGATATGCAGATTGCTAAAAATCTGTTTCAGTTTTAAAACTTTATAAACAATTAAAGGTTTTCACTCTCTTCTTCTCAAACTTTGTTTTTGCTTATGTAACTCTCTTTTCAAAATGTAGTTTTAGACATTTGTCCCATGGCTCATGTTGTACAACAAAACCTTTATTGCAAGTGTGATACACTTCCATTATAAAATACACTTTTGTGTAGACTGGGTTAAAACCATTATTCAGTACCTATTTGGTAAAGCACAAATTATAATGAAATTATGTCTTGAACATAATCTAATCAATTAATTAGTTAACTAATTCAGTAAGTTTAAATAAGACTTATTTAAACCTCCAAAATCAACCCCAAAGAAGAGGTGGAGACATGAGGAATGGATACATAGGTGGCTCATTCCAGTCCCCTACTTTCAGAAGTTAGGCAAAGTTACCTCTTTATGTTACATATCTTAAAATTCAAATGGTCACTGACAAGTTCTGGGCTTGTCTCTGATATCTCCATGTTCTTTGAGTTGTCCTTTCAGACAGAGTTCAGTGTTAAAATGCTTCTTTTTCAAACTTAAATGTCATAAATATTCAAGCACAAGTTTTATTTCATTGATTGAACAATCCTATTACAGTTACTAAGACTAATGCCTGAATCCATTAAAACACGTGTACAAGACTCTGCAGGACCAGGGCATTCATTGCTGCATGTTTCTAATAGAGAATAAAATAAACTCTGAAGAATATATGGTACATAACAAAGTATACAAATTGCTTCTGCTTCTCTACTCAGTTTGATAAATTCTAAACAATTTACTTTTAATCAGCTCTGAAATACTGATGTGATATGTTGCATGGGATTTGTAATTTGATAAATGGGTATATTTTAGGTTCCATATTGAGTCCAGATGGTTACACGTTCCTTAATATATCCATCCATGTGGCATTTGCACATTTGTGTATCTCAGTCTTTCTCTCATTTTTGTTTAATGATGGATTGAATCCAAACAATGCAAGATGTTCTTCAGCATGCTAAGCTTCTGTTAAGTGGACAGATAGTGAGATTGTTCTTCAGAGAATCCTCTTTTATTCAGCATACTCTATTCCAAGACAATCAATCTCTATTTTATCGATGATATTTCATGTATAGGGAAATGATGGCACCAAGAGCCTCCCCAATTATCCATGAAGGAGCCTAACTTGACAGTTGTGTGCAGCATCCTTCCTAGGTTATCAATGCTATTAGACATTTGAACCAAAGTTACATTTTTGTATATACTATCTTTTGCAGGTCTGTGTTTGATTGTTAAAACAAGATGCAAATTTCAATTAACTTCGAGCACTCACATTACTCAGCTTTATGTGGTTTGGCGTTTTTTTTTTTTGTTTGTGGTTCTTTTTTTTTTTTTGCTGGATTTTTTTTGTTTTGTTTTTTCTTCTTGGGAGGGTTCGGTTTTGTTTTGTTTTATTTTGTTTTGTTTTGGTTTTGTTTTAGTGTCAGTTTGTTTGTATGGTTTGGCTTTTTGAGGGAAAGACAATGACTTCCACATTATTCTATCACTTTTATGTGTCCCATCCTCTCACCTCCATTGACCCCTATTTCTTATCCACTGATAGAAGAGCGGTTTTTCTTTTCGTGAGGAAATAGAAGACTAATTAGTTGGATTCCCACCAAAGAATTCAATTAACTGAGATAACAACAACTTCCCTCAGGTCAGGGAGTCCTGTGAGACATCAGCTGAACTTTACTCTTCTAATGGAAGAAACATCATGTTCACTTGCACTCATTTCTGAATTTGTTGGTAACCATAAAAAAAAAGAATTAACAAACAATAGCATTTTTTGGTGTGTGTTTTATTGCCTTTATAAATCAATGCTGCAGTGCTGAAGATTCACAATATGTTATAATTTTCATTGCTCATTAGACTTCTTTGCAAACACATGTAGAGTCTGTACCCTTGAGTGGTGAAGGAATAATTTGTTATGCATTCACTTTAATCACTGTTTGAGTTCTGGGTTCCTCTCTTCAAATGTGTCTTAGTTAGCTTCTCATTGGAGACATTTGTCACTGCCATCTCACACATCTGTCATTAGTTATAAGACCTGTCTTAACTATATGGATGAAAAACAAATTTATCAAATACTACTTAATAGTATTTATAGGAAAATTAAGTTGCAGTAATGAAATGGGTCTATTGTTAAGTATTTTGTCTCCATAATATTTTTCATAATTGTTTTTCCATTGGAAAGCAAATACTTCCTTGTTCTGCATAACAATATCTTTTTCAGGTTAAACAGTTCTAGTACTAGATCATTAGTTCCTGTATTTGATATTATTCATGAATTTTGTGAATTTTGAATGAAGCTACATGTAAATTTCTGTGATTTTGAAGGAAGTTCAGTGTGTGTGATTTAGCTATTTTTTATCAGATTTACATCTAAATATTCTGGATCCTCCTAATGTCAAATATACTTCTAGAAAACAACTTGACAGGCAGAAATTTTCAGTTCTTCTCTTGGAAATTTCCATTAAACCTAAAATTATGTCAGATACTTTTGTTGCATGCAATCAAATTAAATAATAGAAAGAAATATTAGTTAATACTAGGGGAGGTTTTCATTATGGCTAGGTAAGTATCTTAGCTATTATGATACTTTTTTCTTCTGGTTTACTATTACTCAACTCCTCAAATACATTTGACAGACCCTATCAATATTGTTCCTGGCACTTGTCATAAATTTTAAATGTACTATAGAAAATGAAAAATCAAAATTTTAAGGTATAGAATCTGATGTAAAATATTAAAAGCTATATTAGATATTTTTGTCCTTACTGAAATTTATGTAGGATTTTTCAAAATCCTGTATTTTGCATTGCATGACATTTTAATGTGTTTCCTGATTAGCAAAATATGGAACTCATACTTCCACATGATTATTTTCATTCCCCGTTATCTGAATTTCAGGATGCTGTCTTCACTTAGATGCATAAGGCAAGGATAAAAATTCATATAGTGCCAGTTCAAAGAAATGAGTTTAGAAATCTTGTAATAACTAGATCCTTCTTAAAGGACAAGGAGCACATTATCTCACATCTTTCCAAGAATAATGCTCTGAGTTATTCATCTATATGCATCACAATTTGGAATAAGTTTTATAAATTTGTATTGTGTATATATGGCTGTCTCTTGAGCTGATTTCCATTACACATTTTTAAATAGCTATTATCTTGGTTTCTTTGACAATTCACAATTTTCTCTATTTTACATATCTTCTAAGTTGCCTTCTTGTTTCATCTTTTGTTATTTTATATTTATTATTTGTAAGACCCTCTTTCTGTTTATTTGTGCCTCCATGCTTCTTTTCCAAGTGATTATTTATTAAAAGACAAAATTAAATTTTCCTTACAAAAAAAATTCTGTTTAATAAAAAATACTTTATTTTTTCTTATTGTTACGGAAAGCCAAATTATGAATATTAGGAATTCAACTATTTCCAAGGGAAGTATTAAGTATTCAGTGCTTCTTTTGAAGTTTAAGTTGATGACAATTGCTTGTCCATTGCAATACAAAAGGAATCAGCCTACCCTCCATCCCTTTCTGACTGATGAAAAACCATGTTAAATACAAATTACAGTACTGCAGATATTGTTCTTACCTCCTTGTCTAAGTACTTCTCCCTGTGCCTGAAAATTTCCTCAGCAGTCTTTATTTGAGTATTGGACAATTTAAAAAAATTCTGCGGGAAGAATTAGAAATCGCAGCTCATAGGGTAATCATTTAGTCTTGTAATAAGCACATCAACTGGCAAAAGAGAGGCAAAAATTGGACATCATTGTGTGCATTTGGCAACTCTTGGTAAGTCTATTTGAACATGCCGGTGAAAAAACAACAGGGATCAAAATTTGGCTTTTTTAAAATAAATGACAAAATTCTTATCTATTATATTGCACCTAAGATATGCTTGAAGTCCTTAAAACAAATTTCTATGAGAATAGTATGAGATGAAGAAGGGTAAATATTTTAAATTGAAAAGTTTCTAATTTTGTGTCAATGATCCTGGTATCTGCCAACTATTGATACCAATTAAATTGATAAAATAAAATTAAGTATAAAAATGTATTGTTTACATTATGAAATGCAGCACAATAGACTTGCATATCTCAATTTATTGGAATCTATTTTGAAATCATAATCAAGACCCTCAGAGATTAGCTGCACCTAAGAATGGATGGGAAAGAAAAAACTCACTAATTATCCGTAAGAATTTTACATACAGAAAAAAACCCCCAAAACTCTAGGTACCTTTGTGCAGTGGCAGGATGATATTAGAATGGAAGAGGGGGATTGAGGTTTGACATTGGCTAGGTGTTTACTCAGGTTTCAATGATATATAGACTGAAATAGCAGAAGGGAGAATTTTTGGGTGCAAATGTTTTTCAAGGACTAGTTGCCCTCACATTTTCTTTCTGGAAAGGATGAACAAGAAAGGTTTCCATAGGAACCAAGTGAAAACTTAAATGTTGTGTTGTTATTTAAATTGTACATATAGATATCTTACTATGTCAAGAGAAGAAAGTTAATAATATTAGAAAACCATTCAGAGAAAAGATGGAAAAAAACATTAGAAAATTGAATCAATAAGCTAAAGAAGAACAAAACACAGAGAATAAAGACAGATATTCAATATGCCATGTGCTTGTTGTTTTTCCTAAATTTTATTTAGTTGCACGTTTTTATTATAATTTTATGTCCTTTTAAAATATCTTCTTTTGATGTAATACAAGCCTGGGGTCAACAGAAATTATTTCAGCTACTCTGAAGTTGCAAACCTTCTCCAAAGGAAGCAAAACCCTTTGACCTGTAAGGAATGCAGAGAGAGATACAGGGTATTTTGAACATTCTCCCACTTGAAGTTGCCATTCAAAAGGCACAAATCAAAGGATTTTTCTCCCTGAAGAGTTGTTATGTGGGAGGCTGTGTCAAATTGATATATGCAAAAAATCCCATAGGAATCAAGAAGGCATGCATTTTAAAGGGAAAAACGACCACATAATTAATTGCTTGTCCATTACGATACTTGATAGCTAACTAATTCTTTTATACTAGTGAATACTTGTTTATTTGAAAAATATGCCTGTCATATACTTTCTTAGAGTGTGAGATAATTTTTTTTTAACAAGATTATTTTCATTCAGTGGAAAATTTTATTATATCATCAATTCTTGTGATTATTAGCAAAAAAGAGTACCTGAATGTCTTTTTTTTTATACCTACTGAGACAAACAATAATGTAATAACTAGTTAGTATTATACAAATATTTCCACATTCCTGGATAATCCAGGAAGATAATGATATTTCCTAAATTGCTGAGCTCATGGTTTCATGCTTAACTCGATATTTCATTTTCATGTTCAACAAGTTTTAAATAAAATTTTACAAAACTGTTCATTAAATCTGGGAATATGAACTGTCTCTTTAACCACACAATTAGAGGCACCAGCTCTAATTTAATTCTTTTACCAGCAGAATTTTATCCAAAATGCATTTATGTATCTTTACCATACAAGGGATTTTTGCAGCCCAATATGGAATTTTTCTTGCTCTTTTTGTCCAGACCATTAATTCTTTCTTCAGATAATTTCTTATAATGGAACCATAGAACTGTTTATTCAATACCATGACTTTTGCAAGTAAAGTCATATAATATGAATCAAAGGATTTTTCTGCGTTGGTAGGTGACCAAGTCAAACTTCTGCATTCAGAAGGATCAGTCAAGCCTATCAGAATTCTATTGAGGATGAAAAATCTGAAGAGAAACATTTTGCTCTTAGCCTCTGCCTGTGACATTAGAATTTTTTTTCCTAATTCCTTTAGGAACTGTCAGCTATGAAGAATGATCTGATTGACACACAGTCTATAAGTAACTTGCAGTTTTACATAGAGAACTTTGTTTCTCTGTTATACAAGGTCTTTTATCCCATCAATCTAAGACATGAGATCTTGTTCTTTTCTTTGCAAAGACTGACACCCTATCTACACTTCTTATTCTCCCACTCAACTGGAAGTTGCCTGCATCTTACCACTTAGTATTCTGTTTCAGAGATCTGTTTCACAGATCTGTTTCACAAGGACAATTCTTCCTGCTAGTTAACCTCGTGCCCTTGATTGATACAGAAATTGCAATTACGAAGTAAGTCATTAAAAAGAAGAGAAATTTTGGTTAACAGACTATTTGGTATTAACAATGCTTCTTTTTTTTTTTTTTTTTTTTTTTTTGTTAAATAGAGACCCTGCCATTTCCTTATAGTAGAAAAGAGACCAAATGCAATTGAGACCAACGTGTACTATTTGCAGTGAAATTAATGGATTCAAAATGGTTATTTCTAAGTGGCCAAAGATTATTTTGTTTAGTGGGCACAGAAAATGAATTATTCTCTCTAATAGTACTTCTGCTCTTATGTCAGTTCTTATATTACAGAAACAAAATTATTAACTGCTTTATTAACATTGCAGACACCGTTGAAGAAGGCACCACAGAGTATTATACTAGGGAGTTTCTGCTTATTGAAGAGTACAAAAATGTACCAGCTTAGACCAAGAGTCGCTTTAGACTGATATCTTGCTTGTGTCTGGCAAGGAACATCACCGGATTTCCAGTCAAGCATGTTTGATGAGGTTAGAGAAAACATCGCATTTTCCCAATGTAAAGCATCATCATCGGGATCTAGGAAAAAAAATATTCTTAAGATCTATTTTAACTTTCTATTTTAACCTTCTGTTGGGGAGCAGCAAGAGCAGGGCAGGACAGTGCCCTCCCCAGCTAAGTATGATCCTACAGGCTCTGTGTGGGATAAGCACAGCATGGATGGTGGCAGCTGCAACTCCCATTGAGTTTTATCACAAAAATTTCAAGGTATCAGGGACAGTTTGAGGCTCATTTAGAAAAATCCAGTCCATCAGGATTGGCAGAAGGCAGAGCTAAGTAGAGGTCTGAACTATAGCTGAGCCCAAGTAGGGACTGGGTGGTTCTGGGTGAAGGGGTTGGGGTGTTTCAGAATTATATAACTTATATCCTAAAAATACCTTTTTCTTCTTTCTGATTGTAAAGGTATTCCAACTAATTCAAATGTAGGTGTCTGTATTTGTACTGATATGTTTTATAGGGCTTGGTGCACTTTATGCACTTTCTGTCCTAATTTTCTGGCAACTCATATTCTTTGTATGATGCAAAAAAATTCAACAGTTAAACTATGCATCTGTATTTATGTGTTTCAAATGTGACACCTAATATTATACTTTTGTTACTTTATTCTTTATTTTGAAGAAAAGAATAAAAATTGTTCTGTATTAATCATTATTCATGCATCGCATGTATTTATACATTTATACATATCTTTTTACAGTCATGTGCTTTTCGGTCTAAAACATTCTTGCATATTTAATTATTCCCTGTACTGAAGCCAATCAAAGCTTTTATTTTTCCTGTTACCCTTCTCATGATATTCTCTAGTTCTCACTATTTCATGTCTGAGATTAAGGGACCAGTATTGGGCTGATAGAGATATGGGGAAAATAAAGAAGTTCTTAATATCTGGCAGCCATTGACTGCCTGTCTACACCAAAATTAGAGGCTTAACACTTGGCACTCGAGCACCTATGCCTGATGTAAAGCAAGATAATGGCTTTGGTACCTCAGATATTTTTCCTCAAAAAAAAGGAAAATAAACCTTAAACCATAAAAAGATCCTGTTACTGGTAGACCAGAATATTTTGGATTAATCAAGATTCTTGAATATGAAGGTTTCAAAGAAAATGGTAAACATTTTTTCAATGTGATTTTTTTCCTTTAGTTTGAGTTTTTTAACTTGCTTTTTTCATGAAATTTACAGAAAATTTAGTAATAAACTAACTGCCATACTATTTAGGCAACAAAATGCCTTGTCTTTCCAGGAGGAATGCAGATTTCTCCTCCAATTTTTTGATTATGTGTTGCACATGTCTGGTGTCAGTCACCAAAATGTTATCAAAAGCAATAGTGAGGTAAGTGAACAGGTGTATCCTGACTATTCTAGCTGCAACTTGGGAGAGAAAACAAGACAAATTATTTGTTTGTCATTTCACATTTTGCTGCGGCTACATTATCTGCTCTAAGGCAAGCAACAAAGTCCAAAACATTACAGAAGAAAAGATGTCTTGCCATCAATCACTGTGACATTTGAGATAACAAAAGCAAGTGTAGAAATCACAGGGCTTTAATCATTTCCCAGTAGACGAGAGACATTTTAAAATGCCCACTCACCTAAAGATTCTCAGCTGGTTACAGTACTGAACACAAAACACCCCAATAGTTTTGATTTAAAGAAAAGGCACTAAGCTTTAAGACTATGACGGCCAAGAACCGATGAGTCTGTATTCCATTCCATAACTGACGCACATTCCAGGGCCAAACACTGCAGCAGCTGGTGTGGCAATAAGATCTTTTTTGGTAGAATTCATTGGTAGGGAGTTAAAATGCAAGAGCTAGGATTATTGTCTAGCATTTTTTTCCTTCTTTTTCCTTTATATATACCCCTCTAAATGACCATGAAAATTTCTAATTAGTTTGCCTTAAATAGTACTAACACGTCTGAGGAAAACAATAGTATATTTTCACAGTATTTGAGCATTATGATGTCTAGCACTTCCATGGGATGAACTGATGTGATACAGGAGACACCTTTGCTCCAAAAGTTTCTGTGAAACTAAGTTGACATGAATCCAGAAGTAGCTCTTTTTCAGAGCAAAAGGAATGAAAACTGATCTGAAGGTATAAAATTCCTGAATTGTAAATATTTATTCCTACACTTCATGGAACTGTTTTAAAAGAGTACTCAAACTGGAATGTACAAAAAAATATTAAAATGCATCTTTAAAGTTTATTTATATAGGTTTGGATGAGTATTTAGACTAAAAAACAACAGTTGTCTTTGCTAATGAAAAATATTTTGCCTCTTATAATGAGAGGGAAGTTTCGTTATTATCTTACTTTCTATAGAGGTACCTTCCCATAATTGATGCCTTACCATTTTAAAATATTAAAGGACAGATAGAGGAAAGATTGGTCGTTGTCCTCTACTACAGAAATTGTTCACATCCTCTCCTAGTCTTATAGAAGCACCTGTGAAACCACTTGGATCTCAAAATCTCTCTCAAAGATAATACATCTACCATTCCTTTCCTAAAAAATTATTCTAACTCCTAGAACCTAAATTTCATCACAGCTTCTGTACCAGTCTTCAGGAATTACGTGAATAGTAATATGGGGGCTTTTTTCCAATATGAGGATTTCAAATATCTGTAAATTCCTTAACAGTTCATTATTGCAATTTGAATAGAATATGTAGATCATAGAGACATATTACAGTTTAGGGTTAGACAGCTTTTTTTCAGAAGATTTAAATAACTTGTTATGACTTTTCTTACAGAAAAAAATGACGTTTCATATTTTGTATACAGGAAACCCAATTTCCAAGAATTTTAAGGAACTTTGTCTCATGCTTCACCACTCACCTTTGTCTTGGTGCTATCAACCTAGTATATGATATGTAACATTTTCTAGCTTAAGTGATGTGATTTAGGAAAACATATGCAAATTAGTCTTTAAAAATCAATTATACAGGAGTATAATACCAATTTTGCAATATTAATAAAGGTCCTGTGAGACAGCTCAGTTAATTTTGTTCCAAATATAGTAAATTTATCCTCATGTATTATACATTGCTTAAATTTGTGTAATATAAATAATACATAGTAGTTAATAATTTATTTATAAGAAAAAAACATAATTTCCTTTTCTTTTGTAGTTTTAAGCCGCATTGTTATGCATGTACTTTAGTCATGCCAATTAGCTATGCTTGCTAAGTGTAATAATATGTGCAAAATACAAAAATTATTTCAAGCAATCTTTAAGATCTGTTAGACATATTCAGAACCACAATAATGTTTGATTTAATAAAAGCAATTATGTATCTTTATGGTTTTCAAGCTCAGATTTTGTGTTCACCTCTAATATCTTTACATTCCAATTAAATATATGCATATACATACATACAGAATCAACCAATTAAAAAACATCATCTCAATATGATGAAATGGAGGAGATAGTTAGGAAAAGAATTTAAGCTATATTTGATAAATAATTTTGGTTTAAGATCCTGTCAGAGTAGTGAAAAAAGTATTCATGTGTGGATGAATGTCCTGAAACTCTTTTTGTTTTCATTAAAATGTCACTGAGTAACTTTTAGATGGTAGAGTGTTAATTTGGGCTTCTGCCTGTGGAGAAAAATAGAGTGTTTAGAAGAGTTTGTACATATTAAGAATTTTGTACAAAAAGGCTTGAAATGTTATACATACATGCATAGTTGTTCTACTTCTGATTTTCTCTAGGTTTATTGGAACTTTATGACTATGGAATTTGAACTCATTTAAGATGATGAATTCTATATAGAGAAAATTTGGGAATATTTGATTTACAGATTAAACTTGCGGTACAAGAACTGAGGTTATAAACAGGTTTTTGAGCAAGTAGCTGAAATAGGTAACATGAAAATACCAATGAAGTGTGCCTTTAACACTACTAATGACTTTTAGCACTTTACCCTCATATTTGGTTTGAGTTTTCTGCAACTTCCTCTGGGTAATCTGTGGTTTGTAGCCAAATCTTAATTTTTCTGATACTCCCAGGTGTATCTTCATAAGTATTCAATATGACATTCACATTGAGCATAGGGAAAAGCAAAGGGGTAAAACAAAAATGAGCATAATATTAGGAAAACAATTATCTCCACAAAAGAGTGAGAATATTTGAGGAGGCATAATACCTGCCTTTCTGATAAGGTTTCTAATGAGAAAAAAAAAGACAACTCAGTTATTAATGTAATAGAAATTTCATGAGAAATCCACAACCCATCTTGTCATATTATTCATGAAAAATGATGGCTCAACATGTCCTTTAGAGACATAAAAAAAGTTCCCTACTTGCACTTGCAGATTTTTAAATGTTATACCAAATAATTTCATTTGCTCCACACCAGATGTTGTTTAGCTTGCTATTATTAGACCTAACACTGTCAAGTTTAAATCATTTAAAATCACCAGCTTAACATTCTTTTTTAGTAACAGGGAAAAAAAAAAAAAGCAAGCACAGATGTTCAACGCAGGTCCCATTTGCCCTCAGCCTATTTTTGCCTACAGCCTCCTTTTGCATGTCTTCCTTAAAAAGAGCAAAAATATGGTCAGAACATCAGTCTTCATTGACATCAGCTGTTTTTCAGTTTAACCTCATTACAGTAATAGTTCAAAAGGTGCTTCCTTCTCCAGTTTGCAATGTGACAACTGGACAAGTTGTATTATGCTCTCCAAATCTAGACCTATAAATCTTACCCTTTTGCATTCCAACAAGATTTCTTTCAGCACTGTAAGACAGTTACAGTATAACTCACAAGACTGAAATGCTAATGCATGCAATATACATGCAGGAAACAACTGGGGTAGCTGGCTCCACTGTCATGAGTTATGTTTCACAGAACAGCAAGGGAAAAGGACATTGTTGTTAGAGGTAATATGATGTGGCATGGAATAAGAAACGTGTTAGTGGATTAAATCTAATTTTAACTGCTATTTGAAGCCTGGCCGTGACAGCCATCAGTCTCAAAAATCTGAGAAAGATTTTAAAAATTATTTATAATGGTAGTGATTTAGTGGTAGATATATCTGATTGACAACTTTTTATTTAAAGTTTTTTCAAAAGTAGAAAAAGTCTTTTTTTTTTTTTTTAATGGCAGTAATTGTAGAAATGGAGCTGTAGCTTTTCTTAGAAAATGATAGAAATAGAGCACTTGAAAAACGTGAATGTGTAAAAGATTGAAATTATTCTCATAGTATTTGGGGTAAATTACAAGGCACATAGTATCTGGAATTAGGCATATATGACAGAAGAAATATGGGCAAGGAGAATTTTAAGTTGTTAAGGTATGCAGAGAGGTTATGCTCATGTTCTAAAGATAGATGACAGAATGGAACCTAAGAAATTACTGAACATGAGAGGAGCTATTTCTGGACAAAACAAATGAGAGTGAGAAGCTCCAAAACTCAGTTTTCAGTATAAGAATAATACCATAAGGATAAGTCATGTCTGGATTGCTGAGATTACAGTTGGTCAAATATTACAGATAATTAGAGGAGTTAATTTTCAATTCACACAGCACCCAGGTAAACATATCAGAAATACCATCTATACATGAAATATGTAGGTAACTTTATCAGAAATAGCAAATTTGGATACAGAAGGAAGAAAACTGTAACCAATAGGAAGAAAATATTAACTGTTTTGTGTTTTATTATCTGGAAGAAGATAAGGATAAAGAAACAGAGAGACAGAGGTAAATGGGGAAGGAGCATGGGAAAATGGAGGTAAATGGGGTTAGAAGGGACTGTTTGAATGTAAGCAGGATGGTGGCCAGTACACTTGCATGACTGAGTTCTACACCTGATCACTGCAGAGTTTCCTGCCTCCTGTTGAGGTCTGTTCCTAAAAGGGGTGTGTGTATGTTTACATATTTACAACCACCAGCAGACTACAGACTAGGTAAACAGAAGAAACAAGGTGATTCTGTCCTGCAGCTCATGTGAATATGTTGATTCTGCTTGTATTGATGCAGATAAAGGCATTGTTCTCTGTCCCTGTTGGTCGGTGTGGCTGTTGTTGCTCTGTGATGTGTATCTGTATGTGTTAATTTGTGCTTGGCCTCATTGCTAATCAGATATAGGGACTGGCAACTGCAGCAGCTATGTCTCTGTGATTGAGCCAAATAAACACTTCCTGGTGTAATCAATCCCTCCGAAACCTGCAATTGGTATCAGGAATAAAACTTCCTTGAAACTCAAAGATTCCCAGCTGTTGCTTCCCTTAGAAGCTGCAGTTTTCTTGTTTTTTTTTTTTTTTTGTTTTTTTTTTTTTGTTTTTTTTTTTTTTTATTATGAAAAACCCCAGAGTAGTGTCCCCTTGTTCCTTGAAGACTGAATCTCAGTGTAATTTTAAAAAGCAGATGCCTAATGTCAAGTGTATGCAAGTGGGATTTGTCCTAATTTTTTCAATAGCTTCTCTACCTGATCTCATAAGGAACATTTCTAAGTTTCAAAAACTCAGTCTTCACAAAAAATAAAGTTCTGTATGTTTCTTTCTTAAGGCATCTTCTAAAATGTAAAAGTTGATAGACTGCTCAACCTATCCTACCATATTAATAAAAATATCAGTTTTAAGGAAATTAGGTTTTCATGTGAAAACAACTCTGTTACTTCACTTTTCGTATCAAACAAAGTACAGAAATATTGTGTTGGAGTCATGTTTACAGGTTTTAAATATTGCTGTTTCTTCTCAATACCTAAGCAATGTATACCTTGGGTTCTCTATTGGAAATCTTGTTTGTGGATAGCATAAAAAAAATGGAAAAATCAAAATATTTTAGAGAATACAAGCGAATAAAATTGTAAGTAATATCTTCTTTAAATAAAGTATTTTAAAGTTCCTTCCAATATCATAAAACCAGGGAATTATAGGAAAAGGCCCTTAGCTGGAAAAATACTAATAAAATCTGTTGAGTGAGTTAGGCTCAGCCAGCACAGCTAGAAAGAGATGCACAGTGCATTGTTTCACTGACGTGGAGAAAGTTTTTAGGGATATATTTTTTTAAGATTTCATGTACAGGTATTTCTATTTTCTCCTTTTTGCAATAAGGTTTATACACCTTCTGCTTATTTAGAACATACTCTGCAGCACTAAGCACAAAACCATATATTTTGAAAGTTACTGGAGGAGCTAAATTGAGCTGGTGTATGATAACTTACATCCATACTCAGCTGTCTTTCAGAATCAATATTCACAATAAGATAAGAATGGGAACTGGGAAAATTTATACTTTGACATTTTATTTTAGTCTTTTTTGTATTTTTAAGAGTGGATTAGAATCGCTGTAATTAGATGAGGGCCTGCTTTTCATGGAATTCTCAAAGAGCTTTGGATTTTTTGTTTAGTCCATAGGGATCTGAAGTATCTGCTAGAATTGATCAACAGAAGTCAAAATACATATTCTTGCTATATAGTAAGAGAATAGACTTAATGTGAACAGTAGGTAATGATGAAGAAAGGTCTCTGTTATATTTCTCTCACGACACAATGTCTTGCTGGAGAGGGCAAGGTCTAATATTTGGATCTGGTTTTGTGACCACAGTTACGTTTTGGGATTTCACATCCTGGATAAATACTATGGTATTAACAGAGAACAGTTTTGAATATGGTCACTACATTTTATGAATTAAGCACCTCAGGTATTTATCAGGGATAATCATTGCGGCCTTTGCTTGGGTTTGGGGTGTCCCCAGCAGGCTGCACAGGGCCCAGATAGCGCGGTCCTGTTTGGAACTGACTGTCCGAGCTCCCAGGCAGTTCTTAGCTGCAGGACACCTTAGAAAGCTTAAGTGATAACAGATGTTCAGTGATTATCAGCTCCTTGTGATTTCAGCGTGCCTAGGCAGGCAGACGCAGCGAGAGAGGAGAAGCTCTGTGTGGGGTTCCACAGGAGCGCCTTTATTGATTCCTCTGCAGAGGGTCCCAGCGACAGCTCTTCTGCCCAAGCTGGGCAAAAGCAGCTCTTTATACAGGGGTTTCAGAACTTGTCCAATAGCAAGGGTTAAAGGTAAGAGACCTACAGTCTTACAGAGAGATAAGCAAGGGTCTGAGGAGAGAAGAGGGGCTTCTAAGGCCCAGTCACCATGACTTGGCATTTCCCTATCTGAGGCTTCTGAATGCCAGGGAAGTCTTATAGGCTCAGGGCTTGCTACAGAGAATTCCGTGTTAAATGTGCTATTCCAACTGGAAATAGCATCTATTTGAACCAAGGAAGGAAGACACTTTGGATGTAAAGAAAAGATCCTTAGGGCTCTTAATTGACCTAAGGGTCTGTTAAGACCCCTCCTATTCCCTGTGTCCATTGATTTATTGATATATTTCAGAAGGCTGGGCCTGTGTTTCCTATATTTTCTATACTGAAATTGAGGGTACTTGTTAAGGAAGATATTTTTAAAAGAAGCAAACTATAAAGGTGGATCTCAAATAATTAGCACTCCAGGGTAGACACAGGCTGTTGATCAATGCTTTTTAATCTGAAGTACCTAAAATTCATGAACTATACCTAAAATATCTTTTGTGAAAAGTCTAGAAGAACACCAATATGACAGGATGAAAAGGGAAGGTAAACACATTAGGAAGAAGTTCCAAAAGCTGCCTCTTGCTAGCTGTCAATCACAACCATCACAAGTTGTATGACAGAGCACCCCACAACAGCAGATTTTTTCAAAGTTCAGCTTTCTCTTAAAAAACTCTAATCCACTCAGACATTTACATTACAAACCATAGTCTACATAAAAGAATTATGAGCATGAAAGAGAAAACTTGTGAGAAGGATGAAATAAATAGTGTGTTTCTCAGAGGTTATGCCTGACATAAGTCTTCTTTTACAAGTTTTTATTGCCACTCAACAGTTCTAACTGTAACTAGCCCTCTTATTCTTCTCAGTGTGCCCTTTTGTATCTTCGTGTCTCCGTTCCAGTTACACGTGCCAGTCTCTTCTTGTCCCTCTCTCTTTGTCATCTTTTTCATGTGTGTCAGTGCTCAGAGAAGCTTCAAAAATAGCCATCCTCCCCAGTCTGTTCAGGATGGAGTGCGTACAAAGGAGATGGAGGGAGATTACTGTGAACTCAGTAAGGCTTCTTCATTTAAGAGACCCAGAGGAGAAGGAACTAGTGGGAAACAGGATGTATCTGAGATAGGGAGTCTCTCTTTCTCTTCCCTAGCATATTGAAAAATTGCCAAAAGAAAAAAAAAAAGGAAGCACTGCCAGGGTCCCTTAATGGAGTGAAGATTTAGAAGCCCTCAGAGTCTGAAGCTGATATTTTATTCATGTTAATCAGAAACAGAGTACTGTGTTATTGTATTTATAAAATCAGGATAAATTGAAAAGCTATATCTTTCATGTTGCCTTGAAATGAAATATCCATGCTTGGGAAACAGAGATGATGATGCCCATAAAAGAAATGATGTTTTCGGGGGAGATGTAACCTACGTGCGGCACAAAGCAAAAAAAAAGAAAATGAATTGCAGAAAGCCTTTGGTCATCTGTGTGGGTGTACAGCATGAGTTGTCTGTTTTTTCAGCAATCATTGAGAATTTTAGAAGTAGTCAGTCAAGTAAATTACCTAGAGGCAACTCTAGTGTCTCATAAATCCTAAAGAACCTGAAAGACCATTATTATTTCTAAGGTGCTTCAGACTCTTGGGGTGTTTTTTTGTAGAGAAGCTGAAACATTTTGAGTCTGTTTTTCTGTTCTAGCATGTATCTTTCATGTTTTCAAAAGATAGGTATTATTTTACAGTGCTTTTTATTTTTTTTTCTGTGGCAGGTAAAAGCCTGGTCTTGGTGGTCTGGCTTAATATAACTATTTCTGCTAAAACAGCCGTTCTGTGCAATCACATTATGCACTTAGACTAATTGCATCTCATTTTCCTACTAATAAAATGAGCAAAATATTGCATGGGGTTTTTCTTTCCCTCTCTCTTTCTTCTATTCAGAATAAAAATTTTTACATTTTTTACATTTTCACATTTTTACCTTTTTACCTTTTTACATTTTTACATTTTTACATTTTTTATACTTACCTTAATGGCAAATTGAAACATTAATTTCAATTTTCATTTTTATAATAAAATCAGTAAAAAATTGGGTTTTTATGACTTGACTCTTGTTTCAGAAAATTCAGCTGGTATACAGCTGTTTTTTCAAGTAAGAGATCTAAACTCCTGTAGGTCTCATTTCTATGCGAAACTTTATGTTTGTTTGCCTGATCCTGTTGAAAAGTTTCATTTTTGCAATTACACAGCTTTTCAGATAAAAATACCAAGCAAGAAATGCCTTTTTCATCTTGGGAGACCTTTTATGAAAAACCTCAGGAGAAAGCTCATAACTGCAAGTACTGCATTCATCTGAAGGGTAGAAGGAGGACAGACAATTGAAGGTGAAGTCACTGAAATTTTTAGCACAAACATATGAATTAAATATTACAAGGACAAGAAATGTTAGAAGAGGCTTGTGAAGAAAAAGAACCTAATTTTGCTTCTTCATTAAATTACAAGTATAAAAACTTCAAAGATTTCATATTGGGTTTTGTAGCTAGATACATTATCTTAAATTCTGCATCTGTTGTTTAAAACTTGACTTTTTTTCTCTGTATACATTATATGCTTTTGCACTTTACAGTGTTATTTTCTAGAGACTTAGACTTACTGCCCAAAATTTATAGTCTACTCTAGCTCATTATAACAGGGACCACATTGCTGAATTACCTTATTTGAAGCTGGGCCAAGCTCATATAAAAGATTTGCAAAACCAATTAAAACTTTTATCAAACATTTGATATTTTTTCTCCTGTTATATTTCAGTATATCCCCACATATAACATATCTTTGCAGAGAAGTAAGGCAGTAAGCCATACAGGTAATTTATCTCATTTACTCTCCCACGTCTAGCACTACCAGAGACAGTTTATGCTGGGTTAAATTACTCCTTACCATCTCTGACTGCTTTTCCTTCTATAATTATGGAATGTTCCAACATTTGTTCACTGAAATAATCAACATTTGGAACAAATCCTTTTCCTTTCAATTTTCTAGTATAACTGAAGGATATAAAAATCATGAAATTTCTGTTGAGGATATCCCCAAACTAATCAATCGCTGGCATGGCAGTATCACCTAATAGAGATGGGGGCATGGTGAGAACTAAAACTACTTCCCCAGATTGTACAAAGATATGTTTCAGTTAAAATTAATTTTCTGTGATGTATACCAGTTTGTTACAGCACTCTTTTCTCCATATCAAGTCTCTGCTAAATCAGGGACTTCTGCAACACAGTCTATGTTTTAGCATCCCTTTTTAGTTTTCTAGAATCCTGCTCTTACACCAGCTTTGATCCTTTTCTCAAGAGAGGCAGGCATGTTTGCTCAGGGAGGAAATGAGCCCCCTCAGTGGCTGACCTGCAAGTGACCTCAGCCTCGTCGTGGCCAGCTCAGCCAGGCAATGCTGACCAGACCCTGTGTAGGCCAACCACCATCACATCTGCGTGGTGGCTATTGTGTGGCACAAGTTCAGATCCCCCAGCCAAAGGGGCTTAGTGTGAACATATCTCACCACAGAAGACATCTGAAAGACCATCTAGTTCCAGAATCCCTGCATCTGTAACTTCTCTGGAAAACCCTTGCCAGTGCCTAAACCTAAACTTCTTTGAGTTTAAAGCCATCCCCTCCTTGTCCTACATGCTCTGGTAAATATTTTCTCTTCATCTTTCTTGTAGGCTCTTTTCAGGTACTGGAAGGCCACAATAGGGCACCATAAAGCCTTTTCTTTTCCTGCCTGAACATAACCAATTCTCTCAGCCTTTTCCCAGAGGAGAGGTACTCCATCCCTCTAATCAACTTGGTGGCTTCCTCTGGACTTGCTCCAACAGGTTTTTGTCTTTCCTGTTGTGGCTACCACAGACCTAGATGCAGCAGTGTAGAGGATCTGCAGTCAGGGGCATTTCATCCACCTTAAATTGGGCTGACTCCCAAGGTGACTTCTTGAGTTTGGGAGCCCTCAGCTCTTTGGATTAGAGATTACATTTTCTGGGTTACCCTTTCTAAAATGTTGAGGAGACTTGTGTCAGTTTTGTTGGACTCATTCCATATGACATCACAAATCAGTATTCAAATGCATAATTGGTTTATCTGCTTTAACAGGTTTATAAAATATTTCTCATTTGAATATATAGTTTCTCTCAGTTTTATAAGCCTAAGAAACCATCCTCTGTAGGTTACATTATCTTGTGAATGATATAACCCCACCCTTATAATTTTTCCACATAAGTTGTTCTTATGTGGAAGATCTTTAGTGACCTCCTTTCTCACTTTTCCTCCAGTGCTTTCATAGAATCACAGAATATTCTGAGTTGGAAGAGACCAACAAGGGTCAGCAAATTTCAGTCCCTGGCTCTGAGCAGGGGAGCCCCAAGAGTCACACTATGTGCCTGGCACTGTTGTTCAAATGCCTCTTGAGCTCTATCAGGCTTGCTGCAATGACCACTGCCCTGGAGAGCCTGTTTCAGTGCCCAGCCTCTCTCTGGGTGAAGAACCTTTCTCTCTTATCCAACTTAAATTTCTTCTGACACAGTTTCATACCATTCCATGGGGTCCTGTCATTGGTCACCAAAGAGACCAGTACCTGCCCTTCCTCTTGTCCTCGTGAGAAAATTGAAGCTTGCAATGAGGTCTTGCCTCAGTCTCCTCTTCTCCAGGCTGACCACACCAAGTGAACTAAGCCACTTCTCATACAGCTTCCCCTCTAGACTCTTCACTGTCTTCATAGTTCTCCTTTAGATGCTCTCTAATAGTTTCATATGTTTTTTTTAAAGCATTGCCCCAAACTGCACACAATATTCAAGGTGAGGATGCACCAGTGCAGAGCAGTGTGGAACAATAGCCTTCCTTGACCAGCTGGCAATTCATTAAAGAGTAATCTTTATTTAGAAATAGATCTGCAAGGCAGAGTGCTGAAGTGATATCTCTTCAAGGAAGGACCTGCTATTGCAGCAGTGACCTCCTGCAATAAAAGGATGGCTTGATACTATAGACTGCACAGGAAGTAATTTGTTATTATACATACAATATTCAGAACTGTAGGATTTGGGAAAGTAAAAGTTATACCTGTGGAGTATTGTTCATAGATTTCAAGCTGAGAATTTAAGTAAATAAAGAAATAGATTAAGACTGGATCCGGAAAGTCTTCAGGCTAAGTGTGCTGGCAAAAAACTATACACATCCCTGCTTCCAGCTTACCTGGACCCAAGCCTGGGAGCAAATTAACAGTTGTGGAAAATTTTCAGACTGGAACTCTCTGAAGAGAAACAGGGAGTTGAATCCAGCTGACAGTGTAGAAAGATATAACCTGATGGTCACAAAAGAAGTCCAAGATGAGGGAAATAGAACATTGCTTGATAGACCATACAGCGGTGAAGTCTCAGAAAAACCATCCAACATGTCTCTATTTTCTCTAAGGATAAAAAGGACACAGATCTGCTTACATCTTAACACCAGGACCCCTGGGAAGCTCTAAAAACATCCTTGCAACTACTGTCAATGTCCAGGCACTTGTAAGTATGAACAGACCCTACTCAGGCATTGTTGTCATAGCTTTTCAGAGTCTTAGCAACAATTTTAGTTACTAATTGTGGAAAATATAAAATAACTATTTTCAATAAAACAAATAAAGCAAACTTTGAAAAATAATGTAGATGATAACGTGGAAATAGAAACCACATACTCTGCGCATTTAGATTTTGTTCTATAAGAGGATTACTATATGACTGTTTAATAATTTTTTAAATAATAAGATCATTTTTCTAAATAAAATATCATAGTTTAGGGCAGATGTTTCACACTGTGGTCTGGTGCATTTATAGTGAAGCATTATTAACCACATTTTTTGCATAATCCCATTACTTCATGTTATGTGACTGACAAGACTTAGACTTTTCTTACATCTTCCCAATTTCAAATGCATGATGTTCTGCAGTCATTATGCTCTTTCAGATTCTTTTTTGTATGCTTCCCACTGTGCCACATGAGTTTCACACACCATTACTCAATTAAAAGCTGGCATAAAAAAATTATTATATTTAGCCCTGAATCACTTAGATGGAGCTTTGGAACCCATACATAAATGTCTGTGAATTTCATGAACACAATGGATGTTTTCCTCTTTAGACAAAGATTATTTCTAAAAAATTCAGAAAACCAGTAAACTCAGTTAATCATATGAACTGACAGTATATAGTTTAACCAAGGAATGTAGAGATGTTTGTTGTCTCTAGTAAAGCAAGTCTGACAAAGGGTTTCCTGACATAAACAAAAAAAGTCAGCAAACGAAACTGTTTTTCTGAAAGAAGGCAGAGCCAGAGAAATCCAAGAACTGTAACTGCAAAATCACTTTATTACAGCAGATTGGCGGTCTAAATACCATATAGGAGTTATCTCCCATTCTCTGCAGTGCTGTCACAGATGTCAAGGACATGAAAAAAATGAACATGAGAATACTTTATCCTGCAGTTAAAAGCAAAGAATTCAGATGAGGAATTTCTGCCCGTGTTAGCCACTGTGCACTTTCATATTCATAGCTGAGTTTTAAATCAACCCAAATTAGGAAAACTATAACTGAAAAAAACCCTATGAAAGTAAACTTTTTTATAATGAGAATAAGTTAGTTTTCTATTACCCTCATTCAAGCACAATTACTATATGTCTGAAAGAAACATAGTTGAGTTTTTACTTGCATATACATGCAAGAAACCAACAGTAGAAGATAAGTGGGTTTGCCTGTAAAAAGAAAGTTCTAATTAAAATAAAGGAAGCCTCTTCCAAAAAGAGAAAAATTAAAGAGTTCTTTCTAGCTTTTTCAGTTTAAAATAAGTAATTATGCTTTACATGTTGTAAAACTACAAATCAAACTACACCAGCAGGGGACTGAAACTTGGAGGCGTAAGCATGGGAAGAAAGATAATATTTCAGCTGAGATTTCACATTAAATTAAAAGGAGAAGTAGAGGTATGTTGTTTCAGATGCCAAAAAAAGCAGAAGAGAAGGTTTTTGCACCAGATTGTGCAGAAAGTGAGGGAGGCCAAAACTGGATGAGTAGGGGATTAAAGAATGAGGAGAAGTTAAGTATTATAGGATATTTGTAAGATAGCAAGTATCAGTAATATAGAAAGTTTTTGTATGAATGTTTTTCTTCAAAAATTCCATTTTAAAGACTTAAAAGTAAAATTATAAAAAAAATTAAAAGCTGAGAAAATACACAAAACATACACATCAGTTAAAAATAAAAAAGCAACAAAACAAATTGTAGCTTGATATATGTGTATGTTATTTTTCCAATTTAAATATATGATAATTCCTTTAGGGCCATAAAATTGTTAGCTGGCAAAATATGTCAAAGTACATGGAAAAATCAACATCTCATGTGAACAGAAATTCATATTGGATAGATACTAATGTCATGTCTCTGAAAAAAGACATATGTGCAAAACATATATTCTGCATAAGTAGTCTCCTCCCTATACCATCCTTGGAATATTACCTTTCCCTTTAGATAATTTCCATTGGCCTTTTCCAGGCAGAACTCTGGTCTTGAACTGAGCACTTATTTCCAAAATACTTTTTATTTATGTGGTTATTCTCCTAGACATGGCTAACAAAGCAGAAGGTTGCCTTTTACACTGCCTCAGCAGTGCTGTCTCTTCTCAGTCTAGGATCAGTGCTGATTTAGCTGTCTATAGCTGGATCACTTACTGCCAGTAAAATTAAGTTCCTGAGTGTCATGCTAACTATTGTAAAATATGGTAATTTTTTCCCCCTAGTGCTTTTTTTTTCACTCTAAAGCTATGCCATTAGCAGTGTCACTTGTGAGAGTAAAATGATGTGTTGATGGTTTATATATGAATATTCAAGGAGCCCTGAAGTAACAGTGAATTATGAGACTAACAGAAGTGTTTAGGATGTCTGTTGTGGAAGCAGATACCTGCTTGGCTCCCAGCTCTTACCTGGGTTCAGAAAGAAAACATCTGCACCAAAAACCTTTAAATCCTTTTCTCTGTTTTTCTTCCCCTTCTTCTTCCCTCATTCAGGTTTAGTATTTCATAGGCTCCTTATCAGAGTCAATATACAATTTTATTTTCCAATTATGTGCCATTTCCATTTATTTGGAAAGATTATATATATACTTAATACTTAATTTACCTTTGCAGTCTGGAAAAATACTTTTTCTCAACAAAATTTCATTTTTAAGGACATTTTAATATGAATACAGAATGGTAGTTGACTTCATTACATTAAAAAGGAGCAGTTCACCCCAAAAGAGAAGAAACAAAGTAGAAAAAATAGAAGATAGCATATGTGTACAAATAAGAGTCTATGTCTCTCCTGTGAATTTATGTCTAATTATGTGAACTTAATAAGAGAAATCAAAATACTATATTAATTTGGATGAGGAAGAGATTTCACATTTGTTGGTGGGATTTCTGTCCTCATGAGAAAACCCGAAAGAAGTGATGACAGATTTTAGACTGAAGAACAGCAAGTGCAGCTTGAATTTGTGGGCTGATTATTAGGCATATTTCGTGAAGAGATGAGGAGAGAAATAAAACAAGTTCATCACACTGTTATAAGAATCTTCTTTGATGTAACCTGCTGAATTTATTTTCTAGTTCTGATAAGGATAATAACAAGACATCATCTTTACCACTGATGCCTTAAGAGGCTGTCTGGAACAGAGGCTGGACATTGTTAAAGGAATAAAGTAGGTATTCATTAAAACGCCTTCAAAGGGTACACCTTGGGCAGCACAAGAGCCCAGCCAAGGCTTCACCCAAGATGGATGCCTGGTCTGAGTTTCCACACTTTTATAAATTTTGGTCCATTTACATATCGGGGTTAATTGTTCAGTTACAGCTTTAGTTTATGAAGTGCCATCCTCCCAAACTGCTTTATTCAGTTCGCTGTTGTTTACACTTTTTGGGCCCGAGGCTGTAACGGTGTAATGGTGTCCTTGGTTCTCAGGCTGGAAAAGGATTGTTTTGTCTGACTGAACTGCGAAGAGAACTTGATGACAGCTTATATGAGGTTCAGAGTTATATACTAATGCAGTACAGAATCTGGAAAATATAAAAGTTAAAACTTAAGGCATCACTATTACATTTTCTAGTTTTTGCCCAAATTTTGCTCTTAACATAATTGATAAGCATGGATTTTTACGAACAATGATTTTAGCCAACTCATGATACTCAGCAACTGTTTTTAAGGAAACAGTTAAACTAGATGAGAAATTGATAGCCCTGTGAGAAATTGTAAACTAGCTGAAAAATTGATAGCACTGTGAGTCTTGAAGGGAATCAAGGAAGGCTTGAAATCTGCATGGCAGCAATCTGTGAAATTTGTCAAATCAAAAATATGTGATTTTTAGATATTGCAAAATGAAAGGTAAGCATTGCAGTTAAAACTAAAGAATTTGCGAAACACTTGAAGAGAGGAGTCAATGAAATGGCCCTGTCAATGAAATGGCCCTGTAAAAGTCTAAGTCATATTAAAGGAGTAAAAATATTGATGAATTAAAAAACGTATTTTAGAAGTTTACAGAAAATGCACAGTTCTTCTGTAAGTATATTATTATTGCTTCCAAAACACCCTAACACTTCAAGTCACTGAGTGGCACTGGCTGTAGTAAATCATATTTAACTGTGCCCTAGATAATACAACTATATTTTCTTTCAAATTACATTTGTTTTTACATGATAACATTCCTGAGCTGCTTGGTTTAGCAATGTTTGTCCGTAAAATGAAAACACTCAGGATGTTAACAATGAAACAGCGATAAAAGTACTGAACCCACTACTGTACCAGCTACTGGTAGAATTATGTGTCCCTCTGCCATATAGATGTTTATGGAAATAACACTGAAAACTCCAATGGTCACACATAGATTTTCTCACATTAACCCATTTCTTCTCTCTGTAAAATATTCGCATATTAATATTGAATTTTCTTCTAATGGCCTCTGATTTCCATTGTTCAATGATGAATATGCAGGAGATTTGATTTTTACCACGGAAAATCCAAGTTATTCTGTGATTGCCGAAGCATCAAGAAACAACAATATTTCTTACACAGTTTGCAAGTGGCTTAAAAGGAAATCTTATTTCTAAAGACTTAATTTAAAAACTATTGGTGTAGTATTTGCCACACAATCCAAGAGTATACGTCCAAGTGCCTTGCAGAGTAAGGAAACTTTTTAGGAGAAATAAGGAACCGAATCAATGTCCAGAAGCTAAAGAGGAACTGATATTCATAATTAACATAATAAATTGTAAATTCTTAGAAAATTCTGTAAGAAATGTAACACTTTGTACTAAGAACTGAAGAACAGATCCAATGAAATGAAGGAAGTCTCACTTAGGTTCAGAAAATGCCACATTTATAAAGAAAAGAACTTGAAAATACAACTGGAACTTGAAAATATTTATACAAATATCTGATTTATAACAGAGCTCTTTTTTGTAGATAAGGCAGTGCAAAGTCTTCCTCATGCTTTCAGCAGGTGTCTTGCATACAAGAGGTGGTTTGAGATGGCTGGATTTATAATTACTAAAAATCTAGTTCTAAAATGGGGTAATATCCTCATGGTTGAAACTAAACAAGCGCCAGTTTGGATGGCAGATTATATAAAAAACATAGCTTACCCTTTTTCCAAGCTGGAGAAGAGAAATAGGTGCTCTACTAGTCTAGAAAAGCTCCAAAATACCCAGATTAATATTCTGAGTAAGGTAACATCACATTTGAAGTATTTTAAGTATCTCTGCTAATTAAAATATGCAAGGCTGTTAAATCTTGTTGGTATGGTTGGAACAGTTTCCACCAGCATCAGTGTATCATGATATTTTTAAAAATAAATGAACCTCTCTGTCTTTAATACCTTGGGCATAAAACATAAGTTTTGAAAGATCCCCAAGAGATCATCTACATCAGCTCCCTGAACTAATCAGGATCAAACTTTTATAGTAATTCCTTGACTAAAAATTTATATTCTTTTGTATCTCATTTCCTTACAAAGACCAAACAACAACAACAAAGTTATAAGAGTTATACCCACTCAACTGATTGTTAATTAATAAGAAGATAAGAATGGTCTGAACGGGTTACACTGGAGGCCCACCTAACTCTAAATAGCAATTCAACCAAAATCAACACTTATGTGTTTAATTAAAAAAAGATATTTAAAGCCAAGCCGAATGGAGCTCTGAACAACCTGGTTAAATGAAAGATGTTCCTGCCCATGGCATTGGGGTTGAAACTAGATGATTTTTAAGGCCTTTTCCAACCCAAACCATTCTGCGATTCTATGAAAAAGTAAGAATGTGGAAATATACATGATCCACTTTAAATTTTTCCCAGAGCTCTACTAGCTTATGTTCAAGAATTTCCCCATATATATAATCAATAAATATATCTCCAACATCCTCCAGGTACAAATTCTTGTCTTTATTGTAAAATAGTGGGTGTGGTTTTGAACCTCACTTTTATCAGTTTCATTTGTTGTCCTTTACTTCTGGTGCATAAAGAAACAATAAACTATCTTTCCCTATAGATTTTTGCCAAGGCATTAATGATTTACAAATTTTTAGCTTGTGGTCCTTGGTTTTTCTCTTTACAGCTCATGGATCCCAGTTTATCTATTAATCCCAGTATGGAACACATTCCATAACTACTTTGATCATCGTATTTTGTCAATGTTTGTGAGACATTCAGTACTGCAGGGTCGATCACTATTAAAAAAAAAAAAAAAAAAAAAAAAAAAAGAAAAGAAAAAAGGAAGAAATAAATAATTCTGTCTTCAGGGCAGGATTTGAATAATCTTCAGTGAATAAGTCTGAGTACAGGCTATTAAACAAGATGGAGACTAAAAGAGAGGAAACTGATCATTAACAAGAACTGTCTGCTACTAGACTGAACGAAGCAAGGATTTGGAGGATAGAAAAAATATATCCTCATGTCACAGACCTAAAAAATGTAATACAACATTGACAAAAGGGGATGCAGATAGTCTTGATTCCATTAGTAGTATGCTTCTCTGTGATTGCCATTATGAGGTAAATAAGAGTCTGTAAACCCTTCTTCACTCCGTGTAAAAGATTAAGAGAGAATAAAATGTTGCAACTTTGACACAAACAGAAGGAAATGCAGATGATAGTGAATTTCAACTAATGGTATTGCAGAACAATTGCCTTTTATAGCAGACCTCCAGAGAGTGATATATATTTATTGCAGATTATATTATTATTTAGAGGATGGCAAGAAGAGATTTTTTTTTTTCACAGTGAAAATTCTCCTTTTGTTCCTGTACCTCACCCCATTACTTATGCATTTCAGTGTAAAAGGAACAGATAGGGAGACAGGAGAAAAGGATGAGGATGATGTGCCTGCTTTTGGATGGAGAAGTGCCAGCTGAGTTAAAGAACTGTCAGAGGTATGTGTTAAAAGATGTTTTCACTCCTGTGTGTAGGCACAGGGGCTATGAGAATGTCTTCTGAAAGAAAGCATGTTCTTAGGACTCTTTTAGAGGTGAATAGGAAAAAAAAGCAATAACTGAAGGGTGGGTATATCTGCAGTTCCTAAGTTTCATACCAGGATTTTCAGGTAGATTTTCAAAATTGTATGTCGTTATTTTTTGTTTTTTACTTTCACAAAATTTTTTACCAGGTTTTACAGACACATATTGACATTTTGATAATGAAATAGTATGCAAGTTATACACACAGATTATATTTTAAAGGCTACTAGAAGAGATTAATCATATTAATCCACTGTAACTGCAAATAACTTCAAAAAAGGCCACCTCCACCTCATATACTTCCTAATTGAAAACATTCCATTTTTTCAAAGGCTTTTTGGTTGGTTGGTTGGTTTTTGTTTGTTTTTTCAATTGGGGTTTTTTTGGCGGATGTCTGTGTGTGTGTGTGTGTGTGTGCCTGTTTATTGGCTTTTTTGTGGTACTTTTTTTTTTTCTAATTAACAAAGACAACTTGCCTGTAAATGTAGATTTGTCTCACTTATTCTAGTCAGAACTAAAACTGAATTTTTCTAATACGTCATTTCTCTGCATTTTTTACTGTGGCAGTTTTGTTCCTTTGTACCTCTTTCCTTGAAGGAATTACGTTTTTCTCCAGAAGCTGAAGATCTTAATCCTCAACTTTGTGGAGTTATTTTGTAATGAAAATAAATAAATATCTTTTTTGATTGATTGATTTGTTGGATCCTTTGCTTCAGAAAAGAGATTGGAGACTTTTGGTCAGTTCTACTTTCTGATTTTTTAGGCAAACATTAATTTTTTCTGGAAATCTCATTATTTAAATTATTTTGAATAGCCATTTAGTAAAGACAGAGCTGGCTGTACTCTACTACTAACCATGTTTACCACATGAAATGTAAATATATCATAGCAGTGTGTCCATAAGTAATAGATACTACTAAAGGACAGGCACATGTACAGATTTAATGTCTGCATCATCCACAGTATGGTGATGAATAGAACAATAGAACAATAGAAAATGACAATTTTTCTTCCCTAAAAGTAACTATTAAAACCTTCATCTTTCTGTGTCTCATGAAGAAAGCAAAAGCTACATTTGCAGCCATCCATGAAAACTAAAATATCATCCATAGACTGAGTACTAGAAAGTAGCCTGTGACTGAGGAGGATATTGACAAGTAAGCAGAAGCTGTAGCATAATTTAAATTTTGCTGTCTTATCTGAAATATTATGTACTCTTGCTTCTAGGTCTTCCTAGAAACCTAGATTTTCCTAACTACTCTTCAGACACTTCAATTCACTGAAAACCAAAACAATTTTTTTTCTTCCAATATGAAAATTAGTCTGTAATAGCTGTCAGATGGGAGACCAAAAAGACAAAGTAGAAATAGCAGAAACAGTGTCAATCAAGCGCAGAATATTTTAAAAATATTTCTTTACCTTTTTTTAACAAATATTTCTTTACCTTTTTTTAAAAAAATATTTCTTTACCTTTTTCTAAAAACTGGAGATACAGATGAAATTATATGTTTTGTGCAGGTTTCATTAAATGCAGTTTTCAAACTGTTTTCTATCATCCTTTATACGCTCGTTCTTTGGCTACTATTCAACAATGTTTCCTATCAAATCAATATTTTTCATAGTTTTGGCTTGTCCTTACTGAATGTGTGAAAGAAATGCCTGAATGCTGTTCTTCTACAATGGTTGCTGATTTATAAGGTATTCACCACTAGTGATGATAAGAGATGTCACGTTTGAGAGTGAACAGGAACATGTCCATTCACCTGGAACAAACAAACCCCTAGGACACAGTATCAAAATCACTGAAATATTGTCAACATTCACTTCGAGTGAATGCAAAAGGCTGAAATTTCTGTGCCAGGAAGATGTTATCCAGAAGATCCTCAAACAAAACACATTGCATTACACACAGATGAGTTAGGTTTTGTTGGAGTAATCTTAACACCACAAATTTATAACCAATTTGTAACACAGTGTGCAGACAGTGAGATCGGAAAGTATTGCCCTCAATAGGACTATGAAAATTCTTTATCACTCCTGCACTCAACATGTAGCTATTGTATGTAGTTACAGAAACCAAAGTATGGTCTCCACATACCTGCTTATGAGGAAAATCCTTTCTTGCATGAAAAGATCGCACTTTTTAAAATTAAAAAATGAGAGAAAATAGCAATTGAATATCTATTGTAACAATACTTTTATTTCTGTTCTGATTTAAAATTCTTAAGCATTAATCAGAATGTTTAAAGCCCCTGCTGTTCCTCTTTATTCAGTTTGACAGATACCCTTATGCATCTGCTCACAATTGAAAATGCACAAATAACAGATAAACTTATTTTTTTCATTTATAAATGTCATTGTTTGCAAATGTGAAGTAATTATTTTTATTTTAAAAGTGGAAGACGGATGCAGTGTTTCAAGGAGGTATACAAATCCTATCTTGGCCTTAAGGAAAGCATCTAGGAATCTGTGGGAGGGTGAATGTTTGCTCTATCAATTCCCTGTTCTTTACATCTGTGTTTTTGGTGGAGGGAGTGCATTCCAAGAATCCTATAGAAAACATCTCTGTACATTTGCAGTATTCCCTGTGTTTATCAGAGGATCACAAGGCAATCCCACCAGCCGTAGCAGTTATAATGATCTTTGATATGTCCCCTGTTTCCTAGCTAGCTCATGGTGCATTTGCAGGAAAATTATGGTACTTTGGAATATGCTAATACAATTATTTTGAACTTATGTATGGTTTACCTACTTTCATCATATTATAGCAAAAAATGAACTAATAGTGGTTTCTAAAAGTGGAAGTGGATTTTCAAGTATGCAAAAACAATTTAAAATATATGTTTATTATACAGGTATCAACAGAGAGTGGTAAAATCTTTCTAAATGTTATTAGGAAATTTAATAGACACTTTCCTTTGTATCACTGGTTTAACATCTGGATATTTAGAAAACCTCCAAGGCCATAGTCTCTAGTTAGCAGCCCCTCCTACTTTTACAGGTTGAACTTGTATGACTCTAACTATTCATTCTAATGGCCTTTGTAATGTTCTCTGATTCTAATACCAAAGCAAATACTATAAGAAATGAAATTGTATTTTAATCTTATTTGCATGTTATCTGAATCTTTTAATCCTTTTAAGTGACAGAATGGGAACATGCAATATACAAGGTGTTCTTTCCTTGAGAGAGTAGAAATATTTGCAGCTGCATAAGAGCTTGGATTTTGATAGCAGCACAATAAAGTGAAATTTTAATTATTTTAAGAGGAAGAGGCAACATATTTTCTGTGATCTCAAAGAAAATAAGTCAAAGTATAACACACAGAGCTTGTGATTTGGTGTACAACAAAAGAAAATATAAAGAAGAGGCCAAAGATCTTTTACCATTTTTTTATCTTGTACTTTTCATGTTTTTACCACTGTGTACCTGCCTGATATGAAAGCTGAATCAAGTGGCAGATGAGCTACTTAAAGATTTTACTCTGAGCATATGCAGTGACACAAAGATCACATATATAAACCACATCCTTAAAGTTCAAATAATGATTACAAGTCTGAGAAACTGAGAAAATAAAGTTCTTTTACATTGGATTTGCACTGACAATTGTATTTGTATTTATCATGTTTAAAAGGGAATTTTTAAGATGCAGCCTTATTGCGTATATTTGGCACTTCTTTGTCACCTACCCTTTGTTTGTGCAAACAACCTGCATGACTGAAAACAATTATGATGTCATGAGCACAAAAGTCATCTTAAATAACTTCTAAAACTTTTTTTTTATTTTTTTTGGTGGCCAACACAACGATCAGAAAGGTTTAACTATCTAAGCCCTGTCCATTGAAACTATTCATGGAATTAGTTTTTGAAACGTCTCAGTGAAGGCTTGAAACGTCATGGACAAATGAGGAAGTGGGTTTTGACATCCAGCGTTCCTGCCACAAGTGCAGGCTCTCCTCTCCTGTACGTGGGAGCCAGGTCTGCAGGAGCTACCTGCTGTGGCAAATTCAGACCACTGCTTCTAGCTAAACATGGGCCCAACCATTACTGGCACCTTGGTTAAAGACCTGTTCAAAACATGAACATTCTCCTTAATCTTCTTTGCTTTTTTAGGCAAAACATTATGACATTTAAAAATATTTTAAAAGATACAACTCATTGTCAAAACAGGCTGCGAATTTCTATATTTGTTTTTCAAAAGTTCAGTTAATTATTTAGTAAGTTGGTCACGGCTTCCTATATGTGGCACACTTTTCTGAAAAGGGGAAATGTGTGGCACTATGAACAATCCACCATTTGTTGAATTCTGCTTTTAAAATTTGAATTGTAGTTCTCATCACTAAGACCCACAGCCAAAAATCTAGTTTGTAAGAGACTGTATAGTACCTTAGTAGTAATTTTTACAGTAATTGAATTAATGGTGTATAAATATTGTTTTCATCAGTTTTCAAATTAAATTATACTTTGTTACCATCACTCTGTATGTCTGTTCCAGATCAACTAAAGTGAAACTTCATTAAAAAATCCATTTTTATTTTTTGATATAAGATTCACTGAACAATCTCTGATCATAAAACATTATGCTCATTGTTTTTATATCAGTTTTATTATTTAGGTAAAAGATTTTTGAAAAAGTCTGTATTACTGAGCTTTTATTATTACAAGGATGTTCGTATTTCAAAGCAAGTAATGATTCCCTTATGGGAAAAACAATTCTTTAAATTAAAACCCTCTCTTAAAAATGGCTCATCTAAACTTTTTAAGTATTGCTATATGAGATGAACTGTTCTCAAGAAACCTTTATATCTGACTTCCCAACACAGAAATTCAAACTTCAATTCTAATTAACACCTCCACCTTTGTCAAGGCTATTTATCAGGAATGATGTGGAGCTAATGTCTCCAAATGGGTAATGTTTGATGCACGACTCTACTGGCATTTCTTTGGCATAACACGTGTATTTTATCAGTGAGGAACCATTTATTCGCTTGTAATTGATGTCTAAAAAAACACAAAGTATCAGAATTCTCCATGCCCATAGCAGTTTCTAGGTACTTTGATATTGTATTGAAAAAGCATTTATCAAACCACATGAAAAATACTTCTTGGTTTTGGTCGATAAAGCTCTCAGATTTCATTTCTGCTGATAGAATGACATGAGTGCTGGTAATAGTATTTGTAATGGCCATTGCCTAAAGCGGGCCCTGAGAAAGCACATGGCATATATTTTCAGACTTGTGTTGGTTATGTGGCAGTCTGGATTCTGAAAGAGACACCTGCTTTAATAAAGCTGACTGACATGTGCTGTGCAGCCCACTCCCCATGCTTCCCACTCTGAGCTTGCAGGCTTGACTTTCAATGTCTTTGTTCTTGTGGTCTCGAGTTTTTCAAGAACAATGCCTGCTAATCAAGCCAGATTCTCATAATTACGTAATAAGAACAAATGAGTAACAAAAATTAGGATAAAGCCACAAAATTTGCTTGAATTCGCATGCCATTTGAACACTTGTTTACAAGGGAGGAAAACAGTCTCATTTATTGTGTTGTTCCACACGTTCTTGCTTTGTTACATTACAAATAAAATGCAGCAATTAAATACAAGCAATTTTCAGATGTCTTTCTAAGAAGTAAAATGTAATGTAATATGTTTTTATCAGTCCATCAACCAGTAAATTGTCTTTATGGGCATGAAAGAAGCCAGTTTGTGGCTAATATAAGACTTTCTGCATCAAGTCTTTGACCTACTTTAGAATTTTTTAAAGCTATTTCAACAGACATTTCAAATATTATTCACTAGACAGAAGTTTAATTCCCCTATTCTCTACAGCTTGTTTGATCAATAAACTGATGCAAATTACTCCTAACAAATTGCAAATAACTCCCAATAAATGATTCTTCTAAGCTTTATTCTGTATTACATCAAACAGCTTCTTATTTTCTTTTTCATTTATGGTTCTTTCAAAATCCAATTTCTTTAATACTCAAAAGTCAAATCGATTTTTACTAATTTACTTTTTTTGTCAATTGCATTTGGTACACTACATTAAATAGTCTGCTTTCAATAATCTATAGTCTCCTAACCCTACTACAATATTGATCTTATGCAGTACTTCATTCCAGAAAATCTCACTTTCTCAGACTAGCAGGTCTGTGGGCCATACCTTGAAAATTATGTAGTTAACTGATTCACACAGAAATCAGAACAGAAACTTAAAATAATCAGTGTAACCATTGGTAGACTTTCTTTTTTCTTTTAAATTCGGCATCTTTGAATTTTAACTCGTTCTCTAAGCAAGAAATCAATAGTTTCCTTAATGGTGTCATGGAGTGATATATACAAACTGATAATGTAACAATAAATAATACAATTATTACTTATTTCAGCTTTGTAGACAGCAAAACTCATTGAAAACCTTCAAGATCAGAAAAATCTCTGATTGTCTAGCCTTGCTATGCTACTGGTAATGTATGAATTTCCATGGTCCCACTAAAAGAAAAACGGCTTTAGAGTGATCAAGGAATAAGAAATTTGCTTCTAAGATTGAGGGCAGATTGCACTTTTTTGGGGCTCCACAGATAAATTTTTTCTACTTGAAGGTGGGCTCATTCCTGTTTGCCTTGTGAATAGAAGTGCAACATTTGCGCAGAATACCAGCACCAACCACTCTGTTAGAACTCCTCTGGAATATCTCCAGCAATTGCTAATATCCTTAGAGCGGACCAGACTGAGAATTGGAGGCTTGTACAAATTTTTTACATGTATATATAATATATTGATTTATTGGAGAAACATTTCTTTTATTGAGCAGAAAATTTTAATTTTTCAGAAAACTAACTTGCTTATGAAAGACTCAGATCATTTAAGAGGTACAGCAGTTTGCAAGTTGCAGATCTGCAAAGTTCAGGCATTCTTTTTTCTGATTATATTAGTAGAATCTGTTTCTCTCAAATCATTATACTAGATTAATAATGCAGTTTTTTCAGGGGCACTTCAACATCTATCCTTTAATCCTGAATTGTTCTGCTCCGTGGTATGAGGGAAGACTAATGTTACTGCAATTGACTTTTTTATTCTGTTACATCTCTGAGAATCAGGTAACTATTAAAGATTAATTCATACACCACAATCCAAATATTATTATGAAATTTAGAAACTCAACAGAATGAAATTAAGCCCTGCTTATTACTACTGTAAGTTAAATTAACTCCCAAGAGGTTTTCTCTCTCATTCAAAAATGCTTCCAGAAATCTTCTAGTGATTCTTTAGTTGGAATGTAATTCTTTGGCAAGACTGTTTTCTTAACTTTTTCTTCCATGGGCAAGAATGAAAATTCCACTTTCTGCTAAGCATTCAATTTAGTTGAAAAACCCTTTGTCAAGGGTTTTTCTAATATAGAGACATAGTATTTAAACGGGTAAGATTCCAAAACTTAATGCATAAAATTATTCAATGCATAGATACATTATTCTAGAGAAAACCTTGCAACATTTTTATATTGTAGAAGTACATTTAGAACACAAATGCAGATTAGCCTAACCAGAATGGCCTCCAGGATAGTTACTAAATCTTAATCCAAGATCTGAAAAATCTTGCAATATAATAACTAAGCTCATAATGATTCAATGCCCAAACTTCTAAGGAAATTGTGCAATCAGGACTTCTGCCTCCAATTCTAGAATTTGCGTGTGTTGCAGTAAGCAGAACTATAGAAGAACTTCCTGTCTTTACAATAGTAATGACAGGATTTATATAGCTAGAAATTTACATTCATTTGTATTTCAATACTAGAGATTCTTTGGATCTTTCAAGAAACCAGAAACAAAAGGAATTCAGTGAGTTTTGTTTTGTTTTGTTTTATGCTAGTGAATTGATGTTTAGAGAAATAGGGAGCAGAGGAATGGTTGCATGTAGAAGGGTTTTGTGGGGTAAAATATCACCTCCAGAAAAATGTGCAACTTTCTAGATATCGATGCTGTATCAGCAGGGCTCTGTGTGTTTGAAAAGACACAACAAATCTACAAAAAAGAGACATTGTTTCAAACTGCGTGCTAGTCCAAGTGCATGATCTACAGTGAATTATGTCATTTTTTGTCAGGATGTAGGAGAAACTCTGATGTTTAAGTATTTCTGGTCTACATAGCTTTCCTGTCTTACAAACCATAAAACAGCATTGGAAGACAAATGTCTCATAGAAACAGTTCTGAGGAGACAGCTTTTGTGTGAAGAGGCCAGCAGAAAAGGCCTCACAAAGCTCACTAGCTCTAGGATTTGCTTTTCATAGTGCGTCTCATCTAAGCTTAGAGTCTCTGAATTACAGATTCTGGCATTCTTGAAAGCTTTTGCTGAAAAAAAAAAGCACTATCCTAATTGAAGGATGTGGCTTAAGCTCAATGAGTCATCTCAATTCTGTAAAGCATTACTATTAAACATCTCATGAAAGTAATTATTCTGTGTTATACTCTTCAAGGTTCTGTCAGTCTTAGTATTGATTGCTAAAAGCATACTTTGAGACAATGAATTATCCTCCAGGAACAATATCAAACAATGAGCTACACAGAAGTATTTAAGCAACAAAAAGTCATCCACATGAGAACATAATTCCATTCTTAAAACAGAATTGTGAGTTAATAGAACATATTGAGGCAAAGGAATGAGTTTGCAGTTTCTTCTCTGTTATTTTAGTAATTCTGCTGTTCGACTCTGCTTTTTTAAGAATTTAATTTTCATAATATAACATTATAGTTTGCCTTATAAAATGTTTATTCAATGTTCAAAGATTCCAATTATAGAAGACTTAAATGTAATCTGAAACTGTTGTTACCATGACTGTAAAAATATGTGACACTTAGTAAAAGATATTATGAAACTGCAAAGCATCGTCAGATATATCTCTTTTCAAAATGTCACTGAAATTGTAGGACTAGAACAATTTTTTGCAAAAGAATCCATTCTTGTTTGTTCTGTGAGGAAAAAAAATAAGAATAATCAGGTCATTCTGTGGCAATTTAGGGCTTCAGCAGTCTCTGAAATCATCCTTTGGAGCCCTAAGCCAGTTGAAAAGTAGTTATGAATCTGATTGCACCTCTGCACACTATTACATAGATCTATTGCAAAACCAAATACCCCGGTCTCAGCTTCTCCTGCAACCCACTTAGCATCAGGAAGCAAAGAGAAGGATGAACTATTGTTAATAGAGCACTGTGTTCTGTGGACATGTATATTCCAGAAAGTGCATTAACAAAATACTGGGTAACAGAACCATCACCCTGCGAAGGTCAGTGTCAAAATTCACAAAAGCAGGAATTCCAGCTGTAATAGTTCCTGAACAATAAAGATAAAATTTAATGGCTTTTAGTTGTTTCACAGTTATGTTGATGTTATGCAAGCTGGAGATGGGCAAAGTAAATTTATTTATTTATTAATCTGTTGAGGATAAAAAAAAAAATCTCTCTGCCTGATTGTTAGAGGGCATGGGGACTGGTTATACAGAAAAAATGGGAGAATTTTGTGGGAGGATGTGTTCATAAGTATTCACAAGATAGTAGACAATGTCATTCCTAAAATGAGTCTGACTACCTGTGAAAAAAATCAAGTTGTCTTTAATATATATAATAAAACCCAGGTATAGAAATATACATACTGCTTGACTACGTGCAGACACATGTATTACATGGGTGCAAATGAAAAATTAATCTGGTCCTCAGGACTAATAAAAGAAGTTTTAAGCAGTGTATAAAGTGAGACAGAAGAAGGATGCTTTAAGGCATGGTGGTTGTGGTTGTTTTCTTTTCCTGGTATATTTTCAAATGTGATTTTTTTTTTTTTTTGGTACAATACAGTACCTATCACACCAGCTGTTAGATACATTTGAAAACAATTTACAGACTACTTCTATGAGAGTGCCCAAAAAGTGTCATTATTTTAGAATTTAATATCTAGGGCTAAGAAGGAATAAATGCTGTGCTCACAAATTCTATAAAGCTGCTGCAGTGACCTCATCATAGTCTACAGCTCCTTGAGTGATCAGTGATTAGCAGTTGGCAGATGCTGATCTCCTCTCTTGGTGACCAGTGAGAGGACATGAGGTAAAAGAACGAATTTGCGTTAGAGGAAGTTTAAGCTGGATATTAGGAAAAGGTTTTTCACTGGGTGGTTGGTTGGTCACTGGAAGAGGCTGTCCAGGGAAGTGGTCAGAGCACCAAGCCTGACAGAATTCCAGGAGAATGCTCTAAGTCATACGGTTTTAGGTAGATCTGGAAGTTGGACTTGATGCTCCTTATGAGTCCCACCCAACCTGAGATGTTCTGTGATTCTATGATTCCATGCCATTGATGCGGAATTTTGCCCCAAAAGGCGAGAATAACTGCCTATGAGACTCAGCTTAAGCAGGAGGTATTTCATTGCGACGCGTCGGAGAAATCACAAAATGGATTTCTGAGTTTCCCGTAACAAAGGTAAGCCTTTTATACAGTTTTGGATATAGGATTACATCAGATCATATACATAATCATATCTTTGCATGAATATTCATATGGGGCGTGATGTAGGCAGAGCATGGGCGGGGACACCTCTTTTGAGGATCATCTTGGTGGTCGTTCCGGTTGCCTTCATCATGGGCTGGGGTCTCCTGATGAGTCTTCCTCCTTAAACTTTTGAACTTCTTTCCTAATTTGGCCAATTCCCAGTGTACTTGGCTTGGTCCCCATGGCTTGGCAAGGCTCTTAGGGTCAGTTTGACATTGTTGGCTCTGAACATGCTTAGCCCATCAGTTCTCCTATCCCTATCTATCTTTCCTGTCATTGTGTTCCATGCTTTAGCTGATTTATTGCTCTATATGTTTCCTAAATACTATGCTTTCTTCAAATGCCTCACATTCTATGTTTTAACTCATTATTTCTTGGAGGCTATCTGTTTTGGGGCTTCACTATTTAGGGCAGGATACTGATTCATGATTGCCAAGCAACTATTTCCTCTTACATGAAGTTTTTTTTGTTTGATTTTCTATATTACACTTGAAAATGTAATATGGAAAATGCAATTTGGAAAATGTGAAATTACCATTCCTGGAAGTGTGTGGATGATATGTGCATGTGTAAATGGCATGTGCTACTCATAGTTTTATGGTGAGCATATGGTGGTGCTAGCTAAATGGTTAGATTTCTAAGAGTCTTTTCCAACATGAATGATTATATGATTCTATATATGATTTTATATATTTATACAGAACAGTGTTATCTAATGAAAAAAGTGAATAATTATTTTATACTTTGTATTGATTATGCAATACCAGTATCTATTTTTCAGGACTTAGTCACAGACACAAAGTTTGTGCATATATAATGTATCTATAGTGTCTCCTGTACATTATTACTAAACTTAAGATTTTTAGCTATCTGGAAAAATAAAATTCCACTGGACATCTGTGGCCATAGAGTGAATGAAATTAAGTCAGAAATTTTAACTGTCTAGGAATACATAATTTATTTTTTTAAAACAGTTTGCAGTTTTGTAGCAGTTATTAACAGAATATATGGGTTGAATTCATCTGACCTAGCAGAAAAGTTGACACAATTTTATTATGCAATTTGCTTTTAAAGATAATAGAATACTACAGGTATGGCTGATGATGCAATTTAGCAGACTGTACTATATGTGTCCAAAATGGATTAAATGAATCAAAAGCTACACCCCTTGATTAATAATAAAAAAGTTCCTGATTAGTTAAATGGGATGTTACTTTACCAGATGTTTAAAGTCAAGTAAGATTTATCCTGTTCCTTTGGTCTGTTTTTCTTTAAGTCTTAATCACACTAACTTTTCCTGTATTTGTTTATACAGGAAAAACACTGCAAAGATTTTCAGGATATAAATATTACTGGAATGTCCTCTGGACAGGCACTATTTATCAAAAAACCCAAAAATATACTACCAAAAAAAGTAACCTGATTAGGAAACCCTAGATAATTTATGGAAATTCTGCTTTAGCACTTGTCAAAAAATGCTTTTCAGAAGCAGAATATGCTAAAGAATAAGAAATTTACAGCACAAGAAAGATTTTATGTAAAGTCCCTTCCTAAGTACATGCATCAGTTTCTCATTTATAACTCCAGGGCCTCTACTGCAAGAGCATTTCTAATTCACTCCCATTTGTGGAGATCTTGTTTTTTCTGCTTCCTCAAAATGCAATGTTATCTAATGTTATTTCATGCTGAGATGAAACACTGACTGTATCAGTAAGGATAACTGCTGAGAAAGAAGAACAAAAGAATTGTATACATCTAATAGTCTAACATCTTCACTGAGGATATGCTGAGCTAGTAAATATGCATCATCTGTCCCTAATGAATTATCTCATGCAGTATTGGTTCCAGCAAATTGTTGTATGTGGAAAGATGCTAAGACTTTGAAAAAACTTTTATCAATAAATTAGACCTGGAAATATATTCTTACTAGCAAAAAACTCACAAAAAACAAATAAACTCAAACTTTTTGTTGAGTTAGTTTTTGCTCGAGTTTGAAATATATTCTTGATTTCAGCTATTGGGGAATCAGCCTTATGATCTTACCAGAAGTTGGTTAATATTTTATATGATTTCCTGGTCTAGGCCGGAATAAAACTAAATTGCAGTGAAGATGCCAATAGGATTTTTGTGCATCACAGATGCACACAACACATCGACAAGGGCATTTGACCCAGACTTTAACTTCATGACCATGGGAGCCATGTGGGAATATTTGCTATTCAAGTCTTAGAGTATTTCAGAAGTGTTAATATTTGAATTATGAATGGAGGCCCTGGATCGTAGTCAAAAATTAGCCTATAGAAACAATATCTCATCTGGTTTTCCCTCTAGCTAGTACAGAGAAAGCTGTACTAAAAGATCCTCCTCCTGCATTACAGCCTTGCAGAAGGTGAGGCAAAGTGAAGACCAATTTCCATAAACTTCTGATAATTCACACAAGTGTCACAAATATACTGTGAATAGGACACCAGGAAAAGCTTCACCATTCTGCCATTCTCTTGAAGAGAGAAGAGTGGCTGGAAAGGAGCCAAACAGAAATGAACCTGGGGTCATTGGTTGACAGGTGGCTGAACATGAGCCACCACTCTTGGCCAAGAAGGTCGATGGCATCCTGGCTTGCATGGTGTGGCCAGCAGGACCAGGACGGTCATTGTCCCCCGTACCCAGCACTGGTGAGGCTGCACTCAAGTCCTGTGCCCATTTCTGGGCTCCTCACCCCAGAACAGACAGTGAGGTGCTGGAGGGGCTCCAAAGAAGGGCCATGAAGCTGGGGCTGTTTGTCCTGGGGAAAAGGAGGCTCAGGCTTTTTATTGCGCTCTAAAACTATCTGAAAGGAGGGGGTAGCCAGGTGGGGACCAGACTCCTCTCCCAGGTCACTAGTGACAGGACAAGATAAAAGGGCCTCAAGCTGTCCCAGGAAGGTTCAGACTCGACATCAGAAAGCTTTTTTTCACTGAAAGGATGGTTAAGAATTGGAATGGACTGCTCATAGAAGTGTTGGAATCATCATCACTAAGTGCTGAAGAAGCAGCTGGGTGTGGCACTTAGTGGAGAAATACACTTTGGAAATAAGGTGATTTATAATTAGGAGTGTTTAAATTTTTAGTTTCAGCTATTAAAACCTACTATGAACATCTTCTGATATAATTCCTGTGATCCTGAAGTTATTATATGTTTCTCCACTAGGATTTTCTCCTCCTATATGGCAAATAGTTCAAATAAACAAGTAAGAATAAACCAGATAAAAGGGAGGTTCAAATTTACAAACTAGTGGCATGTCAAATCCATCCAGTGAACTAGAACAGAGAACTAAAATATATATATCTTGAATCAAACAATAGCATTTTTAACAAGCCAGCTTTAGCTGAGCTGTTAAATAAATATGGCTCCTGTAAAACTCTTTCACATGACAGCAAAATGTTAAAATGAATCGTTGATAAGAGTTTGTAGAATACACCATTCTTGTGTATGTTTTATATTGGATATGGGACAGTAAAAAATCTCCCTTTGGGACATATTTTTAAAGCAGTAATTCTGTAATAAATATTATATTTATCTTTATTATCTTTATCCACTGCACAGCACTGAACACCAAGAGCAGATGTGTTTAGCTATAGGGCAAAAGTGAAGTTGGAAGAATGTGCATTGTCTTAATTATAAATCAGTCCTCTTGGAGATTTATTTTGCCCTATTTTTTACAGTAAGAAAATAGCTTAAGGTCAGCACTTCTTGTTGTGAACTGTCCCACTTGTTATTCAAATCATTTTTAAAGACAATAGATTAAACAAAAGAAATGTTAACCCATTTTGAACCCTGAAGATTATCTAACCTTTATTTTTTTGGCTGAAAGGTGCTCTTTGAGTCTGAATCTCTATTATCTCTCAGCCAGAAAGGTCACAGCTGAATGGCACAAGAGACTTGCTCGTCCTTCAGGCAATGAACATATTACCTGTCCTTGTCTTTTACACTCTACATAGCAGAAAAAAGATTACTAAACTGTTTTAAAATTAAATATTTTCTTTATTTTCTTCTTAATTCTTTTGGTCATTCTGTATAATTAATCCTACCTTCTATCAATATATCCTAGCAGAAACTCACAAAGACCTGCAAAGGATACAGGAGTATGATTCATATACTAAATTTAAAGTGATGGCTGGAAGTTTTCAGCTTCTTGTTATAGAAATTTTCCCAATCATTTAATAATCTCTGGTTTTCAGATGGGCACATCACGTAAGGCTATCCATTACAGGGTGAACAAAACTATAAATTATCCTCTTGTCTCTCCCTGAGCAAGTATAGTAAAACCCTTCAGGATCATTCTTTCAAAAACTTGTAGTCGTGGTCAGAATCTGTATAAACTCTGTACTCTTATAGTCAATTTCTTATGAAAAAAGAGAAATTTGGAGTCATTGAAAATATACTTAAGCAGTTCAATTGCTAATGTGAAGACTGTTAACTTTTGTTTTTTTAAAGGAACTTTAGTTGCAAAAAATGAATTAAACTAAACTACATTCTTCAGAATTAAATTAAAGGAGCATGTTTCATTAACAAAAAACTCCATAAAACAAAATAACCAAATGAATAAAAAGTGATAGACTGAGTTTCTGTTTCTGTAAATATGTACTTTTGATTTGTGATATTTACCAACATATATTATCAATGTGTAACAATGACTATTCATGGGATGATTTGTGCTCTTTGGCAGGGAAATGCAAAGCTAGCACACACTTCATGCCCATATACTGTACAGCAGACAGTAATAAATTCAACTTGACTCCATAAGCCTTCAATGTTTCTCTCTAAAAGCTCCAATTTGTCCAAGAAGTAGAGAGGCTCTCCTCACATTTCTCTAAGTTGGCCAAATAGGTAAATATGACATCTTTATTTTAAAGTGATGGAACTAAAGTGAGGGAATGTGAAATGGTTCCCTTCACATAACAGAAGCTATGTCTTCTGTTACCTCAATTTCATGAGAAGGAAGTGTGAGAGCCTCTGAACACGTCACTAATGTGCACTCTGACCACATTACCAGGTTAGTGCTCCCTACAAAACATGGCAAGCTTTGTATCCACAGCCAAAGCAAGGCCATGTCCTTGGTCCTCTCCGATACTTTTGTTCAGCTTAGAAAAGCTCTTCCTTACACATATCATCTGCAAAGCACATACTGAATGAAGATACTCCTAATCTTTTTCACTCCTTTGAGCCTATAACATATCATGCCGTGCATCATCATGGCTACAGCACTTCTGAAGCACAAATTAGCTTGTTGAGAGATTGTGTAGCTGACTGCTTGCTATTGTGTGGACATTCCCAGAAGCTGAGTCTTAGTTCATGCCACGAAGGACTGGAAAAAATATTTTCAGACTTATGTATTCATGTAGAGTTGTCACAGTCATGCATTAATACTCAGGCATTAATAGTTGACAGTAATTATAATAGGGAAAGTGGTTAAAAATATGACTGTTCTGTATTAATAGACACCTGAATTCATATTGTTGCTGTCTTAAAGCATTGAACACATAAGCTGTTCCTATTTTTGTAATTTTAAATGTACTTAAATAAATATTGCTATAAATCCCAGAAATCTTTTTATTAGACTTAAATAATCTTTAATTTTATATGAAAGGTTATTTAGTGGAATTTGTTAGTTTGTGATAAAGATATATTGTAAGCACATGCATTGTTTTCTAAATAGTGACATTGTCTCAATAATACTATATGTAAAATGCTGGTAGCAAAGAGATTCCATGAATGGTTAGATCAGATATGTTTTCATGCAATGGGTGAGGAATTTGTTTACTCGATTTCTATCATGTCTTGCAGATATTTTTAATAACAGCTTTAGATTAAAATGCAGTACAGCATTTAAATATAGTTGCCAGTGTGCAATGTTGTCAAAAGAAGGAGATGAAAGCTTCATCTCGTATAAATATCTATTCATAGGTCACTGCTTTTGCAAAATAATATTGACATATATGCACCCACTTTTACCAAGAGGGTTAACTCTTATTCACCAATAAGGAATAGCACATTTTTTGTGGGTTGTAAATGTATAAATGCTATTAATTTTTTTCAATGAATTTACTAGGCAATGATATATTCAAAATCTTCTAAAAGCTTTTTTTTTTTTTCTATACTCAGGACATTTTCTTCTCTAATTTTATCCATGTAGGTCTTATTTCAGGACTCAGAGAATATATAGGAGACTTTAGGCCTAAAATTACCTATAAATTATAGCCAATCTGTCTTATAGATCTACTCTCCATGAGAGATTAGCTGTTCACAAAACTGATTCCTATCATCCATCTATCATTGACTTCAATCTTCCAATGAAATAGGCTCATTCATCACTATTATTTTGATGACATTCATCTCTATCTTAACCCTCCTGATTCTGCTGGGGCCATTAGGCTTCTTGAGTACTCATATTCATAAAATGTCTCAAAAGGAGTATCCTCTGCATGGAGCTTCTGTTGACTGACCCTAGTAGAACTACTACAGTGCTCCTTGTATGATGGATGATCACTTCTTAGGTGTTAAGCACTTGCCTACAAATACTGATCACAGCCTCAGTGAGAACTCATCCGAAATTCAATGAAGTCAAATAACCAGTGTATTTTGGAAAAAAAAATTCCCTAGTTTTATCTCCATCATTTCATACCTCTAAGTGAGGTCTATGCTTGTTTGAATCTAAACATTAAATATAAATTTCAAATAGATTCATGTTCATGTTTCCAAAAACAGTTTCCTTAAATTTTGAAAGTAGTGTCATAGAGTCACAGTAAAATTTCACTGGAAATCTACTTTCCTGTCTCTTTCTAGATCTACACTGATAATTAGTATGAAATTTCTCTGAAAATCAGGAGTTTTGACAATTTCAATTTTCATCAGTTTCTGTTTCTATATACTTCCAAGACATATTGCTGTTATTGCTGCTGTCTTATTTGTGCTGTAAAGATGAAGCTTTAGCAGTAACAACTTTGCACACATGTATCTGTGCCCTATCTATGATGAAGCTTTTAATACCTATATTGGATAAGTTAAAAACTGACAGTTGTAAATTTATAACTTTTCTTTTGTGCTCATATTTTTCTATTGCAATTTAACTTTTGTTTTGTCTATCGGAATAGAAACAAAAAAAAATGTTACAGAGTGTAACATAAGAATTCATTTCACGTTTAGACAAAATATTGCATAACCAAGAAAGTATGTACAAAATCAAGACATTTCTAGTTCACATCTCTCACTCTTTTTTTTTCCAGAGGTAGAAAGCAGCATTACTTTAAGTATTACACAGCACAAATCACTTACATACAGACTTAATTCTTTCTTACATTAAGGCCTTTATCACCTGACACACCAGTTTTAAGCTTCCTAATACAAGCTCCTCATTGAGCATTTACCTAAATGGCACCTCATTTGAAAATCAGCTGCATAATACAAATGAATCTGTAGATTTGTTCTCATAATCTTGTTCAAATAATTAATAGGAACTCTTCCCAAAACAGATCATGGGGACTGAGCACACTGAATTAATCAAGAACAGAGTTATCTGATCGTGGCATTTTATACTACAATTATGTACATACTGTATGTAATAACATTGTCTTTGATAATGGAAATTGGGATCTTTAAGCAAAGAAAAAAGAATAGAAAGAAAAGAGTTTAAGATATTTGCATATCTGCTGCTCAAGATCCTATTCTAAATTTGGTGCTCATGAAGCAGGAGAAACTAGCCAGGTAAAGAGCAATAAAGTGTAAACTTAAAAATAAAGTAAACGTGGCTCAGGCACAGTGGAACCATAATCTGTACTATGAATTTGCTATGGAGTGTGGGTCCTCCAAAAATCTCCAAAAATCTCCAAAAATCTTTATTCCATGGCTAATGAAAGAATATAATGAAGGCAGGAAAGATTTGAAACCTATCCAATATTCTCACCAGCATAAAGTTTCTACACACTACTGAGGTTCATGTACAAAAAGGTGAATTATACACAGGTCCTTGCTATTGTACATCTTGATCTTGCTCATCATTTACTCATCAACAATGATGGTGAATTAAAATTTAAAATTTAATGTCCAACTCATTTGAAAGTTTATTTTTCCTTTTTCTATCATTTACATGCTTATTACATGGAATAAATTATAATTCTACCTGTACATAATGTGGGTTTATGGTTTCAAATCTTTTCCTTTGATTAACCTCAGAGGCATATCACTGAAGTGCAAAATTGGTAAAGACAAAATCATGTAAGCAGTTGCAGAACTAGAATTCAAAGGTGTAGAATTGCTTAAAAACTCTTCATCTTTGAATAGCAGAATATAACAAAATAGCTTTGGAAACATTCTCTAATGTGCCATTTAATATAAAATTCAGAACCTTAAATTATTTCTTTAATTCTTCTATATCATGGAAAAGTACCAATTAATTAAAGAGAGTGATAGTTATGTGTATACAAATATACTAATAAAACATAATTGCCAAGAATTATATTTTACATTCTTAGGTAGTCACTTTAAACACACTGTTTTTTATTCACCCTGTATGGCAGTTTAATCAGTTTCTTTAATTAGTTATACTTCTACAAGCTTGAAAATCATATTCTTTTCATTTTTCATCATAGTTTTATTGTTGTATAATACATAGGAGTCTTATTTCATATTACATTATCATTTTAAAAATTCATCATTCTTTTAACTGGGGACAACATTCTCAAAAATTTTTGAATAAGGAATAGTATTGTAGCAATAGGTTCAGATGTAGATGCTGAATTATATGAAAATGCTAATCTCACTCTTCTGATTAATTATTTAGTGGGACAAAAGGGAAAAGTGAAACAACTAAAATATATTTTAACTAAAGGCACAATTAAAATCAATTATTAGATAAAGATTGGATTCTTTTTAACTGAGAAAGAAATAAATGATTTTTTTTTTAATATTGGACAAAATAAACTCTATAGACAATATATACCCACAAAATTAGCCTTCAATCTTCAAAGTAAACTGGTCAGCCTCATATAATCATAGAATATCCTGAGTTGGGAAAGACTTACATGCTTCTTATTTAGTGTAATTTTAATCTTAATTATGAGAATTAGAAGATCAATTGAGTCATATGAAGTAAATACTAGAGAAAAATTTAGATATTTTTATGAAGATTTTATTTCTTTCTCCAGAGACTTCCAGTAATATATCATATTCTCTTTTTTTAATCCCTGACAATTTTTTGTAAATTAATCTTCTGACACAAAAAGTGCATCTTAAATATTACATGGTGAAAACTACAGAAATTTTTATATAGCTGACATAGTATATATAGTGTGTTTTCAATTTATTTTCTATGTAAACTTCAGATTCCTCTTCAAATTTCAGAACATAATGATGTAAATTGAACTTATACATAAGAAATTGATTAATATAACTTTAAACCATTAGAGTTTTTAAGTGCGTTAGGAATCTGACAGGACAGAAGAGAAATTGAGCCCTCCCACTGCAATTAATAAAACAGAACTTTTAAACTTTTAAAAACTTGAAGAAAAAACACATCTCTGGTCCCAGTCTGAATTTTCTTCATATGTCATCACATGACTTCTTGCACTTTGGCATGGTTCCTTTATTCTTCCCTAAATTTCTTGCCTTCTTAATCCTAACACAATGAAAGAGTAAGGAATGAAAGGCAAAAACGTAGAGATTAATTATTCCTCTTGTGAGGGATGGAAAACTAATCTATCAGGAAAGACAAGAAGAATCCAAAAATGTTCATTAATTGTCAGAGAAAGTTTTTAGGGCTAACAATATTAAATATACAACTTTAGAAACTTTGAGCTATATTTCTCTTCTGAAGTGATAGCTGGAAATATATATTTGGTTCAATTTTATCTGAGAGTGCTCAGGGACTTCAGTTTCAGAATCTGTTCTAGCTCATGAAAAAAACTACAACAACAACAAGAAAAAAAAAACCTTTAGGAAAAGAGTTTTTGAGGTGATTAAAGATTTACAGTTCAATTAATTTTGCTTCATTGTTCTTGTTGCTGTTGGCTACCATTGGGCAATGTTACAGCCTTGCTTGTAAGTTTGGTCAGATGTTGGCTCTTTTTAATCTAATTCTGAAGCACCTGTATCTCTTCATCAAGTGGGTGTGGGAACCTAGCACAATTCTTTAAGAACTAGATGTAAAAGTGAGGATTCTCAGTCCCCCTTACATAGGCCATTTTTGGGATTTATCTTCGAGTTTTCACTGGAAGGTACAGCTGATCAAATGAAGCAGTCATGACACCGCAGCTCTGCATAATAAATAGGTATTCAGACAGGTCCTTTTTCCTCACTCCCACTGAATTATCATCTTTGAAATATTTTGATTGAACCTAAGAGAACAATTATAAGCTTTACTGTCCCTGAGTGAATGAAAGAACCACAGTACTCAAAGGATCTGGGAAACACGGATATTCTTGAGTTTGCTGTATTGCTGGCACTTGGTCTTTTTCTTTGTGCCATTATATGAAGAAATTCTGTGATCTGAGAACAAATGTTCTCTGCTTTCATACATGACTGATAAAACTGGATATTAACTGGTTACATCATAGAAGGCTCCTATTGCTGGTGGGGAAAGAAAAATACATTGATCAGTATATGTATGTTAAATTATTATATACACCAGAGCTCAAGCTCTAGTTCTGATGGCCTATTGGATGAGTTATGAACATTTTAAAATGGATGACTGGCCTGAGAAGGTCCTCTTTTCTTTTTGCCAAATTAATGTGAGTTTGTTTCTATTCAGTATTTTGTATTTCTTCATCAATTCTTTCTTTAGTAATTCCAGTCCTGCTTGATTAAATTATAGAAGTTCAAGCAAATTTTCTAAAAGCAAAGAAGGCACTCCCAATTTATTGTTCTTCTCTATCTTAGATCAATTAAATTACCCCAAGACTACACACAATTACTAGAGAAAATTAATTTACAGAGAGGTGGAGTTCATTTTTTTAACTGAGATATTACTGGAGGTTGTGTGTTAACAGGAAGGTTATCTGGGAGAAATTCAAGCAGCAATATTTTCCTCTGTGGCACTCAGAAGCTGGAATTCAAATCTTCATTCCCCACACAACTCTATGTGCAAGAAAAAGAAACTATAAATTAGAAATTGAACTGTATGAACAGGCAAGTATGAAGACCTGGAACTCGAGGGGACAAAAAGTGCAGATCACAGAGCAGGGGATGTGAGCATGAGCAAGAGCAGCACAATAGTGATGTAAGCACCTGGAAATGGAGGGGTGATCACTTACCCCAGTGAGAAATGAAAATTACTCCCCTGAGTTATTAACCTCCAACAGATATGTGCAAATTACAGATTTTCTCAAGGAGCTTTCATGATGTAAAACTTGACAAATTGATTTAAAGTTTGACAAATTGATGCACCTATTCAGAGGACTGAGAGCACCAGACAGAACGGCCAAGAGAAACTAGAGTTGTCTGATAAAGTAAGGAGATAAACTGGGAGCTGAGCATGGCAGCAAGGTAGGAAGGAGCAATGGCTGCACCAACAGGAAGCAGGGATGCTGAGCAGCAGGTCTGGGTTAGGACCAGGTTCAGGAGCAGGGATCAGATCACACACAGCCCAGTGTTCACCCAATAAGGCTGCAGCGAAGAGGCAAATCTGAAAGCAAGCCAGGAGATTAAACCAGAGAGTCACAGTCACGGTCAGGGAGGCAAACCAGAAGCACAGTTTGGGACCAGGAGTACTATCCCAGCTTAAACGCAGCTCCCAAGGAAAGGAGAAGTTGGCCCTGGCTTCCAGCTCCCTTCAGAGCGGCTCTTGTCAGTGCAGAAACTGACCTTGTTTTCATCCCGCAGAACCCCATACCCTATCTGCTGGAGGGAGTATATCCCCAAGATCCTTGAATTTTTTACAACACCCAGAAAATAGAATTAGTTTAAATAATAGCTTACATAGTTGAGTAACAGTCTAAATAATCAAGGAGTTGGATGTGGTTTTCGGTAAATTATTTAAACACAGTGAAAACAAACAAACCCAAACCTCAAAATGAGTACAGAAAACAAGTCATCAGAATGCAGATTACAAATCTCTTGTTGAATGATATCCCGGCAATATTTGATGCATCCATTTCTGATACACATTTGCTACATTTGTATCATGACCTCAAATATAAGCCCAATTTTGATTAGGAGAAGTTGGTGAGCATCTTACACACAAAACATCAAAACAGAGACTGAGTCAATCTTCCATCAGTGAGGGTCAAGAACCTACCATCGACTTCCTGCATTTAAGTGGGAAAGTGAATGTCATGAAAGTGAGATGATATCAGTCTGGAATCTAAATTGTGATTTTACATAAGTAGAGAGGTTATAGGAGCATTTCAGTTCCCATTCCCAGTCATTCATCCAAAGTAGGGCATAACCTAAGGTACCTGTGCCAGCATGAGTTCTCTCTTGGGAGTCAATGTCAGTTAGTTGAAATAGGAAGATAGCTGTCATTCTTTGCATACCTCTTTTCACTAGCATGCATGTCATAACATGTAATGTCACTTAATCAAACATCCTGTTCATCACAAACTCAATTCAATTTACAAGCAGTTAAAAATGTAAATAACCTAAATCTAAACAATAAGTAATATCTTAACATTATAACCACATGTGTCTACCTTACTCTACTGTGCTAAAGCATTTGTGACCTTAGAACATTGTGTTAATACCTTAATAATTGTAATTGACAAGGCAATTTCCTGTCTAGTGTTGTGTAAAAAATACAGAGCACCAGCCACAAACTTTTAATTGCCATGTTAATTCTTCTAATTATAAGTGGCAGCATAATTAGAAGAATATTGCCCCACAAATGTGTCTTGTACTATTCTATTTTTTCCACCATGGTAAGAATTGGTTTGTTTCATTCCATTTAATAAGTAAAACATTCTACAAGTTTCTGACATTATGCAAGTTTTTTTATTCACTGTGCCACATTTAAGCCTTTTTTATGATAATCCAATATGATATGTAATCCAATACCAAAAATTCCCTATTGTATTTTTGAAAACTGAAGAGTTTCAGAACTAAGAACCAACTACTATAAGTATCCAAATTCAATACCAGCTTTAGTAAAAATACTGTCTGGCTTAGCATTTATGCTAAATACATTTTAACTCATTCCATCAATCAGAACAAGACATTGGAATTGGTAAATTTAAGTATTTTGGATTTAGTTCTAAGGAGAGGTGCAAGTAAACTCTAATTAGCTTCAGTAATTAAAAATCCTTATTGCTTTGCCTGAGTAACTTGTCTATGTGATGTGGAGACAGGAGATTTACCCCTTAGGACAGTGATTGCTGAGAATTTTTCTGTTCCCAAAGCACTAGCTTTAGATTTAGCAGTCTCCATAGTTACGATGTACCTGAAGAGTCCTCGTCTCTTTCCCAACCTCCTTTCCCTTCTGGAGTTTCATCATCCTTTATATCAGGATGAATCTCACTATAAATTCAGCCACATATCTGCCAATGAAATAATTTTAGCTCTTTTCCTCCATGAGTATCCAGAACAAAAATAAAAATATATTTATTATATTCTTAAGTTCTTGCTCAATTTTCTCTCATCCTTTACTCAGTCAGCCTCAGTAGGTTTGTAATCACTCTAGGACTTGGCCAAATGTTCAAATAATGTAAGCTGGTTTGATTCTTTTCTTCAAAGGTTTACCTATCTTGATTAAAAATTGATCATAGTATGACTTAGACTTTAGAAATCTCACTAAGAACAATATTTGAACTTCTATATCGGAAAAGTTTTGAAGCATGAAGGATTTTAATAAAAATTCTTTCTGAGTGAGGTTTAACAAGAAATTATTCCTGACATATAAGTGGACTGACATATGAACTTAATTTCTGCCAAGATAAACAACTGTGATTTTAAAAAGAAAGTCACTTGTTATGATTTTTGGAACCTCATCCTGCACTGTACATGTTCCACCATGTACGGTGAAAGGAATTTATTGCTGTTTCTCAGTATCAAAAAAGAAAAAGTTCATGCTGTCATTGATTGGCCTTTAAAAACAAAAATATATAGCTGGCTTATGAGTAAAAGACTTTGTTTTGTTCTCACATTCTCCATTAGTGTTCGCTGCATAGTTTCACAACACTTATAGGAGTTTGCCAGCATAACTCAAACGTTCAGTTGTCACAAGAGCACATTGATCTGACTGTATAAATCCTTGATTACAGTAATGCTCCATAACCATTAAGTCCCAATGAAGTAGTCAATTAGTGCAGGTGGTATTCTACCAACCAAGTGCATTTTGTCTAAACGATTCCAGGAATGGTTGTAGCAGATAACAACAGCTGAGGTGAACTTCCTTCAATTCTTTTTCTTTTCTTTTCTTTTCCTTTTGTTAATCCTCAAATAAATCACCTATCACACTTCTGTCCAGTTGTCAGTAAATTCCTATTCTTTCATTTAAGAGAGAAGTACATATACATAGAAAATAGATTGATTATCAGGTTGCCTGAAAATAATTAATTTATTTATAATTTCCAGTAGTAAGAAGATCACTTCTTTGCATTGGACACCACTTTTTATTATCTCATCTTCCACTTGAAAGCAGTATCTTTGCTATTTAACATGTTTTTCTGAGTCATCTGTGATGATGTTTTTTTATACTGAATTTCAACAAAATATTGCGTAGCATTTCATGCATAGCAGTATTTCTTATAGTATTCGAGGATTATAAATCAACTTGTCCTGAAGACAAGAGGTATCTTTTACAGAAACACAGAAAAATCAGAAACATCAGAAATCACTAAAATTCAACTTTTTGGGTAGAAAAACGCTGGAGGACAGGTAGATATGTTAAATTGTAATGACAGTATATCTGCCATTGCATTTAGCTAGAAATTGAGAAAATATTAAAACCACATGATTTAGAAACACTTTTCATGTCTTTTTAAAGGAAAAAACTCCTTATTTCTATAAAAATGCAAATAGTCTATTTCCACATATTTCTTGGCATGTATTGTGACCAAACTGGAAGCATTAGTGCAAAATTAACGGATGGACTTTTTTTTTTATTACATTAAAAAAAAAAGTATCAAATCTACTAACTTGTTTAAATTAAATGGAAAATAATATTAGAACTGAATTTTGCAGAAAAAAAATGTCTTTAACATAAAAATGTATATTTCCAAAAAATACATAAATTATAATTGTATTTGCTGAGTGATTGGCAAATAGGCCAGAGGTCAACCAAAATGAAAAGAGTTGTAGATAAATTTTGCAAATAAAAAAAAAAAAATCCCAATTTCTAACACAGAAAAACAGAAGTCTTAGAGAAAAGTTTTCTCTATCTACTAATTATATACTCCATTAAGCTTGCTGGGTTGTGAATTGCCTGTTGAGCTGAGCAGAGGAGATAAAGTCTGTTCTTATTATTTTATTTATTTATGTATGTGTGTGTTTATTTATTTATATTTCCTAGGGACATAAAAACTTTTGGAAGGGATTTCCCATGGCTTGCAAGACTCCTCTTTTTTTTATAAACAAGTTAGAGGTCAGCCAGGTGATCTTTTCTACTTCCAAGATTTTTCTGGTTCTTCACAGAATTTGTGAACTGGATTTATTAACAAGGGAGATATCATCTATGGTTCTAAATGACTCATCTATAATTTTAAGATAAACCCTGATAAAAATAATCTGATTAGAGTGTGAAGCTCTTTGTGCAAAATGACTTCTAAAATGTTTGGAAAAATAAACTATTTACTATTCATTGTTTTCTTATGTTTTCTGACAGTTCAAATTTCACAATATGAACACTTGAACAACTAAAGATGATACTTTTTATATTTGGAATTATTTTTGTCCACATTGTAAGAAAAATTTTGCAGACTTTCAAAGGTATTGCTATCCAAAATATTTTAAAATAGACTAAAGTAACTTTACGTGACTAAGCTGAAAAATATTTGCAAGTAGAAAATTTATTTTTTTAATGTAATTTTCTTATCTGTTTCATGAAATATTTTTATTTATTTTTTTAGCTGCAAACTAAACCTGGAACTATGAAGGCAATCAAATTTTTCCTGCCTCTGAAAAGTTATTAGTAGTAATGACTAGTTGGGTTTTATTTCTCTACTCACAACCACCTGTTCTGCTGTGGGTATCCTGCCTGCTATCATCATTTACTTGTCATTAATAAGAAAGCAAGCTAAGAATGGACCTTGAAATTTCCAAAATTTTTGTTTAAGCAATCAAAATCCAGTAATTAATTTGAACAGTATAAGTAATCTGAGGAAGAACTGCAGTGAAAAAAGATTACTGAATATATTGAATCTGTTTCATGGCAGTTAGTAATTTATTTTCACTGAAAATTGAGTTCAAATATATCTACAAATATGCAATCTTATCAGGTAAAGTGCTAAATGACTGCATGTCTCAAATAAAGATGATAGCATTTACAAGTAGAAAATAATAAGACTGTTGAAGATAATTGGAGGACTTTTTTAAATCAGAAGGAAATACCAAATTGCAGAGTGTTCAAAAAGACTTGACAGGAGAAAGAAAGTACAGCTATGGCTCTTTCCATGAAAGGTGCTGAATTTTCAAATGTTTATCACACCCTCAAGTTCTTCTCAGCAGTGCTGCTCTCAGACTTCCCTTACAGTCTATGCTTATGTCTCGGATTGCCCCAGTCCAGGTGTAGCATCCTGCACTTCAGCTTCTTGAACTTCACGAGGTTCTCACAGACGCCCTTCTCAGGTTCGTCCAGGCCCCAGTGGATGGCATCCCTTCCTTCTGTTGTGTCAGCTGTGTTGTAGTGTGTTCATTAAGTTAATTTAATTCCTCCCCCATTTTATGTATCTGCTCCCCCCCATTTTGTGTGAAATGGTTCTGCCCTCCTCAGTTTTCCCGCCACAGCTCTGCCAGTTCTATTGTCAATCTGTTAGGTTATATAATTCCTCCTCCCCTTTTTCCCTTATATGTATGCTTTCTCTCCTCCCTAGGCCAAGTCAATCACCCCCCACTCCACCTAGTATTCCAGAAGCTTCTCCTCTCTGGGGGTTGTGGTTGGCTGTGGTCCCGGGGCCCCTCCCATACCTGGTACCTATTGGGCTCTCCACTATGTCATTTGTGTTAAGTTCATCCCCTCTCCTCCCCCTATTGGTCTTCTGTAAACCCCTCCCGGGTCCACTCCTTCCCTTTATAACCCGAAGCACCCTTTGTTCTGGGTCATTCGCTGGGACATCGTGGGCTTTCCAATAAACCAAGTTTAGCCCCCAGCGAGTGTCCAGCTCCTTCCTTCTCGTTGTTTGGCAGCGATCCAGTCCGCAACCAGCACAGCCCGAGGCCTTACAACACCGAGGGGTGCTGGCAGACCATGCAGCGAGGTGTCGGCCTTAACCTCAGCCAGCCGGACTCTGACCTTCTCTGCTCTAGAAGGCTAGATACACGTCGCTGCACAGCTGCACTGCTCAGCTCGCGCCACCTGAAATGCTGCTGAGGCTCCCCTCCATCTCACTCTGCCATTGATGAAGATTCTGAAGAGCACCAGTCCCAAGAGAGAGCCCTGAGGACACCACACGTTACAGGGCCCCAGCTGGACAACGAGCCACTGACCACGACTTTTACAGGTCAGCTCTGGGGGTCAAGTGCAGAGATCCAGCTGAAATGAATGATGCTTCCCACAATGACCAAAATTATTCTATGAACTCCAGTGAGAGTTATTGTGAGTAACTCAGGTTTATCTTAGTGAGTATATGTGTTTGGTGTAAAGATTAAGGTTCTGATGTGGAACAGCAGTTTATTCCAGGGGTAACTGTACTAAATCAATCGGAATTAGATGCCTGCTTTCAACATAAGAAACTGACCTCTGCAATCCATCATCTACCACATTTTTGTTTCCCCACTACACTGTCTCAGGCCTGGGTAATCACTACATACATCATATCAGATTCTCACTATGGAAATTAATCACCTGATTATGTATGTATTCTCAAGAATAGAATTAGTCCGATTGCTTACAAAAATTAATAATTACATTTTTGTTCTATCAAATATTTTCCAGTGTTTGTGAACAATTTTTTGAACCTATCTGATTCTCCCATTCTAGTTCTGGAACTTAATTTAATATTTTTCTGTCTGCACTTTCCCTGCAACTCTGGCTTTTGTTTTATTGTTTCTTCTGCCTCTGTTGATTTTATTTTGAAAAAAATAATATATCAGACTTACTGGGTATGCCTCTGAGTTAGGGAAGACACAAGTTGTGTACTGCCTAGGGCCTGTCAGATAACAAAAAATAAATAAAAAAGTCTCAAATGATAAGTGAGATAAGTGTGAAGGTATTGCAACATTTTAAAGTTTGTAGTAGATATTTTTGATGCTGATAGCAACTGTCATTTGAGTTTGGGAGTGTGACAGAAAAGTTCTTATGTTTTCTTTCTCTGCCATAGCAAGTAAAGAAGGAAAATGGTCTTTCCTTGAGCACATACAAACTTGCTGTTTGACATGCAGATGTGTTTACATACAAATGAGTCAGGAGCCACCTTTGGATCCTTGGGTCAGAAATGTTTGGCTCAGTTACTCGGGCAGGCTGTGACTCTGCTCCTCCAGACAGGGACAGATCACAAGCTGTGCCACAGTCACCTCAGCCCACAGCAGTCACTGCTGCTGTCTGTTTTATCTGTTCTGCTGGTGGAGCTGGCATTTCTCTTCTGATCTATTCTGATCGATGCTATTTTTAATTTCCTTAAGAAAAACAATATTGTAGTTCATGAGGTTTTTCTTGTAAAGTACTGAATGCTTAAAAATTTAATTTATTAATTACTGTGTTATTAAATTGATTATAAAATTTAAATAATGGATTATAACATTAAAATAATTTAAAGTTCTTCTAAATTATGTGGAAAATGAAGTTATGTAAAAAGAGATCTACCATCTGTGTTTTGCATTGTAGCACTAATACTTACATCCATATAAAATATTGTTATTAATAACAAGAATAATTATTTTTCCATTATTTTTGCTACTGCTATTATTATAAGAAGTTTTCCAGGTCTTGAAACTGAGATGACAAAGTTAAACCACTTCTGTGTGCTGAGACTACAAGATGTAGAACATCTGTTTCAAGGGTATCTAATTTCTTTGAATTCAGAACAATAAAATATTGTAAAACTGTCTGAGGATATTACTCTAGTATAATCATTCAAAAAAATAAGCAAATTAAGAAATTGATGGATTCATCTCTAAATAGCTTCTCTGTTAATATATTATTCCAGGTTTTTTAATGGAGTTCTTATGCTAAAATAAGCCATTGCACTAGTTGTTTTGTTCTATCCTTGCTTTGCTTAGATTACGCTAAAATGAGCTGTAAAAAGGACTTGTAATTCATAATATAAATTATCTTCTACAATTTATATCACAGATCTTGTAGACAAATACATGTGAACAATTTCAATAATGAGTTGTATCTACAGGGAAAAAAAATTATAGCTGTACAATAATTACTTTCTACATCCTTATATCCTTTTTATTCTATATCCAAAAAGCAGTTTATTCCAAAACCATGTTATTGAGTTTACGTCAAGGATTTTCTTTTGTTCTTGTGCAAACTCACATGATTGACACTTGCTCCTATAGTCTCATATTTCAAAAGATTTTGGAAACAATTTTCTCCCCTAAATCGTCATCATGAGGAATAAACAATGAACTTTTTTATCACATTCCTTTCAGTCGAACTGTTCTGTTTCAAGTTTAAGCAGTGACCACATTAGCACAATTTCCCCACTCCTTTTCGCTCTTCCTAAAAAGAAAAAAAACCTCCTTTCATTCAGTGAGCATTGCTGTAATGGCCAAACTGCAGATATTTCCCTTATCTGGTAAAGCAAAGAGATCTGCAAAAAGCTCTGCAGGGCTCGCACCCATTGAACCTTTCTTCATGCCAGGCAGAATGGAAGAGGTCGAGCTGCTGTGGTAGCAGTGACTTATCCTACTTCTCCCAAGAGTAAACTGCCCAGCACTGAGGCTCTGGTCTCCTTTCTCCTCTCTGAATAATTGATTTGACAGAAGGACAGGAGCACCTGCTGGTGGGGAGCTACCGTCCCTGTAGGTGCAGACCTTGGCCTACTTGGCATAAATGATTCTGTTTCAGCCTGATTTTGAGAACGTTCTTGGAAAAGCCCCATATATGAAAATTGGGAAGAATTTTCCTTTTTTTTTTTTTTTTTCTATCTCATATGAATTTAGTAGTTAAATAGCAACACTTTATGTTTAATAATTTATTTAGAAAAAATTAGGCTTCCATGCATGTGTTCAGGCTTGCAATAATTACTGTAAGAAGCAAAAGACCTTCATGTAAGTTTTGCAAAAAGAGTTTTTAATAAAAAATCGTTGTGATGTCAGGCCATGACCATGGACAGGAAAGCCAGCTGATCATAGTGGCTGTACATAAAGAGAGTAATGATTTGGATAATTTTATCATTTATTCTTTAGATTTCATAACTATTTGTAAATGGCCATGAATCCTGAAATATGGCTTGAACTAGTCTTCCTAAGCACTGAAATTTCTGACTCAGTTCATGTCGGTAGTCATCTGCTGGCCACCTGAAAACTGAGGAAATTAAACATTTGCAGGCTTGCAGGCTTGCAAATGACCTTCAGAAGCTCTTTTGGGGATTTGGAGAGTACCACCATTTGTCTGTGGAGTTTGTGACTCTATATGAAGTGAAGATCATGGAAGGCATGCACCTTTCAGGTCTGATTTTTGCTGAGGTGAGCAATACCATCCTCTAAGCCCTCTGGTCTTCCACGGTCTATAACTATAGTATTCCCTCTAGGCAGTAGAAACTACGACACAAAGACATTAATTGGGGATTATATTACTGTTTGATATTAAATACTTCCCACACCACTGTTACTTCTGCTCAAAATCAAGAAAAAATCCACCAGCTAAGCAACGCAAAAAGCACAGGATGCTCCTCTGGAGAAACCTAGACATCCTTTTCTTTTGTGGGGAACATGGACAAGTAAGAAGTCTGTGCAAGCATTGTTCCTAATGATGTTCATCACTTGAAGAGCAGAAACTGCTTGGTGCATTAATCAGGGTACACAGGATTAAATATTTCCGTTTTTCTTTCCCAGATCCCTTCCAACCATATAAGCTATGTTCCTGCATCATGCTGGAGCCACATTCTAATATTAAGTACTTTAGGATTTTTTTTTCCTTTCCAGTGTCTGATGGTTTGTGCTTCTAAGTATTTGCCCGAGTAATCTAAAATACTTATACACAATGTCAGTCCTGATCTTACAGGGGAAGGTCTCAAAGGGTTTGTGCAGCTTCACCTAGAACACAAAGCTATGGCAAATGGGGGCTGTTGGCTGGCTCCTGTCCTCTAAGCACTTGCCCGTCACTTAATTTTTTTCTTGCCCTTTTGTTTGAAATTTATGTCGCATCCCTTGCTATTCCACCTTTTGCTACATAAAAATCTAGAAAGCGTGTCAGTAAAGCACACATTTTGTATAGATGTTTACCAGATCCAAGGTTTACTTTACTCATAGATCCTCAGACAACCAAATTTAACTTTGGAGGTTCTTGCAGTGACTAAAGTAAACCATATGGGCTTCAGGCACAGAATTTAAGGTTATGGAAGCTTCAGGTTATGCCTTTTGAAATGAGGAGAAATCCAGCATGGATTTTTTTTCCTCATTTCTTCCACAGATGAATAGTCACCCTAATTCCTTTTTTTTTGTTGCTGAGGAAAATATTCAGTTTGCCTTTGAGCAACAGAGGAATGAAATAATATGGTGAAAATCTTTACTTGAGGACACTGATCCAAAGTATGAGTAGTTAATAATTTTCCATAATATTTTTTGTCTATGAATAACTGAGAATCTGTCTCCTTCTGCTTGACTTTAGAGAAAATGAACAAGTCCTTCTTTCCCTCAATCAAAGAATTCTGTAGACTCATAACAAAGATTGTCAGCATGTGCTCAAAACAGCTGATTCTGGAGGAACATGGTAATTCAAACATTTTTCAGGGACAGTCCAAGACAACTGAGCTCAGCTGATTGTTTAATGATATTTATAACAAAAAAGGCAACAATCCAGACAATTATTTTCACTATCTGTAAAAAATTGTTTGCAACAATGGCACCTGATGCAGAAAATTGAATACATCTGTGTAGATATTTAGAAGTGCAGTACAGTAAAATGTGTGCACATTTCCAAAGCGCATGTCTTTACCATAACTGTGTGAAAGACAAGCTCTAGAGCCTTTGTCATCTCATGGTTTGTACTTACTGAAGCTGAAAATACATTGATTGTCCCTAATCATGACAGTTTTTAACAGGCTTCATTTCAGGTAGGCCAGTGAAGAGTATGATTAGATAGCTTTGATCTACAGGAGCTTGGTTTTATTAATGTTCTGGACACGCTTCTCGCTCCCACTCCAGCCTCCCCTGCCACTTTTTTCCCTATTTTTTTTCAGATTGTTGGTGATATGAGTGGACTCTGCTATATTTATAAGCAAAAAATTATTTATGTTTGGACTCTATATTTTAATTTATGGAGAAAATCTCAGATCAACACCTACAATCCCCAGCTTTAAAGAAATAAGTGTAAATAAATATTAAAACTGGAATGAGACCAAACTCAGTTCCAGATTGCCAAAGAAATATTAGAAGGTAATAATATTTGGTCAATTAAAACTGTAAATCTACTTTACAGTAAGCTACATTAGCATATAAGATTTAGATGCCTTTTGCATTTTGCATTTTGATACAGTATTACAGTATTCAACTTCAGTACCACACATTATTAAATATTGGGTTTTCTCAGTGCAAAACAATTCTTTTCCATAAAACACAATAAATATAAGAACCCAGAAGTCATTACAGCAAGATAAGCAAAACCATCATACTTAGCAGTGAACCAAAGTGCCAAAAGGAAATCACTATAATCTCCACAGCTATGGTCTTGATCCTCTTGAATGACAAAATCTCTTCTCACTTGAAGATGAACTGCAGGTCATTCAAAAGTACTTGTCCAAAACCAGTAGATACTAATTTTGTCAGGTTTGTGATGACAGTGTAAAAAAAAAGCCACCCAATGTTGAATTTGAAGACTGATGCATTGATAATCAAGGCATGGTAGCATCACCTTTAGACAGAAAACCCCACTCAATTCATTAAACTTTGATTCAAGTAATGAAAACCTCTCCAAAGTTTATTGTAAGAAAGGATAGTAGAGTATTGCCTCTGTGGCAGTTTTGGCTGGGATTGAAATAATCCTCTTCAAAATTTCTGATATGGAGCTGTATTTTGGATTTGTGCTGAAAACAGTGTAGATAACTCAGGGATGTTTTAGTCATTGCTGAACTGTGCTTGCACAGATTCAAGGGCTTATAGCTTCTCACCCCATCCCACTGGAGCGTATACTAAGGGTGCACAAGAATCTGGGAGGGAGCTGACCTCCGCTGACCAAAGGGACCATATGACATTGTATTCATATATAAAACTGGGAAAGGAAATAAAAAGGTGGGGATGTTCAGAGTGATAAAATTTGTCTTCCCAAATCACCATTTTGCATGACAGAACCGTGCTTTTCTGGAGATGGCTGAGCATCTGCCTGCCCATGGGAAGTGGTGAATGAATTCCTCGTTCTGCTTTGCTTGTGTACGTGGCTTTTTCTTTACCTATTAAATTTTCCCAATCTCAAACCATGAATTCTCTCACTTTTAACCTTCCAACCCTTTCCCTGTTCTCAGTGGGGGTGGAGTGAGCAAGTGACTGCCTGGGCTTTAGGACTGGTCTGTGAAATCTCCTAGTTGCAGCTTGGTTATTGGTTGGGGTGAAAGCATGAAAGCTCCTTATGGTGCAATATAGATTTTCATGCAAAATAAAACCAATTCTGATTCACAGAATCACAGAATTAACTAGGTCGGAAAAGACCTTTTAGATCACCTAGTCCAACCCATGACTGTAATTAACATGTCCTCATCAACTAACCCATGGTGCTGAGTGCCACACACAGCTTTTTTTAAACACATCCAGGGACAAAGACTCCACCACTACCCTGGACAGATGATTCCAGTGCCCCATCACTCTTCCAGTGAAGAATATTTTTCCTGGCATCTAACCAGAACTTCCCTTGGTTCAGCTTGCTTAAGACTGTATCTGTTTTACAATAACTATGATAACCATACATGACTTGGGGCCAAGTTTACGCTGTAGCAAGGACTACAGTCTGCACTCAGTTTCATCAAAAAAATACAATTCAAGCTACAATAATTTCTCTAGTCAGCCAGCACAGTACATTCTGGATCAGCTCAAACATAGGCTTCAGTTTTAGAAATCATAAGAGATTATAAAGAGCACAGGAAGTGAATGGCCAATTGAGAAACATTACCTCTTAAATGAAAAAATCCACTAAGTCAAATATTTTTAGAGAGGAAGGCAGGTGCTAAATGTGAATTTTTTTTGTGAGGAACAATTCAGGGATTTTCAAGGAGCCTTACTAATCTACTTCTTCCATAAATATTCAGTACATTATAGTTGCTAGTAACATATTGGTGGTGTTAAACTTAACATTTGCTGAATTCTTTTATCCTCAATGCTTTAGCTTTCTCACTTCTCATTAAATAGTATTTGAATACCTCTCTTAGCATTTTCTTTTGCAAACAGCATGACACAATGTAGGGCTTTCTTGGCATTCTAATCAATGAGACACAGTGTATTTTACCAGCATGAAGAATACCCTCTTTAATTGAGAATTATTGTTAGCCTCTTCATCCTTACAGTTGAACTATGCAGGCCCTTATCACATTAGTATTGCATGGCCTAGAAGAAGGGTAATTGCATCATCAGTCTCTCTTGGTTTCTGTCACAGACCTTTTAACATGCTCATCCTTTCCACTGCTTCATGATTTCATTTAATATTCACCTGGGTTAGAATCATATCAGCAGCAAGAACTTTCTGAATTAACAGTTGCTGTATGCTCTACTCTAGATTTCTTTCTCGTGAATTAAGGGGAAATAGACTTTTTTTTTTTTTAATAAAGAGTGTCCTTTTGAATTTTTATGTCCCAATAGATGGATGCTGAATTTTTATTTTGGAGTTTGCATTTGAAACACAAACAAGTAACCTATGTCTATCTTTAATTAAATTACAGAGCGTGACCTTCTAAATAGTATAGTCCTTTAGGTACCTACTGCACTTTCATTCCCTTCAGATAGCTAAAGCTGTTTAAAGGCCCCAACATTGTGGCAATTGCATTTATGCATGTTATATTTTTTTCTATTAAATTTTTTTGAGGCAACAGTAATACAGTTGCTGAAAATAAGAAAAGCTGAATCTTGCTTCCAAATTTACATTGGCAATATGGGATCCTTGCATTTCACATTTTCAAGAGACACAATAGAGGGAAATGAACAGGAACTTAGTATTAATAGATGCAATCCTTCCCTCTTTAATTATATATTTCAGGTATCTATTTTTGTCATAATAATAAAAACAAATACACAAATAAAAGTGACAAAAATAATTATAAAAATTTCTTTTGACAGCTGATAGAGATAGCCAGAGATTTGCCTTTTTCATCACAAACATCTTTGATATCCTAATGGTGTGTATACGCCTATAGACAGACATAGATATTAGATAAAATACAAAAGCTCTGTCAATAGATACAAAGGCTTACACAGAAACAGGCTCCTTGATAATTATAGGCAAGAAAATGAACATGTGGATGTTAATGATACAAATAATATTTTCATTCAAGTCCTTTCAAAGGTCAAGATTCTGTCACTAATATTCATAAGAAGTGTTTGAGAAGTCTTATTTTAATAATTGGACTACATACAGAGTTGAATACTGTCTACAAGTGAGGGGAAAAAAGAGATCTAGCTAAAAGATACTTAAAATGTTTGCTGGTGGATGCCCTCATTTCAAGCCATTTGTCTGAACTTGGTGCTCAGGTGAGGTGAAACAGATTCCTAAAAGGCCTGAACAATGCCCTAGGAAACAGTTCAGATTCCTACGTTTTCTGCAATGTTACATATTTCTTTGGCTTCTGTGATGCTGTTCTTCCATTTTATATCTAGTAGTCACAGCATTATTTGTTCAGAGAGTGATGGAGGGAGCAGGATGGAATTAGGAACCAGACACAGCCTGGTGCATGAGTCTTATGGGAGCATGCTACTTCAGGGAAGAATTTGGAAAGACCTAATGCTTCTGTAGCCAGCCATACTTTTCTTTAGCTTCAGAATTTGTCTTTTGGGAAAAAGAGCGAATACATAAAAGGAAGAAGTCAGACAATACTCTAGGGAGTTCTGTCATCAAGGAGAAAGCCAAGGAAAGCACAAATATACGGTGAGTTGAGTCTGCTGGTAACTTATATCAATTACTTTCAAATCCATTTGCGGATAACCTTAATATCTTTAAAAAGGAATGTACACTATAGTAAGGAAGAAAGATATATAGAACTGAACATTATACTCACGTTCACAAAGTAGCAATTTTTATTTTCAGAGAATGGCTGTAAAGTATCCAATTTAATATCATTGCAGCTATTTTATGTTCACCTGAACATGTCTAAGAATACAAAAGATTCAGAATTTTTAAAATGCATTTTCATTGATTTTCTCAGCCATGTCTTTAACTTTACACTATTTCACTTGGATATATGGCTTGGCTTCCAGGCTTATTGTTTACTAAATGTGTAATTTTTAAATGGCTTGAAGACTACACAAAAAAGAGATCTCTTCAAAACTAAATTTAGATTATGCTCTGAACATGTCAAATTGTTGATTGAACTTAAATATTTTACTTTAGTACGTCAAATCAACTTATATATCACAAAACTTCCTTCCAGCGGTTCTACCAAGAAACATGGTAAAACTCTGAATTCTGTATCAAAGAGCAATGAAAGTAAATAATGCAAGAAACTGTATTAACCACAAGCTCCTATAATCACTTCAAAAGTCATGATCAATTTAACAAGGTAAAATATTTAGATATGACCCAGCAATCTGCACTTGGAAGCCAGAAAGCCAGTAGTATCCGAGGCTGCACATTCCAATCTGTGACCAGGAGACTGAGGGAGTTTATTTTCCCTTTTCCTTGCTTTTGTGAGACTCCAACTGGAGTACCATGTTTATCTGCAGTCCTCAGTACAGGAAAGGCATGGACCTCTTACAGTAGATAGAGAGAACAGCTACAGAATTTATCAGAAGGCTGCAGCACCTATCCTATGAAGATAGGCTGAGGGAACTGGTGTTGCTCATCCTGAAGAAGAGAAAGCTCTGGGAAAAACTTGTTGGTACGAGAAGGATAGCGGGACACGTTTTACAAAGGCCTGTAGTGATATGAAAAGGGGTAATGGCTTTAAAATAAAAGAGGAGAGATTTAGATTGTATGTAAGACATTATCTACTGTGAGGAGGACGAGACACTGTAATAGATTGCCTAGAGGAGTTGTGTAAGTGTTCAAATCCTTGTAAGTGTTCAAAATCAGATTGGACAGGGCTCTGAGCAATCTGGTCTAGTGCAAAGTGTCCCTACTCAAGGCAGAGGAGTTGGAGATAGATGATCTTTAAAGGTCTAATCTAATCCAAACACATCTATGTTTCTGTGATTACAGAATTATTATCTTTGGATATCATGCTAGACAAGATAACCTTCAACCTTTATAGATCTTTAACTGCATTTCTTTTTCATTTTGTGAGGACAACAGAAATTAATGGAAGAGTTTTAAAAAAATTAATTTAAAAAGAGAAAAATAAAACCTGATGAACACCTGTTATTCCATACTGATTTAAGCTGCAGGTGTCCATGTGATGGTGGGAAGTTTTGGCTTTTGGATACACTACAAGACAAAAAAGAGCAAACAGTATATGACCAACAAATATGACTGGGTCAGTCAGAACTATTTTGAGATTTATGTTGTTTTATTTATTTTTGGCTTGGTAGTGCCCTAACAAATTTATCAACATACCATAGCTTCTTGGAATAAACACTTAGGCTGATAAATTAACAAAATCACAGAACTGTTGGCATTGGGACCTCTGGAGATCATGTAGTCCAACTCCCCTGCTGAAGCAAGTTCACCTAGAAAAATTGTAAAGGATTTCAGACAGGCAGGTTTTGAACATCTCCAGAGAAGGAGACTCCACAATCTTTCTAGACAGCCTGTTCAATGCTCTGTCATCCCCAACATAAAGATTTTTTTTGTCATGTTCAGATGGAACTTCTTGTATTTCAGATTTTGTCCCTTGCCTATTTTACTGTTGCTAGGCACCACTGAAAAGAGACTAGCCCCATCCTCTTGACACCCATCCTTAACATATTTGTATGTATTCCTTATTTCAAAATACAGCAGAAACATGAAAAACATATTTGAGGCAATATTAAAAAGAAAGAAATTACTAATGCAGTGCATTTTTAGTTTTATATTATTTTTCCTGTCCATTCTGACCATTACATATTTGAAATATAATTTAAATTACTATCAATTAATTTTACATGCCAAGAGAGTAATAAGAAACTAATTTTCTTCATAAAGGAAAATAAATCAAATAAACCAAATAAATCAAATAAACAGCAGAAGTAAGTTCTCTTTTCATTATACCTTTCTACAGCTGAATTGCACTTAATAAATCATGGATGTATTGCTGATGTGAAATCCATTCCTTACTACCTATTATTTTGTACAGTCTCTAATTCCCTTAAGTTATTATAAATAATTTCTCACCAATAACCTGTCTATGGTTGTGGAAAACTGAAAATGTAATGCCATTTTTTCTTTTCCCCTTGAATAAACATCTGCCAACACTATATTAGGAACCATTTTGTCATCAAAGTAATATTACATTAGCAAACTTAAAAATCCCTCATTTTAATAATAATCAAAAAATCACAGTTTTTTTACAAGCCAAAAATAATATCTTTAACAACATCATTTTAATTTTCAGTGACATGACCAAAAGTTTAAAGATATTCCAAATGCTGGAGGCTTTGAGTGCACCAAGACATTTGGTGCTATTAATTTAAGCTATGTGTGTTTCATCATCTGTTTTGACCGTGAGAATTTGAAACTAAACTTGCATGGGGAGGGGAACCTCAATCCCTCCCACTCCCAGCAGTTTAATGTGTGGTGTTGTAGACAGGCTAGAAAGCAAGGGATGTCATTCAGAGGGACCTTTACAGACTTGAGATCTGGGCCTGTGTGAATGTCCTGAAGATACCAAGGCCAAGTACAAGGTCCTGCACCCGGTTTGAAGCAATCCCAATCAAAAATACGGGCTGGTTGTAGAATGGATTGAAAGCAGCCCTGAGGAAAAGCCCTGTCTTGGGTGTGTTGGTGTACTGGTTTGAAAGCAAACGAGAGGGAAAAATTAACCCTCACACAAATTCCTTGCAAGAGACTACAAGTTGGAATTACAATTTAATAGAAAGATTACAATAAATGCAATGATGGAGAAAAACTAGCTTAAAACCACAAAGCCAGAGTACAATCTGGCCCCTGTTGGTCATGGTGATGGTCACAGTCCAACCAGGCAGTGGTTGCAGTGCGGTCAAATCATGGCTGCAGTCAAAAGCAGTGGTCCTGTGCAAAGTCTGGGCCTCTTCTGGATGTCCAGTGGTGGTGGTGATGATCCCAAACCGCAAAATATCCAGACTATGTACAGGCAGGGATGTTCAGTACTTCGCCTAGGGCAGGGAGTTTCAAAGTGGGATGATGTAGTCCTATGAGCCATAGGACATTTTTGGGGTCCTTGATGATCATTGCAGCCAGTTATCCTGCTAGTACCTATTCAGCTCATTATGGCCCACTAGCAGAGATGACCCCCTCAGGATGGCTGTGACTGTTCTGCTGCTTCCCTGGAGAGAATCATCAGGGCTGAGTCATTGGTGGGAAGAAAAATGAACATTACCCTGCCTCATAGGAATCACCTCTTTTTCCTTATCTCATGTAACACTCAGTCTGCCTGAGGGTTGTGGTGTACCCTGGGCAGCTGTTGTAAATGACCCACCACTAATAATTCCTCAGGAATAATGCAGATGGTTGTAGGATACATAGTGTGGTTACACACAAATTGGAACTCTTCCTCCTGTAGCCAAAATGGTTGGTTGACAAGAAACTCAGCACCTCTGGTAATGTGCTTCTTCAGCCCAGAATGCCATCTGTACCCTGGGCAACATCCAAAGATTCATGACCAGAAGTTTAAGGGAAGTGATTCCGCCCTACTACTCCGCTGTCAAAAGATCCTACATGAGGTACCGTGCTCCGTCCTGTGACTCCCAGCATAAGAAACACATGGAGACATTGCAGTGAGTCCTGAGGCAGGGTACAAAGATGATCAGGGGGCTGGAGTGCCTCTCCTGTGAAAACAAACTGAGGGGGTTGGGATTGTTCAGCCTGGACAAGACTTCGGGGAGCTCACAGCAGCCTTCTGATAGCTAGCAGGGATCTCTAAGAAAGCTGGAGAGGGACTGTGTGCAGTGGAAGGTACTGATAGGACAGGGGGTTATGACTTTAAACTCAGGGATGTTTGGATTAGATATCTGAAATAAATTCTTTGTTGAGATGGATATAACACAGAAGAAGGTTGCCCAGAGATGTTGTGGTTGCCCAATTCCTGGAAGTGTTCAAGAAAAGGCTGGATGGTTTCTGAGCAGCCTGGTCTATGATTTTGAAAAGCGTAGCTTCCCAGAGGCTATAAAATCCTGCCACACTTGTACAAGACATAGGACCCCGTTTATCAAATTTTTATGCAAGAAAAATCTTATTTAGTACAATTTTTCAGTAAATACTGGAAGATATAAAGCATTATTAAAAGCCCCATGGAGAATGTAAGCATTTTAACAGAAACCTGTTGATTTGCCACGGGCACAGAACTGCCAGCAGAAGTCTGCACCTTTAAAAAAAAAATCTCTTGCATACAGACATTTAAATATCAGAAAAACAGCTTTAAAATCTGAGGATCAGATCTCTTCAGTCAAGTAATAAATGCATGTCAGTACATGAGGTACAGATAAGCAGGTCTAGATGAAACACATTTAGCTGAAATTGACATGTGAGCAGGATTAAAAAAATTAAATCCTGAAGGATTTTTGGTCAGCAGAAAATACAACTAGGAAAAAGCCAAATTTCAGAGCATTACATCCAAGCTAAGAATTCTGATAGAACAATCCCAGTGATGTGATTGGGAGTAGCAAAACACACATTTTATAAGTACACAGTTAAGTGTAGAGTACTGAAGGAAGTCTGTGTCAATCACAGTGGAAGAGCACCAACATGAAACTGAAATTTGACATTGTGACTCTCAGTTAAGATGATGACACAGCAACAAAAGTACTTTCCTTGCTGTACAACATATGTTCTGTCAGATTTGTATTTACTTTTTTCTTTAAAAACTGACGCTCTGTCATTGAAAAGGTACCTTGCACACATAGAAAAAAAAGCAAAAGCAGGTATCAGTCATCTTCTGTTGCTCATACAAATGGGAAGAACTGCTCTGATGTACTGCTGAGTATGTTGTATTTAAATTTATATTAGATATTTCTGGGTTTACTATTTCTCATTTAGAACTATACTTGAATTTGATGCTATGATGCAAAGATGACATATATTTTTATCCTTAATAATGATATCTTCACTTTACACATATTTGTTCTATTTTCAATTGTCTACCAATAAAAACCCCAAGTAACAAAGGCAGTGTGTTAATTAAATTACTTTAATAGATGTATAGGATACATTTTTGTATCATAGAATTTTAAAGTTTATACAATCTCATTTGTCATAATTACATTTTCTTGACATAGCAGATTAACTAACTTCAGCTTACTTCTGGAAGAATTTGGGTTGGGTTGGTGTCAACTGCACTGCTCAGTTTTGTGTCAAATGCAAAATTTGTTGAGGGGGAACTCAATTGTGCTACGTCATTGATAAGCATATCAAAGAGCACATCCCCAAGTGGAGCCCTGATGGGTACCACTCATCAGCAGCCTCCATCTGGACACAGAATCACTGACCAGAGCTCCCTGGATGTGTCCCTCCAAACAATTCCTTATCCACTGAATGGTCTACCCTTCAAATCCATGTCTTCCCAGTTTGGAGATAAGGATGTCATATGGGAGATGTCAAAAACCTTACAGAAATCCACACAGATAGCACTGACTGATCTTCCCTCATCAACCATTGCAGTCACTCCATCATAGAAGGCAACCAAATCAGTGAGAAATGACTTGCCCTTGGTAAAATTGTGCTGCATGTCTCAAATCATCTCTTTGTCTTGCATGCTCCTGAACACTGCTTACATAAGGATCTGTTCTACGATCTTCCCAGGCACAAAGATGATGCTCACCACCCTATAGATCCCAGACCTTCCTTTTTCCACTTTTTAAAATAGGAGTGGTATTTCCTGCTTTCCTGTGTGTGTCGGTGGCTATTCAGTTCCTTCAGTTCTCAAACCTCCTCAATTACAGTGGGAGGGACTTTGCTCTCCCAACCCTTACCTAGAGGTTCAGGGGCTTTAGAAACATAGGAAGCCTGACTGCCAGTGAAGACTGAAGTCAAGAACTTGTTAAATGTCTCAGTGCTCTTCAGGTGTTTTCACCAGTTCTTCCTTATTTCACCAGTTTTTTTGCACTCTCTTTGGCCTTTCTTTTCTGACTTAATTACTTAGAGAATCCCTTCCCATGACCCATGGCCATGAACCTTAGTCTGCCAGAGCTCAGGAAGGATTTGGACTATGCTCCCAGGCACAATCCCAGGTGTGATTCTTGGGGCTGTCCTGTGCAGGGCCTGGAGCTGGACATGATGATCCTTGTGGGTCCCTTCCAACTCAGGAAATTCTATGACTCCTTTTGTTATTTCTCACACCCCTTACCAAGTCCCATTCCATCTGTACTGTAACTTTCCTGATCACAACCCTGCACATCCACTGTACTCTTCCCAGGCCACATGTCCCTGCTTCCACTGGCTGTGCATTTCCTTCTTACTCTTCATTTTGAGGAGCAGGTCCTTGCTTATCCATGCCAGTTTCCAGGCCGTACTGCTTCATGTCCTACAGACCAGGATGGAGAGCTCTTGTGCTCTAAGAGAACTGTCCTTAAATAACTGACATTTTCGGTCAGCTCCACTGCCCCTAAGGACAGTTTCCCAGGGTATCTCACCCATTAATTCTTTAAACAGCTGGAATTTCATTCTTCTAAAGTTCAGGGCCCTGACTTAGTTTTTTGTCAGGCACATATTCCTAAAAACCACCAACAGGCCATGGTCACAACAGCTCATCCTGCTTCCAATCCTAACTCCTTTCATGAGCCCATTTGCTTTGGTGTGCACTAACAGATGTATAAGTATATGTATACATATAAATATGTGCGTGTGTAACATGCAAATTACATATCAAAAGTCCATTTTAACACAAAAAATTATGTGACATGGATCTATTTTCAATGTATGACCTAACCTAGTAAAATTCAATCACAACACCATTATAGTCAAAGATAAGCATCTTCTTGTTTTTCATTCTCTTGCCTTTCATATATTCTAAAATCCGAATATTATTACCTCCAGTACTGATATGATGTGAGAGGGAAAACTACAGAAAAACAGCAAAAATTACTTCTGATTTCAGAAATATTTTTATATATTATATATAAAATATATTTTATTTTTTCAACCTGAAATATTAAAACTGTTTCTAATTCTAAAGCCAATTAATAATCTAAACATATAATTTCTCTTTTTTGTTTGAAAACAAACAAAAAATAATTTCAGAAAAGTTTGAAAGCATTGTATAAAGCAGAGTGACTTAGTGGGAGTATTATCAGAAGTAACAGGAATTTTTCTAGCTTTGTGCTTACAATATAAAAATATTTGCAGGAATAAAAATTATGGTTTAATTTAGTATTTTGATTTTTTTCATTTCTTTCTAGCTGAATGTTTCATTTTCTGATCTCTTCAAAGTGGTCCAGGAGTTACAAGATAGTATCAGCTGATAAAGAATGTAAGTCTATTACTCTATGTATATCTATGTCTGCTAGCAACAAGATGACAAATGGACAGGAATTTAGTCTCTGGAAGTTCAATAAGCTGGTATTGTCCTGACATTGCAAACTGTTTACCACAAAAATCCTCTACATCTATCACCCAGACCCAGCCTTTTCCTGATTCTAATTCCACCAATGTTGAAATCTGAAGCCCTTTGTGAGTCATTTATCACACTTATTAAAATGTTCCATTGTGGATTAGAATAGCAATTCACTATTACTTCAGAATGCTGCCCAAGGGCTATTCTTTGCAGGAAATTCTAATGCTTTATTGAAACAGTGGTTTGGTATTAATAAATGATTCTTTGCAAAGGCACTATGCTTTCAATTGTGAAAAATGATGCTGGCATTTCAAAGCTGCCATCACTGCCCAGTATTATGCAAATCCCCTTACTTATTACTGCATTTAAATCTGGCCTAAATACTTCACAGTTAATATTTTAACAAGTATATGTCAATGGGATTATATAGAAAACTGTAAGTATGGAATGGCTTTCTGCTTACTGAACTATAAAGACGAGTTCAGTCCTTTGGAACATAAGATAAGTGATACAAACTTAAATAGTATCCAAGGGGATGTCCTTTCCCTATTAAAATGACATAATTAGAAAAAAAATCATTATTATTTTCCTAAAAAGTTTTTAATAGATGTATAGGATACATCTATATAAAGATATAGATGTATAGATGTTTTGGTTTTCCAAATCCAAAAACTCTGTGGGAGCAAATAAGCCTATGAAAAAGATTCTGAATCATGTGAATTGATTAACGCTTTAAGTGGTTAATTTACTCCATAAATACATTATGGTAACAGTAGATCTAAGGTTGACAAAATATTGCTATTTGGACATTTTTTTTAATCTAAAATATACTGTCCAGTCTGATCTTCATTTATGTACAAAATGTGTGTTCATTCAGAACATTTATTTTATATACTTAACTGAATGACACCTGTTCCTTTTTCAGACTGTCCTGGGGTGTCCTTATGATGCTGTATCCTACTTGTACCCCCATCCATCTATTTAGCCCAGAAATAAATTCTGCACCTTTAAAACTAGATCTGAGAGCAAAGCAGGGAAAAGTGGTGGAATGTCTGAGATGGCTGTACTCAAAGCACAGAGATAAGAGCTTTATTCTTTCCTTCTCATGTACTGCGCAGTCTGCAGCACAGACAGCAGGACAGAGCTCTCCTTTGCTTTTGGTTTGTTTTTTTAACTAGCTGAGGCAGAGAAATTCCCTGGAATGTGGCTTTCTTTTTTCTTGGAAATGATCAGCCTTGCTTTGGACCAAAAACCCGGAAAAAGCAGGAGCTGACACCTGTGGCCCACCAGAGCCCAGGACATGGCATTTTCCCCCACAGGAGGGACTGACAAGAGACTGAGCGAGCTGAGCTATGCCCCATGACAAGGACTTTCTGAAATTGCCATCTCTTCAGAACAGCAAGAGGTTTCACTCTTAAATAATATTAATTTTTTCATGTTTGTGAATATTTTGCTTGTTAAATAAATAATTTTTTCCGCTTTTATCTAAGGAGATTATTCTCCCAAACTGGCTGGGGAGAGGCCGCTGAAATCTGCTTTTTCACAGGAGATCACTTCAGAAGTTTCCTGCCAAAATTTGCCCTAAACCAGGACACAGACTTAAAGCCCCCTGATATTGTTTGCTGACTTTGACTCTTTGTTCACAAGACTTTGCTTGTGAAAGGTGTTCAGAAGAAGCTGTGACTCTTTAAAAGATTACTCCCATATATCTACTACTTTATTTGGAAAAATACTTCAGCGGTTAGGATATAAGATCCAGCTTTCAAACTCTTGAAACAATTTTTTTTCTGCAGTCTTGTACTGCATACATGACTGAATCATTTTTATAGAGATTTTCAAGACCACTTACATAACTTTCATGTCCCACACATCACCTTTCTGTCTTGCTCTTCTAATTTTTAAAATGATATCAGTAGCACTTCTGTATCTCACAAGTACTTCAAGAACAAATGTTGTAAGTGCTCAAACACTATATGTCTGAAGAATAAAAAATACCTAGGATCAATGGAATCATAGTAACTTAAATAAGATTGCAATAACTTGAACTCCTTCAAAAAAGTGTGAAAAATTATTCATCATAGCCCGCATTCATCACAAGTACTTTCAAAAAGTGAAGATCATGGAATATGCCACTGCAATGTGTTCTTTGAGATGAGTTACAACAAAATTTGTCTTGAGGAATTTTCATATGCAAATGACAGCATTTCAATAACTGAAACACAGAAGTCAAATTGTCAAAATCTCAATACAGCCATTCTGAACCATTATTTTAAACCAGAAATACAAATATTTTATGTATATCTCATAAGCAAGATAGCCTATGCATAAATATATGTTTTATGGGATTCACTTTTTACAAGTGACAAATACTATTTTTCTCAATCAGAAATACACATCTGAAATTAAAATATGTCATTACTAAAGGGCAAAGCTAGAATAAGAGAAAAACCCGTTGGTTGCTAAATGATGGTTTTTATAGCATGGTATGAGTTTAGAAATACAGATGTGTGAGGCAAGGAAAGTTAAAAAGACGAGTAAACAAGGCTCTTAAATTTATAAATAACATTATATTTAAATGACAAAAATGAGAAGAAATCATATGTAAGACTTTAACCTTCAATTCTCACCCCTTACTGTGGCTATGTCTTTTTGAACTTTTAAGAAAACATATATAACTTGAAAAAAATTACTTTAAAAAATAGCTGAAGTTTTCTGCAGATCAAAGATATGATTCAGCTCCCACTGGAGCAAGTGGGGAGTTGTGTGTGCTGTCCTCAGCTTGCCTCCAGCCAGGACTGGAAAACTGGCATGGTGCACAAATGAATTGTGCTGCAGGATTTCGACTGGAACCAACCAGGCAGCCTAGGTCATGGACTAAGTATGGAGAAAAGCACTTCCTTTCACTGGCAAGTACCTTGGATATTGGAATCCTCTGGAAATGCCACAAAACCAAGAGACATTGAGTAATAAAAATCCAAAAAGCTGCACTGCAACAGGAATATTTAACAGGAATATTATTGTTATTTGGTACTCTATATATCAGCTGAGACTGAATGCTGTATTTTGTTTATGCAAACTTTGTTTCTCCAAGGAAGTGATTGGGGCAGTGGGAGAATCTCTGCTGCCATACTGTACTTAAACTGTTGTGTCAGATATGAGGAACTCTGAAACCACAGCACAGAGAAAAGCCTTGTACCTAGCAGCTTTTTAAACCCAAACATTTGCCTTGGATTACACAATAATGGCATTAAGTGGCATTCTTAATAAAGCTACTGTTGGAAACATTCAATACATTAATTTTGCATTTAGCTTTTAATATTTGTAGTCTACATCTGATTTTCAATACTGCTTGAATTATTAATGGGGAAATAGATTTTATATTTATTCTGAACTTATTTTCTTTAATTGTGCCAATTAGTGAGAAACCTCTATGATGTCCTATTGTGAATAAGTGAAGAATACGTTTTCCAGTTTTACCAATACTTAAGAATTCTGAAAGTTAAATACCCAAATTTGGTCAGATCAATGGTCTATATCAGTCTTATTCCCTCTTGCAGACAGAAGGTACATTATATGTATTTCAGAAAATGGCAAGAGGTGGCATTTGGGACAAGCAATTAAACCCAGCCTTCTTCTGCAGATCATTCTTCATGGAATCCTCCAGATGCTGGATCAAAGTTCTTTGCGAGTTATTTCCTACACCTAATCTTTTAATTATCAGTCAATGGATTTGTCCACCGATTAGTTTAGTTCAGAAAAACTAAACTGATGTTCATGGGCTGGGATGGAGGTGCTGAGGAACACAGCCAGTGCCAGTGGCATGGTGTGCTGCTGCCGGGGAGCTGCACATGGATGGCAGGACCCCGAGCAAAGAGGCCTCGAGCTGCTGACCTTGTGCATGGCAAAGGGCAGGGAGCTGGTCCTTTCTTGGCAGGACCAACTTGTGCTGTGAATAAATGCTTTGTGAAATGAGATTTATGAGATTGTGGCAAAGGAAAACTGGGGTCGCACAGGTGGGAAATCTGGCGTGAGTGCATGTGAGTGAAGTGTGTAGGGAGACAAGGCAGGCACTCGCTGGGTCACTGAGGCTGCCTGCTGCAAAGGCGCTTTGGTCCCAGCAGTTAAAGGCTCCGGCACTGGGAGTGTGACTGCCTGAGTCCTGCGAATGGCCAAACTGGGAAGTTTCCTTAACTGCAGGCTCCAAAATTCACAGCTATGCATTGAAAAAAATATTTTACCTCTTCCAAAATGAGGGACCAAAAAATACTTCAGATCAGGAGTTGGGCTGCAGGATAGGTAGAAAATTCCAGGATGGTCAAGTTATGACTGCTACATGCAGAATTACTAGCTAGAATCACTAGTTTCGCAAAAATAATCTATTTTAGCTACCTGTCTTCATGTAGTTTTTATCTAACATCACTTTTATTTGTTTGACTCATTCAGATACTCGATTTCAAGGTCAGAAACTGATATGTCTCTGATTAGAATACTTCACACTTATAGCTGTATGTCACTGCTGTAGCTAGGCCGAAAGACAGCATTTACCCTTTTAATACAAGCCTAGGGAGATTTTTTCCTCTTAAATTTAACTCTGGGTTATTTCTGACCTTGTTAGGGTTGTTGCATTTTATATTCACAGATCCTTTATACCTTTTTTACTTCTGGCTGCTCATAATTTGGTGCTCTTCTGTGAGAAAGCTTAACTGATTTCGATTTTTTTCTTTTATTCATCTACTAGAAGATTAGCTTTTTTAATGCAGGCTAGTTATGGTTCCATTGGTAAGGTGAAGTGCTAAACTATTTCTTTGAATCTTTCAAAATAATGATTCCAGAAAATAGGTGTTCACAGAAGTGCATAGAAATATCTTGTCAGACACATTTTACTCCGGTAAAATGAAATTCTGGTAAACTCTAAATGCTTCACAGAACTGTACTGATTTTTCTATTACTTAAGGTTTGGAAGAAAACAAATCTAATGACAAAATATATCTGATGTTTATGGCTTTGAAATTAAAGAGCTAAATTATCTCACTTTGAAATCATCTTTATATTAATGGTAATACAGCTTTTATAATATTAAAATGGGACATTTAAAAAGTATAAAGATGTCTTAGCTGGAGAAGGAAACTGATGATTATTTAGAATCCTGCAATAAGTCAGATATAATAAGTGTTAAAATCTTGAATTCCTTTAATTAAATGAAATTTATGTTGCATGTACAATTTTATTCCAGTCAGAATTACTGTACTTTTATCTTGCCCTCCATTACTTCCTCAGATTTTCCCTTTTATCTGCTACCTGTCATCATACAATGGAGTTTCCAGCTCTGTTATGCCAAATGTTTAATTTTATCTTCTGGTTTTCTTTGTAAACAAATGAATAATCATGGGTGTAAAGGACAACTGTACGAACTTTACTATTATTTATCATCCACAGCAGTGCCATGGATCTGTATTGAATGTGTCAATTTTTGGTTAGCAAGATGAAACTTTTTTCTATGCCTTATGCTTCCACCTCTTGCAGAGATCATTTTAGGCAGCAAATCTGTCTTTTCTCTGCTGTCTCTCATTGGTTTAACAGTTTATTTCAAAAATATAGCTCTCTGCTTTCTTCTCCCCATATAGTATAAGGGCTCATTAAAACTGATTTTTTTCTGTGTTTTTCTTGTAAGTATCACAATACAGTACTTTATTTAAATTGGAATGCGTACTTCTTTCTTCCTAGACTCCCTTCCAAGACTTCATACCATATAATGAATGATTTTTAAAGGGTAATCTTACCATTTTTAGTATCTAATAGGCCTACATTCTGAAACAAGTAAGATACTAAAATAACTTGCTTCCTAGCACACAGGCATGGCATACTCCAATACAAATCACTGTCACTTCTCTTCTATTCTCCCTCCTATAGTATCAGTGCTCTTTATATTAAAATATCTGCAGAAAGATCTCTCTTTCAGTGACAGTGTAAGGTAAATGAGATTAAAGAACACACCACACACACCCCTTTGATGGGGGGAGTAGACTGATTAGTCAATTTTAGCTTTGTATTTTCCTGTTTTCATTTTTATTCAAATATCCTTTCAAGTGTCCAACAATGTTGCGAGCATTCTATATATTGCAAGGTATAGCTGCTCATCTGTTGTGTCCTAAACCAAGGTCTAGTAGAATAATCATGAGCATATGATGTCGCCTGAATCCAGATTCCTGTCTCCTTGGACTGTCTCAAGCTAACTCCTGTTCCCTTTGTTTTTTCTTGTCCCCCTTTCCCCCTGTTAAAGAACTAACATTCTTATTTTCTTCTTATTCATTGAAAAGCATTGTAAAAATAACACCTTTAGGAAAATGTCATTACAAAAATTTCACTTCAGAAAATCTGAAACTTTTCTTCAAGATATTGACTGAGCCATCCTTGCAATCATCAGTTTACTTTCAAAGAACACAGATTAAGACCACTATCTACTCCTTCCCTGGTACATATATTGTATCTAAAAAACTGTGGGCAGCTTTTACACAAGCAAGAGGAATGGTGCTTTGTTTCTGTGCATAGGATTGGATAGTTCAGGAATACTATAGAAGGTTTTTCTACTGTATTCCAAACCCAGCTAATCAACTGACTTAAATTTCAAGTAATACAAGAACTGCTTCATTATTATTCCCCACTCTTGCTATCCACAACTGTGGAAATAAACTGGTTTGCCTCCCTTCTTTGTTGCTCCCTGAGAGACATTTACGAGATTATCTGTCTGAAACAGGGAATTTCTACCTCAGCACAGGAGAAAAAAGCATACATATTGCTGAAGCAAATGGATTTCTGTGAGGGAAGGAAAATCTGTTAGCTCGTAAGTTTAGGAAACAGGGACTATGAGTTAATAAGCTTAGGGGGTAAGGATATATCCTGGGAGCAAACAGATTTATGAACACCTGCCATGGAAGGATTTGTGAAAGCAGATGAAACACATTAAAAATTATGATGGATGAGGGGTGTGGTAGAAGCAGAACAATAGGGAAGAGCTTGAGTTTCTAACATCATATTTAAAGGTAAACCAACAGCAGATTCCTAAAGAAAGATGAGATGGATAAATATTACAATGATGTATACACATACATATCAATAAAATGCATATACATATACAGAATATTAATGTGGATAAAAGACAATAGAAAAATTGAGAAGACAATTTTCAACTTAATGAAAACTTTAGGAAACTGAACAGAAAATTTCACATTTGTCTCTAGTCCAGCTAAGGTAATATTTCCACTCAGCATCTGGCCTAAAAGAGGAACTGCATTAATAAAACATTTATGTCCGTCAAGCAAACAGACCCCAAAATCATTTATCCGTTTCTCTTGGTGTTATTCTCTCTTACCAGTGTGGTTTTGGGTCCTAAAATCAGTGGTTCCAGTCCTCCCATGGGGAATGGGAAATAAGTGGACTACAAGAGGCATTGGCCAGGTCTGCAGAGAAGAGTGATGCTCATGGTGAATCTTTCTACATCTCCAGAACTGGAATTCATTTTTTATTGGTTTTATATCTTCTCAGGTCATATTCTATCTCCTTTGCATTTTTCCCAGCCACAGGTTGCAACTGCAAAATAGTGTCCCAAGACACAATATAAAAAAATGCTGCATGTTTTTAAATGACAACTTTGATGAGTCATGGCTGGCACTGACAATGTTTCAGCAGAAGCAGTTGAAGCAGTGCTTAGTTGGCCAACAGTCAGCTGTTTTATTATTTTATTAAACAAATTAATTAATATATTTTATTATACAAATTAAAAGAAGTGTGGGCCAAGACAATCCCTTTTACCAGCAATGGCAAAAGTCCTGTTTATTGGGGTACATTATACATAATCACATATGATGTGTATATTTGCATAGAAAGGACATAGAGCACAAAAAGATTGACAGCTCTGAAATATATTTTATTTAGATTGTGTGAATGACTGGGAAATACTGAAATGAAGTCGAGACAGAAAGAAAATCAAGTAGATAAGCACAGTTTTCAACATGGTTTGAGCTTAAAGATTTAATGTGTTATCTGTGTTCTCCCATATTTACTATTTTTTCTTAATTCAAATTTTGGAAATTTCAAATTTATCTTTATTAGTATGTAAAAGAATATTATATTTCCTCATGGCAGCACAGCTTTATACAGAGGTATGCTTCTGCATACTTCTTCTAGGTAGAGTAAATTGTATTTTATTAATTTTAAAAATCTTTTTTCAGTAATAACCTAATCAGATCTATAGGCAATATATTCTTTCAAGATGTTGAAATCTACAAGTTAGGTTCACATTTTAAATAGATTTATTAATCCCCCCATTTTATTTATATATATATAAAAAACCCAGAATATTATTATGTTTTAATGGTCTAAGAAAAACATTGGGCACCAAGGATTATTTGGAGTTTTAATAACCCTGCCTGCTTCTGTGGTTCTGCAACATCATTTAAGAGGGCAAGTGAGAAGGAGAAAACCACCTGTATGATTTAAGAACCAGGCAGTGTTTGGGAACACAGGGCTTCTGTTGGTAAATAATGCAGCAGAAAAGCCTTGCACAAAGCCTCATGAACAAAATACGAAACAGCTGTGACTGTGTGACTTTCAAGGCCAACTTTGATGCTTAAGTTCAGTTCTGTCTCCTTGAGTCCATGTAGGCAAAGTCTAGGCGTCACTGAAAGGTGCCAGATGAAGGGCTCTCAGCTTTGGGTACCAATGCAAGGGGAAGGAGCACTTCAGAAGGGAGCCTCATGTAACCTGCACGGGACATGACTTAAAGTGATGTCGAGCAGCTTTGAGCAATCTAAAAGGATGGTTAGTGCTGGGATTCATAAAGTTAGAGGGTTTTGAGATAAGGGTTAAAACGTGCAGGCCTCAGGCAGAAGTTTTGTGAACATTGCTAATACAGCGAAAAGTTTTCTAAGCAGTAGAGCATACGTGACAAATAGGAATAGACCTCTGTAGAACTGGCCTCATAGACTGCAACAAGGTTATTTAATGTATGTCTTTAGAAGGTTAGTATGAATGGATCTCTGTGCTTTGTCTCTCATGAACAAGTCTTTGTTTTACCTACCATTACGTGTGTTTCATATGACTGGATAGAATTCTTGTCAATATGTTTTGCTCTGTATGTTATTGGCTGAAATCGAGGCCGAGATGGTTTTATGCTATGCAGTAATGTCACACTCCTTTGGCATTTTCCTTGGATCAGAGAGCTGTTAACATCCTGTCTCCATTGTCCTAACAATGTGCTGAGACTGATGTGCTGAATAAATAGCTCACGACACTGGTCCGGATCTGCCCCGTCTCCGTTCGTTTGTAAATATTGGCCAGCAGCAGTTAGAAACAGTTTTGGTTTTGAGAGAGAATCAGTTCTAAAACTTCTCAAAATCTCTGGAAGCAGTGGGAAATTGTTCCAAAATTACCCACAGGCTAATAATCATACCTTTTGTAGAGAAAGAGATTGTTATCTTTTCTCTTTTAAAATTTCTGTGCAAAGGTAATGTCGCTAGCAGATGATTGTCTAGTGATTAGAAAATTGTTAGCAAACAGTAAGGCAGAAAGACAAATATAAAGTTGTTCTCAGCCTCTGGTGTTTAAAGTAGACTTTTTTTACTTGTCTGGCAATTTCTTTTTCTTAATTGTCCCATTTTTCTCATCTAGCCCATCTTTTTTTTTTTCACTATCAAACTACATGATCACATAGAAGACAATCAAGACTTACTAACAAAAAAAAGGGAAAAGGAAAGCAAGATAAAGCCAGAATAAGAATCCAGTGAGCTGGTTAAGATGTTGAACCTGGAGGAAGTTTTCAAATTACAGTTCTTCAAATAATTTTCCTGCATTTGTATTAGATATTTTTGAATAAAAATGTAGGTCTGGGGCTATGACCTAGATACAGTGTCATAAAAATCTCCTTATCTGGCCATTGCCTATGTACTCTCTTCTTTTCCTCTCAATTTATTTTTGTTCCCCACAGCACTATTTTAACAGGAATAGTGAATATCTCTCCATTTCCACACTGTCTCTAGCACTAAGTTTAGAACAATCGCTTATAAATAATATTTTTACTGCAGACTAATGGCCAAAAGTCTTTGGCATGGTCTTGAAGAGGTTGCAGCTACAGCAGTGTAAAATACAAATATAGAATTTTTATTGTAATCAAGAAGCATATTTCATTATTATAAAATCAAATTAATTCCTATGCGTGTTTGTAAAATTCTTCTTAAATTGATTAACACATACAATTGCAATCAAACATTCATTTTCTCCCCTTTTTAAGGTACATGGAAACTTTTTCTCCATTATAAATGAAATGTGCTATGTTGACATAAATTTTCCATAAACAAATCCAAGAGTTCACTTCCTCTTCATCTATGACTTCCTGATGGAGCTTCAGGAAGAATGAAAAACATATAATACTCTAAAAGATGAAGATGCTGATATAATTTTCTAAACAGATGTTCCAAAATCACTGCTTAGGCTAATGAAACCTTGATTATTATTCAAAATAACTTTCTTACACTTCAAAAGTATCTCCAGGTTTTAGAGCAGGATAGAACAAATTATGAGATTTGAAAAAAATCAAATTTCATTTGAGTATCTATGGGTTTTAAGGATGATTTTTCACCCTTGGATAGAAATCTGTTTTTGAGACTTGTGCCACCTGTAGATTCCACCATTTTCACCACACCACCCCACAAATATATACCCATATATAGTGCTATAAAATATTGCATTTGAAGTATAATGAAGGCAATGTATCTAAAGCTATGGTAGAAAATTCTGTCATCTTAACGAGCCCAGGAATGGCAACAGGTGCAGTGGTTGCCTGTTTCAAAATCTCTTGAAGGCAGAAAATGTCACATATTTATTTTTAATGACACTAAACATTTTGGGTTACTGCTGAGTACTCCTTTCTATGCATTTAAAATAGTACAAGATTATCAATTCCCTTTAAAATTTTCTATTAAATTTTGCAGCATTTATCCTTTCTCAGTTCTCCACTGAAACGCCAGCAACAGAAAAGATGAAATACTATTTCTTTTCACCAACTAAATTTGGACTTCCATTATTCAGGTTGATATACTTCTCAAGATATTGTGGCTTATTTGGTAGCAAAAATAATTCAAATGAGGATGGCTTGAAGAAATATATAATTTGAGCATAATAACCTTTTAAATATGCCTGAAGGAGTCAAAAAAAAGAATGGTAGATTTTAGTTCAATTTTGAATTGGAAGATAATGTCAAATCATGTAGCAGTTTATGCATTTGGTTCTCATGGATTTGCATAGTTAGGTGTGTAAAATCTTTGGTAACAAGAAAAGGGGATATGGTATGTAGTATATTTAGTATATATATAGTATATTTAGATGCCTGTTTGCAATAACGTCTTATCTGTTGTATGCAAAAGACTTTTTATTTTTGAAATTACTGCTATATCATATCTTGAAGAAATGTGTTGCTTATGAATATAAAAAAGAGCATGAAGTGTCACTAGCTTTCTTGCAAAGTTTATGCTTACTGCAATCTATGCATATTGAAGCCCGTTATTACCATGTATTATTAAACACAATGCAAAAAGTCTAAACATAATTCTCAACTTTGCAATTCTTTTGTGCCAGTTTATAGAACCTAAGAGAAAATGTTACTACTCCAGTGCTCTGATCTGCAAAGCACTGACATGCACATAGTGAAAAGGATAACAGAAATTATTTTCTTACATACATTTAAATTGCATTTTCTCAAAACCTGACTCACTGAACCATTCCACTCATCTAAGCACAATTTATACAACAAACAAAGCCCAAACAAATTGTTTTAAGTGAAACTGCATCTTTTATCAATTCTTCTGAGAAACAGAAATGAAAGTAGATATACATTCTGACCTGTTCTGAGAAAGAGCAAAAAGAGTTTTAGTAAAGAAATATACAATTTTTCATTGTAAAAACAAAACAAATTTAAAAAAAGGAGATCTATTTGTCTGGCATATAGAGGCTACCAAACTCGAGAATCTTGTTTCCTGAATAAATTTGGCAAAAGAAAAAGCTTTCTATCCTAGTGATACTTTTCACATATGGCAAGTATGATAATAGAGTATTCAGGAAGAGCAAAATTCATTATAAAAATCCAAGATATGTGTGCAAACATTGTTCCCCTTTATAATTTACATACCTTCAATTATAAGTAAGAGAATTACCAGCTACTGCTCTAAATTTGGGCATCTTCCAGATTCTATTTATCCTCACTGAACTATTCAAACTACTTGGGAATGTTAATGCTGAATATAGATAATTTCGATTTGTAGTCAAAAATTCAGAAAAGTTAAAACCAGAAGCAAGTAGCAGCTATATTTGGTAAAAAGTTGTGCATATGAATGCGACATGTATAGTTTATTTAGCCAATGAAAATCTTGCATTCATTCACTTCTCACCACCAATTTACAGATCTTTCTGGGCAAGGTAAAGGCAAAGGAAACAAACATCTTATCCAGCTTGCTTCCAGTGGAAATAATAGGAACAATGCCATATTTATAAATGTTCCAGTTCAAATCTTCCAGCAGTGCCTGTGAGCTTTTGTTATAGATCAAAACATTATTCTGGCTACCGTCCTGAGTAAGAAAACATATTGAGTTTACATGGCGAAATTTCCATGGCAGGGGCTGCAGGGATGGCTTGTGACAGGAGAAATCAGGAGCTGCCCCCAAGCCAGACAGAGCCACTTCCAGTCAGCTCCAAGGCAGACCTTCTGCTGGCCAGTGCTGAGCCCATCAGTGGCACTGGTGGCACCTCTGCAATGATATATTTAATAAAGAAACACACAGTGGGGCAGGGCAAGAGCACAGGGAAGGAGGAGTGGCAAGGACAAATTTTTATGACGTGACTGCAAACCCCATCCCCAATCCACCAAACTGCTTGAGGAGGAAATGTAGAAGAATTGGGAGTGAATTTGAGCCTGGAAAGGAGGAGATGTAGGGGAAAAGGTGGTTTTAGTTTTGTTTTTATTTCTCCATATCCTACACTGCTGTTCATTGACAATAAAGGACACTAATTTCTTTAAGTCAAAGCCCATGATGATATTAGATAAGTGATCTCCCTCTCTTTATCTTAATCCATGGGCCTTTTGTCACATTTTCTCTCCATCTTCTCTTGAGTAGGGGGAGTAACAAATCAGCTTGATGGGCACCTGACAGTCAATTAAGCCTTTCTACATGTATTTGCAATGGAACAGCATGTACTAGTGCTTAGATAATAATAAACTTGTTAATTCTGATGTTCCTGTTCAGTACTGAGGCTGTGATGAGACCTTTGCTATTATGACCTGATGCCTGGGAAAAAAAATTTTTAATAAGCAACTTAAATAATATTTTAATTAGCGTCTTTCACACTTCCACAGTGGTTTTAAATTAATTGAAAATTCTCATCATTAAGATACATTATCTATATATTATACATATCTATTACATTCTATTACATTGTATATAAGTGATATGATATTTTTATTTGTGAATGGAGTACTAATTATTACTTTTATTTTCTTTATTCCAATCCAATATGAAACATTTTTAAATTTTTTTTTTGTTAATTTGAATTTGATTTCTTCATCTCTCTTGGAGCCAAGCTCATGCCTTGGGTTTCACCCAAACTGTAAAAAAGCCTTATGAATACTGAAGACATAGTCCCAATGCCTAGAGGAATATAAAACTGATGAAAATTTTCTGATAAGATCTTTTCTAACAAATTCATCAGTATCAAAATTTTTCATGTGAAAATTTCATTTTCATGTGAATGTGTTCAGTCTGTCCAAAAACTCCTTGGCAAATGATTCCTTGAATGGCCCAATACTTTAGATAGATCAGTCCCTTTTGCTGCCACCTGCAGAACAAATGATTGGTTTTACACTTCTGAGGAAAGCTGGTGCCTGACCTATATAAATATTCTGATTCTTGTGATCTCCATTTTCTGAGGATATGAAAGCCATGACCATATGGGTCATATGGGTCATGAGAGAAAAAAATTCTCAGAGAGCAGGATCTCACTCCGTTAATACACAAAATTAATATGAAAACAGAGATCTTGAAACAGATTATGTGCCCATACTCTTGCCTCATGAAATTGCAAAACTTTGTGCTTTCAATGTTAAAACCTACTCCAAACTCTGCTGCTAAGCGAAATAATGTCATCTTTGCTACATTAGCTTTCATCCTTCATCCTTCTTTATCTTGAAATGATGACATAATTTTTAGAATAACTAGTTGTAATCATCACATGTAGGTATAATTAAAGTACAATAAATAACAGGAGAATCTGTATTTGAAGTGAAAATTAAGTATATGAGTTCCAATTAAAAATGCTGTGCTTGGATATCTTTGTGGCCCTTTTTTGAAATCTCTCCAGCGTCTCCATATCTCTCTTGTACTGGAAAGTCAAGATCTAGGCCCAGAACTTCAGATGTGTCTCACTGAACAGAAAGGAAGTAATCACTTTTCTTGCCCTACTGACACACTCCTAATGCAGCCAGCAAAGCCCAAGCCTTTGCCTTGCTAGGGAGCAGTGTTGGCTGATGCTGAGCTTGGAGTCTCGTGGGATCCCCTCTTTTGTATGAGGTACAGGTTTAATTTCTGCTGTTCAGATTTTTGCATGTGATAAATATCCCATTTTTTCACATCAACAACAACAAAAGATGACATAGCTAAAATAACACAGAAAAAAAAAAGATCCAAATTAAAAGCTGAAGTTCAGAGCTATTCAATTTCAATGTTGCCAATATCACACATCTAGAATTTCTGCAAGCAAATTGAATACAGACCTTTTGCATGACACAACATAACAAGGTTTGATATCAAGATGTGGAGTAGAGTGGTATTAGATTCTGGGATAATTTTGAGAGTGAAAAGGATATCTGTTGAAAGCTCAGCTAAAATGGTGAAAAAGCTTATGAGTACAGGAGAATATATGAAAAGTAAGAAACAGAAGGATAAAGTAATGAAAAATATGAATGTGACAAAGCAGTAGAAAATACAGCAATAGACATGGAATCTGTATGAGAGGTGGCAAAGAAAGATGCATGAGGAAAAAACAATGAATACAAGCAAGTGTATATTTTTTTGGTAATAGATACTTTGTGCTTGTATTATTCCTTTCTGTCCAGCCACGTTTGTCTGTATATGACATTTTATGAAATTACATACCTATTTTCCTTTTCCCTGTTGGTTACCCTCCAGCTATTGCTGCTTCCTCCTCTACTCTGACTGTATCTTCTGAATTTTTTAAGTTATAAATTTCTGTGATCTGTCCACACCTACAGAAGAAGTTTTCAGAAAGACATTAACAAAAGTTCACAGTTCTTCTGTGTCTAAAGTGAACAACACATTTTCTTTTTCCACTATAAAAAAATGAAGCAAAATCTTGCAAGCAGTTTATGAACAGCTCTAGAAATAAAACAGCTGTAGTTAGGAAATTAAATTTGGTTTTGAAGTAGAAAGCATTTGTGGATTTTGCTGAAAGCCGACCTTGATTCAGCACAGTAGATTGTGCTTGTCCATTTCATTTGGCATTATATTTTCCTAGTAAAATGCAACATGTGTTTCCAGAAAAAGGATATGAAGCAAATTTATAGCCTGATATGAAATTTAGGATAATAAAAAATATATATACTATGCAAGCATTAAACATCCTTGCAAATACTATAGTTCATAATTACCATCCTAATCTACCCCAGTTTTAGCTCCTGACAGGTATGAAAGTAACTGCTGCTTACATTGTGATCAGTAATTAATGAAACACATATGCTGGGGTGTACTTTTTGAGAAATAGAATGTAATCAGCAGTTATGATAATTACAGAATAAACATTTTATATGCTATATATTGGTACAAAATGATGATGATGATGATGATTATTATTATTGTTATTTTTTTATTATTATATTTTTCAGTGTCAGCTACATTGCACTGAAAAGAGGTTATAAAGCAACATATTCATCTTCATGAAAATTACACAATATTCTGTCCTGTGTTCACTTTACTTATAGAGGCTAAGAAATCATTATTGCAAGAAGATAAAAAATATTTGCAATGTGAAGAGCACAGAAATGTCTGTGGTAATAGTTACCGTTTAATTAGGTATTTTAAGCATTGTAACTGTAGCTGAAATAAATCAATGAAAACATTTAATACAGCATAGTATGCAACTCACTCAGGATTGGAAGCACGTTTAAATTGTGCAGGACTTCTTAAAATGTCTAAAACGAGGTAAGAGGAAGAACAAGCTTAACTGTATCAGTGCATTAAACCTCTGTGGGATTGCATTCCAGTGGATATACATTAAAAACAAAAATTATAACAAATTTTAAGCCATTGATATGTTTAAGGCATGATTTATTCACGCCACTGAAAAAGACAGGCTAGGAGCATAGGTCACACTGCTGTTTGAATATTAAGCTGTAATTCATTCACACGGTGGAATGCCAGCACAAATATTTGGCCATGAGAGGACAAACAATTACGATGAATTCTCTGCAGCAAATCTACTTTTATCCATTATTTTTTACAAGTAGCTGAGAATGCAGAGCCTTCTCATATTAAAGAAGTGGCAATTGAGACACTAACTCTTCAACTTTGATTTTTACCTTTGTCCTAGGCATGTCTTCAAATATCTTAGTTTTCCATGCATCAAGCTGTTGTGGGCAGCTAGGGTAGTCCTTTCATTGACCACTTCTATTCAAAGCTTAAGCAGATTCAAGTTAAGTTAAGCTGGTCACTAATTCTATAGCTGAATAAATAACATGATTTATTTATCACCAAGAAAACACGCTTTGTTATTCCTTGTCAAAAGATATCAAGCTGATATCTCTCATTGAAATATTGGGGTTGGGTTTGTTAGTTTGCTTGTTTGAGGATTTTTTTAGAGCTCAATATCTCTTTCACTGCATACAGAAATATATTCTCAGGCATCGCAAAGTTACCAAAAATCTTACAAAAGACAGAAATATGATTTTCTTCTTTTATTTTTCTTCAGATAAATTTTTCTAAAATGAGTTTTAAGTCTATAACCTTGTATCACCTAACCAGCAGTACCTAATTGGGACGGTGTTCACACAGGTCTTAGGCTGAGGGAAGAGACGAGGATCTGACTCCATGTTTCAGAAGGCTTGATTTATCATTTTATGATATATATTATATTAAAACTATACTAAAAGAATAGAAGAAAGGATTTCATCAGAAGGCTAGCTAAGAATAGAAAAAGAAGGAATGATAACAAAGGTTTGTGTCTCGGACTCTGTCTGATCCAGCTGACTGTGGTTGGCCATTAATTAGAAACAACCACATGAGACCAATCACAGATGCACCTGTTGCATTCCACAGCAGCAGATAATCGTGGTTTACATTTTGTTCCTGAGGCCTCTCAGCTTCTCAGGAGGAAAAATCTTAAGGAAAGGATTTTTCATAAAAGATGTCTGTGACACCTAATTAGTATTGCTCTTTCTAAACATGAGTAAGTTTAGTCTTTATTACATAAATATGGGTTTTCTTAGTGTTCAGTTACTAGCAGTTATTGCTAGATAGACCAAGATGGCTGAGGAGGTGAGAGGAAAAATAAATGTTTTCTGGAGCTGGAAAAATAGTTGAACTTCTTCAAAGGAAAAAGAAAATTAGCTTTTTAAAAACCAGTTATTCCTAAAGGATGATTGAATTTCTTAGTGATTTCCAAAGTCTACTGTACTGACTTTTTGAACTCCTGTTATATGAGTCTTTGTAGAATTATCAATGTTTAACTGCATATACTCTTACAGGAATAATAACAATATTGTCCTCTCTTAGCAGTCCTCCTATGCTACATAACCAACATTTGAAGTCTCTCATGAAAACAGAATCTGGGAATAAGCTCTGAAAATTGCTTCACAGTTGATTAGATAAATATTACTTCAAGTATGGACAGCTCAGTAATAGTTTTAAAAATGGATTGTATCCAGAAATTACTCATTGGTTTTCTATGGTCTACCATCTCACACTGAAATTCGAAGATTAAATTATTGGTCAATTACCAACAATATCTAAAATTCCAAACATCAAAAATTCTAAAATCACTGGGGTTTGAGAGGACTGTAAGTGGGTTTATTATGTTGTACTAGTGAATAAACAGCATGACATTTATAATTTGTTACTTATGCATTTGGGAGAAAATCAGAGAAATATAAGGATAATTAGATTTTGTTCATTATTTTCTGTGTAATGAGAACAACACAAAAGCAGAAATAATGCCAATAGTCGGGCATTTTAAAAATACACAAAATTTTTTATGTTATTATATCTAAAGTATTTATTTCATTAATTCAACAGACATTCACAACAACTAGAAAGGCAAAAACATATGGAAATAGAAAAAATAGACTTGAGTCTAAAAGGTTACTAACATCTCAGTCTCCTGATTCAAAGTGAAAATAATTACATCCAAGGGAATATTAGTTTGAGTAAATTAATCAATATCATTGCAAAAACACAGGTAGAATAGGATATGACTTTTATATTATTTTTTTTTGTTTTGTTTACATGTTTCTGGCAGTTAGTATTAATTGTGTTCAAAAATGCAAGTGTCCTTTATGTTACTATCACACAAAGAGGTAACTCTGTATGTCATGAACATAAATCTTATGAAGTTTTTGATAAATGTCCCAACAAGAATTTGAACACATAATTTCTTCTTTGCCCATGCTCAGGTGTACCTGTTTACAAAATTGTTTCCTTCTTTCTAATGGTTTATTTTCCTTAAAAACCAAATAAATTTCAATAAATACCCCAGTGAGTTTATATTAACCATTGTTGCTTGAAAAGCTGCCAACTTTTCATCTCAGTCTATTCACATTTACAAATATGCTTTTCTGTAGGTTTATATGAAATATTCATTTTCCCTATGTTTGTACATGGCATGAACAATTGCCATGACTTCTTTCTTTTATATCACCAAATATATGTGGCTTGTACCATATTTGTGTCTATTATAATTCAAAATTTTATAGTAATACTCCAGATAATCTCTATTCACATTATATCCTTCTAAAATTAATTTTTTGTTTTTCCCATACAAACATACCTAGTTGGGTGAGTTACAGGCTTTCAGGCTTTACTCCTGTTTTATGACCAGGGAAGTGTTATGCTTTTGCAGAGGCATGTTGGTTTTATACAAATCACTCTGTATTTTGTCTAGAGTGCAAACTTTATAAAACAACAAACTTGAAGAAAATAGAAGAATAGAGAATGAGTGATGGATGAATACAGGCAAATAAGGAACTGTCAATCATGTCATCATCAAGGCAAGTGGTTAATTAGCATCTAAAGAGATAGTCCTAACTAATTCATGTTGCCTGTCAGAAGACAGAGAAATACAAATCCATACAGAAGAAGACAGCTAAAATGTGAACATGAGCAAAATAAGACTGAAGAATGAAGTCAGCAGAAGAAATAAAGTGCCATGGTGATTTGTAAAGAAGCATCATGGAATAAGTTTATTTAATAACAATGGGAGACAATAATCCTCTCAGAAAAAGTTTCTCTATAAACAGTTTTGATATTGTCAAATATTATGGTGACCTTAGATCTTTCAAGAGGAAAAAAGTGACAATTCAAAATTGAGAGGTAGACAAACTAGAAAGTTTCTGAAAGCCTTGAGAGATGAAGAAATTATTTCTTTGCTATTAATTTCCTCTTACTTCCTAAATTATGTTGGTTGTATTTGAGATGCCATGGTTGAGATGGGGACAATGCAAAGCAACACTCCATTTTCAGAAGGCTTCAAAACCATTTTTATGCTAGCATGCATGCTTTTTATACATTCTTGAAAAAATCCTAAGTTTACATTTTAATCATTTGTCAGAAGAGACAAAGTGCTAATTGGAATAGAGAGTTGCAGGTTTCTCTTATTTATCCTTCTCTCTTTTCTTGGTTTCTATGTCAATGACCTTGGTAGGAAATTTTTTCAGGGGTAAACATGGATTCTCTTATCAAACTTCTCTCTAGCTCAGAGAAGTCTCTGTAAAATCTCTTCCACATATGTTGATTTAAATTAAATAAGATGGGAAAACAGGGAAATTTTAATTTCTGAATTGAAAATGAATGGTCTACAGTGCTTCAGGTTTTTCATCAATATAATTTAAATTTTAAAAAGTGTAAATCTTGTCATATAAGAAGTTTTATTTTTAAAGCTATTTTTACTGCTATTTAAAGCAGTAAATATTGAAGCTGTATACAGACCACTGGTAAGTGGGCATAGAAAAAAAAACACAGTAACCAACAGGAAACATGTGGATTTGTTGTTAATTTGCAGTTTACCTGCCAGCATGTGTATACAAAGTCTCTCAAGAACTATGAGGAGACCTTATTGTATCATCCTACTTCATTCTTAGTGTCTATGCTATTAAATTTAAAGGGTCAAGTTTATTTTCTCAGTGCTTGCTGTTATTCTCCTTTAAAAGGCAGTTCATGTCTACATTTACATTGAACACAGTCATGGGACACCTATAACTATAGTGATCCTCTAGCCCTAATATTATTTCTTGAATATTTTGCTAATTCCAAAAAGAATGAATTTTACCTAGTAGTTCCAGTTCCATTCTCATTTTTAATTATTTAGGAAAGCCATGTAATACTGGGTCTCTGATATCTCAAAGAGGAGTCCTAACTGAATGTCTTCACGCCATAAGGCAGCTGTTCCCAGTGATTTGTTTTGTTACGGTTTAAGTTGGTGTGGAAATTCCATTATTAATCTTTGTCTCTATTAGAAAGTTTTCCTCAAATAAATAATCTGGAGTTTATTTAGCCACTTAAATAAGCCCAGTTGTCATCATGTTCCCTTTTAAATTCAGTAATGTGTCTTTTGTTTTTATTCTTTCCAAGAAATATGCTTCAGCAGTTTATCTGAGAAGGGATGAAAAGACTGTATCCAGATGGACCTTCACTCTGACTGGACCTGATTTTGAGCCTTTTCATGATTGCTCATAAAATAAAAAAGGTTAGGCAAAAATAGTAATTTCCTAATTCTACTACACTTACAACTCTTGCCATCCACTTTGCAGATTGTATAAACTTGTGTATCTCACTTTCCTGAGTATGAGAAAGCTGGAAAACTCCTGGGCTAAGATACAGACAGTTTAATAGGAAAAGCAAATGCCACACACAAAAGCAAAGCAAAACAAGGAGTTCATTCACTATTTCCATGACAGACATGGTTGGTGTTCTGCCATCCCAGGAGAGCAGAGCCCCTTCACGTGTAACAGCTCCTTCTTGGAAGAAAACCAATGTCATCTCTCCAAATGTCCCCCTCTTCCTCCTTCTTCCCCCACTTTATACACTGAGGATGATGTCACAGGGTCTGGAATATCCCTGGGGTCAGTTTGGGTCACCTGTCCTGGCTCTGTCTCCTCCCAGGCTCCCATGCACACCCAATTTCCCTGCCAACGAGGCAGTATTAACAGCACAAAGACTTTGGCTCTGTGTAAAACCTGCTCAGTAATAACAAAATCACCTCAGCCTCCATATGATCAGCCCTGTGTTCAGCCAAAATCCAAAACACAGCCACTGTGAATAATATTTACTGCCCCAGCCAAAACCAGCACAAAAATCTTAACATTGAAGTAGTGATTTAGGAATAACTTCAGCTCTGCTAAAAAGGGGTAAAGCAGTCTACTGAGAAACATTTACCTAAACAAAATTAAAAATTGTTTTAATATCCAAAATTCTGAATTTCAAATTTAATTTTTAAATCATGAACAGTTGTACTATATTTGAAATTTATCCCGTACTAATGCAGATTTTATCTACTGCCATTTTACTTTGGCAGTATTCCATAGCCATTTTACCCTCATTTGCCCCATACTTCACCACTCTAGACTAGATATCATTTATTTAGAAAACTATATCCTAAGGCAATGTAGTACAAGAACCTTTCATGTTTAAATGACAGCTACTGAAAGAACAAGACATGCTACAAAAATAATGCTAGTGAATAGGAGCTTCCATTACAAGAATACATTAAACTGATGCATTACCAAATCTCTTTGATGTTCTGTATTATTTATCAACAACATTAAGAATATGAATGTATTATTCAGAATTATTGGTTTATTAAATCTGTTTAACATGTTTCACATAAAGTATTAAAATTAAAAAATAATAAATATATTTTGGAAGGAGTTTGGTATTTTATTATACCAGAGTAAATATATTTTTTCTACATTAGCCTGTTGGTCAGTGTTAGTAGAATAAAGACTGGATTCCTAGAAGAAGATGTTTTCTCAAGCAGAATTAATAAAACCCAAATATATTTCAAGTTTATGAAAAAGGGAATGATTTTCCAGGTTTACATGAAATAATATATAATTAAGGAGTGAAGCATTCCAAGATAAGCAAACTGCAACTATTTAAAAGCATTGGTGATCTCAAGTCTTAATGGGATCTATCTCAATGCTTACTTTAATTACTCTTTTGTATTTCTTCATATTCTTGTACTCCTACAACAGAAATAACTTACACATTGTCTCAGCAGCTGATTTTGCTAGATAAATTAATAGTTATAAAAGTTATTTCAAGTCAATAGTTATAAATCTATTTCAAGGAAAGTTTCAAAAGTAGGCATTATGTTGTTCCCTTGACGTTTCAACGCAGAGCTTGGACACATAATTGTAGGCTATTATTCTGGACAAGCGATCTTAAAAGGTGAATCTCAGGGTTAATGCTAAAGATGAACTAGTAATGGTGCACACACAGTGACAGGGGAAGGCAAAACATCAGCTCCAGCTGCCTGAAAGGATAAAATAAGGAGTTACTCTCCAGAAGTCAATAGGAAACCACACAATTTGTCCCTTTTCACCTCCCAGACAGCTAGAGTGTTGTTTTTAGCATCAACCCTGCCATTTCCACCATCCTCCCCTCAGCTGCATTGCCAGGACATCAAATAAGGCCCCAGTTGTGAAGCTTTTATGAACAGTGGTAATCTTTTGGTCTGATAGTCTAGTGTACAAAAACTGCTGCCATGAATAACAAATCTTAGAAACATTCTAAATTTGTGGCACTATTTTCCAAATCCATTTTTTCTTATTTCAAAGTACTTTTTACTTCACTGAGATAAAAATAAATTTATCATGGTTAAAACCATCTAGTCTTCTTGAATCATTATGCTTCTGTCTGATAAAGAGAAGTCGACAGCAACATTTTCTAAACTACGGTCTCATGAAAGAACAAAAATGGCTAGCAACTTTGGAAATCCTGGGACGAATTTGTGTGAGAGATTCTGTGTATCTGTATGCAAAAGAGCTCATGACTGAGTAGCTGGAAATGCTGGGATGACAGTTGGCTATTTCAGCTGCTTATGTTATTAGAGATTGAAATGGATGTCCACAAGAAACACTATAATATGATTTTTCATTTACAATTTAAATGTATGACTATTATGCTTCTGCTTCAGTAAAAGGTTTTTTTCGATCAAAGAAAACTTTTCTAAGTCCTTCAGGGGCTTCAGTTTTTTGTTTATTTGCTTTTAATTAATAGAATCCAAATGCAACATGATTCTACACAGTCAGAAATCAAAAGATATTTGCTTGTAAATACAATCCTAGCTTAGTAGTAGCAAAAGAATACTCTTTTGTTTAAGTCCTAATGCCTTCCATAAATAATTTAATAAACAAACAAAAAATTCCTCCAGGAATAATAGATGCTAAATTTATATTCACTGTAAACAATAGGATTCTCACTGGTATACCAAGCCCAAATGTGATGGGATGAAATGGAATACTGAAATAATAAACTTAGCTAGAAAGTAGCATAATACCCACAGGTATGATTTTCTTACAGTTGCCTGTCAAAATACCATGATATTTGAAACTAAAATATCAGTGTCCTCTGTTATGAAACTATATTGAAAAGAACCTTGGAGGTTTTTCTGTGACTTTAATGATATGACCAAACTAAAACCAACCTGTAGAAGCACAAATGAAATTGTGCATGCTGTCAATTTTATGTGAGGTAATCAATATAGACACTGAGGTTGAAAAAATGAGAGGAACTCATCTGTCTCCTAAATTGGAACTAACATAGTGGAACTCAGTATGGCAACAGTTCAAAACTGATACCACCCATGCTTCAGAGCTGACTGGGGTTTTTTTTTCCCTTCTACATCACACACTTCAAAGCAACAAAATTTTAACATTTTACTGTCCAATGTTCATTGACCATGCCTCAGAAATGACACCATATTTAAAATTTGAAATGTGTTTTAAGATGTACAGCTCAGAAAGATTAAATTTACAGGAAGAAGCCAATCACAATTTTATTTCTGAAAAACAACTGAGAAAAACCTTTCTGAAGGCTGTTGCTGCCTACCTGACACGAGAGTCTGAAGGAGAAAATTGAATGAAGGCGAAGTTGCTTTCTAAGTCTCTCTCTCACTCTCCCCCAAAACATTAAAAAGACTGTTTACTGAGTGTGTGACAGTATTGTTATGACAGAGCATATTCTCAGAGGTACTCTGAGCTGTTCAAGATTCTGGCTTCTTGGGGTAAACTCTAGCTAAACTCTGAGGTGCTGCTTAAATGTTTATTTTAAACCTAAAAACAAAATCCCAAAATTCTACAAGACTTTTTATTTCTCACAAGATGCTCAGATTTTTTATACTAAATTTCACTTGACAAAAAACTGCTAATAAACAGCTGTTCTTAAGTCAGTGTGCTCTCAAGACTGTTGACAAGTACCTTTGGTAGAGTTTTTTATATTTCAAACAGATATCATGAGGTATTGAACAGAAACTGCAATTCAAAAGCCAGAAAGTGATGTGTACACAAAATCAGTGATATCCAGTGTCTTAATTTTGTACCTGGAACCTCTGGTATCCTTATGTTTTATAAAATATAACACCCTTAATGGTAACTGGACTAAAAATGAAGATATATTGGTGCTAGGTATATTATTTTAACTAGCTACAATGAAACAGCTTCTTTGGTTGGTTCCCCCACAAGAGAAGCACAGAGTAATTTCCATTTCTACCTCACAAATTCTTAGCGGAAAAGAGAAAGCAGCTTTTAATCATTAAAACTCCTCCAGCAGTGACAAGTAACTCAATGCCTACCTTGGCAACCTCATGAGGCCCTCTTATTAACATGAACTACATGCTTTCTTGGCAAAGGAAACACTGCTTCTGATTTCTACCATTTCTAACAAGGACCTCTTTTCACCCAAACCTGGGAATTGGCTAGTGCACTCTGGTATCAAGCACACAGTGTGCAAATGTGCAATACGTGGAGCACTGGAGAACCAGTCTTGAGTGGCCTGGGTTGAAGGGACCTGCAAACACACACCCAGTGTGTGCCAGCCCTCTCACACACCAAGGTAACTGCCCATCCACAGAGCCTAAAGAGTATTTTATATCACTAAGCATCTCTCTAGCTGAGCTGTAGGAACAACCAAGACAATTAGGTACAATTTTGGGTGTCTAAATAATGCCAGCTATGCCTGCAAATGTTGAAAAACGCAAGGTTCACCTCAAAAAAAAATAGAGAACGTGTATTTATGTTGCACAGCTTATACGGAGTATGTGAATGAATCATGATTTCTGCACAACAAAAGGGAAGGAATAACGTAGACTACCACAGACTGCAGAAGCATGTGGGCAGGAAAATTCATCATATAAGGTGTCTGAGAAAACCCAGGGGGAATTAATGATCTGCTCTATTCAAGAACATTTAAAAAACAATACCATCTGGCATTAAGTAGAATTCAGGCCAAAAGCTAGCAGCAAAATAGGTTTGACAACCTTGACATAAAAACTACTTACTCTCAGTGCCAATTATGGTCTCCTTGCCAGTTCAAAAGCATATCTTTCCAAGAATGGCATTTAGCCCCTACTGGCATCTGAAACACCACACAGTCTTTACACCAGAGATTAAAGTAAAAACACTTATGCAAAGCACCAAACAGAGATAACAGCATAATCTGGATAAACACACCAAATACTAAATCACTGTTCATTATGTTTAGAACTAGTAAGAACTGACATTAAATAGTAAAAAGAAAGAGTGTTCATTTCTCTAGCTGGAAGCTTTGAAAATAAGTTTGCTTTACGTATCCTAATAATGTTTTAAGTCAAAATTCTTTCCAAGTTTTTCAAAAAGGGTCCTACTTGATCATTGCTTTCCCTACAGGATGGGACTTGCTCAGCTACCTATTTATTACCAAGTGCATTTTCTTGGGCTAGTGACAAATAGATAAAACTGAGACCATCTTCTTTATTTAAGATTTTTAAAATAATCTTCACTATTAAAAGCCAAAAATTAACTCAATTCACATCCTATTTAGCTATTTAACATGTTTTTCCCTTAGCTATTTCAGATAACTAAGGGAAAAAGTTGATCTTATTTTATATGTTATCAAATCTCAAAGCTTCTGTGGCTCTCCAAACCTGGTAGACATGGCCTCCCTTCCTTTAAGTCCAAGAACTCTGTTTCAGTAACTGGCACTGAAGAATGGATGTGCCATCTTAATCCAAGGCTGAATTTAAGAAGCAATAACAGGATTTCTGGGAGATACCTTCCATGTTATTGCAAAAAGAAATCTTGTATTTTAAATTCTCAGATATAACAACAACCAAGGGTTAAAATTTTTGGAAATATTACGGCAATTCTCAAACAATGGTTTCCAGTCCTAAGATGTTCAATCTATTGTATAGGTATTACTTTTCTGATTGATTTAAATCTCTGCACTGAGTTAAGGAAGGTGTTATATTTTAAAGTGCACAGCATCAGTATATGCAAAATTTTATCAGCCTTTGATGTAACATATCCTCTCCAAAGGAGAGCCATGAAACAAGAAGTATTTCTATCAGATTAATTGCCCTAAAGAAAGTGTAAGATGTGAAATCGACTAAGAAAGTATGTCTGACTTAGTAAGACTTTTCTCATAATAAATTTGAAAACATATTTATGCATATTTATGAGAAGATTCAGTTTGTGCAACAAATATGTATAGTGATTGGCATTTTCATGTACATATGTAAATAAGATGCAAAATACTATCACTGCTACAAAAGAGCAAATATGTTAGATCAATGCTATGGATAATTTATGAGTAGTTCATTCTAACTCTATTACAATATTAGAATAATATCCAATTAGTATATTGGAATAACTTTAAAAAGTGTGTAAACATGTAAAAGTGCTAAGATTTTTAATTGCTGTAATTCCCAAACCCTTGTTTTATTCCAAACACGGCATTGGGAATAATGTTTATGAAAAACAAGAACTGCCCTAGTGATGATGAACAAACATATATATTGCAAAGTTTTTAACTTTTAGGTGTTTTGTATTTCCACAAGCCAGATGAAATTGCATGTCATTTTACTCTTGCTCAGCAATGAGTTACACAAAGAGATTTTTCAAAAATACTCCGGTGGCACTCATGCTTAACAAAAGGTAATGTGTCATGCACAAAACCTTTTCTGTAGTAAACCATTTTCTTAGCTACAGATTGTTCACCAGTATTCATTACTTATATAAAAAGGTAAAGAATAAAAACAGGAAAAAGAATATTTTAGACATTTTAGAAAAAAACCCACAATCATATTTACCACATAGTGGGCTTAGTCAAGGTTTCCAGACAAACATCCCTAAATGTTGGTATGGTCCATAAAACTATTTATCCTGTTTAGAGTGTGTTCAGGGCCATATGAAAGGAATGACAAGAAGGAAAAAACTCTCATGTCTTAGGTTTTTCTCCTTTACCTTCTTAAAATAATTGTCTCTTCACAGTCAACAATTTTAACCTTTGTGATGGGACAGAAAAAATAACAAGATTACATCTTAAAACAGTTTAGGTCAAAGCATTAAGGCATTTTGAGACAAAACCAGCACTATTTTAGAAGGATTTTAACACAGAGCTTTTCTGAAAGCAATTGGATGACCAGACAATGAGCAGTAGTGATTTATATAATTTGAAGCAGCTCCTACCATGTACAACTCCTGCCAGCATATTAAATACTAAAAATTCTTAAAAGCACCTAATAAAAATAAACAAACCTAGAAATTATTACAAGAATATAAATGTTCAGAAAAGGATAGGGGAAAATCAGAGGCAAAGTGAGATAAATGCTTAGTGTCTCTGAAAACAATTTGACCTTCCAAACCAAAGACTCTCACAGGTAGCTGGCACATGATACCTCTTTCATAAAATCTGTGAAAAATAATTGAAAGCATTTCCCCTCTGATTCTTAGGAAAATTTTTAAATATTCAGGAGTACGTGTTCATATGTCATAGTTAAGCAGTGAGAAGCCCATTAGTAGTAAAAAAAAAAAAGCAAAGAAACAAGTTCCATACATCCTCAATCACAGAATGTTTGTCCAACTCACAGCTTCACACTCATCTCCAGAGGCTCAGTACCTTAAAAGCCACTGCAGAAAGCACTTCACAAAAGGTGACACAAATTGAGGGTCTCAACAATTCAAAGATTTATAAATAATCAGTGTTCATTTGAGTAAATTCAGTTGAGTCTTACATCCAGTCAAAGTAGGGGAGAAGTAAAATAAGAGAATAAACAGTATGGGGGAAGAAAAAATTATCGCTTGCTTCGGTAAGATTTTTCATAAATCTTTGAATTGTTTTAGTGCTGTAGCCTTGTGGCTGAGGATGGTTTGTTATGAAAATCAGAATAAAGCCATTTTGGGTTGGTTTATATTTCCTTTTTTTCTAAATATTAACTAGTATTAATTTGTTAAACCCTCACTGGTTTCCTGAAAATTATAAAGTTTGTTTTTTACTTCAAATATAAAAGCAAAATATCTAAATAAAATAGTTAGTATTTAAAAACAAGTAATTAAAAGAGAATATATTGAGGGACTTTATGTACAACATTGATTTCTACATGAGAGAGAACACAAATTTATGGTTTATAAAATACCTTGGTAAATGATCACCCATTAGTTTATTTTCTGAACAATAAATTCAAAGTTTAGTCCAGGAAAAAAAGAGTATGATGTAAATGCCATGTGTGTGAGATATCATTAAGAAAATGAACAGTGTCTGACTTAAGCTTACTGTAAAGAAACTGAAGTACAGTTTATTAAATTCTTGTGATTGTAGGTTTACACCTCCGGCATGGAATATTGGAATTATATTTCAATGTTATGTATTTAGCAAAAATAACTACAGCCAGCAAAGTCCACCTACTCTCTTCACATGTAGCACAAGATTAACATTTACAGTTAGAATATGCATGCTGTGTAAAACAAGTTGCTACTTATTTATCCTTCCTCTTTAAACCAGGGAGCAATAGAACAATGAAGAAGCACTTACTAAGGCTGAAAAGTTGATGTTAGCCAAAGACATGGAAAAGAGAAGCGGATGTGAAGGGCTTCTGTACAGACAAAAAGTTATATTGATATTTAAGTAAAAATATTCAAAATCTTATAAAGACACACCTTACGTGCTTTGTTTTTGTTTCACTTCACATCCTTGGCCAGGTTTAAAGGCGGGAACGCCAGTTTTGCTGCAAGGCTGCATAGCAACAGGAGAGGAGGAAATGGCCTCAAACTGCACAAGGAGAGGCTGAATTTTGACATTAGGAAAAATTTCTTTACTGGCATTGGAATGAAATGGAAACAGACTGCTCAGGCAAGTGCTGGAGTGCCCATCCCCGGGAGTGCTCAAGAAATGACTACACGTGGCCCTCTCTGCTGTGGTTTGGCTGACATGATGCTGTTCGTCCAAAGGTTGGTTTTCTTCTTCATTGTATTTTGGTACAAACTTCATTAGGACTATTACTGAAATTATTTAAATGTTCTTTCTTTGATCACTCTCTGCAACTCACAGGAAATATGCAGTATGCCATCTTGAAACAAGGATTCAGGGACATTATTTCCTTAACGTCAATGGAAAATTGTAAAAATTACTTGAAAAACTGTAAAATAAGTTGAATTCTACTGATTTTTTTATATCTTTGAGATAATAGTATCATGTCAATTGATAGTGATAATACATAAATAAAAAAGAACAAATATTGTATTATAATCCCCTACTAAAAATTAAAACTGTGAAAATTACTGAGGAAAACAAAAGAATTTTCTTAGAATGCAATTTCAATGTTAAGTAGGGTCATAATTTATATTTTGCAATGAATACAACTCTTTTTTGATGTTGTTGTTCTTCTCATCTAATTCCCTTCTACTTCTAAGGAACGTAAAATACCAGACTTTTCAGAGTACCCATATTGCAGCTAAATAAATAAAACAATAGAAAGAAATATCCAACCATTTCATTTATCTTTGTCAAGAAAACTTCAATTGACATCAATGCTCAGGTAAAACTCTTGCATGTGCTTTTATTTCATTAGTATGTTAATTGAAGCTTTTTTTATAAGTTTCTTTTTTAAGGTCTGCTTTATATTTGAGGATGATTCCTACAAAAATCTTATTCAAGCATGAGGTGGAAACATTACTGACAATTTTCTTCTGCAATCTCCTGCACTTTTTAATCAGTAGATTAAAATTCAACATCTGCTCTAATGGAAATGTATGCTGTGCCTTAAAAAAACTACCTAAAATATTCATTCAGCATTGAATCTTATCAGTGTTTCTCAAGATGTAGAGAATGGAACTGTTGTTTTCTTCATTCCTTGCATTTCTTCTTCAAAAAAAAAGATGCATTTTCATTTGGAAATAAATAAGAAAATCATGGGGCAGGTTAAGATGACAAAACAGTCAATTGGTCTTGTGGCCAGACTCAAAACTAAAAGTAATCTCTAAAATAATTAGTCCCTTTGATAATTATCGAAGAATTCTGATCTTATGCTTTCTGAGAAATTAAGAAAATATTGCTTGATGGGTTTAGGTTTTATTCTAATTTTGTGGTTTCCCCACACCTTCTTTTTAAAAGTATTTATTAATTAATATTTTGGGAAGCAGTACGTTTTTTCCAAGGCAGATTAAAGTTAGCAAAAATGCAATAGTTTCACCGACCCTGGACTATTCAGGTTACTATTCAGGGTTATTTCCCTGAAGTTGAGATAATTTTAAAATGTAGGTAACCACAGAAAAATAGTTCAGTAAGATTTGTTCAATTTTTATAATTAATATTATAAATATAATACATTTTATTAGGTATTTTTATGTATTTTTAATACATTTTAATTATGTATTATATATAGTACATTTTTTTAGGGAATTCAAAACATGGTTTTGTTCTCTAAAACATATAAAACACATAATAGACTGTTGTTAGTTGGTTGGAAAGAATATGTTTGGTTTTCTGTTGAATTTCATATTGATGTATTAATTACAAAAATTAGGAGCTGAAAAACACTTGACTTCTTTAATTGAGGAAAACAAAACCAAACACTGTCAATATTATTGGGGATTTGGCTAGAGCTGTTACTGAATCAGAAGGCAAAAAGTTATACAATCCTCAGTGATACATGATATTGTTAAGGCACACTTGTACTGAATGTTTCTGGTTGATAATTTTTTTCACAAAACGTTTATTCCTTAAAAAAAGAGGGAGCAGGAGAGGGTTTGCATTCTTTACCTTCCAAGAAGGACCACAGCACAGAAAATATCCTGAGGAATCTGAACAGTTCATCCTCTACATGCATGTTTTAAAACTGCTGTTCTGTTGCCAGGCATGTTGTGTTTATTTTGTGTGTGTTGTATTTCATTTATTTATGAGTGTTGCCACTGCCTGCTCCAGGCCACAGGCAGTGTATTGAGATTGAAAGGCCTCAGGATGAAATTTGCCAGGCTTGCTCTGTTTGAACTTGTCTGGACGTGCCTGGTGATGGGCCTTGTTTTTCTTGACCCCAGAAGGGCTGGGGAAGGTTGAACCACAACACCAGATAAAGGTATAGACATTTTATAGCATATTTTAACTGTGGCATTATTGATGATATTTTTTCTGTAAGAGTGGTGTTCTTTCATTTGTTTTGTTTTTCTTTCTTTTTTTTTTTTAACAGCTGCATCTTGGCTAATGATAATTCTACAATCATTAAATTTTCGTCATTAAGTTTTAATAATTAAGTTTTAATGATTATAGAATAAATTCTTAAATCATTAGGTTTTCAAGATTACTAAATTCTTGTCTTTATATGTTTCTTTTTTCCTCCTTTATCCATAAGAAAATTTTGAGCATAAAACTTATGCCTAAACTTCTACAACGTCTTCTTTATCTGGTGAAATAACATAAGTCAAATATCCCAATATTAGAATTCATACCACTCTCAGGGAATTCTTAAATGTTCAGACAGCCAAAAGGTGGCTCTAAACTAACTTGCCTCTGCACAATAACTTTGCCTCTATCGTGTCTGTACATGTTTCTTTCTGGGTAATAACAGAAGCTCTACTGCCTCTTTCTCCTTAGTTTCTTTTCTTCCTTTTAAATATTTTTCATAAGTATTTAAAATAAAAAAAGTAAAAATGAAATTTCTTTCGGTTTTGCATGAATAAAAGATAAAATATGATAATTTATATCTTCACATCTTCTCACTGGTTATGTAATTAATTAGTCAGTTGTATGCATGCAATTCCAAAAGTTCAAAAATGTTTACATTGCTTGCATATGTTTATCATAAAAAATGGGATAGGAGAACAATAATTAATTAATTAAATAATTATTCTGTAATAGATGGTTGACTGTGATGCGACCAATGTTTTCAAAATAGAAATTTACCTTAGAATAAGTTGTCTGTTAGTTCATCGATATTGCCAATCATCTTTATAAGAAAGTTCATCCCTCTCTTGGTGGTAAACATGTTGAGCTAACAGTGACTTCTGAAAAGGCAGGAACAGTGTCATCAGAAAAAATCTGCAACTTTGGCATCACAGACTGTCATAGAGAGAACAGCTAAGGTGGACTCAGACTGGGAGGTGAAAGCAGAATGTCCAGAATGAGGGAGGTATCTCACTCCAGGTGGAAAGGTGAATCTTGTACACCCGACCTTCACCACTCCTCTGTCTGGGTCTAAAACTTACTCAACTTCCATTCATAAACCTCTTAGCCAGCTCCATGCCATGGACCTTTCTGTCTGCCTTAATGCAAGTTAGGATTTTGAATATCAATGTCTTACAGTGGCGGAACAATATTGCTGAAAATTAGTCCTGGTTTGGACTGTGGGTAAACTGTTACCCAGGCTGATATTTTCTGAAACTGACTGAACAACAGTGTTAGCTGCAATGTGGAAGCATTATTATTAGAAGAAAATAAGTGGAAACTTGTGACTGAATGTTGTCTGGGAGCAGCCCAAACTGTGTGAGCATCCCGAAGCAGGCTGTTCTGTGGCAAGGATATCTCAGGGATGCCGAGGACAGAATAAAGAAAGAACTCCAACATCCAAGTGCTGATGGAGCCACTGAAGCTCAAATCTCACATGAAGCACCAGGTGGAGACTCCACTGACACAGCTTTAATTTAATAGCTGTAATCATCACCCAAACTTTTAATAAGTAATGAACCTGACATGTAGGCAAAAAATTCAGATATTTTCTTGCAGACTGGGGAGTTTTTAAGGCAAGAAACATTATTACAACTAATTTATTCTATATGTGTAGATAATTTTAGTTTTATTTATCAATATCCAGTATTTTCACCAGTTGTCTTCCTCATGTTTTAATTTCAATGCAGAGTCTTTGTAATTCTCTTCAAAATGACTGTCACAGGATACAGCTTAAGAAAATATCAGTTTTTCCCTAGCTAAGTGTTGTATAAAGTCTAGATGCAATAGGAGCCAAATGATCCTAAATTTTCTTAAAGTGAAAATCTGTATGAAAAAAACACCACCACCTGAAGATCATAAAGATTCATGACAAATAAAATTTTTAAAGCAGTTGTAACTGTTGAAAACTTTCTATTGAGGAATTTCTGTAGCTAAAATAGATACAGATTTTATCAGAGTTTCTTTTTGCTTCTCAGAGGCAAACTTGAAATAAGGCTCAATTTTCTCAATCTATTTTTTTCTCTCCCGTTATGTTTAGTGACAGACAATCTAAATGGCATGAGAAATATGCAGACACAACACATGTAACAGAATTACATAAATTTTAGACTCTATAGGAGAAGCATTAAGAAATGGGAAGCTGGAGTTAAAGTATTGAAAATTGATGAGATCTTTTGGACTGTTTTTTTCAACAGTGCTTGCTATCAATCCATTCATCTATTAAAAAGATTTAGCTGACCTATTTGGTCTTGATAGCAACAGTATCTCCATTCCTATATAATATATTAATGCTTGCCTTTTGTACTACAAATGCACACAAACACTATGAACCAACATACAAATAATTATGTTTGTTTTACTTTATGTTAGCAAAGAACATTGCACAGATGGTTTATAAAGTTTAATTAATAAAATATGACAAAGTGTGAACTCTTATGTAACAACTCATGCTGGTGTGAATTGTTTGGGTTAGGACAGTTTTGTTTTTTAAAGACTTTCCTGAAGTCTTTTCTGCAATATCTGCACTTCTTTTAGCATGTAGTATCTGTTATAGCCAAGCAAATATAATTCTGACATTGATGAGTTCCGTACTAGCAAATTCCTTCATACTTTCCACTTATAACTGGAGTTACATCTAGATAGTTAGGATTTGTCCAAAACCTGTGACTTTGTTATTGTTTTTCATATACTTAATAGCCTTTACCTGTTTTAGAATAAAACATTTCACTTCATATAAGAAAAGTTGTTGTTTTGACTCATAATAGTCACTTTACTACAGTAATAAATGGCCTTTATTTGTAATAAGTAAACTCCAAGAAGGTTCCTTTAGGTGTGCAAACTTCAAATGAACTAGGCTTTTTCCTTTTACCGTAATACTTTGAAGCTTTTCATCTTGATCAATTTCCTTTTAAGATTCTCTGCATAAACATTTGACCAAATGCCATTGTTGAAACATTAGTGCACAATCAGATGCTTTGATCTTCTGAAACATTATAATGTTTTATTCACAGGGTTTTCAGAAAAAAAAAATCGGAATATATGTAACGTATGTACTAAATTTGTTTTAGGAAATTAAGGAAATCTTGGAATACTAAGAGAGGGTCAGATCCAGATTAAACAGCTGAATATCAAGATTTAGAAATGAAAATTACATTTCTGAAAAGACTGGATTGCTGATATCACTCTAAGACACAGAAAGTAAAAACTACTCTTTCAACTCCCCTGAATATGCTAATGTTAAGTCAATTGTAGTACCTCCAAATGAAAGAAGCAGCTGCCAAATATTTCAAGTGGAAAGTGTCATGGAAAAGAAATATATATTCAAAAATATATTCCATCAGAAGCAAAGCATATGTGCACTGACATAAAAGAGGTTGCATTAAATGACTAGACATCTTAACACCAAACCAGATTTAGTGCCAGGGACTCAGAAGACAGTACAAATCAAGAAAGGGTCTAAGGCAGGTACCAGCAAGGATCTTCTTTCAGTAGTGTGGTAATATATGATGAGCTTAAAAAAGCTTGCACTGCATGTTAGAAAAGCAGGATACCTTGGTTTGCGGTTCGATCGTCTTTCGAACTCAAATCATGTTGCACGGAGAGCTGTCTCAGGGAAATCTCACAGACAATGTGTCTGAGAAACAAATGGTTCTTCCCTTATGTAGTCACTTATGGCAAGAGCTAGAAAACACTTTAGCATCTCTTTAATGACAAGTATCTAAGCAAGCTACTTGACAGAGTATGTTTAGGTTGTTTATTAGATTGTAGAAATTACTGTACAAAATAAATAATTCTGCTGGGTGAATAGGACATGGTCATATCAAAAACGGTACTAAAATGAGAAAAAATGTTCTGACATATATTATCTGAGTGTATGACCACCTGGAGAAAAGGCAACTCTGTCTGAGAGTCACTTTGTTTGAATGAAAACCCAATTTTCTAAGCCAACTAGAAATAGATTGGTGAGCCAAACTTTCACAGTTAAAAATTGGTAATCATCTGAACCCAAACTTACATGAAATTGAAACAGTAAATTAATGAACTTTTGATGTCAGCAAAATTACATCAGTTAGAATGAAATTTCCAAATATTTTCAAACAAATTTGTTATGGGCACAGGACATTTTACTGTTGGACTTCAGGCTCATAGATAAAAATCTGAAGTAAACATAAACAAAAGAACACTTGTAAACAGACAAGCTGTGGAAGTGTTTAAAATCCTAGATTCCTACTTTTTTCCTAGGCTTAGAGAATTGTAAGCATCTCTACTCAGTCATGCCCACATTTAAAACTGACATACTGATGGCTATTTGAGTGCTGTACAGTACGCTGCTATTCATGGGGACATAAATTTGACACTTCTCTGGCTTTAGTATCTACTTGGACAAATAATCCAACTATAGTAGAGTGCCATAAAATGCATAGCATTGGACTTCCATCATGATTTGAAAGCCAATTGAGAGTAGACAACAGTGCTGATTTATGAATGAATGCTGAATTATGATAATTGAACTGAGATTAAAATGTTCTTTCAATAGAGAATTATTGTTCTGGTTTTTGGTTGTTTTTTTCTTTTTTTAGTGTGCTGTGAATTTCTAGTTCTAATTTAGACACTACGGTATCAAGCTTATAGACCTACATGTGTGTTATATATTACAATTAATTCTTACCTTCTAGCTTATGTAAAAGTATAAGCATTGTGGAATAAACTCATGGACTAACTCTAGCAGGTAAAGCCAGGGACCTACTGAGACCAGAATAATGGTCAAAAGTGCATACCCACAGCAGAACAAGAACAGTGTAATTTTGCATGATGCTACTTCACTTAATCATATCTTGTTGACCACCTAATCAGTGCAGGGTCTACTTAAGATAGAATTATTTCTGCATTTTTCAGTAACTTTCTTCCATTTGATTTCTTACTCTTATCATAATCTTATGTAAAATTCTAACTCTACTTAAAATAAACATCCTATATGTGGGATGAATGTTACCCTCTTTTTCTTTCCTAGTTTTTAACTGACTCTTTTTTTATTAACTTGTAAAAAAGATTCATTTGTCTGCTTTATCCCCAGCATTAAATAATAAATAAATTCTTAAGTAAATTCTCTAACGGTATGTGTTCTCACTGTAGACCAGAGTGATACAAATATGACCCTGTTTAATCTCTCCACAGTTTAGTTTCTATCCCAAAGCTAATATGTGGAAACAGGTTTTTAATGCAGAGTAGGACACCTTTATATAACAGATCTTTCAGATCAGATTTATTTCTCTTTCAGTCTGCTTAGAGTAGTTAAAAATATTTTCTCCTCTCTTAAGCTTATCAAAAATACCAAAAGACTGAGAAAGAATGGGGAAAATGAAGGCCTCCAGTGGCTGTTTTAGTTTACAGCAGAGATTTTTCGTTCTTTTTGAGGTTCAGCCCCTGCTGTAGCATGACCATTTATTCAGAGCATTCACACACACATCCCCCTTACATCTCACTGACCATTCTACTGACCCTGACTGGGAATTTGCCACTACCCATTCTAGTAAAAAAAAATCTCCAAAAATGGTAACAGTGTCAACACATGGCCTAAAACATTGCCTTGGGCATTTTGTAATTATGTCAGGGCATTTTGAATCCTGTTTCATGTAAAATATATCTCTCAGGAATTATTTTGTTTCCTATGCCTTTCATTAAAGTTGTCAATCTATGATTGTTTAGTAATATTAAGAATGGCCATTACCATTTTGTAAAATGTTCATAGGATCTGCAATTTATGTGTGATATCAATGTAGAAAATATTAACATTCATAAAAGATTACTCAGTCATTTTCTGAATAAATTAAGTTCAACTGTGTTCTCACAAATTATAACACATTATTTATTTTATACAAGTTTGTCAAATTTACTCTGAATAATTTACTCATAGTTCTCATAGTATTTTCTATATTTAGTATTTCATTAAGTATAAATCAATATGTACATTTATATCTAAAATCGGAGCAGAGCTTTTGCACACAGAACTATTTTGAATACTGCCTGCATGCATAATAGCAAGGAATAACAGCTCATTAAAATGCTGAACCTGTGGTTGAGCAAGGAATGTTCTCCATTCTTACAATGTAAAGTTTTCTCAGGAAAATATTTTCATAGAACCATAGAATGATTTGGGTTGGGAAGCAGATTAAAAAATCATCTAGTTCCAAACCCCTGCCATGGAGAAGGTCCCTTTCTACTAGACCAGTTTGTTCAAAGCCCCATCCAACCTGGTCTTACACACATCCATGAATGGGACAGACACATTTTCTGTAGCCAACCTGTTCCAGTACCTCGCCACTCTTAACCATTCTGTGAATCTGAGATACAGAAAGGGGTGAAAATAAATAAAAACAGAATAGAAGGGTGCTCATGTGCAGGGTGGTTCATTATTACAAATACAGATTTTCCCATTATTTCCTCTAAGTGAGGACCTGATGAGACTAATTCATGTTTTTTGGGGATTTTTTGATCATTTCTACATAATTTAATTTCTTGTCTCAAGCCAGTGACTGTCCAAATGCCTTTCTTTCACAGAGAACCTTTGGTTAACTTCTCAATCACCTACATTTAATCAGCTGCTGCTTGCTTGAGGCTAAATTTCTTCTGATGGTGTCTACACTAGATGTAGACATCTTTTTGCTATCTTGAGACACTTTTCATTTTAAGACATTTGCCATCTCCTGCTTTTGTCAATGTAAATAGGTAGGGTCTCTCTTTATCTCCAGCACACCCACTATTTAAAACCCCTTTTGTTAAATCACTTCTGCCTTTCAATGCAAAGCAGTCTTTACATTCTCACAGATAGCTGGCTTTACCTTCACACTTTATTTTTCTCCTAAAGTTCTAAGTTATTTTCTGAATTCCTCAGTGCCTGTATCCCTTCAGCTTACAGAATACAAAATAAGGTCACAACTTTGTTATGTTGCTAAGGCTAGTCTCTGAATACCTAGATCATCTGGTGCAACCACTATGACAACATTTCTGCTTGGAGATCACGTCTCTATGTGCTGATCTGTGAAAGCCGTTCAAGGCACAGTTCCATGCCCAGTTACCAGAATCACTGCTGGCTTAGCATGATCAAATATCAAGCACTTGATTTAGGCATGGACCTTGCAGATGACACTCTGTATTCCAGTAGGCTTTTAGCCAGCTGCTTGCTTTTCCTGTGTAGCAATTCCTGGAAAACTACAGTTTAGGTTGAAGATCCCTGCTGCTCCTGTATTCTGCTTTCAAGGTACATAGATTTCACAGAAAGCAGCTGTATCTGGTTTGCTTGTCAGTAGCCTTCTATTTACACAGACATAGCAGCGATATTAGAATTTTATAGATGATATTTCGGGTTTAGCATAAGAAGTCGAGGAATAAACTATATTTTTGCTTTAATATTAATTAAGCTCATATGTCAGCAGTCTGCCCTTAGCTTGGATATAATATTTTTGTTGTCAGTCATTTTAATGGAATTTCCTAATGGTACTTGCTGCACTGCCAGATACATTGACTGACTGCAAGTTCTACAGGGTGACTTGGTTCATGAAAAGAACTAAAATGAGCAGCATATTGAAATTGTTGCAGAACTGAACTATTTCAGCCTAGAAAAAGTCTGTTTCTGTATAGCTCTGATGAGATATTTCATGGTGTCATATGCCACAAAATGAACATTTCTACTGTATCATTCTCAGATTCTCATTATGGGCAGAAGGAATATGACAAATGTACGGAGGGAAAGATTTACAATTAGCCTATTCTTAATAATCTAATCAAAACACAGCAGATACACTGTCTAGTTACAACAATACTAATACCAACAAATAAGAAGAAAATCCTTGTTAATTGCCACTTAGAATGCCTATAAAAGAAGTTATTCAATCCACCTTCTATCGTATTATGTTATGGCTTCCAATGTTCCTCTGGATGACAAAGAGAATGATTTTTCTCAGGAAAAGAGTAGAGAAGTATTCAATGACCTGAGATGTTTGGTGGGAAAACATGATGTTTATGTTTTCTTTCTCAACAACAGAGTCCATTTGGTGTATTTTTCTATGTCCCAAGTGGACTGTAAGTCTGTTACTTTCCAACTGGTTCCCAGATTTTTGGTAGTTGCACAACAGCTCACCCTAAATGAATTGACATACAGGACAATTCTTTGTTGCGTAGTGACTTCCTCACTTGGTCAGGCTTGACCACAGGATGCATTCACAGACCTTATAGCTGAAGTGTGGCAGTGATCACCTGGACACCAGCCAGTTCTGAAAACAGGTGAAAATCAGCTCAGACCAAGGCAGGTATAGGTGAAACAGAGACCCTACTCTGTCATGGCATAATAAAATTTAAGTCCTGTTTTAGTACTGGCAAAACATTATTTGCTAGAACACACTGCATCTTCTAAGTGTTGATTATAAAGTTATTGGTAACTGATCAGGTTGCATGCAACTACTTCCAGGAAATTAGAAACTATTAGAAAATTATAATAATGGCTTCAGAATATCCCAATACTGCTATCTTTTTCCTGATGTCCACTAAAGCATATCCAGCTCAGCGTATCTGGGAACTGTATCCAGGTATAGTATACATCCAGGGTATTCCAGCACATTTCCCCTAAAGTATTATTTTATAGATAGAGGTATTACTGCATTTACTCATGCTAACAAATAAACTTTTCAAGATGTAAGTACGAGGTCCAATGGACCAAGTCTTGCCCAAAATCAATAACTCGCTGAATTAATGGAATTCACAGAATCACAAAATATCCTCAGCTGAAAGAAACCCACAAGAATCATCCAGTCTGATTCATGACTCAGCACAGAACATCCCCAAGAGTCACACCACGTGTCTGAGACATTGTTCAAACTCTTCTTGAACTTTGTCAGGCTGGTGCTGTGACCACTGCCCTGGGGGAGCCTATTCCAGTGCCCAGACGCCCTCTGGGTGAAAAACCTTTTCCTTATGCCTAACCCAAACCTCCCCTGACTCAGCTCCAGCCCGTTCCCTTGGGTCCTGTCACTGTCACCACAGAGCAGAGATCAGTGCCTGCCCTCCTCCTCCCCTCATGAGGAAGTTGTAACTGCCGTGAGGCCTCCACTCTGTCTCCTCCAGGCTGAACAGGCCAAGGGACCTCAGCTGCTCCTCACACATCTTCCCCCCTGGCACAGCAGTTTGACAAAGCCAGGAGTCGTTTTTTTTCTGATTGCTTATAGATTTTATCAGGTACCCTCGGTATTCTTGAGCCAATAAGGTTGTTACTGTGTCTAATCAAACTACAGCCACAGTACACTTGTTCTAGCAGTTATCTCACCTAGAGCCATCCTATTAGATTCCCAATTTCTAACTGTTAGCCTTTTCCACTGATAGCAGAATCTCCCATCTCCCTTGCTCAAAATCATTGGAAAGTCCTTCACGTTAAAACTCTCTGACCTACTACATCTGGAACTTTGATTTTTCTCTCTCTTACTATGGCCTTTTCTTCTGATTTATTTTTGTCTTTAAAAGCTTTAAAAGTGACAGATCTTATCTTACTATATTATAGTATACATATATTAGATAGTTTAGATGTTACTTATTGGAAAAATGTCAATTATTTTGTTTAATCTTAAAAAAAAAGGATGAAGCTACACTTAAAAAGTATCCAGAAATAGCTGTCAATAAATATTCAAATTCCGAAAAGATCACACTGATTCTAAGAACTTTAAGAGTTTAGTCTCTATTTACCAATAAGAGATTTAAGTGTGAGTTGATGCCAGTCAATTTTATATAGTTCAACTTGTGGTCTCTTTTATTTGATTGACAATTTTTTTTAGGATATGAAAATGAGACAAATTCCCATTCAAAATAAACATGCAACTAAAAATGTGATGTTTTCCACAATTTTTAATCTTCAATTTCAGATTATGTGAGCCTTGAGAGAATCATTAAAATTCAACAAAAAATTCTAATCTTGAAGAAAATATATGACTAAAACCTTTTTATTTTGTTAATTTTTATACTAGAGACCACACCAGATTATTTTTTCTTATGCTGATACCTGAAAGTACTAAACCATGAACAAGAAATCATGAATGCTAATTCTTGTATCTGAAGTTTTTCTCAGTTTAGACCTTCTATCTTATTAAATCTGATACTTTAAGCTCTCTATCTTAATGGTAGGTTCTCCATCACCCTAAAATGTTAATATTTAATTTACTGTTCAGCACTAATATATAATATCTCAGTATTAGAACATGAGCTGTTTTATTTTATGAGATTCAGTATTTCAGCTTTCAGTAAATTTGAGGTTTTCATAAAGGAACAGATTGGTTTATATGTTTATAAAAGATGGAAATTCATTTATCAGAACTTCTTATTAAACTCTTTCTACAAGTATAAAGCTGGCTGATAGCAGCTAATGTGCGCCACTCAGGAAGAAGACTTTTTAGAGTAAAGGATAATTAGACACATAAAATAAGTTGAAAATATGCATATTTCTCCTGTCTTCAACCAGCTTTAATACAGAGAGAGAGATCTTAAATAATTACAACAGGTAAAATTACTCCACACATTTTATCTTGCATAAATCCCACTTCCATTAAATTACTTGCAAAGCTTCCTTAATTCAAGAAACATCCCATTTTTTTACTTCTTCAGTATTGCTTCCTCTACAGAGTTAACAGAAGAAAGAGGAAATGAAATTCTGAATAAAATATAAAAGAAAATAAATTAAGAAAGTCTTAGTTATGCTAATGTTATAATATTTTTTCCCAGACAATATTGTTGCAACATTCAGGAGAAAAAGCAAAACAAACAAACAAACCAAATACAAACATGGACTCATCAAACTATAAATGATACTATATGCCATGATTACAATGCTTTGCAACAATTCAATAACATGCTTGTTTTGTTTATTTCTTTTGGTGGTCATACCTTAACTCTTTGTGTTTAGAATAAAAATTTTTAAGGTTGTTACAAAGCATTCTTCTAGTTCCTAGAAGGGCTAAATTCTTTAATATATAAAGGAAATAATAGTTTATTTAATGTACTTAAGAAGAACAACAAAACCAAAGACCAAACAATATATATTGTATAAACTAACTATATTCTGCCTAACAAGGCAATCTGTCCATGTTGCTACATTATTATTTCTATGCAGATTCATGAACTCACTACCAGCCATTAATTATGTATTTATTGAAGCAATTAACCATGGAAGTGGCTTTATTGTCAGAGATATGATGTATAACCTAAGAGTCATTTGGTTAATGAGGAAGAGGAAGTGCTTTCTAACCAGAACAGGTATTTTGTTAGCAGCATCACTAATCACCCTGATAGGTTTTCACATGAGGATTCTGTATCCAGAAGTTTTGCTAGTTTCCCTTTCTCTCTAGCCACATGAAAAATAAATCCTTATCTTTTTTTAATTGCCTATAATATTTATGATAGAATCATAGAAAGATTTGAGTTGGAAGGGACATCAAAAAATCATTTAGTCCAATATCCCTGACATGGGAGGGGATATAACTGGATAATAACCTTGTTCAAAGACAGTGTATCTCAATTCAATGCTTCCCATGACAAAAAGATTCCTACTATTTACATTTTGGGTAGTATTCTTTGATATAGCAAGAATCACTTTGTTTGCTGCAAGAATCACTTTCGGTAAGGATAGGCCTAGTAGACTTAAAGAATGCATAGGACAGAAAAAAATGTACTATTCTTAAAGCTGGATGAGGAGCAATTAAATTTTATTGTGTTGTCTTGCAGACGTAGCACAAATGAAATTAATGGACTAAGTATGTGCTTAAATGCATAAAAGATCAAAGTCTAAATCTGTTTTATAGTCTGCCAGCAGTTATACAAGTCAAGTGCCTCTTATTCAAGTGTCAAGAGTCTGTTATTCAAATGTTGGTCTAGACAAATATTGTTATTCTCTTTCTGTGAAAGTAGCAATAAGTGAATACATAAAAAAAGGCAAATGAATGTTTAAACGTTATTGGCTTCTAAAGGAATAAAGGGATGTGTGGTTTAGTTTGGGGTTTTTTGAGTGTTTTTTTCTTGATTGATTGGTTTTAGTTTTGGTTTTTTGTTGGTTTTGCTTTTGCGGGTGGGCAGATTTATTTTTCAATTAATGAAAAAAGAGATCATTGACATGGAAAATTGAAAGTTTGATGCACCAAGAGTACTAATATTACTGAATATCCATTCTATAATTGTACCATACAGTACCATATTGCTTGAACATTATTAGATTTTCCATGATAGACTTAATTTGAATTGAAGGATTCCAGTAGAGTGCAGAAGATAAGTATGTCATAATTCTATTTTTTGAATTCTAGGTTAGAATATCTATACCAGCGTTATAAAATAGATCACATTTAATAAATTATTGTCATAATAGTTCCATCAACAAGACTAAGACAGTTGACAGCCCTCAAAACTACTATATTAATATCCAAGCTAGTTGCAAAGAAAACATTAAGAATCACAAGCAAATATTTTAATGAAAATATATAGTTCTATTAAATAACAAAAATTTCCATATTAAACTGAGTAAATTTGCATTATCCAATGTCTTAGGTTGCAAAAGAGGATGTGTGTTCTATTGCCATCTGTTAGAGGTGGGGCAGCAATCTTCTGTTAATTGAGCCACCTGTTAAAACCAGGTGGGGCAGTTTTCTTTATCTCTTCCACCACCCATCCTCCCTCCAGGAAATCTGTTAATGGGCCATTGAGTGTCACTGCATGGCTGATAAAATTACATCATCCCATTGTGAGATGTTCCGCCCAGGGGGAGGAGCCAAGCATTCCTACCTGGATATAATCTGAGCTTTGGAACACAGACAGCCTTTTCCCACTGGATTCCCAGAGGAAAACTCCCTTCTACAGGATCACTGCTCCAACAGAACCACATCTGTCACTCCAGGAGCATTGCAGCCACCATTTGATGGGGCTGCTGCCAACACTCTGACCCACAGGGTGTCAAGTCATATTCTGACTCTGTCAGTGTTATTTTGTATTACTGCATTTTTATTTTATTTTTATTTTTCCCAAATAAAGAACTGTTATTCCTATTCCCATATCTTTCCATGAGCCCCTTAATGTCAAAATTATAATAAATTGGAGGGAGGGGGTTTGTATTTTCCATTTCAGGGGAGGCTTCTGCCTTCCTTGGCAGATACCTGTATTTTCAAACCAAGACATCCAATAATAGATATATTCAATTACAGATAAAACACATTGACACCTACCCTTTTTATACTACTTCAATATTATCAGGAAATATATATATAACTGAAAACTACTGAAAACTATTTATTTATGAAAACAACTCAGCTAACAAAAAGCAGAAATGCAGGCTTATACACAATGTATTAAAATAATATTTGAAGGTTTTGTGGGTTTTTTTGTGTTTGTTCTTTTTTTTTGCAAGACACCTGTGTATTATCACTGAAATACCGTTTTAGCAGAAATACTAAATTTAAAAATCTGTTCATTTAAAGTCAAAATACATATTCTGGAAATGTGTGTATGTGTACTTGAGTACACATAAAAAGTTTTCTACAAATATTTGAACCTTCAGGCAAAGTATAGTGAGAGTACTTACACATTTTACAACTTAATAAGGCAGCAAATTAATTTTTTTTTACCCCAGGATGACAAAAAATTGATTACTTTGTCAATGGCTATCACACACAGTATTGCCAGGAGTTGTTGAATGTTGAAGTTTAAAATAAGACACGATTCTATTTTTTTTTAATTACACAATGTATCAGTATGAGAAAGTTCATAACATACTCACAAAGTTCCAATACACTTAATATTAAACTTTCATATTTTTACTGATAAATGTTTTAGCACTTTTTTTTTCTGTACTTGGAGTATATTTTCTGGCCTTGTAAAAATGAGAACTTTTCTTTTAACAAGGCAAAAGATTACCAAAGAAATGTGTCCAGGAACTCAGCCACTGTGCTATCATCTTTCCACACTCTTTCCTCAAAGCTCACCTAAGGTAGAATAACATATGTGCTTTCTGACGAGTGTGCAGCACACTGAGCAAGATACACCTTTCCCACAGAGGTCATACTACGCTATTCAATGTTGATTTCCTCATTAACCTAGTTTTTAACCAAGCTATGGTTCTTGCTTTAGGCACGTCCATAGTTCTTCTCCATGGATACTCTTAACACCATTAATTAATTCCTCATTTTTCAATTATTTGCTCACAATTTAAATGGACTAGTATTCTGGGGATTTTGAAAAACACTAAACTCTTATAATGACAATTCTATTTGTGTTTCTAAGTTGTATTTATTTTTATTTTAAAGGAATCTACTGAAGCACACATTAAAGTTATTGGAAAAGAATTACAGTTGCTGTCAATGTTTTTATATAGCTGCAACAATTTAATATGTTGTGTTATCCATCTGAACTTTGAACAGCATTTCTGGGAAAATACTGGTGATAGACCTCAGGTCTCCAATGCTCAGCAAAGGTGAGTCCAAGATCATCTGTGCTGTCAGCTCAACTTGCTATTTCACTCTTTTGCCTCCACCTATTCATGCAATGACAGTTAGTTTTCAGAAACAAGAAAGCCTGGACAAGTAAACTGCTGTTAGTAAGGACAATGAAATAATTTTGTGGTGTTATGAAAAAACAACACCCCAAATTTAAGTATAACTCTACTGTATATTTGTTCCTCATTAAGCAAACTGGAAAATATATTATTTTTATACATTATTGACATTTTTGACCCTTCAATTTTTTTTCAAACTGTAGTTATAGTCCCAATTTTTTAGTTCTTCCCTAATAATTGTTAAAAATCATTATCCACTTTGAAATGTGGGGTCCCACCGTTTTGAGTATGAGTTGCATGACAAATATCATTAAATGTCCCCTGAAACACACTGTGTGCCTGTCAAAATCAAGCACAGGGGGAGTACTACAGCTACAGTTCCATTAATGACATATTGCAAAAAAAAAATCATTAAATTAAGCTTCATTGGCCAAACAAATATATGTAAGTAATTTGTAGATGTTTAGCTTTGTGGTCTTCTTTTTGAAGATGGAAATTCAGATTATCATTTCTAATATATCATGTATTCTATAATGCAAATGCAAAACAACAAAACTTCTAACAACTCAAAATTTAGTACATGTATATATCTGTATGCAAATACATAGATACAGTGATATTGGACAACCTGTGGTAATTTCCTGATTTTATGATTTTTCAAAAGCACCTAGTAACATTAATACCTTGTAGTTTAAATATCTTAATCTCCAGAAGAGAATAAATTCAGTAGAATCAATAAAGATTTTTGTGTGAGTTTTGTTCGATTATTTATTCTTTCGTATTGACAAAGCACTCAAACAGTAGCTGCTTAAGCAGGAACCCCTCACAATGTACATATTAATAATTTTGACATTGTACAAGAACAGAAGCATAAGAATTAATATTATTGCCAAACTCAGAGAAAGAAACTTCACATAAATTTTATATTTTCTAGATTGTGAGGGCCATGTCGACCTAGCAGAACTGCCAGCAGGTACTTGTCTGGTTTTTTTGGGGTTAAGATGATTTAGCTAGTTATTTGGACATAGTATTAAAGAGAATTAGTCCCTCTGAAAGCCTCCCTGATTATTTTTGGTTTAATGACTAGATTTTCAGATTTATACTTTTCGTGTGTTAAAGCTATGCAAAGTTTATGCAATGCCTTCAACTAATTAATACTGTAGCAATGTTAAAAATCACCCATTGTAATTACAAGGAATGATATGTGAAGGAATAACTATATTAGGTATTATTAACGTTCAGTTTAGGTTTTACCATATTCTTCATTTTCTAAACCTCATAATTTATTGCATACAATGTCTAGTTTTACTGTTTCACTAAAATCTGTATCCAACATTTAGTTTTGCTTAGTAGCACTTTAGTAATTAGTGGCATCAGAACAATGAGAAATTTTAGTAGTTATCAGATTGACTCATTAAGATGAAGTATGAAATATGAATAAGATGAAATATGAGTAAATATTTGGTAGATCTGTGAAAAGAGTGACCTAATAGAAGAGGTAAGCAAGGTAATATGTACTGCATCATTAACCAAAGCAAACCTTAGCAAAACAATGTATCTTCTAAGATCAGGAGATAAAAAGGAGCAAGGAGCTGCTGAAAATCTCAGTTTTAAGCTTTTCTAGCCTTTATGGTATTAAATTTCCAGAAAATTAATCACACACAAATGGCTTCATTAACAAAATGACCACCAAAAACCCTCAAACGTAGTAAACATGAAAAAAAAAAAGAAAAAGAAAAGAAATATGAAGCTGCTGAGGATTAGGACAATTTACTGAAATTGTGCATAGACATATATGTTGACTTCCACATGAGAAGCTGTAGCCAAGCAGCTTATACTTTCTTATACTTTATTCTAATTTTTGTTGATGTTTTATGGTAGCAACTCGTTATGCAGACACACTTGATACTATACAGGTAAAGACCTTTGACCTAGGCCAAATAATTTATTGTTAGTGTTTTATAAAGTGAAAATACTGTTAGGCATAATTTTTTTTCAGTATAGCAAAACATAATTGTTATTCCTACAAATAATTTTAATATTTTAATATCTTTTTACAAATTCTTTCTTTGATTTTATGTTTGCTTTAGAACATTTAATTTATGTCTAGAACCCATAAGACTCAAATAAATTGGTGGCACAAAGTAACTTCCTTTGAAATCTCCAGAATGGATGCTATTTCTCTCAGGGATTACAGGAATTTTGACTGAAAAATATAGCTACCTTCTCAGCTTCATCTGTGAACATTTTTCTGGGAATAATTAAAATTAAGAATCTGTTCTTTGATAATAAATAGTTGAGAAAGATATTGAACATGTTCCTAATTACTAGCTGTATGGTATACAGTTAATAAGATTATTATAATAATTTATCTGTTTCACCTCAAGCTGATAAACTCATAGATTTTAGAATAACTGTCACTTTTGTATGAATACCTACTGATGATTTAGCAAGCACTTCAAAACAATTCAGTCATAGAATCTTATTTTTAAAAATACACATGTATTTGAACATTTAAAAGAAAGATGGATCAAAATGTAGCAAATTTTATTTGATCAAACTTGTTCTCATATGAGACATGACTGCTAAATTCTTCAGCTGCATCTTAAATCATTCAATTATTTGCAAAATATTGCATTAGGATTTCCAGAGGTTGCATAACTGGAGATTAGTGATAAAGATTAGAAAATGTGAAAATGGGAAAGTATGTGTGTGCTCGTTTAGTCTGGAGTAGGGGCAATTTTCTTCAAGTAGCCAGCATGTGACGATGTTTTGCATTTGTTCTGAAAGCAGTGCTGGTAACACAGGGATGTTTTTGTTACCATTGAGCAGTGCTGACACAGAGCCAAGGCTTTTCTGCTTCTCACCCCACCTCAGCAGCAAAAGGAGGCTGGGGATACACAAAACCTGGGAGGAGACACAGTCAGAGCAGCAGATCCAAACTGACCACGGGGAAATTCCATGCCCTGTGACATCATGAGCTGCACTAAAGGGCTGGGAGAGGAAGAGTGACGTGTTTAAGGTTTTTAGAGTGATGATGTTTCCTTCCCAAGCCATCACTAAGCATAAGAGAGCCTTGCTTTCCTCGAGAGGACTGAGCATCTGCCTGTCCACAGGAAGCAGTGAGTAAATTCCATATTTTGCTTTGCTTGCGCTTGCAACTTTTTCTTTGCTTATTAAACTGTTTTTATCCATATGCATAATGTCTCTCTCTTATATTTTTCTGATTTTCTCACATATTTTGCTGTGGAAGAGGCAGCAAGCAGCTGCATGGTACTTGGTTGCTGGTTGGGATTAAACCATGACAGTCCTTTTTCACACCCAACATGGGACTCAAAGCGTTTGAGATAGTGACAGATTGGACTGGAAAATCCTAGATCAAATTCATAGCTGTTATTGCTGCTCAGCTATGAATTACCTGTTTTCTATGCTTGACACTGAGCTTGCTTGCCTTGCTATTACTGTGGTGCTTCCTTTATCCTCTGCTGCTATTCCTGTGTGCCTGTAGAGAGCAGGCTGGACCTTCAGTGTGAATTCAAGTTGAAGGGGCTGTGACCTATGGGTGACCTCAAGTGTGAGCAGGACACCCTAAAGCATCTGTGGCCTTGGATAAGTCCACACCAGGGCAGGTATATCTGAAACCACCTGAGCTGTGGTCATTATGTGCCACAGAGGGTGTATGTCTTTTATCCTGTGGCCCAAGGATAAGCCCATACTGCAGCAGAAGAAGGTACATCACAAAGCATCTGCAGCTGTGGAGAAGTCCAGGATGCAGCAAGTGCACCTTGAAGCACCAGTGGTTGAGAATGAGGTCATGCTGGAACACCTCAAAGCGTGAGACCATGAACAAGTCCAAAACAGAGCAAGAACACCTGCAGAGGGATTCCAGCCATGGGTAGAGATGTGTTGGAGCAGGGTCACAGCTTAAGGAACTGTTGCTGCGGGTAGGGCCATGCAGGAGCAGGTGTATTCCTGAAGGTGTTGTGGCCCACGAGCAAGGCCACGCTGGAACACGGGCATCCCAGTGAAGCTGTGGCTGTGGACCAGTCTGTGCTGCAGCAGGTACAGCCCCAAAATGGCTGGCTCATATGCAGGTCTCCACATGGAGCTGGTACACTGCTCAATAAATCCAATTCAGAGCAGGAGCGAGGGGAGGAGTTCATTACAATGTTTAAGTTCTGATTCAAAAGGACCAGTGATGCAGGTTATTATGGAAATTCATTAATCATGTAAGCTGGGATTTGAACTGCATATTTTATGAATGACTATAGCAAGAACCCCTTGTTTGCTAGCCAGATTAGGAGGAAGAGGATGAGTTCATTAGTTAGTTCTTATTATCTGACCTAAACAGACTAGGAGTGGAGATTAGAGCATATAAAACAATTACCTCTATGCCATTCAAAACCAACACACCACGCACCCAACATCACTACACTGATCATATTATAGAGACAGCTAATATGGACTATATATGACTATGGAGACATGACTACAGAGAGCTAATATGAACCACAGTGAAATGTGGTTGAACTGCGTATTGCAATTGCTGTAGTTTACAAAAAAAAACCCTCTTATATTTGCATTGCATTATGTAGAATACTTTTTATTACTGCTAAATCAGAAATCTTCTCTAAAATCAACTATCTTTTACAAGTAAATTTGATGTTAAGTATTATATCCTCCATGCATGTAATATAAAAACCTAGTCAGAGAGTATTAAACTGTCAGAAGGCAAGGAAAAGTAGATGGTAATATTAAAAAGGAGAATAGGCCAGCATTTTTTGAGATATTCTATATAATAAAATTATTAAACTACATTGTATATACTGGAAGAAAATTTTGTTACAGCATTTTTTCAGGTTGTTGCACAGTAACAGGAGGAAAGTCTCAGAATGAACAAAATCACATTAAAATTATGAATTTATTTCAACACAGTTTAATTATAGGAAATTAATATTAAAATTATTTATGATAGTTTAATGGGCAGCCAGCAGGAATTCTAGTTATATTTTGTTTTCTTTCCTTATTTTGTTTACTCTTATTTATCCTAGTAAAACCAGATCACCTTTTATTGAGTAATAAATAAAAGAACCATAAGGAAGCAAATGCACATTATGTCAGTCAAATGTCTTCCATAATACATACATGTGGAAAAGAACTCTCTCCTGAAATTGTTGAATACTTTCTCCAAATCTAAAGAAATCAAGATCTCAACTGAAGACCAGAATTTCCTTCATCAAAACAAATCACAAATAAATCTCCCTATTTTTCTCATCAATTAACAAGCAAAATCCAGTTCAAGCAATCTGGAAATGGAACATGTATGCAGTGGTTTCACAAAATCAGGTGCTAGTGATGTTTTAAAAGACACAAGCAATAACTGCTATATGGACTCAGAGGAGAAAAACTCCATTCTCAGTAGTGAATTTTTTCTAGGAATATGTTACTGAGCCAGGTGTAACATAATATTTAAAAAAAATACAAATTAAGATAATCAATGTCAATATCTGAGTAATGCTGTTCAAAACACTAGACAGTGCAAGAACAAATACTAGAACAACTGCAAGAAGAACACTAGAACAGGTAGTGAAATATCATAGCAACTTCATCACTAGGAAAAAATAGCCAAGACACTTGAGGATGCAGCACTGGCTTCTAAAAGTTGTAGGAAGTATGTAAATATTGTTAAATGAATCTGAGGCTTTTGGAAAAAGAATATTACTGCAAAAAAGGTATGATATAAAAACTGCTGAAATTAAATGCCTGAGAGTCCTGATCTGAAAAAGCCAGGAATCTTTCCCCAACTTTGTGCAGAGTTCACCTGCCATCTGCAGTTTATTCCCAAGTGGACTGAAATTACCTATTCCATACATGTTCTTATCATGAGTATCAGCTGCTGCACGCTCTTGTGCCTGTGCTGAAAGACAGATTAATGTGGTTATTTCCCTTCTAGAGTCTCTGAATGTATATGCTTCAGGGTTTCTAAGCAGAGAATTGCTTAGCAGAGAACAGTTAAATATCTGGAAGAGCAGTAAGAAAACAGTATTTTTGTCATCTTGCTCCAGAAAAGCTGTCTTCAGGTACTGCTACACTAGATGAAGAGCCAACAAAGGTTCTTTAATAATAGTTTCTCAGTGTAGGAAGGCAGATAAAAGTTGATCTATACATAAGTTGTAAAATCTGTAGAGAGTAAAGTATATAGCATGAAGAATCAAATGAAGGAAAAATTGGAACAGTGGTAAATACTCACAATGCTATTCAAAGAAGATAAAGTCTTGAACAAGGATCAAACCAAAAGCCACAGCAGCACTTTCAAATTTCTTTATTTTAATTTTTTTACCTTCTTTCAGAAAGCAAGTCTAAGGAATTTCATTGCTGACCATTGATTCCACTGAAAATGCAATAAAGAACAAATGATTACATAACACTGTATTAACAAATTTAACAAAATTCTTCTTTACCTGTTTTATAATTGCTGACCTATGAAGCAATTTATTAATAACTAAATTTTATTAATTTATTAATCACAAAAATTTTAATGTATCTGCTGTATTTAGCTTTTGATCAATACCATATCTTGTGACAGCCTTGACACAGGAAGACAGAGAAATTGCTCTGCAAACAACCTCTTAACTAAGTCTCTGATAAGATTTATTTATTAAAAGTAGAAACTTCTGTCACAGTTGTCATTATTAATTATCAGATCTTGTTAGATAGTCTGTGCTATCATTTGGGACTCACCTTTGCTGATTTTACTTGTCTTGAATGATACTTGATTCATTGATCATTCCTTGCATTGTTTAAACATGTTCTAATTTGATCCCTATATAATTATTATTACAGTCTCGTCTCAGCCTCTTTTTTACATTCTCTCTCAGTACATGATCTCATTAACAGTCATTATGACAAGTTTTGGTCTCTGGTAACATTTTCAAACCAGCAACACATCATTTTATAGTTTAGTTTTGGGGTTTTTGTTTTCCATTTTCCTTTACTTCCTTTTCCCACTTTGACTCTGAGAACAGCTGTTCAATGTGTTAAAATAACGAAGGCTAATATTTTGATCTGCAATGTTTCCCAAAGAGATCTCACAGGTGTTGACACTGACATGACTGATGTCTGAAATCAAATGTCATCCCTAATACTGAGGTGATGACACGTGGCTTTCCCCCAAGAAAAACACCTTTCTTCAGTATTGCTCAAGGAAAGAGCTGATACTTGGAGCTGACTAGTGAGCAGAAAGTTTTCTTTTTTTTATGATCAGGATATTTCACCAATCTTCTACAAAACCCAAAACCATTAGAAGTATGCTCATATATATGCTCACCTGATATCCTTTTCAGGATTTTCACTTTCTAGAAAAAAATTCAATTTGATAACAATATAATCATTATTTGAACTTTTTCATAAGTTTGTATTATTAGTAGTAAAAAATAGCAGCATTTCATTTGGAATGGACTAGTAAAGTGAAGTAAGCAAAAAATACCTCTTTAGGGACAGAACTTGAAAAAAAAAACCAACTTATGTGCACACAGGACATATTGAAAACAAAACCATGTAAAGGAACATATTTTGGAAACCATAAGGAACCATAGCCAGGTTACTCTTTTATTCTTATCAGAATAACATATAGAATTATTGTTCTAATTACTGGAGAAATACATGAAAATGTTCTGTCTCAAAGAGTTCTGACCCGGACATTATTGGTTTTGAACATCTTTTATCCCAATTTCACCATAATTTCCAGGCTTTTACAGACTGATGGCCCAAACATCTGTATCAACAGTCTTGATATAGTAGGATGTTTTGTAGTGTTAATGTCAAACAGATGAAGGATATGAATGCATCCTGGGCAGTGCCCAATATTCTTTAATTATCAGTAATAGACATTGCAGTGACATCTCCAGTTGGACGTAGTGAGAATAAAAAGACTTCAGAGTGACAAATATAGGAGCAATCATATAAATCAAGAAAAGGTAAAATCCCTCTTCCATCTACCTTTTTCATCTCCAGACACTCACATATTTGTGTCTCTTCAATGCTGTTGCTGCTTTATTGGCTGTTGTGATAACCCAAACACCAAGTGCCCCAGGCAGTTTGCTGGAGGTGCGGCATCACTCATGATCCTCAGCTGTCAGGACTGAGATGCCACGTGGGGATGTTGCTGCTCATGTTTCCTACTGCCTCAATTAAACCTTGGTCTACAAGAGAGTGTCAGACATATTGTCATTACTATTTGGACCAGACCACCTCAGATCATATTTTTTTGGTGCTATTTCTCTCATCTGCTGTCATTGTGAATATTTGCCATTCAATTTCCTTTGTGTCTCCATACTCAGAAAAACTGTAGTTTGCACATCTTTCCCTTTTTTTTACTGAAATGACTCACCACTTTTGAGAGTTTAGACCTTGAGTTAAGTGGTTTTGAAGCTGCAAACCAAAAAACGCAAAATCAATGAAAAGGACAAACTTAACTCTGAGACGTAAAACTGAAGCAGCGTCTCTTGTGAATCACAACTAGAAAAAGAAAACAAACAACTAGATGAAAAAACTTAACAACTAACTAAACCATTCATGATAGCAAAAGGAATTAAATAAATATGTCAGTCCAGGTGAAATTGAAAGAGAGAATTAGACATAAAAGAATGAGATTTTTTAGAACATTGCAATAGCAGCAACTATATAAAGTAAATGCAAGAGAAAACAAGTGAATTTATCCCTTCTTGACTCCCAAATAGACTGCATCAAAAAAAAAACAAAACCCAAAAAAACCAAAAACCCAAAACCCCAAGAAAATTACTTTATTACACCGTAATTCAAATTCAGACTGAATCATCAAATTACTTTTTGTCAAATTACACAAACAAATTCAAACTTATTACGGCCAATTCTTGTATTAGAAGAACATATTGACTCATTCACCTTCTTTTCTCAAAACTTTCTATTATAGAGTATTATTATAACCCTCCACCCCTGAATTCTCATATGGATAGACGTTCTTCTTGTGGAAATATGCTCCAGGTCTTCCATTGAGAGGACTGGCACAATTCGCATAGCAGCCATACGCTTCTTGTAACTTTTACAGGCAATTAAGTTTCCATCCTTCTTTTTTATCTTCTTCCTCTTCTTCTTCTTCTCTTTATACAAAGAATGACATGGCTTGTTTTGCTAAATTATAGCTTGTCAGCATGCTTTGTAACAGCAAAGAATGCTTGAAGAGACAGACAAAATGCACAGGCTAGCTTTTCTTATCAGATTCAAGTCACCCTTTTTTATATAATATATAATATATAATATATAATATATAATATATAATATATAATATATAATATATAATATATAATATATAATATATAATATATAATATATAATATATAATATATTATATATTATATATTATATATTATATATTATATATTATATATTATATATATTTATTTTATATTATATATTATATATAACCTTTATTATATATACACATGAAAATAATTATGATTATTTTTAAAATTAACTGATACTTCGGTTGAATATATTCTTGGTACAAAGCACAGTGATTTGAATTCTTGAGAGAGTTTTCAGAGCCATTGTAGAGTAAATTCTGCTGTTAATATTTTTGCTTTTCAGTTCTAATATATTATAATTTGTGTTCAAATATTTTATGTTATAAATATAAAGTTATTATATGATACTACTGTTTTCCTGGTGTTTCTAAAAAATATTTATATAATGTACTTTGTGCCTTGAAGCAAAGAGATATTGATTTTAAACAGATGGAAAACTCCAGAAAGGCTGATTCTCAATGTTTCTTAACTTCTGTTTGCATAAAAAATGACAGAAAGATCAATAAGTAAATTAAAGTACGGCAGTTTTGAAGGTGGATGTCTCAATTTTTCCAGGGGAATCTGACTGGTATGCTTCATCAATGTTCTGTTTTCTGTTCATATTAATCAGATCATAATAAAACAAAGGCAGCTCTTTAAAAGCAGTCTAATTTTTTGATAAGAGTTTTAGTATATTTTTGAAATTTAGTGAAGATAGAATTAGTGTAGCTAGAAATACGGGAATAACTGCCTGCATGCTCTAGAGTTAGGAATATGAAAGACAGAATATTTGTCTGTTTTTACCTTTAGAGTGGCTGGCTTTTGATATTATGCTGTTGGCAGCCACTTCAGATAATTTAGCATTTCCCGATGTTGAGAAGAATTTTAAGTGCCATCTGAGAATAATATGTGAAGTTTCTTTTACAACACTTTTTGATTTTATTAATATTTTTGTAACAAAACTTCAACCAATTGATTTTTATATTTAAATCATGTGGTTTGTCACTAGATGCAGTTTCATCTATAAACTCTTCTATGAATTTGAGATCAATCCTTGATATTTGATTTTACTGTAATTTCAGACTTTATTCAATTTTTTCAAATTTTACAAGTTTCCATTTGAAAACAATGTTTCTCGATTCTGACCATTAAAAAAAAAGCCAAATGTTTTTTTTGAGTTATGAGCAGAATAATATTTCTGTTAACACAAGTCCAGCAATCAAAAAAAAAAAAGAAAAAGAAAAAAGTATTCTTTTTGTTTTGTTCTGAAACAGAAGCAGATTCTTAAGTTCTTTTAAAAGACAAGTAGAATTCTATCAATGAAAAGTCTCTACACTCTGTTGCCATGCACTTCCTAGTCCTTTAGGTGCTTGCTCTGGTATTGTATACTTGGGACAAAAAAGAATGAGGTTATTTAGTAATAAAAAACCCAAACTGTAAAAGATCCTTAAATTTCAAAGCATCAGTCCTAGAACAAACTCTTTCTGACTCTCAACAAAAGACCAGATGATGAGTGGATGGATGAGAATGCAGAAAGCAAAAACCTGTGGGTGGAATCTGTTACTGAAAGAATTAAAAAATCTCCCTAGGTACTTCCAAGACATTGTGACAATTGCCAAGTATTTTCTTTCATTAATCAATTGGTAATTCTGTAATTTCTCTGAATGTTTTTCTCACCCTAGTATAATCAGGACTTCATTTCACCACAACGGAAGAATATTAGTGGCTTTTTATAATGTAAACTTTCAATATCTACAGGTCATCCCCTCTCCCATTCTCATGTTAATTTGTTTTCTCTACACTGTCCAATTTTTTTAACTTTTTCTGAAATACAGACTCCAGAGGTATTCTATCTAGATTACCCAGTCTAAATCATGTAAACTAATGTGCATGACATCAGTAGATTGTATGTTCAGGATTTCCTTTCTCTTTACATATTGATGAGAGATGAAACTACTGATTATTTTCTACTTAACAGTAATGTGTGCATGCAGATCCACATAAGAAATATATGATTGAAATCTTAATTAATTTACCCATATAAGACAAAAATTTATTTGTTTACAAAACAAGAAGGCATAAATATTTCACTACAAGTGAAATTCTTTCTTAGAAAATTTTTTTCTCATGACACATAGTAGAACATGGTTACGTTTTTCTCTCAACCCATTATAAGTATAGTGTAAATGATCTGTTTTCAAGACCTGTGCACTAGTGATAGTGAAACAAGGAGAATTTTGTGATTTTGCATTTTAAAAGTTACAAATTTTGCAAAATTCAAATCGTATTTCGTAGCTGCAATTCTTTTAGAGGAATATTAATGCTAGTGAAAAGTCGATATTAAACCAATCATTACTATCTCTCATAGAACCATTCTGGAAAAAATGTCCAGCTGGATAAACACATCATGGTGTGATGGGAGAGCAGCTGGCTCACAGGTGAGGCACAAAGGGCTGCAGTGAATGGGGTGACATCAGAGTTGTGACCTGTCACTAGGGGGGTTCCACAGAGCTCCATCCTTGGCCCTGTGCTCTTCAACACCTTCATAAATGCCTTGGGCACAGGACTGGGAAGGACTGAGAAAGTTTGCAAACAATACAAAAATGAGATGAGTTGTTGACTCCTTTCAAGTCAGGGAGGCCCTGCAAGGAGACCTCAAAAGATCAGGGGGCTGAGCAATCACCAACAATATGAAGATCAACAAGGAAAAGTGCCGAATTCCACACCAGGGATGGGACAGCCCTGGATGTACAGACTGGGGAATGAGATGCTGGAAAGCAGTGCCACAGAAAGAGACCTGGGGGTCCTGGTCAGTGGAAAGTTGAACATGAATCAGCAGTGTCCTGGCAGCCAGAATGACTAACTCTGCCTGTAGGGCATCAGCATCATCAGGTGGGCAAGGGAGGGGATTGTCCTGCTCTGCTGTGTGCTGGGGCAGCCTCCCATTGAGTCCTGGGGCAGTTTTGGGCATCACAATATAAAAAACGTATAAACCTCTTATATATCTAAAGGAGACCAATGAAAATGATGAAGGGCCTTGAGGGGAAATCATAAGAGGAGTAGCTGAGGTCGCTCAGGAAGAGGAGATTGAAGGGAGTTCTCATTGCAGTTAAAACTTCCTCATGAGGGGAAGAGGAGGAGCAGGCACTGATCTCTGCCCTGTGGTTACCAGTACAAGACCCGAGGGAATGGCCTGAAGCTGTGTCAGGGGAGGTTTGGGTTGGATATTAGCAAAAGATTCTTCACCAGAGGGATATTGGGAACTGGAACAGGCTCCCCAGGGAAGTGGTCACAACATCACTGACAGTTCAAGAAATATTTGGACAACACTCTTTGTCACTGTTGGTGTGAGGATGGTAAAATAGAGGGACGGGAGTTGGACCTGATGATCCTTGTGGGTCCACTCCAACCCAGGATATTCTGTGATTCTGTCAGACCTACTTGAATTTTAAATCTGTTTATGATATCAAGCCCAAGAAAAGATAAAAATAGATCCTTTCTCTGTAAGTAACAGCGGAAAATGCTGATGAGTTTTGAGTGAGCAGATTAAAACACACAACTGCAGATTAGAACTTCATGTTTACTGAGGATCTCATGTAGTAAAGTTACCATTAAGATTATAGTAGGATTCTATATAACATCACATTCTTGTATGATTAAACAAAATTCTTTCTTCCTGTCTTCTGCGATGCACATAATCAGAAAACTTGTTTTATGTTATGCAAAACATGCAGGTGGTAATTTCCAAAGGGACTGAAGGGAATAATGCAGAAAAACCCCAATACAGCCATGATTCTAAATCTACCAGCTCCTTCAAAACTGTACAGATGAAAAACCAGAGAGGTGCTTGTGCTTTCATTACAAAGAATGTGTACTTCATCCTGAAAGTGTAAGGATAGAAGGTTTTACCATTTAGAGAAACTTACAGGGACTTCTCTAAGCCCAATTTGTGTTCTCAGTCTTGGTTCAGCAGGTAAAAAACACCACTTTAAAGAAAAACTTTTAAATGCAATCCTAGAACATTTGACTTTGGAAATGTCAACTTAAGACTTTAACCTCATGACTTCAAAACTCAAAGCAAGTAGGTACTGAACTGTCACTAAGAGTGTAAATATAGGAAAGAAGACACTAAAAATCCAGGATAAGAACTCTTGCCAACCACATGCTTCCTTGAATTATACATTAAAACAGCTTAGACTATAAGAGTATCATCTTGTGAGTAGCAAGGTTGAGAAAACTACAGAGCAAAGCACATCACTTCTGACACCTAAGTTGCAAATGAGATGACAGTCATAAATTGATTTCAGAAAAAAGAGGACTAAAGTTACTATTTGTTCACTCGTTAAAATTTCCTCCACTTTAATAGTCAGGATTACCTGATATTCTGAGACCTGCAAGAGGTAACACCCTTTAGAAAAGTGCATCAGAAATGTAGGCAAATCATGCATAGTGAAAGTAATGATGTGTAATTAGAGTATGAAGTTAAAATTTTGTCTCTTCTTAACTTTTCTCAAAATATGAAATATATTAATTTTCTTTGAGGTTAGTAAGGCATTGCACAAATTCAATAGTTCTTTCAATTATTCCAAGTGAGTATACTAATTAGCAATTTCTAGGAGAAATATATCCTGTATCAATTTTACTCCTTTAATAAATTTCCAAACAAAAGGCTCCACATTTTAACATTATTCTTAATCGACAAGAATAGTTGGAACTGTTAGTCTTCCCTTTCCAGGGATTGTTTCTGTAATGGAATTTCTCTGCCTGCTTTTTTTTTTCTGCACACACACTGCACACAAATATTATACAAAAAGAAGATAATGATTTTGAACAGAAAAAAAATTATTATTGCACTTTATTGTTTATTGGGGTTTTGAAAGACAAAAATGTTGTATGTTGTTTGCAAATACAAATGAAAAAAAGCTGGAAATATTTAGCAGGATGATTTTTAATATTTAGACAGAAAAGTAAGTGTTGCCCCTGTGTTCAAAAATCTGGTAAAATGAATAAACAAAACTGAGTAATTCTATACATAAGTTTGTTAATCAGAACAAGCTCACGATATTTTACAAAATTTTGCTGATTATAAATATCTTATGTTATTGTTGCTAACAGCGTAAGAGCAATCATGCTTTTAAATATATTAGTTTCCTTGAATTATTTGACTCTTTTTGGATAATTATATGGGATTTTAAAAATAATATTAAACTATATAACTCAACTTTTGAATTTACAGCTGTCCACAAGAAACATGCAAGTAAAATAACTACAATTATCAGAGTGGCTGGAAAGATACCTGTTGGAAAAGGAGCTGGGGGAGCTGATCCACAGCCGGCTGAATACGAGCCAGTGTGTGCCCAGGTGGCCAAGAAGGGCAATGGCATCTGGCCTGTATCAAAAATAATGTGCCCAGCAGGACCAGGGCAGTGGTTGTACTTGGCATTGTTGAGGCCAACCTTAAATGCTGTGCTCAGGATTTTGGGCTCCTCAGCACAAGGCAGACATTGAGGGGCTGGAGCGGATCCAGAGACGGGAGCTGGGGAAAGGTCGGAGCACAAATCTTACAGGGAGCAGCTGAGGGAGCTGAGGGTGCTCAGCCTGAAGAAAAGGAGGCTCAGGGGGACTTTATCTCCTCTACAACACCAGAAAGTAAGGTCTGGTGAGGTGGTGATTGGTGTCTTCTCCCCAGGAGCAAGAGATAGGACAAGAGAGAGAAGCCTCGAGTTGGGCCAAGAGAGGGAAAATTTCCTCATTGAAGGGGCAGTCAAGCATTGGAACAGACTGTCCAGGGAACTGGCTGTCTTGAAGGTATTTAAAAACGTGTAGATGTGGCACTTAAGGACGTGGTTAGTGGCAGGTTTGGCAGAGCTAATCTAAGGGTTGGACCTGATGATCTTACATGGAAAAAATAGTAAAATGTTTCCATCATGACTGTCCTGAGAGAGTGAGAAAAATAAAGTAGAATTTATCAGATGCTGTTGGATTAAAAAGGATGAAATTCACATGTAATGCCACTATGTTTTGTTGTCTTTAAAACACAAAACATAGTTTTCATGTTTACACCTAAATTAACCTGGCATTTGCTGGGTGGCCTTTTTTGGTATTGAAAAATGCCTCATTGTTTTTCTAGGATTGATATCAGCTATTTCTTGGTCTAATATAAGCAGTACAACCTGTAAGTATGGGATTTTTCTAAGGACATTTTCATCTCATTTGCTTTGCAGATAGTCCAGAGCTTTTGAAGATAAGACAGATTTAACTTACTTAGGTTAGCATTGATTTTAAAACCACTCCTGCATCAAACTATTGTCTCTTGTATTGTTGTTGCTGTAGAAAATCAATAAATGTATTCAGCAGTTATGTTTATTATAGTTGTTATATTTATCATTTAAAATTACTAAAATTGTTTTCCTCCTACAAAATACTGTGGGATTATTTTAATGCTACAAAGTTCTGACAAATATTAGCAAGTTAAGATACTCTTAGCACCCGTCATACCGGTATTTCAATTCACAGAAATATACCAAAGGAATATAACTTGTTTGTTTCAGCAGAATAAGTTTTTTCAAATGTTAAGACTTTCCAGGTTTACATTTTAATGGTTAAAACTAAATTTCAACACAGGCTTGGTGAAATTAGTGAACAATATAAATCAATCTTTTGTAGTAGGCTAAATTACTTGAGAAAAATGTGATATACCTGCAAACCTGACCCACAACTCTTCAAATCTTCTAGAAATTGCATAGTTTCCCAGGCCGCAGAGCACCCTACAAATTAATTTTGATTTTGATAGTAGTTTACACAAAGTATTTAGACACATAGTTATCAAAAGACTAAAGTAATGTCATGGTGAGCGATCTTGAAATAATCTGAACTGTAGAGCTAAAAAATATGAAAGAAACATGGGGAGATCTTAAGGAGTTATCACTCAGAAAGGAAATCTTGAAATTACTGTAGGCAAACCATCTGAAAACATCTCTCAAAGTTACTACTACTTCATGTAATATATGCATTATAATGGGTCTCATAATAGGATTCTGAGAAAGTCGAGGAAGTGTGATAAGATATGGAATTGTTTTGAAGCAAACGAGACTGAAGTAGTTGGACAAAGTAGTAGATGATGGCTACTAGAGAAGTGAATAAAAAAGAGTAATCTGCTATAAGTGAATAGATTTTGACTATTTATAATTTTCTGCAGCAGTTGAATTAGACCGTATTCAGTGAAATAAATATTTCAAACAGGAAGCTTCAAAGCTTGCAAAACAAGCACTTCTCATGCTCATGAATTGTAGAAGTCTATCACTATAGTCTCTCACTATATTATCTATAGGATGCTGTACAGACCAGAAGTATAAATGTGTTCCAGACAGTATATTCAATTTACCCAAACTAATAAAATCTGCAGAATGAAACTGTTTTTTCAGATATTATCTCAATTTCAGCACGGTGTTGAAACACATGACATCATCCAAATACGCTTTCTCAAGAAACAGGTGCCCCCTAAAATAACAGAGATAGCATCTGAACAGGAGGGACTTCTGTTTTAACTAGTATTAAGTTCTTCCTAATCACTAAATTAGACAACAAGGCAATTTTTGTCATGTAAGTATGGAAAGCTATTGCACAGCTGCAAGAAAGTGTTTGGTTATTACTTATTATTGACACTTAATGGGGACTTTTTTCCTCTCAGGATAAAAACAGCTTTGTTCAGAAATGTTGTCACCAGCCACATCCAGTATAGGAACTTAGGGGGCTGGGCTCATCTAGGAGAGTTAAAAAGGACAGGGAGGAGTGCAAGGATGGGACGGCGGCCCCGGGCAGGCAGGACAGGGCTGTGCCGCCCTGAGAGGGAAGCAGAGCGGAGCAGGACGGCCACAGCCCTGCACGGTCAGCACTGGGCACAGGGAGGGGATGAGCGAGGTCAGGGAACGTCTGGGGAGCAGAGTCAGCACATCAGGGGGGGCAGGAGCAGGACTGAGCCAGGGGACACCAGGGCAGGGATCAGGCAGGGATGTGACATTCACATCTGAGCTCAACTCCAGCCTCTGAACACTGGGACAGGTAGGGATATGTGTCAGGGGGGGAGTGGTCATCCTAGAAAGGGATCAGGGGAGACTGACTGGGGCCATTTCCCAGTTACTCCTAGTTACCCTGTGTGGATAAAGGGTATTTATTATTTTTATATAATTTAAACTATTTATACATCCAATTTTGCCATCAGCAAGTTGTAAGTTTGAAGTTTCTTGGTCTTCATAGTTCTTGTGACTGATAACATTTTTCTGGAAGAAATTTTTCACTTAAATGTATGTATTATGTAAAGGAAGCACATTTAGCAATTTTTCCTTTAGTCTTCTGATTTTCCCTATCATTTTATGTCAGTAACTTCATTTCATAAAGAACTATTTATTTTTAAGATACCAATGAAGAAAAACACAGTAGGTGCAGCCATCATATGGGCAATATCAGTAAGAGTTCTGGCATACACTGTGCACTTCTACGCACTCATGGAAGCCAGATATAATTAGCATTAATCAAATAATTAAATTTAATTCAGCCTTCATTCTCTTGTCATAAGATCCCACGACCTGTCATGAACAACATTAGAATAATCATTTAATTCTTTTAAGATGTGCTGAAATTTTACTTTAAGAGCACACCACGTCCCTTGCTTAGTTAATTCTTCTGCTCAGCTCCTCATAACCCCTACATGCTGAATTAGCTTAGTTTTCTATGGTAAGACTTGTCTTTTTTGGCAGTTCTACCTCTGAAGCTGCTAAAAGGTCACCTAAAGATTCTCACAGCACAGAAACACAATATCTTGTATGAAAAAAAAAATAAAATCACAGCTGGATTTTCTTTTTTTTTTTTTTTGCTTGTGTTTCATCACTTCTCAGGAAATTCTTTTTGTCACTGCAGCAACAGTTTTTAAGTTCCACATTGTGAAGACAAACTATGCCCATGAGAAGTTTCCCAGAATGTGCCACGGTTTTCTGCTGGGCCAGCGTCTCAGAGCCTGTTTCTCAGCGTGGCTGGTGAACAGGAGCTGGGGGCATTCCTGTCCTGCTGGCAGCCACCGGCAGAGGCTCCCAGGCAATCTGCAGTGGCCACCACAGCCAGGGCCAAACCCCAGCCCATGGGGTATGTGCTACTTTTTGTGGAGATGTCGGCCCTTGTTTCCTCCCAGAAAATGTGTTATTTGCAATGCAGGCTCAGCCTTACCTGGAGGGCATGGAGCTGTGGCAGCCTTGTCTCTGCTGGATGCTTTCTGTTGGCCAATTTAACAAGTGCCTCTAAAAGAGGCTTCTCAGTCTGTGATGAAAAACGCTTTAAAAATATGCTGAAGGGATCATACACTAAATTTTAACTAGTTTATGTAACATTATACACACACAGAAACTGGAACTCTTTGATTTCTTTTTGATTGATTGTTGCTGGAGAAGGTATTTTGCAGTTCTCCCATTTTAACTTTCTCAGATTCACCCTCTAGTGCCTTTCCTATGGCGGCTAACATTGGAGCTTCTGATGACCACATTTGAGTGAAAAATATTATCCATAGAACAAATGTTGTGCAAGGATTACCAACAATCTTGGATTCAATTGTATGTACTTGTAGAGAAGAGTTCACTCCTATATACCATGTGCTATCTCAGTAGCTGCTCCTCTCACACTTTTGAGACTGTGTAATTTAAAGGCTTTGTTCAGAAAGGTTTGGCTCCCCATTTTTGTGGTCTGACACTGCTCTTTCTGATAGCAGTGAGAACCTCTCATATTTTAAATATTTTTTTTTTCTCTCACTTCTTTGCACCATTTTATTTTCTTAGGAAAGGAATACAGCTTTTTCTAAGCTTGACCCTTGGATTAAAACAAAAGTTTTGGAAAAGTATTTTCAGTTACAGTATTAGACTGTACGTACCTGAACTATCTACTATATACTCTAGATACTTGAACTATTTTAAATGTATTTAGGCTAGGCTTTATACTGTATTCATCAGGTAATTTAATTATTTGATGTCTAAATGATACCAGTCATACTATCACCAAAATGTTAAGAGGTTGCATTCAGACAGCCAGCTGGTGATGCGTTAGCTTTTATCTTCATTCTGTTGATAAAAAAAACCCCGTAGTTACATGACTTATGCAAAAAATCCCAAAATCATCATAGAATCACAGAACCATAGAATCATTTGAGCTGGAAGAGACCTTAAAGAGCAAATAGTTCCAATCTCGTGCCATAGGCATCTTCCACTAGATCAGGTTACTCTAAGCCTCATCCAACCCGGCCTTGAACTCTTCCAGGGCTGGATGCAGCATCCATCATTTCTCTGGGCAACTTGTTCCAGTGCCTCACCAGCAGAGACTGAAGAATTTCTTCATAATATCACACCTCAACACCTCAACAAAGCCTCTTCCAGTTTACAGCCATTCCCTCTTGTCCCATCACTACATCCTTCTGTAAAAAAAAACCCTCTCCAGCTTTCTTGTAGCCCCTTTCACTACTGGAAGGTGCTACAAGGATTCCCTGGAGCCTCCTCTTCTACAGGATGGACAATCTGAATGCTCTTAGCCTGTCTTGATAGGAGAGATCCTCCAGCCTTCTGAGCAAATACATCTCAATTACTATAATTAGTAGTAGTAGTAGGAAGAGAACAGTGCAAAAAGAGCTTTCAGAATTAATGATATTAAAACTACTGCTTAATAAATTTCATTGAGATTTAATGAGTATAAACTTCATTGAGATTTATATGAATTTATATATCATTTTCAAGGTGGTACTTTTTCCTTGTAGAGATGATAAAAATAAAATAAACACACAGTTTATCCCATCCATGAGAATTCGAATCCAACTGTTGCAAAAAAATAGCTTTTTACATAACTGATCAAAGTAATTTTAAAATGACCAATCAGGATTTGTTTTCCAAAGGGTTTATAGCCCCAAATAATGAAATAAAATTTAGTACAAGGAAATAAAGCACAACCTAACTGACATCAGGACATAACTGGAAAGGAGTATTTTCTCATCAGTTTCTCTTTTGGGGATTTTTAATTCCACCACATATTCTGTATGTGTGTGCATTGATTGTAATTTTTGTCTTCTGTCTTGATTCCCCTTTTTCTATTTTTATTGATATTTTCATGTTGCTGGTTGATGAAACTTCTTTTAATTTGAAGCTACCCTGGATGAGGACTGGAAGAGGAGTACAAGGTAAGGAGGAAGAAGAAAGGGCAGGAGTGCATTGGAAAGGTAGATGTAGATCATTCAAAATTGCATATATATCTATAAAAGCCAAAAAAATGACAGAGATTGAAATAATGAAATTATACATTATCTTAGGTCTGACTTCTAGAAATACTAGACTGATTGTTGACTCATTAGAAAGGAAATTCCATGGTATTTCATTACTTTCTTCTTGTTATTTTACTGTGCTTTCCTTCCAAATAATTCTCTTTATGTTTTCTGCCTGAGACCAGTATTCCTGTCAATACTAATGGTCTTACTGAATTGTTTCTTTCGACATAGAGTTTAATCACATGCATCCATAAATTTTGGCTGCAGTTCTATCAATTTACAAAGGATCTAAAAATGCTTTTTTTCTGATCCTGGAAAAGGGCAAACAATGAGAAGCAATTTTCTCATTCAAAAGCTGAAACATGATTTCAGCCAGTTCTTACCACCCACAAAAAAAAAAAAAAAAAAAACAAAAAAAAAAAAAAAACCAAAAAAAAACCCCCCCCCCCCCCCCAAAAAAAAAAAACCAAAAAAAACAAAACCCAAAAAACTCTTAAACTCTTGGCTTTCTACAAAAGCTGCAGACCTGGTGGTACTTTTTGGGATGTCCTCTACCTTTCTGTTCAGGTGCTTTTCTGATGCCCTTCACAGATGGTAACAATACCAGCCTCTGAGCTGGAAATACACCTCTGTGAAAAATTATTGGCATATCTTTACTGAGCAAATTCAATACCTTCTGCAGTTTATTCTTTGTTAGAACTATACATTACATCAGAGAGTGTGATTTCTCACTATCAAAGCCTTTCCCATCAAGAGGAAAGCCCCATGCAGCCAATGGCTCAATAGTTAGTATTTTAGCCCTCCAGCTGTTTTGTCTCATTCGAAGGGCTTTTTTTTGGAAAGAAGCATGATGATCCACATTTCCTGTTAGTGTCCTAACATTCAAGTAGAAGGTGCAACTTTTCATTTTTTCTTTTACTTAAATAAGTGTTAATTCAATGTGCCATAGAGAAAAAAAGTATTCTTAGAACACATTATCCTGTTGTAGGAAGACCTGCAGAATTCAGTCAATCAGTCCCCATAATCTAAGGAGACATGAAATGAAAAAAATGCATATTCACAAAAGTATTATTTTGAGTGGTTGGTATTTTTCAAAAGAACAAAAAAAGCGCAGAGCATTCAAGTGCAGCTTTATCTTAGATTGTTTTCCCACTTGCCATAAACTGTATAAAGATGCCCTTCCTTGAACTTTAATTTGCAGAATTTTGTATATATGAATATATATCTTGTAAGCAAAGAGTGCAGGACATAGCCACTAGTGAACTCATATAAATATGTAGCCAGATTAATGTTAATGACTGCTCTGTTGTGTATGCATTTGGATAACAATTTGCATAGTTATCTTATGTAGATAAAGTATGGGCTTGCAGTTTTATTATTTCCATAATATGCTTCTTTAAAAAGTCTAAGTCAGAGCTGTAACCATCACTGAATAAGTAATTTCTGAGGTTCCAAAAGTATCTACTATTAATAACATGCCATGAAAGGTCTGCAAGGAAAGCAGATAATTCAGATGGTTTTTAGATTCAATTGAACAGCCATTTGTAAGAGGTTTGTTTTCTTCTGTTGTATTGTTATTCAATTTTTCCATAGCTGTCAGATAAAGTTTCTTGTTCCATTGTGCTGATATGAGTTAATGAGTTTACAGGTGTAGAGATTTCAGCTTCGCCTTATAACAACATTTACTTTTAAAAGTGTTCTGGGTTTTTTAGGATTAATACTTCATATATTCTCCAGTATCTGCCCTCTGGATTTATTTGTTACCACAAATATGGTAACTAAAAATGTATTTGAACATGTACATTAACATAATAAAGAGTTTTCTAGCATAATTTCCATGCCATCCTGGTAAAAACAGCTGACATAGAAAAACATTTATAAACTAATTAGTCCTTTACTTCCAATTCCTCTGAATTTTTCTGGTTTTAATAGATGTAGGAGGAAAGCAAGAAACTCAAGAAACAGTTGTATTTTCTGATTTGATCTGCTTGTGCTTGGTTTTGGTGTATTTGAATAATAAGTTAATTTCTTCTAATTAGCATCTGATTGTGACACAACTCTGTTGTGTCACAGTAACACCATTGTAGCTGTGGTGTAATGAACTTCTAATAAAATTGTGGGTCTTCCTAGGACAACTTTACTCCAAAAAATGTGTGCAGACTGCAAATTTTTTTCTTGCCCACAGTCATTGTGAGGATGGTTGTACCTCATTTCAGAAGGAAGGTCTCAGATTTAGGTGCAGTAATTTCACAATAGCCTTCTCAGATCTAGAATCTTACAATCAGAGAATGCTTCAATCATTTTAATAAATATCTTAGTAGATGGATATGTATATAGAAATCACATCAAAACTTATAAAAATAATTAGTACAGAATTCTTAAAAATATTTGGCAAATGCTAATTTGACAGTTTATGATTTATGCACTTAAGCAGATTGAAATGTCCACAGAAGTCAGAAATCCTCTGATCACTGTATAAATGTATAAGTAAAGTCACTTTTTTCCTTCATACAGTAGCTTTTTTATATTTAATCTGTTAGCCCCAAACTGATTTCAAGAATTTGTGTTACAGTAAAGAACTACTTCCAGAAAGAATGTCAATCTTCATTTCAAGGCCCTGGAAAACAGAAGCTAAAACACCTTGTTTAATTTGTTCTGGTGTTGTATGCAGTGGTTAGGTCTGAATCCTTCATGACATGAGTTCTACCCTTGAATACTCATACACAAGAGATCTCTGATATCTCGCTGTGGAGAATCACTTTTCTAACAGCAGAGCTGGAAATCCCACAGGGAGTTGTAAAAGGAGTCTGTCATTCATTCTGAACATGAATGCTTTATTCAGTGGAGAGGCTGGTCATTTCCTGCCTTTTCGAACATAGATGTTTAAATCAACCAAAGATTTTTTGAAAACTCGAATTTCTTCCCAAGATGCGCAAGTGAGGTAGCTACGTAATGGCAGCTGGAAGATTACAGAAGGTACACGACACCAGCAACCAGAGCAGAGTGTGAGAGGTTAAACTACCCATCAACATTTAATGCATAAATCTGTGTGGAAATCAAAAGGAATATTCCAATTTGACTGTATATTTCTTACTCTGTATTTCTGAACTTATTCACCTTCTATCTCACAGCTTCCCTATCACACAGGCATGTTTTATAAGCCTAGAAGAAGAAGGGATGAATAAAGCAGATACATTTTTTTACTTCAGAGAGAGACAAATATCCCATCTGTTTCATAGAAGGCTAAGTAGATTTTTTTTCTGAAAACTACCTACTAGGCAAATGTCTGCTTCACTTTTATTTTCGCTCTTGACTACATATCCACTTCAAATTCAGAATGCTTTTCTTTCAACTTATTTTCCCTTAAGGTGTTCAAAGGTGTGAATATGTAATCAATGCCAGTAATTATGTAGAACATTCTTTTCACAGAATTTTTGTGAAGAAGCAGCAAAACTGTGTTTCCAAAAGTGCAAGTGCATACAATAGCATTAACTTTATTTTACTCAGTTATTTCTTCCCAAACCTGTCACATATCCAATAAACAAAAAGTGCCTAAGTGCTGATGAGTTGTTTTCTTTTACTGAGAAGGAAAACAAAACAAAACAGAACCCAGAGCTACTATAAAACATTCCCAGCACACAAGCAGTTCCTGAATTGGGTCGAATATTTCAAACACAATAAAGTGGTTGAATGCTAACTATTTACAGCTGCAAAGGGCTACTACAGAACCTCCAGAAATTGCTTCCAATTCAGAGAACTAACCTTAGAGAAATTTGCAAAAGGATTTGGAAGTGCCAGTTCACATAAGATACCAGGTACAAGGAGGATTGACTTTCTCCACATTATTCTGCATGACTCCATGGTATCCAAACCCTTTTTTGCATTCTCACATATTTAGAATTTTTTTTTTTTTTAATTTGATGACAATAGAATTACTGAAAATTTGGAAAGAGCATTTTTAAGTCTCTGGAGCATACTATCTGGAGTTTACCTTTCTGGGCTTTACTTCTGTCACAGAGTCTTTCGGGAAAAGACGCGCGTTTACAAATTGACTCATTCTCTCTGTTTAAAAGTAAGGTTGGTGGTTATCTACTTTTTTTAAAATACATAATTAGTTTCTTTAAATAAATAAAAACATTCCATTTTTCTTTCAAAGTAGAATTACAGAGACATTGGCTAAGCCCAGAACCCCCTGACCAAATAATTAAAAGAATTGTTAAGAATCAAAATGGATTGGAAAAGCAAAATGACCACACTTCTCCAATCAATATATTCCTGACACAAATTATGAAACAAACTTTCATTTATGGACATTTTTTTTGCTCATATTTTCTTTTAAATTTATCTAAATATGCCCACTTTTTCTTACAGAGAAATGATACTTTTTTATATGCATATTAAAGCTCTTTTACTTAACCACTCTTATTTAAGTAACTATTATTATCTGTATTTCCTGTTAAACTTTCTTAAAAGCCTTCTTTTCTCTTTTTTTATATCATACTCCACAAAAAACCTTACCTATTTATTTATGAGCTTACTGATCCTGACATATTTTGCAGAACAGAGAGTTTTATATTTGTTTTTTGGTGACATTTTCATTTTTTCATAGCAATCAATAATTTTTTTGCTACATATCATTATGGTCCATCACTTCAGGGAGAGCATGAAAACATTTTCCAACATCAAAAGTTAGGAATTATTAGGAAAAGTCATCAAATTAGCTCTATATTTGAAATGAGCAAAGTGAATGTCTGAAATTTTGCACTAACTTTCCTGTTAGGTGATGATGTTGTTCATTTTAAACCATACTGCAAGCCATCTGGGGCAAATGGAGGCCTTTTATTTGACTTTAACCTGTTTAAGATGAGGATTTGAAAGAGAAAAATAAGGTACATAACAGTTAAGGTAAAATTTCTCAGAGATACTCTGGAAACATAAAAATGCATGAGAGAAAAATAAGGGAAGAAAATTGTTCCCTTATGGTAGTGAGCAAACCACTGACATTTGCATGCTTCCTTGTGCACTCTTTAATATTGCCATGACAGTTTCAGTATTCAGTTTCATAAGGTTTTTGCTTTCATATAAGAATTTCAATGCCTTTATAAAAGAGTATACTGACCATTCTGTACTGAGAAGTAGCTCATCCATATAATTGGAAACTTCAAGCAGTTTTATTAAAGAAAATGTTCTTACTGAAGAAGACCAATGCACTAGAGTTAAATTCAACTCCTATGACTCAGGAAGCAAATTTTTAAGATCTTGGCTCTCTGCTGTCCCTTCAAGTGTAACTACATAGAACTTCCTATGCATACATAAAAGATGATCATGCTGAGACAAACTAAAGATTTATCTGGCACAGCAACCTGTCCATGCAGTGGCCAACAAAAAATGCTTAGGGAAAGACTTTTCAAGATAAGCAAATATGGATTCTCATTTTCTGGGAGCTAGAGGTTTTGGAAGTGTATTTAATACCCTTTTTAATTCTCAATTCTGTCTCCTAAATATAAACAATTAAGATTATTTTTCCTGTTATAAACTTCTTTAATGATAAAACAGAGATATCCTGATGCATAAAACAAATCAATTTCAATACTGGTGTGCATATATTAACATTTGGAAGTATTCATGCAGGTGTTTTTATGTGGAAACTGGGGCCAACTCTCCACTGGTAACCAGGACCTACAAGTGCATTCCTATGTGATTACTCACTTATAAATTCAGGTATAAATGAAAAAGAGAAGATTTATTAGCACTCTCATTATGTGCCTGTCATGCAAAAATTGACTGAAATGGTGATGATACCTAGGGAAGTGACAGAAATACTCATAGCTATTTTCTTACTAAATATATGGGTGTTACTCCAGTTTTGTTAGTGAGAATTGTGTGTGCATATTGAGAACAATATAAATCAGCCTGCAAAGTACTGAAAGTGTCCAGGTGTTCCCACTTTTTTTTTTCCTCATTAAACTCCTCATTTGTAATTTCCTCATGCATTCATATCCCCTAGAACTTCAGCCTAAAATTTTTTCCACATTAAATTCTCACAAACGTTTATAAAAACTCGATTCTCCAGTAAATAGTGGGTATGCCTCCAGTAAAAGAAGAAAAAAGAAAAAAGAAGACAACAATGTGGAACAATTTAAAGAACAAATGATAGATCGTAGCAATTTCAGTATTAAAATCTGCGACAATTAATGACAAAGCATCTTCTGTGTATATAGACTACCTAATTTCTTTACTCTGACAGAATAATATCTAGAAACTGAAATGTGACTCGTCTGTTATTCATTTATTCAGAATATTTGATATTGCTCAGCCTTCATTTAACCCCTGAAATTTAGTCTCCATTTTTCAGATTCTTCTGAATGACATTTTTAGTGACTGGAACCTGCCAATTCCTCTGTGCAATGAAAATATATTCATACCACCTCATATTCTTTCCAGTCATCTAGAGGAAATATGGCAGAGGATCTATCTAGTTTATTTCAGAAAGGCTGTGCCCTTCATAAATATAATCTTTTCCTGTTTATATCTAAAAAAAATTCTGAAAAGATAATTTTTTTTTTACTCAAAGACTTCCAGATACTGTAGTCAAACCAGTGGGGTGGACATGACTTGCTTCAATCTGGTTTGCAGCAGAAATCTCTGTCTCTTGGTACCAGGTGCTAAGTGTTGTGTCAAATTACTCCAAATTACAGGGAGCTGCTTCTGAACCGTGGTTATGTGCAAGCTCTGCTCCTGTGCAGTGGTGGCAGGAATGCAGCTCTGCTCCTGTGCAGTGGTGCAGGAATGCAGCTCTGCTCCTGTGCAGTGGTGGCAGGAACTAAGCTCTGCTGCTGTGCAGTGGTGGCAGGAATGCAGTTCTGCTGCTGTGCAGTGGTGCAGGAATGCAGCTCTACTCCTGCGCAGTGGTGCAGGAATGCAGTTCTGCTGCTGTGCAGTGGTGCAGGAATTCAGTTCTGCTCCTGTGCAGTGGTGCAGGAATTCAGCTCTGCTCCTGTGCAGTGGTGCAGGAATGCGGTTCAGCTCCTGTGCAGTGGTGGCAGGAACCAAGCTCTGCTCCTGTGCAGTGGTGCAGGAATGCAGTTCAGCTCCTGTGCAGTGGTGCAGGAATGCAGTTCTGCTCCTGTGCAGTGGTGGCAGGAACCAAGCTCTGCTGCTGTGCAGTGGTGCAGGAATGCAGTTCTGCTCCTGTGCAGTGGTGCAGGAATGCAGTTCTGCTGCTGTGCAGTGATGCAGGAATGCAGCAGGCTCCCTGGTCTGGCACCCATGCAGTGCCTCACACAGGAACCCGCCGGTGTCAATGTGAGCAGGCTGTAGAGCAGGAACGGAGGGGATCACTCGAGCTAGGTGAGAGGATGGAGTTACATCAGAAATATGCTCGACCACAAGAAGGGAGAATGAGGCGTGCCCAGAAATGCCTGTTCTGCTCAGAACACAGACTTTTGGAGACTCTTCTATCAGCTACTGTTGGTCTCACCTGCAGCTTTCTGTACCAGTGGTACCATTCTGAAATGAGGTAACAATTGTTCTAACCTGCCAAATGTTGATATTGGCTTTTTTACCACTATCTCAGGCAGCAGATGTGCAGAAGCAACTTGTCTTAATTTAAAAAACACCTTCAAAGATGCTCATCTTTCCTTTAGTAGTAGATAATTATTTGATTTCCATATCACAGGCCTCTGACCTTCCAAATGTTACTTGTTGACTGAATTTTCTGACAAGTGTGCTGATAGCCAGTCCTTAGCACTGCAAGCATATTTTGCACTTCACACTTTTGCCCATATTTGAGTTAACAGGAGAAATGACACATCATAACTCTTAGGCATATGGCAGAATCCCCATGTCTTTCTGTTCAAATTAAGCTTGAAATTACTGCATAAAGATATGATTTCTTACAAGCAGAAATTTTATTCCATTTGCATTTGAGGTGAAGCAGTTGATAACTGTAGACTTTTAATTGTTAATTTAGCAATACTTTAGTGGGACGTAAGTTTGTTAATGTAATTTTTGAGAGGTAAAGTATTAATATTCACGTGAAAATCTTATTTATTCTTCTTGAAATTTGCTTATATTAGCTTATGACACTAATATTGCACTTAAAAAGAGGTAAAATCTGACAGCAAGATTGGATAAAAATGGATTATATATTTCAAAACAGAATCATATTGGGCTTACATGTTTAAAGCATATACTGAATTTTTTCACATTTCTACTAAATTATTAAATATGTCAACTAATTCCACATGCAAAAAATGTATTCTGTTGTATTGCTATACTGTTTACTTAAAACTGTGTGTTCTCTGCAAACTGCTAAATAGGTAAGTGGCAAAAATCCTCTTTCAAGAAACAGAATGTTATGATAGCACTGAATCTTAGAATATTAGTATTAGATTTATAACTTAAGGAATGGAGAAAAAATTGTATTATGTCTTTTAATATAAAACACAGATTATTTTAGTGTCACCAACTAGATATTAGATAATTCTTACACACAATAATTGTTATCTACATTATTATTATATTCCATAGTTTCAAAATGTGTCTAGTTTGTAATAAAATTTACATTGCTAATCTATTTTGGGAAAAAAAAATAAAGACAAGAGGAATTTAAAAATGTACAGAAAAACCCTTTAACCTAGATTGTCCATTTTCTGTTAAAACCAACAATATCTTCATGACATTTTGTGATATTACTGTGGTTGATAGGATGGTGAAATTAGGATATACTGAAGAATATAAGGGGACAATTGCAGCCAATTATCTAGAAAAGCAAAGTAGACCAATGATAGAATAAAGTAATACTTTTATAATTTGAGCCTATGTCCTTATTTCAATGACAATTATATCCTTCCTCCATATTCCGTATTTGTACAACCAAAAGATGGCAGTGCTTCATCAACAATTCCCACAAAGTTTAAGTTTATCCTTAGGTCATCATTTACAATACAGGAAAGCTTTAAGAAAATGCATGGTTTTACAAGATATTTAGTCTCCCTCTCTAAGCAAATTTCAAAGGCAATAAAAGGGTTCCAATTTGTTTTTAAGATGTTTTGGTTCTCTGATGTCTTACAAAGCTTACTTGATTAATATTTTCTGTCTCACCAAACAAGATTTTGCAGACTCCTTAGTAAATAGGAATAATTTACTTCAATTTCTCCTATTCTAAGAACCTAAAAATTTAAGTGATTCTGGATCATCTTCATAGATTTATAATCTTTCCTCAATCTCCTCATGTTAAAACTGATATCAAATCACTAACAATTTTAAATAGAAACCAAAGACAGTAGTTTAAAATTTTGTTTGAACCCAGTAATGTAATTTTAGGTGGTTTTTCTCTCTGTTTAAAACACAGGAGCTGATGGTGTTTTGTTTCATAAAAAAACCCCATCACATGTATGTTTCTGCCTATTCTTTTTCCATATTTATTTTCCTTGGAACATTTTTTCTTTCAAAAATTTTTTCACAACAGCTCAGAATCATAAATATTTTGGCAGAGTTTATGCCAGTGTTGCTCAGCGTGTCTGTGTCATAAGCATGAAACAGATCTATACAGTTTACCATGGCCCTAGATTTGCTTTATTTTATGATGCTTCTCAGAGATATGCTCTATTTCATGTAAAACCTCTTCCTCTAAATAAGAAAATAATGACATACCAACAGATACACACACATTAATGAATAGTCATTTTAGAATTTATGAAATCATTATCTTCTAGTTCATTAATCTTTTTTAATTCATTATATCTACCTTTGTTCAATAATGTTTCCTGATCTGACAGTTTGGTTAAAAGGTTAAGCGCTGTATGTTCTTGAAATGAGGATACAGATTCTGATATTTTATAAATAATTTTTGAATTATACTGCTAAGTTATATAGGAATATAAACACACACATACATAAATATAAAGATATGAAAGTCACAGGATCATAGAATTTGGGTTGGGTTGGAGAAGACTTGTCATGTAGTTCCAATCCCTCTGCCATGGGCAGACACCTGTCACTAGAAAGAGCTACATATCATGAGCAGTGTTTTATATATTTCAACATCAGTAACATATTTGTTGTGCTCTCAAATCTAAATTTTATAAAGGAGTTATCTAGCCTGATACTTGTCATCTGCTAATATCCCTACATATAACGTATAAACACAGAATAAGTAGCCTTCTTATTGTTTCAAGATGAAGGTGCATAGTTTTCTGAAACTGATAGCCCAGAAATGCTCAGCAAACTGAACATCGGAACATTATGTACCTATTCCTTACTATAAATTCAGTTTCTTGAATAGAAACACATCTCATTTTTTTTGCTGATGTGACTTTATGTGCAAGAGGATATATGTGTTTTGAGATATCTATAATGCAGTTTATAAAAAGTATTAAAATCATCTTTTGAAGAAAAATTAGTTTTCTGCCAGCTCACCTGCTAGTTTCTGGCAGCTCACTTGGTTGGCTCACAGACAAGCAGATTTTGGTTATGTTGATTGAATATCAGCATTTATACTTGCTCATCAGTCCATATTCACAGAAGGGTCTATTTTGCATGATGCAAATCCCTGGGCTTTTTGCCTCTTGTGCTTTTAACACACTATGCACATAGAATTTCATTTTAACAAAACTTTATCTATTCAGTACTAAGTAGCTTGTTCCCAAGCAGAGCTTGTCTCTAGACATGCTGCAGTTTTCATATGAAAAGTTTTTTCCATCAGATGGTGGTAACCTGGGGAAAAAATATTTCTATTAACAGTCATCTGAGGGGAAAAGCAATTAAAAAAAAAAAAAAAAAAAAAAAAAAAAAAAGTAAGGGTACACTTGCAATCTTGCAATCATGAGAAAATGAAGAAGCAAAAATGTCTGCTTCTTCAACACCAGGCATTTAAAATGTTGCAGACTAATTAAAAAGTTATTTTTTTAGCCTGGTGAAATTTCAGTCCATGCATTGCTTCACCGTACATCTGCTGTAGATAAGACAAAACCAAACTGTTTGAGTTTACTTTAGTGACTTAAACTGTCTTTTAACAATGCTTCTCACCTGAAAGAGCCTTCTAATTTTAGATCAAATTTGGAATCTAACACTATGGAAACAAAATTCTTCATGTAAAAGACATAATTTTCCAGTTTCTGATGGCAACAGATTTCCTCCTACACTAATTATTTTACCTCTTAACCTGTACATGATCTATGACACTTTTTCCCTGAGCAGGTTCTTTTTTAAGATAATGATATTCAGTAACTCTCAAGCCTTCTTATCCTGAATTAGATAAATGCCACAAAATTCTAGATATCTGTGAGTCCACCATTTGCAATCAAAATTAACTTTCTTAACATCTTAACATCTTAACATCCTTTGGATGTCACTTGAATAATGTTAGCATTTAGACATAACTGGAACACAAATTTACCCTGCATAATAAAACATTACAAAGCATATTAAGAAACCTTACATTGAGATGAAAATTGCTATTTACAAGCTAAGGACTAGGTTTGTGTTAAACATAACACAGCAAGCATATAACGATGTACCATATGGTAAAGGTTTGCATTTTTATTTTATATTTATACAGACATGCAAGGATAGATTCAGAAAAAAATGATCCAAATCTCATCTCCTTGATGTTTGTGTGTACAAATCAGCTCCTGTTCAAATTCCCTCTGTCTCACACCTCAGCACGTCGTACTGTTCTTTTGATTTGGTAAATGTAAACTCTTGGGATATTTTCATGTAAAATATCCTTTTTCTTGGTCTCTGCATTCACCATGTCCTCTTTTCCCATGTTTTTTGTTCTGTAAGACCAAACACCACCTGGTTGCCTTGTATAACCCACATTAATGACTTATCCTATTATGCCTAGCACTGACTCATCAGTGCTACTTTCAATATGCCCCTCGTGGCAATCTCTACTGCAGAGGCTGAATTTTCTGTCAAGTATCTTCATGCTTTGGCTCACACATGGCAATGGTAAACTGATACATTGTGAATAAAAATAGCACAAGTGAAAGTTAATATTAGTAATAAAATTATTTATGTCCTTTCACTTGTTGTGAGGGATATTGTTAAAAAGTTACGTGCCATCATCAGTGCTCAGGACGTTTTACTATAATCCATGGAATTAGGGTGAATAGTTTTTCATAAGAGATAAAAATGTTTTGTTTACCTAACCAATCATTTTCAGAGTTATTAGAATGCTATGTGTAGTGGGAATATCTAGTCTATGTAAATACAAACACACAGTCTGCACACCAGGAAGCAGAGCCCAGAAGTATCCAGGCTAATATTGTGCAAAGCCAATTTGACATGGGAGAGTTTGCGAGCCTGGGACCTGGATGACTTTGCGTAAACCATTTCTGGACTTCAGTTGATTCTAGAGAAAATACAGCTGCTTTTACACAATGCTACCAATGGGTTACTAAGTCCCCTGGTTTCAGCCTAGGTTCACCATGTTCAGCCATCTATGTCATGACATGAGTATTTCTCCCAATTCCTGTGGATAGGTAATAAACTGCTGATTCTACATTGACCCTTTGGTTCTGGTGCACTGTAGTAACATAATTTTTTTCCACTTTCAATTTTTGTTTCTTATTTAAGATTTGAAGACTGGCAGATCACATATGGGCCCTTGAACATTTTTGTACTTTTTTCCTTGCTCAGGGAAATACATTTAGTATTGGCTGCACACTTCATAAGTAGATGAAGATGTAAGTCAATATTACCAGGAATTACTGAATTGCTATGGAAACATACCTCATCAGAACACTGTAAATAAAGGAGAGTTAAGCAGGATAAATCCAGCCTAAAGACATCATCAAACCATGTCCTTTTTGTGCTCACATCTTAGTAATGTGACAGTGAAGAATCTAAATTAGTTGACTTAAAGCATCTTGGAATAACCACAAGTATATCCAACCAAATTGCAGCATTTGTCCATTCCATCACTTACTGCCCTCCATCAAGATTAGATGCTACCACTATGACATTTAGTTGCTTTTGTTATTTTGTCTTACTTTTTAATCTCTTCCCTTTCTTTTTTCCTGCTTTGCACAAATCAGCATTGTTACTCCAGCTGTGAGAATAATCCTGCCTACCATACAATGTTATGATTATAGTCTGTGCTCTGAAATATCAATCAGCTTATCAAGAACATTATAAGCATTAAATAGAGATATTTAATATATTTTTTGAGTCTTTAAAATTTCCTGTTGTATCTATTCTTGAGAAGATGAGAAATTCTTGTCTGAGAACCAGAACAGAAATATTTTGAAATGTCTCACTTTAAAAAAATTTCAAATTAAGGAAGATAAAATATGAACAGCTATACTACTATGGTTAGAAGCAAATTTTAATTGAGGATCCTTCTCAATATATCTTCAGTTTTACTTCATTGAATAATTTGAATTCCATATTGCTACAAAATTTCCTTACTCTTAGATTGGTCAGGACAAAAAGGGAAAAAAAGGTATCAAATGTTGATATGCTTGGCATCTAGTTTGCTTTGAGATTTGTTTCAAGTTGTTTTCATTCACTTGCATCAGTTGAATGAGCTGAATTAAAGTGACTTTAATAAGGGATTAGCTGTATAATCTCTATGAAAAGTTACTCTTTCTTATTTACACACTGGAATTCAAATATCTCTTTCCATTTAATTGTACTTGAGCTTTCAGATGGGTATTAATGTTGAAATACTTTAAAACCATGACCCAGTTGCTAAGGTATATTCTGCAAGCAGGAAGAAATGAAACCCTTCTCATTATTGGCCCTAATTTTAAGAAAGAGACACACTAAGCAAAGCCCAGGTACTGGTAATATCTTTAGTAAGAATATCTCTTGTCCAATTACATATACTGTTTCAAGAGGAGACCTACAGCTTTCAAGCAAGCTAAAGCACTTTTATATGACATAATCTTTAGGCTGATCTGTCCACAGGTCAGAGTCTTTCCTACAGTAAGTATTTTAAATCAGTGGAGTCATACCAGTAAACACAAAATGCATATGACTGAGTCAAAGAATCACAGAATATTCTGAGTTGGAAGGGACCCACAAGGACCATTGACTCCAACTCCAAAGTGAGTGGCCTGTACGGGGATTGAACCTGAGACCGGGGCTTTAGCACCATGGCGTAACCAACTGAGCTAATCTCAAATTCTGAAATCATTATAGTACTGTTCAACACATTATTAAATAAATTAAATTAGTGTTCTCTTAAAAATGAGACTTTTAAATGTTGTAGCTATAAGCAATATCAGAAACCAATTAAGTTATACATTCATTAGTGTTGTCATAAGATGGTTCATAACAACAGAAAGTACACTATTACATCCAGGAACACAAAAAATTACACATTCACAGTCAAACACCTCTTTCATGTATCTTTATTTATTGATGCAGTCCTTTATAAACACTCATTTTAGTACCTACTCCAATCCACAGTTTATATATCGTCGCTATTGCTTGCATTAATGATGCAGATTCTGAGATGGAATTTTCACAGATTTGGGGAACTTTTGGCTGACTACTTTCTGTTCTAAAAAGAAAAAAAATCAAATAATAATGAAAATATTCTATCCATGAATTAAAGGTAAATAAAAGTAAATTTGATAAAAATTAGATAACTATATGAAGATTTGCTATTTAGGGTCTGAGTGTGTTGTTTGCTGGGCATTTTTTGTTACAGTGAGGGTTTCTATTAAAAGCTATCAACTCCACTAAATATATACTACTTAGTAGGTTTTTGAAATCATGATTTAAATATAGATTTATAGAGCATGTGAAAAAGTAACTTCATGAGTCAGCTCTTAAATTTCTGTAACTCACTTTACTCCCATTTACTTAACTCAAGATCTGATTTTGAAGATAAAACATGGGAATATGGCTCATTGTAGATGTAACCAGAAAAACTAAATTATTTTTTCAAAAAATTTGTGCTCTTTTCACTTTGTCAGATGGTTGTACTGAGGAGAAATGGTATAAGCCACAGTGACATCTGAGAAATTCTAAGTAGCCAGGGATTTACTAATCCTCTTTTAAGCACACTGAAAAATGTGGAATAGGGAAATGAAAATGAAGAATAGCATTTTTATGTGCATCCAGCTCTGTCTCTCTAGATAGAAGTGTGAAGTGAAGATTGCTTAAATGGGATGGAAGAATGTGATGAAAAGCAGGATGAAATCTATCCACCATGTGACCAAGGCAAAACACATTGCAGAGCTAAAATAGAAAGGCTTAAACAGTAAATATTTCCCAAAACACAAAAAGAATTTGCCAAAAATCTTGATAGGTCAAAAAAGAACCACTGAGGCATATGAAAATTTATAATATTTTATTCGATACATTGTCTGTATTGCCTGTTTCCAAACACTCAGTGCTTTTAAGGAAAAGACCAGAGAATCTTATCTATCCTCACAAGTTCCTTTCTGTTTCTCCTCATCAATATGTTAATGTATTTTCTGTTCTATTTTCCCCTGGAATTTCCCAATTCAGTTTGAAATTTTATACTTCAGGATGAGTGAATCCTAAAAAAAAAAAAAAAAAAACCAAAAAAACCCACCAAAACACCAAAACCCAAAACAAAACAACAAAAACAAACTTCATTTTCCTTTTCCAATTCAAAACTCAAAAGGCAGAACTAAGCTTTGCTGAGAGTTAATTTAGCAAGATCTAAATTGCAGCGCTGTGGGATGTCTCCCCGGGGCCAGTGGGGCTGTGAGCATGGGGATTCCCTGCCAGGGCAGGTCCCACACCCCAGCAGGAAGCAATACACGGTAACTAAATACACACTTTTTTTGCTGAGGGAAAAATCAAACACATTGAAGGTTATTTTTTCAATTTCTTAACAAAGCAGACAACTCTGAATATAAAAACTGCCTGTGTTCAATGAGATACTGTCATGTTTAGTAAAAATATTCTCAAAACTTTGTGGGAACGGTTATCTTTACTTCAGGGAGCTAAAATACCTTTATTTGGGTAGATAAATGAAAATAATATATTTTGGATTTCTGGTTTTGTGCTGTCGGTAAAAGTACCAGTAAATGAACTTTTACTATAATAAGGAATAGCAGCCACTTCTGCTTGAGTGACATATCTGGAAGAAGGCATCTTCTCACAAAAGGGCACAGCTCTTCTGTCTCAAATTGTGTGTTACCTTTATGAAGCTTGTAACTGAATGAATTATTTGAGAAAAGTATATTTACACATTTAAAAAAAAAGGTATTTACTAACAAATATGCAAAATATTTTTGTCCATTTTGCAGATGTTTACAAAAATTTTATTGAAAACAAGGAAGATAGGAAAAGATTTAGGAATATCGTTCAGATTATCTAACACTACCACTGAAAATCAAAATTCTTGCTATATGGGTTGGCAGCTTCAGCTGCATGGACTCAGGAGGAACACATCACACAAGCAGGTGAAGTGATGGTGGCTGGGCATTTGTGACATTGGAACAGTGCAATGCAAACGTTAGCAGGCTACTTCAGTCACTTTTTTATTCTTGCTAATTTCTTATACAACATAAAACCCAAATTTTCTCTCACTGAAATATTTTATAGCCAATTTTGTATTAACCTACTGTATATAACATCGCCATCACTGACTTAACCATAAATCACCATGTAGAAGACTGTCATGCTGTTTCAATTGTTTTTATAAAGATATCTTGTAATAAGAAGATTTAACTTTTACAGTCACAATGTCTTAATAATAATAATTTCAAGTGCCTTATATAAAAGTTTTGAAGGCTGAAAATAACTTCTAAATATAGTGTTGGTCTCTTTTGTTCAGCAAAGTGTTCTGTTTTTAAGATGCTAGTCAGTTACAGAAATAATACATTTCTTCTTTATGAAACAATCCAGACAAAGAACTTTCCTAGTCAGAAGAGCCTGAAATCTAAAAAATTATTTACAGGAGAATTATCAATTGAACTTGATGAGGTATTCAAGGCAGGAGTGGGTGGTGGGGTGGTGATGGAAAGGATGTTGCTCTACTCTATAATTTAATGATTTGAAACCAGAGCATAAGGATAATTTTTACTTCATTTTCTCTCTTGAATATTTACTTTTAATTACAATTCCAAGCTGAATCCAAAACTCTAAAAATGTTTAATCTGATTTTAGATGTGAAAATCTAATTCATGTTCTGACTATAAATGTCATTTTTATTAAAGTTCTCAACCCCGACTTGAACACGGGAGTCTGGAGAAACCAACTATTTTTATATAAACCTACTTGTGGCAAAGAAGTGTTGGATAGAGATGTGATAGCAGAAGCCAACGAGATAATCTGGAATACAGTGCTTCATATAATGATTCTTTAATTCACCATGACGCAAATTTTCTGTTTGAGGAGTTTAATGTCTGGAGTTCCTAACTGGCAAAAGGCATGTAAATCTCAAAATGAGGATATTGTCTCAGCATACTGCATCAATCAACACGAGTATGCTTATATTAGGATTTTCTATATCTCAAAAATGGTTCTGCATTGTACTCTGGAGGTGAGGTACCTAGAAGTTATGAATTTCAATGTTTGATTCGCATATGCCAAAGTCCTTTGGGTAAAACATTGTCTTCCTTGTAAAGCACACAGATCTATAGCTAAGAGCAGAGAAAAAATGTGCAGGAAAAAAGGTGGTGTGTTATTATTTTACATATATCTGCTTCAAGTATTCTATTTATGGGTACTTGTGCCAGCCTTTATTGGACATTCAAATGTTTAAATGGTGTAAACAACTTAAATGTTTAAATTTCACTGACTTTTTTATTGCAAATGAGATGCAATAAGGTAAAAAATAATCACAGGCCTTTAATATATTGATATATAAGCACTGATATATATGATTGGTTTTCTAATATTTTAAGAAGTGTATCATGAAAACTTATTTTAAGAGTTCTATTTAAATAATACATTTTTCTTACGGTACTTTTGGGACAGTAGAAAAAACAGGAGATGAGAGAAAAAGTCTAGAAAGGATGGTAAAATACATATGCAGAGACAACTTTCAGGGCAGAACTTTACTACCTACATCATATTTCTTCAAAGTTTTACAGCTTTTAAAGCATGAGTTTTGAATAAGAGATGTTTTTTCAGCCAATAACACAGTAATAGTGACTAACAGGAATTATAATTTTTCTAGTTGCATTTTTCTATTGTGTCTGTGTAAATAGAACACAAAACTATATTTTTTTCACATTTTTGCATCAAGTTATGCTTTGTTTTTCAGTATCCACAAGCACATTGTCTAGAAGTTTATTGTATGATCAGAGTGTTTTTTATAGTTCTTTTGTGAGGGTAAGTATTATTTTTAACTGATATTAGAAAATACTATAGAACTTAAAAATAATCAAAATACTTATTTCTCCTTTGTTCTGTTGTTTACGTGTTCTTGGTTTTCTTTTTGCTACCTCATTGAAAAATGTCAACACATGCTGGACTGTTAGTCTTATAAATTGCAATCCATCCTGTCATCTATGTTTCCAATGAGAAAGGATGACCTGGAAGTGGTCCTGGGCGTCAGTGAAGTTTAAAAATCCATGATAGAAGTGCCAAAATTGCTAGCAAGGTAACTAGTTACTGCCACTTAAAGAAAAGATAAAGCAGCTAAAGATGTCCTGTGACCTGGATTGCCCAGCTCATCCCCGCCAGAAAAGCCTGAGCGTTCCTTGGTCAGTATCTTTCAGCATCAAGACAGTGAGACAAAACTAATGACTGATCTTGTTTCAGATTTTCATGCTGCAGGTTTTTCTCATTTTCTTTTTTCAACCTTTCCATTTAAAAGATAGTAAACTGCTTCAGTTTCTAAAATTTAGAAAGATATTATTAGACATCCTCTGTGTAGTTTGTCACAATAATGGTCATTATTTACATGTACACCAGTCATGTGAACCCAGAGCTCTGCACTGAAGTTTTACTGCTACTCTGAGCAATAATTTTTAGGTGCACCTGACCTCTCCAATACTTAGAGATATAAAAACTATGTATAGACAATATACATTTCAATCTATATTTCATGCTTTTGCAGCAGTTTTTACAGCAACCATGTGTCTTATGTAGATCTGGATTCTTACATAGTAACGAACTATTAGCCAAAAATCTGTCCATCAAACAACAAACCAAAACAAGACCCAATAAGCTCAGCTATCCAAGAGGCAAGAGGCAGTCAGAAGTAAATTGTGCCAACATGCAAGGTTTCTATGCCTGATAGTGCTGCTGATTTCCATGATCATTCTGTTATCTTTATGCCATAGTCTAAAACTAATTAGCCTCACCAGTTCTGAAGGAGTATAGGTTCCACGGGGACATAATTTTTGTAAAAGATCAGAGAGGAGCATAACCCAGGAGTTTGTGGGCCCCGGGCTAAGATACGTGTGAAGGACACAGAATGTTGAAATTATAACAGTGGTCTAAATAAGAACATTATTAAGATTAACAGTGGTCTAAATCTGAACATTAAATCAAAACTAAATTATAACATCTCAAGTGAGATTCCTAGTGTTTTACCATTCCTGTGTCTCTTTCTCCATTAAAAAGACTAGAAATATTTTTGAAATGTCTTAGCTTGATAGAGATGGCAGTAAGGATTTTTCCACTTTGATTTACAGGTATTTTTCAAACAGGAAAATTGATCTTATTCAGGTTTAGTGCTACATTCTGCCAAAATAATTGCATGAAATCTCCAAATTCTATTGTAATACAAATAAGGTACAATCAAGATAACAATGAATTGTATTTTTTTATGCACAGAAACATGGTAATTCTTCCTTGCCTTTAACACATTTCCAAATTTAATATTCATTTTAAATTTAAAAATCTCTATTTATTTCTAGTATCAAAGTCTATTCAGAATTTATTTCAAAATCAAATAGATGCCTATGTCAGCCATCTACAAGTTAATAACAATTTTTATTTTAGATCAACGTCCTGATATCAATCTTTGTTATAGCGATTGTAAAATATATTTTCTTTTGCTTTCAGAGTATTTTTTTCCTTTTTAATAAAAGGCAGGCTGGATACTGAATAGGAACAGTTAATTCAGAATTTAAAAATGGAAAAAAAGAATGACTTGGAGAACTCGAGGCCAGTCAGTGTCACATCAGTGGCCACCAAGATTATGGAGCAGATCCTTCTGGAAACTGTGCTAAGAGACGTGGAAAATGAGGAAATGATTGGTGATAGAGGAACTTCTAGTTGTGGCTTTCTGCTATACAGTAACACCATTGGTGGATAAAGGAAGAGCAACTGCAGTTACCCACCTGGACTTGTGCAAAGCATTTGACACGATTCTGCATGACATCCTTGTCCTTAGACTGGAGTGACAAAGGTTTCATGGATGGATGATCTGGGAGATACGGAATGGGCTGGATGGTTGAGTTGTGGTCAATGGAGACGAGTGATGAGTGGCATTCTTTAGGGGCTGGTGTTGGGACTGGTGCTCCTTGACATCTTTGTGAGCAGCAAAGATGGGCTGTGGGATGGATGGAGTGCACCCCCAGCACGTTTGCCAGCACCAAACTGTGTGGTGCAGCCTACATGCTGAAGGGAAAGGGCGGCATCCAAAGGGACCTTGACAGGCTGGGGAGGTGGGTCTGTGCAATCCTCATGAAGTTCTGCAAAGCCAAGTGCAAGGTCCTGCAGCTGGGCCGGGGCAAAAGTAAAGTAATATTAAGACAGAAATATAAGCTGGCCAGAGAATAGATTGAGAGCAGCCCTGAGGAAAAGGACTTGGAGTTGACATGGCACGACGATGTGAGCTTGTTCCTTTCAACCAAAATTATTCTATGATTCTATGACAATAGGAGTAAGTGAAGCATAAAATTTTTCTAACATGTTTCTAATGCCAATAGGAAAAAAAATGTATTGGAATTTTCTTTATTTAATCTTACACATTATTTCCTCCTTCACTCTTCATGTACTTTAGGAATATACTGATGATGAAGACATAGGAACTTTTCCACATATTCTCCCTACGTTACCTCACCAATCAGTTACTAGAGAGGATAAAAATTTTATTCTCTGAGATTGATGAAGGCAGGAGTAATTTGGCCACTGAAACTCTTCTTTTTTATTCATGCTTTTTCTCTCTCCTTATCTTACTTATCACGAATGATTTTTGACACAAGAGATAATGAATCCATTCCTGCTGCATTATTAATTTTGAATTAGATATTAAGTAACAGTTCTTCTGAAGGAAGAGGAGCATATAATTCATACTGGGGGATTGCATTAATTCTTATTATGTATATCTTTAAAAATAGATGGACTTTATCAGCTCCAGTATTGATATGATATGCTTACACATGCTCACATCCCTATGGCTCCCATTGCTAGAGAAACCTTTAGGTAATAATCTTGCTTCAGCAGTTTCCATAAACTTTTCTGTCTCCTCATTCCAAATTGCTGGCCTAGCAATTCAGTTTAATGATTTTTATTTCCAACTTTTGGTGCCCCAAATATTTGACATAAATTAGAATCAAGCTAGTAAAGATCAATAACCAAAGCTGGGTAAAAAATATACATTTTAAAATATGCCCTCTCTTAACATCTGCTTTTGGCTATAGGGAGTTAATAAGTCTTATGATAAGTTTTCTAAGCCTTTCACTTTTTAAAGTGTTCATTAATTTATTTAATAACAACAAAATGCGACTGCAGTCTGCATAGTACGCCTCAAAGCCAATTGCTGGAAGTTTTATTAGATAAATTTATGACTTTCTCACAGATATGACTGATAAATGGATCATCTCTTCAAAAAGAAGTAACTTCAAAAGCTGAAAAGAATAGCAGATGAAAAAAAGGTCATTTCATTTGACTTCTCTCTGCAGAAAAACAACCTGTAATGTTTGCTTGAAGCAGTTCATTACAATTACCTTTGAAACACAGAACGAGATTATAAATGCATAGATTAACTCAGCTACTACGCCCCAAGCCCCTTCACTCCAATTTATAGATTTTAAGAGGTGTTTAAAGTGTGCAAGAACAAAATTTTTCACTTTGATAGGCTGGCAGTATTTTTCCTAGAATCCAAAACGCGACAGCTAAGATCACCTGGGAGTAGAGTTTTTCTCCTTTAGAAACACATGGTGACGGAGATGTACACTGGCAATTGTTTGTGTGGACCACAGGGTTTCCCCTCAGGATAACACAGAGGAGACATGTGAGACAGGTGCTGACATCTCACTTGGTTATGTGATACTCAGATGCGCAGAGAATTCTGACCCCTTTCTGCAAGTGCCATCTGATTTTCATACCTGCTCCCCTTACCTCTGGACCTGTCCTCATGCTTCTCCCACTCACCTGCACGTTGCCCTCCCCAGTGCATTTCTACTGCAGCTCTTCAAAGAGGCAGTTTTGTCACAAACAAGATGAACCTCTGCCCCTTTGAAGACCCTCAACTGTATGTCTAGTCCTTAAATTACTGACAGAAACAAAAATAGTTCCAGCTCAATATTCTTCATATTGTTAAAGTCAATGGGATTAAATGTGAATGTTTATTACCTTACTACTTTGTGGTATTAGAACTGCACTTTTAATTTTTTTTTGTGATTTTTTTTTTGTCTGTTTGTTGGGATTTTTTGGGGGGAGGGTAATATTCTGATTTTATATGAATTTTCTGAAGTTTTTTGTATGTTTGTTTGTTTCCTTTAAAATTTTAATTGTAATTTTTTAGTTATACAATTTAAAGTTGCAGTTTAATTTTTTTTCCATTTTCTCAAAAATGGTAAATAATTGCTTCTAAAAGATATTAACAGCATGAGATTTCTGCAGGGCCAGAACGCCAGACTCAAGGAGTTAGGATGGGGGGGTTTCAATGCCATGAAATTTAAGTGATTTAGCCCACCATACTTCTTAGAAGATACCTGCAAAGCTTAGTGAACTTTGTGCTTCCACATCAAAAATGGACATCTTTAGACTTTACTATCAGCTGTAAGTGATTTTCCTCTTTTTACTTCTGCTGACTTGGAGTCCTAAGAAGACACTAATTAATTAATTACTAAATATTGTTATTACTAATTCCTTATGGAGATAGAAGCAGACACTTCCCTTTCTCTGCTGTAGCCTGCTTATATTTTAGATCTCACAAATTATGTGAGGATATTATGGACCATTAAGCTGACTTAAACCAGCTCTGGTGTAACTTCGTGCAAATGGTGGTAAACAGCATGATCCCTTTATTTATGTTTGCTGCTAGAATTCAGCTGATGAATTCAGCTGAAGAAAATGGGAAAAATTTGAAATGTACACCAAAATTAATTAACTTCCCCACATAATTCTGTAGTTAATCCATGTCATGGGTTTTTTCTGTTTTCTTCTCTGAATAAACAGAGTAAGGAGAGAAGAAAAAAACATTGCCCAAAAGGAAGATTTAGGATTTTCAGTTTACAGTTTTATATTCCCAACCCTGAGCTTCTCTCCAATAATTTAAATTAGATCAAGGTATGCGAGACTGGGCTGGCACAATCTCATAAATCATCTCTCATTTATATTAACAACCAGGGTTTTTTCTTATATAATTAATGTTGTATAATTATATAAATTTAACAGTTGATGGGTTAAAATGAGTAAACTCCTAGCAGCTATGGCACACTATTTTCAGCAGAGAAACACAATAAAATTGTAATTCAAGACTGACTGGAAGTAGTTATTCCATTAATAACTTTTAGAACAGGTACTGATTAACAAATTGAATACTACATCAAAAGATACATTATTTTTTAAACTGCCACTACACAGTTCTGAAAAGCTGATAAGTCCTGTTGGATTTACTTTGCTAATATTCAAAAGATTCTCTAAAGCCATAAGTTAACACACAGACCAAACCCATAAGCTGATACATATGCAGTGCAATCCATCATGATCAGATGTATACTACATAAAGGAAACTCACACGTTCCAGAAACGTTTTGTGGATGGTTATACAATACAGCCACTGCTTTAAGAAATGATACACAATAAATTAGCAAGGTCTTGCAAGAATGTCAGACAACCCTCTGAGTTCAAGCACATTTCTGTTTCTCTGGTTGCATGGAGAAATTCATCCTGGTCACTTCTAATTACTAGAAGAGAGTTTTTGATTTTCTGACTTTTGTCATGGCAGCCCTTCACTTGGTCCAGACAGTGTCTGTCTGGAGAACACTTTATTCCCTCTTTTGACAGCTGTCATTGGCTGATGTATCCAATTTCTCACTGTGTGCATTTTTTAGTGTCTTTAGTTAAGAAAACCTTGTTGGCATTTACAAAGTCATCCTGAGCTGAAGACAGCTTAGAATTTAGGAAAAATAAGTGTCCATTCAATGCAGCCAACACAAATCACTATGTTGTTTGCTTGTTTTAATAAAATACACAGTTGAAGAAATAAAAGTAAAGCAGTATTAAGACAGAATTGTCAAAAGTCCCCAACTCCTCTGTCCATCAGACCAATTTTGTATATTTGATATTATCACAACAGAATTTTTGTCTTTCTACATTCCTTCTTTCTGAGGTTACATCTCAAGGGAGAACTTTTGTATTGTAGCATCTAGATTTTATATAAATTGCATTTGAGTTCCTCAGAGGATCTGGACAGTTTAAATCAAACTGAACTAGATTCTTTTTCACTGGAAGATATACAGTGGCCACTATTCATATCTGTGAAGGTGGAATTGTCTCTTTTTTAATATTAGATATCAATCCTTGGACCTGAATGGCCAATTTATAACTATTTAACTCAAGACAGGGAAAAAACCAAAGTCTGTCTTTACTGGCTCAGACACAATTACACACTCCAGCTGTTTGACCCTTTGCAGCTGGGGCCTGCACAGCTCAGTTATTAGTGCGAGCTGTGGCACTCCTAAACATTCAGAGAAATGTTTTGTTCAGCTCTTCTAGCTGAAAATGAATCCGTTTCCTTATAGGACTGTTTTCATGCAACTCAGCTATCTCCCAGCTAAACTGCTACACATGTGTAGAAATCAGGGAGGGACAAATGTATTCACTGTGACTGCAAGAAATACAAGTGTTGAAGACGAGCAAGGGAACTCTGATTAGCTTTGGCTGAAGATGGTGAAGCATATCCTCATAATGCTTCTGTCAGTATGAAGCACCTCCTTTACCAAATCTTGCCTTCTATATTAGTTTGTATGTTTCCTTTTTAATAAAAAGTTGGGTAAAATACATTTTGATCACAAATCAGCCTTATTTGATTGAAATTTACACCACTTAAATTTGGCAATATGCTTGCTGAGACTGATAATTTTTACTGCCTTTCTTTTAGGGGTACTGCATACAGCATAAAGCAGTTCACTTGTAGAGAGAAGTCAAAGAAAAGATCTTCCCCTCACAGAGATTTTATTAATTCAATTTCAATCCTTCCTTAATGCAGAATTAATAGAGAAAAATGTAGTCTAGGGCTTGTGTCCAAGGACTCAACATGACATTTACTGACAGCTCGATCCTTTACTAGGTTTAGTGACTAGAGTTAGAGGTTTAGTCATCAGTCTTGTTGATCAGATCATTCTGACAGTCAGGCTCATCTCTCAAGGCTGTAATGTCTGAACTGTTAGGTGTGTTGGCACCTTTTTGTGAGCATTTTATCTTGCTTGTTTTAACATATAGGTAAATCTTGTCTCAACAGATGCAATAATTTCTGAGATCATTTTAGGAATAAAAAAAAAAATTTGAACAACCTGAAAACTATAAAGGGTACAGGAACAAACAGTTTAAATGTCTGCGTGATTAAAAATGACTGATTGTCCTTCAAAATTATGCCAGGATAAAAAATGTATTCTCGAATGGTTTCTAATTCTATTTGTAAATAAGGACAGAAAATGAAGAGTTTGAACAAAAATAGATGTGGGGTTTTTTGGTTTGAAGTTTTAGGGTATTTTTGGTAAAGAACAGGATCATAAAGAGACTGAACAAGACAGCAAATATAGTAGGAACAACACAAGAAAGATAAACCAGTAAATTCACTGAATAGACATGCAAGAGGTCAGAGACCCATAGGTCAATTCAGATTTTTCTTACTAACTCTGGACATATTCCTCACCCCCTATTTTTTCAGTGTTTAAGTCCTGGGAATAAGACTTGGAATAAGGATATACAATTTACAATTTCCTGTCATTGCTACCAGTTTCCCTAGGGATTGTGAGCAAGACCATCATCTGTAGGCCTCAGCTCATGTTCTGTAAATCAGGCATTTTGACATAGCACTTCTCACTGGCAGCATCATAAGATATTGTAAGCATAATAAATATTCCAGAAAGGGTAACTAAATTCAGAAATACCAGCAAAGACATTTGAAATTATTTGAGAGTTTATAAAATAACAAATTTGCAGTTATTTAGTCACTATATGATACTGCCCTCCCCATACATGAACTGTGACTGCTTTCTTTTGGTAAAAATTGCTTGAAACAAGTTCTGTATTTCTACTCACTACAAAAAAGATAGCCAGTGCCACATCAGACACATCTGCTGACTGTGTCTGATTCCTTACTACAATCTATTTGCAATATTTTAATAAAATTTTTGGGATTTTATTGCCATTAAAATCACCATTTTTTGTGGGGTTTTGTTTTGCACTTTTTTCCCAGAATGGCAGCCTAAATTCTACAGGGCCTGAGAGGTACAACAGTCTCTCACTGTTGATACTATTCAATGTATGATTTAAATAATCTACTATGCATGAGAAATACATGTCAAAGACAAAGGAAAGTGAATGAGTGAAAAAAGGAAAATAGTATGAACAGATACAGAGGTCATGCCAGAAAAAGAATCAAGGGTTAGTCAGGAAAAAATCTGCACGGGGTGGGGAATTAGAATAAGAGAAGAAGAATTGATGTCCTAGCAAGTAGCAGCAGAGATGAAACAATCACAGTGAAAGGGGGTTTGTGTGTACAGGCCAAACATAGTCCCACGTTGTACTCCACTTGATCCCAGACAGACACTCAATGTATTCTGACAGTAATATTTCTGATATTTGAAAAGCCAAAGAGAAAAGTCAAGTTCAAATATTCTTTTCTCAACAGAAAATTTGGCCTACTATGGTGAATCTTCTAATCTATTTAAATTTCATTAAAATTTGATGCCTGTTTGTTTTGTGGGAAGACTAGGAGTTGAGTGGAAAGCTAGAGATACAATTCAGGTAAGCCCTGCCTTTGTGGTGAGGGTTTAATTTTTTTAAAGCTTACTACTAGTGGTCATTACACACCTTTACTTGGTATGAATTTACTCTTAACTCCTCCAATTCATATTAAGACTTTTCATGAGTCAGTCTATTAGCCCAGAGGTTTTATGTGCATTTTATATTTAGATTATGGCCTTTCTTTTTTTTTTTTTTTTTTTTTTTTTTTTTTGGTGGGGGATGTGTGGATGTGGAGGGTGGGGTGTTGGGGCAGGATAGCAGACCTATAAAAAGTAATTAAAGTACTTTCTCTACAAAGCTTGAATTTTCCAGGGCCTATATGTTTGATATTCACTAGTTCAGTAGTTGTCAAGTGTGCAATATTACCCCTTCTTAAGATCAAAGTAACATTCCATAATACACAGGATGAGGTTCTTTCAATGAACACAAATTCATAAATGTAAGGCAAGCATTGCAATTTCCAGAACAAGCAACTCTGGCCACAAAAGATGGCATGATTTATCTTTTACAAGCACTGATTATAAATAATTACATATATAAATGTCAATAGTACAGTTGATATTTATTTTAAATCATTAATCCAAACTAGAGAGGGAGATTCTAAAAAAGTTGCAAAAATGCCAACCCTTGAACTACTTACTACCAGGGAACTTCCTCCTTATTCTCTCATAACTGACAAATTGCATTTTTAACATAAGTAGGAGATCTGTGTTACATTTATGTCCAAGTTAAGCATAACCTCTGAGTTTCATGAATTTGGAAAAAAAACCAAACACTGTTGCAAACAGTCAGTTTGAAGAACTCTGTGTCTTATTTACATCCTGGTATGTGTATCTTCTATTTTCACTATTTCCATAGTTAGCTTGTATATTTATTTATTATTGTGCCATATTGAAACTGAACCGAATCAGCAGGGGGAGCTTTAAGACCCCTGCGCAAAATTGTGTTTATGTTCAGCCACTAAACACTTAATATGCCTGAGGGGTTCAGTGTTAAACATATTGCTCTGCTCAATGAATAGTGGCACAGAGATTTCTACAAATGTGAGTTTGTTTCCAAAGCACTTGTAGGGTGCCTATAATCACCTTATCCTTTGTAACATTGATTTTTAATATATATGACCAGGCCAGGATATTTTATAACCCAAATGAAAAGCTCCTGGAAGCAAATAGCACAAAGTACTGAAAGTGTATAGTTTATATATCCAGAAATAGAAAATCATTTGTTTAAACAAACACAAGCTGAGCAGAGTAATTGATGGCTTCTTTACCCCCTGAAGTGCCATGAAATGTGTGTGCCCTTATATAGTAATTAAAATGTGCCAACAACCATTTTATTGTCTCCAATGGAATTGTCAAGCATTGTTCCAAAAACAAACCAGAGGCAAAGCTGCTAAACATGGTGTTATCTGCCCTTGTAGTGTGTTGGCTTGGTATTAAAAAAGACCAATTGTCACATCATACACATGCCTCTATCAATACTGAAGATCCTGAGAATCTCCATTCCTTTCTTATATCTTAAGCAAAAGGTAGATTGCTTCTTTTTTTTTAATTAAAAAAAAATCTTCTGCTATATTAGTCTTCTTTAAATCTACAATATATAAAAGAGCCAGCATCTTTGTATTCTGTGGGCAATGTTTTAATTATTGACAAGGAAATTCATAACCCAAACTTAAATCAGTGTTCTGGTTCAATCTTGTTTTGAAAAGAAAGGTTTAGGCGCTAGAGTAAAGGAAAAAAAATGTGTTAGATCACTTAGGTGATAATTCCCTTTCTTTTTTCCTTCCTACAAAATATCAATCCTATTTTAATTAGATGTCTGGATTGAAAAATTATCATATTCTTTAAAAGAGAATCTATTTCCCTGCATTGTTTCCACGCTAAATCGTTTTGTTTATATTACATTTGTACCACAACACCAACAACCCAATTACAGTTATATATGCTGAGGATTTTTGTCACATTTGTTGACTTTAAGCCATCTCCAGTCCAATGGAACATCCACTCTTACTTGTGATGTGAGTGACCCATGTCACTGTGTTGTAGCTAAACACAGATAAGTACAAAAAAAGGATACTTAAACCCTTGTTACTCCACTCTCACCTGACATATCCTCAGAGTTCAGAGAACTCAGCAAAAAAGTCATGAGAAATCACTTGGAGCCAAAATCTGAAATCTATTTTGAGAGTCTGTTAAGTAACTCAAGACACATACTGAAAACAGAACTGAAGCATGACAGTCTAAAAAGTGAAGATTTTTCTAATCAAAACCCCATTGATTTGAACACAGCAGAGAGAAGGATTATTTTCTCTTATTGTAGTTAATTATATTGCAGCCTCATTAACTTCTTATAATTATATATATCCAAGCATAATTCAGCCAGTATGAGCCAAACTTGTCTTAATAAACATTCTCTCGGAAAGCTAAGTTCGCAAACAATTTGCCTTTATGCCCCCCTGCAGCAATCCTGCCTCACTGAGGCTGAACACGGGGAATGGGAGTCTGCCCTCCTAACTGCATGTGCCAAAATTCTTGGCCTCTCTTATTCTTTATTTCTGTTTCATTTTAATTGGGATGTACAAATTCTTCTAAAGTATTTGGTAGATGTTCATAAAGTTGAAGCAGTGTGAAAGTGCAGTCATACATATGTGTGGGTCTCTCAGTCCCACATTTGTGTCACTTGTGGGAGAAGAAAGAAACTTCCCCCATTGCTTTGCATCATTTTGTATCTAAAATAGCTTGTAATAATCAGGAATGAGGAACTGAAATAATTTTGAAAGCAAGCCTAATTCAGCAACAGAACAAGTCTTTTTCACCCTTTAGAAGAACAGAACCAATGCACAAAGTAACAGCAGCTCTATTATCACAGCTGCCTTTCCCATCTCTGCCTAAACTGATGTATAACAGCTTCCATATAAGACACTTAGGAAAAAAAAAAAGATAAAGAGCTAAATTCAACTGTGACAATTGTCATTTTGCTAAATGGCTTCCTGAGATGTGAGATTTTTTCACTTTCCTTTTGTCCTTTCTGCAAGACTGCTTGCTGCAGCACCAAGTCCCAGCTCTTGTAAGCATCACTAACATGGCCAGAACCAGCGTGCCCAACATGTGCTGTAGCCTTTGGCCAAGGGGAGCAAAAACCTCCCTTTGCCTTCTCTTCTGCAATATATCTCAACTCAACCTGTCATTATATTTCAATTTAATTTTTAATTTCATTTCTAATTGCTACCCCTACTGGTTTTCTGAAGTTTCCAAAAATAACCGAAAACCAAAACTTTCCTTGTGCTTTCCTTTCTTTTTCTGTGCTTATTTTTCTCTTTGCTACTTTTCTCTCTTTGTCTACATTCTGTTTATTTCAAAAGTGTTAATGTAAGTTGTCCAAGAGCTCTTTATGCTGCTTACTGTTTCTGCATTGAGTGTAAGTGGTGGGTGGCAGGGAGGAGGCTGGTGGTGTGCTGAGCGCTGCAGGGCAGCCTCTTTGAGGAGAGGCCAGGGACTGCCCTGGTTCCAGCAACTTCCAGCCAGCTCCAGCAAAGCCATGCAAGATGCACATGAGCCCCTCATGTTTAAGAAAGGCCAAAAAATGCCAGAACCAGGTGGAAGAGAAAGAAGGGTATGCAGCAGAGGCTACACCTCAGTCAAAGAAGGAGGGGGAAGAGGTGCTCCATGAGCCTGAGCAGGTGTCCTCCCCAAAGTCCTTGAAGAAGAGCACATTAAAGGAAGCTTCTGCTGCAGCAGTCCATGCTCCTTACATGATCATATGTAAATATATTTTCTGCCATGTAGGGGCATCTCCAGCGACACTGAAGTCACACAAATGGACATCCTGCTCTGACTGAAATGTAACCTGCGTGGCAGCCACAAGCATCTGCTGGAGACAATTGAACAGAAGCAGAGTTGTGCATAATCCTGGGAAGATCCAAGAGAAATCTTTTCACTTTTCTCCAAGTGAAAGGGTGGTGGAGTGAGTGAGTAGCTGTGCAGGGATCGGTCACCAGCTGGGGTTAAACCATGGCAGCAGCCAAATTACTCTGTACTACTTTTGAAATGGTAATTAACTGTTTCAGTGGCAAAGCAGAAAATAGCCTACATGGAAAATTAAAAAAAAGAAAAAAAAAGGAAAAGCATAGGGCTGTAAATAAATCCTTTGGCCATGGTTGAGGTGATACCACAAATGGCACTGTTCAATCACTGCATCACTGAAAAACAGACAAACCACAAAATATTTAGTGGCCGCTAATGCATTTCAAAATTCTACATCTTGGAAACTTAGAATACTATGATATACTGTATGTTCTGTTGATCTAAAATGTGTTAAAAATTACTGTTAAAGCAGAAACATAATATGATAGCCCTGTAGAGCTTTCTTGTGCAGCTTTATTGATTCTTTTGTCCATTTAATAGTTTGTTTAAAGATAAGCTTGCTCACATTTGTGTTCTTTATTATTCAACAATTGTATCTATTTCACTGTTTTGTTGTTATTTAATGTGAATTTATGTTCCTGTATGTATTACCCCATTCAAAATACCAAGAATAGGGACAAAATATCTGATTGATTTCAAGGACTTTCAAGGAATCAGGTCTGTCGTTTGTACTTACTTATGTATTTCTCAACAATAGTTCAGAAAAAAAGTGTACTTTTGCATTAAAATCTTTCCATTTTTTGGAGACAATACAGAAACATTCCTTATGCAATTAGATGAAAACAGAAATTATCAAAAAGAAAAGTCTGACCCTCATGTCTGCAATGAAAGAATTCCCAATAGCTCAGCAAGGTCTTCCATTTTTCACAGCTGAAGTTTGCAGTTTACCTCTTTTCCAGCCTAGTTAACAAAAGGTAAGTAATATTGATGAAGACAGATTGGCCATAGTAATTCAAGTGCGTCAAAATGCAGTTCTTACAAACAGAATTATTCTGGAAAAGATAAAAGCTATTCTTAATTGCCGAATTTTTGTTTCATGTATTTGTACATTTCAGTACATAATAATGAGGTCTTTAATAAGATCTGATGTATTGTAGGAAGATAAAATGTTTGCTAAAACGAGACAGAATTAACTCTGATCATACTGTGAGAGGGAACATTAAATTAGATTTTTATTTTACTTCCTTTATTTCAGTAGTTATGTACTCTGCTTCACTGATTATCAGATTAGTGTGAAAGGAAATATTTCTTTATTAAAAAAGTTGATTTTCTACAAACACATCATGATGTTGGAAGATACTCTAGTTATAAAATTTTGAAAAAGAAGCAGTTGTATGGAACAGTAGATATTTTCTAAAAGGGTAAGCAAGGCACTCATAAAAATTTAATAAGCCATATGTTTCAATCTAAAGAAGTAAAAAGAGTTTTGGACAAGACATATTTATTCTTTTTATCTCATAGGATTTCTTTTTTTTCTCTGAACCTGTGAATTAAAAAAAAACTTAAATTATTTAAACATATCCAAATTCATTTAAATGGGAGGATAATTTGTATATCATTTGGACAAACTTCAGGAAAAGTCCATAATGCACCTTCATATAAAGATATTTGCACATATATCAAATACATAGCAGGGGAAATAATAGACATTTTTATTAATGCAAGTTATTTTGCATTAATAGAAGTTTGAGAAGTGCAAAATAAATTGATTTGTCAAAAAAAGAATACTTCACTGGTCTCAAATGCAGAAAAATCACAAAATTGATGTGAATTAGAGGGAATATTTTGGAGCAAGGATTTTGCCATGGTTGCACAGATACACATATACTTCAATGAAAATGCACATGCCAACAAGATCCTGCTTACAATGTGGACACGGAGGTGCAAATTTTCATAGATGTGGTAGTTATGACAGGAGCAGCAAGGGATATTGTAAATGTTTTACAGAATTTTCTTACTTAATCATAAAACTGCAGATCAAAATTAAGCTTTTAAAGCTGTACTGCCAACTGATGTGACTGATACATAGATGAGAAGAATAAACTAAAAATTCACACTATGTATTTTGTTCCTGTGGAAGAACTAAAAATAGAATCACCAGGGAGGGTATTTTTTAGTCTCTAATTTTGTCTCCAGCATCTTAAAACTACAAACTAATGTTTAAAATGTTTATTATGCAGAGAGTAGCATTAACCTTCCAGCAAAAATCAATCCTGTGCGAATTAAGTCCAATATACAGCCAGTTTCACATTATTTTCTCCATCAGTTTTTCTATAACAACCAAAAGATGGTATCACAGGTGCTGTTACAAAGCCTTCTTATGGAAGCTCTTCCACACAAGAGAGATTCTACAGGCACAAGTAGTTTATTAAAAGCTACTTTATGCTAGTGAACTTATCTGAATGTTCTTGAACACCAGAAACCATTATTGCAAAATCTGCACTTGGACATCCTCAGTTCATGCTGTAGCTAAAATGCTGAAAGATCGGTCGAGGTAGAAAGGTTATTTGTTTGCTTGATTTTTAAACCCAGAAGTGTCAAGTATTAAGCAGAAAGAATCCAGGAATGGAAAAGCAGAAACAAGGAACTGCAACAAATATGTAACTGACTACAAGGAATTGTCAGAATAGCATTCCTGGATATCAAAAAGGGTGCGACTGACCTTTTGTTCCCTTCTCACCCATGAAATTAATTATGTTCCCTTTATGTTAGCATTAATGATCATGAGGATGTGCAGGGGATGAGTTCAGTGTAATAATCTTACTTATTCCTTTTCCTCCAATTAATTTTTAGCAGAATCATCAAACTTCATGTTTACCATATGACTTAATAATTACTAGTTTATACACAGAAGGAATATGTGAAAATCTGTGCAATGTCTTTAAATGGTTTAGAATTAATTCTGAAAATTCACCTGCAGGATTTTTCTTCCCCTTAAAAGAGTTAACTAATTAAAATCAGTAGGTTGACTAGTCATGTCATCTGTGTGGCCCATTTTAAATGCCATCTTTTCTGATGGTTTAAATTGCATTTCAGCTCAATACAAATAATAATGGGACACTATTAAAAAGAGCTGACACACTTCTAAGTTTTTCTTGGCAGATAAAACTTTTGATGACAGAAATGGATCTTCTCCATATAGCAAACTAATGCAAGAGAAATTAATAAGTGTGTGAGAAGATTTAGTGAAAGAAGGAAAACTGTTGTCAAAAATACCAGAAACTAATAACAGTTTGGATTCGAGATGACCTGTAAATGTATATGTAATTAAAAAAACTATCTAATCAAGGAGCGTCATTCAAAAAGACAAGCAAACTTTACCTCTGGGGAATCTGCTTGAACTCATAATTTTTCCATATCAATAGAATAAATAAAAGTTATCAAATTATCTGTTTAGACTGAATCCTAATTGATTCAGATATTCAAATATTTCACATTTGTTCCAGGTGTTTAGATTAAGGCCTGATAACAAAGACAGCTGCCTAAATTTTAGCAACATTTTTCCCCACTGGTCTCATGTGTTGCATATCCATTGAGCCAACTCTTTCCAGAAAAAAAAAAAAAATGTTCTTCAGATAACTGAATTCAGTATTTTGTTAAAATGTGGTGTTTCCATAGTTCAAAAGTTTCTCATTGAGTCTGTCAAACACTTTAAAGGAGTATGCTGAAAGCTATGGAGAACCTAATGAACTACCACCTAAAGATATAATATGCAAATATTTTGGCTATGGTGTTTGATCTTTCCACTGCTCAGAAGCTCAGCATCTACTGAATTGTGCACATGTTTAAAAAGCTCATGTTTGTTGGCTTCATGGTGCAAAGAAGCAGTTAGCATAAAATTACTGGAATGCTGACCTTCTTAGGTTGATACAACTTTAACTAAACATTCCTGTTCTTACAGTAGGAAACATTGTTAATCATTATTAATATTGAGGTGGGGTTTTTTTTATATTATTATTTTTTTTTGTTTTCTATACTAACATTTGGAGACTGACTGCTATATTCCTTCATTTGGGACAGATGGTGGGTTTGCTCATAGCTTTAAATAAGAGGTGATGCAGATTCATATCTCTACACTAGAGAGGCGTTCAGTTAAAGTATGCAAGATAATGTGAAAATGATTTCTATATTAGGCAACACAATTCTCCAAGAGATGGGGAATAGGAAAACCATTGCATAATTAACCCAGGTTTGACTTCACTGGCTTAGTGACTACTGTCTCAGAGTCAAACTTGTGAGGTTTCAGACACAATGAGGCAGAAAGCATCAGCAAGTTGCTGAGTTTGTCTTGGAGATATGATGACTGGTGAATATCCCTCTGCTGTGGCAAGGAGAAAAATCTTGGCTAGTCTCTAGTTTCATCTGACATTCCTAAGGATCTCTCAGCCATCCATACTGAATATTTAAGCTCTGCAGGGTTGCCTTTGGATATCTAGGAGGAGGATATCTACAGTAGTCCAGGTTAGAAACTGAAACTCTGTGCTGCATAGGTTTTCAATCAGATGAACTGTGAATGAACAGTTTTTGTGGCAAATACCTCCCAAACTAGCCGATAGATAGTATTGCTAGGAAAACTTTATGTCAATATTTACTGCTGGCTAGATTTCTGTACACAACAAAGCATCTAATATCCATTTCTCTTACTTATTTCTTCATTATGACTGTGACAATTGCAAATACAAATGATAGTTGCCCAGAGAATTGTTGGTGTTTCTGTAAGGTAAACATGTATCACACTTTAAATAAATCAATATTAATATTGTATGGAGAGATTAGCAGTCCATAGGGAAAGGGATTCTCGACCTACCACAGATCAAGCTTAGACAAGAAGGAACATGTAGAAATAGAGAGATTTTGGAGCAAACTGAAGAAACTTGCTCAATTTAATAGTTTGCATTTTTCAGAAAATTACCTATGAATCATTAATCACCAAATGGCCATATTGGGCCAGGACAAAGGCCCATTTAGCTAAGTGCTCTGTGGCTAGCAATGAGTGTTAGGTGCTTGCAAAAAGGGTGTGAGAGACAACAAGCTTAGGACTTGCCTTGTGTAGTATGGCTTCTCTGCCTCAGGCAATCATCAGATTAGGAAATCTAACGGTGTGGTACAGTATTAGGGCTATATACCAATCTTAAGTTTTATAAGTGTGTTTTTGGACAAGTCATTGCATTTTTTCCTATTTTTCACCCCTCTTGCTCTTCAGCCCTAGCCTATTCTTTTAAAAAGTGCATTTGTACAACCAACTAGCAAAATATAGTCTTGAGCTTAGTGGGGGTCTGTAAATATCACTGTGATTTAGTCAAATCTCTTCAGTTCTAGCTCAAGATCTAGTTTTATTATTTTGTAGAAAGCATACAGAAGTGTACATTTAAAATTGTTAGCAAAGCACATTAAAATTATCAGTGGCTACTTAAGAGTAATTTTTCCTATGAAAATAAATATACATAATTCTGCAAAATTTATCAGGCTTTCTTTCAGTTCAGATTTAAGTGGTCCTTGCACAAGCTCTAAATCACATAACTAGCAAAAACTGCAAGAAGTCTTTTGTAACTTCTGTGGGTGTTACTTGAATGGATGCCACTCCATATTCTTCTCAAATCGAAAAACCTCTAAGATAAGAACAAGCAGAAAATATTACATGTGAAAATTATTACAGAAAAGAAATGACCTCTTGTGTTGTAAAGATGAAAATCAGACACTTCAAGGTATGATTGAGACCTAGACTCAATTGTGATAAAAAAATCTGGATCACTCAAGACATTAAATAGCTATTCAGCTCAGTAATGCTTCTTTCTGAAGCTGACTCTAATGCTGCAGTGTAACATGCTAAAGGAGATGTGTATCCCTAAAAATTTAAAATCTTCATATGAATAATGCATTAAGAATGCTGCAGGCTGAACCATTCTTCGATGGTACAGCTCATATAGATAATTTACAGGCGATCTGTAGAATATTTATGTCTGAAGATCAGAAGTAAAATCTTTTTCTTCTGTCTCTTTCAATTAAAAAAAAAAAAAAAAAAAAAAGACTGTCAAAGAAAGAATTTTTCAATTATTTTCCTGGAATTATTTGCCAAATTTAATCATTATTTCTGCAGGATTAGAATGGGTCTGCTGTTCCTTAAATTCTTCTGGGTAGTGTATCTTGACACTAATCTCAGTATATTTTAAAGGAAGGAGTCCAATTCAGAAATAGGAAATGTCACTGATTTTGCCCTAATACTCAAAGGTGTTACACTGTTGAATGGCATGAAAGTTGAGTTCTAAGATACTTAGGCCTAATCAATTATTGAATTGAAGATGCCAGAAAGTTTGAAACTGAGTAAGAAGAAGGAAAGAGGAATTTTGGAATGGTGTGCTGATTATGACGTGATATTCCAGCCATTTTTTGTTACATCTGCATTCATTTCCTCTTTGTGTGTGGTGTTTCCATAAACTGGTGGGGCATGAAATGGCCTATTTCCTACCAATTAAAGAAGATACGACTTTCGTGTGGTTTGCATCCAAGAGATATCAATGTACATGTATAACCATTAGATCTAAATGAACAAAAATTCATAACAATGGCGAGAATAATGTTATTAATATTTTTGTTGAATTTGTTGTGCGGATTCTCTCTAAGAAGGCAAGGAACTTAAAAACTTTGAAACTAAAATTCTATTAATTTACAATAAATAATTCAATTAGTATGCAGCACCTGCTATACCAGGTTCTTTTTAAAATGAAAATGCTCTGGTAAAGATTTGGTTTTTTCCTCTTGAAATTGGTATAATTGTCCTAGTTCTTCAATATACCATACTTTGACATACTAAGATGATTATGCAGATCCCTCCATCCTACTATCTGAACACCTCCCACATGAATGAAGCAAATTAAAATTATGATGTTCATTTTACATCAAATCTATTTCATTATTAGACTTTCCCTTTTTTGGCATCAATAATAAAATATTTTGATCAGGGAATGCAATAACAAATTCTCAATAGAGCATGCTTGTCCAGAATTATAGAACTATATAAGTTTATTATATAATTTAACTTCCAAATTTATAATCCTTAAGGGAGGAAAACTTCTTTTAAACTAAGGAAACTAAATCTTTTTACATATCATTAATGCTGTTGCAACTGTTTAGAGATATATGCTTGATACTGAAAAATACTTATTATGACCTTCTTTTACTTTCTCATAACTACCTCATATATTCATGTCTGTGACTGGCATATTCTTAACTTGATTTCTGCTTGAAAATAGATTTCATTGAGTTTTTAAATAAAAGCTCTTTTTAAGGTGTTTTGGGTTTTATTTCTTTCTTTCTTTCTTTAAAATAGGTCTCTTTACATATGCATGTATGCATTTATTTATTTATTTATTCATTTATTACTTTCAGGAATGTTAGACAAAACCCCCACCCTTTTCTTCACAAAAAATCCTGACTTTGTTTACCAAGTGAGAGCCAAAATATTGATGATGATGTAGCTGGCGCAGAATGTAATTACCTGGAACGTAAAACAGAGATTTTCATTAAATCACAACATGGTGGCCAACAAAGACATATAAATTCAGAACAAGAATCCTTTTAAAACTTGAACCTGTTTGTTAGCCACCCTATTCATTGAAAATGCTTTTTTTGGCATGGGGTTTTTTAATTTAAATATTAATTTAAAATATTTACTGTTTCACAAGTTTTAGACACGCCAGTAGTTCATGTCAATTTAAAGGCAATAACTCCCTGTGTGCACAATCTCAGTCCATCATATGGCAGCAAGTTTGTTTAGTAGAACACTGTTCCCTATCTGTTTCTGAACCCCATTCCCTGTCTAGTTTAGTTTCTGATGTTCTTACTTGACCTTTAATATCATATCTCATGTTATGCTTTAAAAATTGAATGTAATATCTATTGTATCTGACCATTTATTCAGTTCAGGTTTGATGGTTCTGCTTGTGAGACAGCAAGATTTTAAATCACACTCTTTTATAGTTTAGCCTAACCAGTCTGGCAAGGGGAGAACTGACAGAGAGAGGCAAAACCAAGTTCTACTATTCCTGACTTCTGATCATCTTGAAAGTTAATGCTCACTCATTCCAGACTTAGAAATATGTTTGACATTTCCGGGTCATTCCCAGGCTCTACTGGTTAGAATATAGTAACATAGTTTGAAAAATATTCTTGGAAACAACATATGCAAAAATTCTTAGTCGTATGAATATGCAATAGGATGTTGTAGGAAAACCAACTTCAAAAAACATGGTTCATAAAGAAAGACTGGACAGAGAAAATGAAAGATTTATCACTAATCTCCCTTTCATACAATTTTTTTTTTCTGATTAAGGAAAATTTATTCCTGCACAGAAGCATTTGGAATTACATTTGGAATTACATTTGGAATTACTTTTGGACAGATTTTGTTTGATCAAAACACACTATGTAGTTAAGGAACACTTAAAGCACATTATGTATGGTAATGGTATTTAAAGTAAGCTATCTTATTTATCTGGACTCCATTACATAAGGTAATGGGAGAAGAATAAAATAATCTGAAAATTATAAAACAAACAAAAAAAAGCTACTAAACTGCTTTGTTTTACATTAAAATTTTGGATTGCATTTTATTACTATTTTAAGAGATTCCTGACTCAAATCCAGGATGTTACTTGTTCACTGTCCTGTGAGTTTTTTCCGTCTTGGAGAGTAGCCACAAAATCAACAGATGTTACATCCCGCAGATGACAGTACAGAAACCTTCTGGACATGTGTTAGAAGGAGTGGGCAGTGAGAGAAGAGACAGCGGAGAAGTCCTAAATTTCATCTTCAACTAAGAAACCAAACTTTTCTAGCATCTCCATGCCCCTTCTGAGGAGCTTACGTGGTGTGCAAAGACTGACCCTGTATTTCCACGACTGCACCCTTCCTGGGGCTACAGAAAGCATTTGCTGGAGGACAAGATGTTGGGATTATGCCTAGTAACTCCTGTTTCCTTGTGAAAAACATTTTCTGAGGGGACTAAAGGGCTTAAATGACATGGAGGAAAGTTAAATGTGATCAATTAGAGGAGCTTTTAGCAATCTAAGGCACTATGATTACATGCAGATGGTGATATGGACTGTGGGTTGTTGGTTTATATACCTGTTCAGATAAACAACTTAAACACTAAGTTAATCCATTCTGTGCAGTATAAATAAGATTAATAATGAGTTATAGTTATTATAGTAGATTAATAATGAGTTATACTTGCTGTGTATAGTAGGGTTGTTAAGAACAGCTCTATCTTTGAGTATATGGTATTTTACTTCTATTATTTGTCAAAATGCTTATTTTTATTAATAGTGTCCTTTCTTTACTTGTTGAATTGTTGAAGTGTAAAATTGAACATATTATTACTTTTATCATTTTCTCAAATATTTCAAAACTTCTAGGGGCTGTATAGACACTGTGATATCTCCATATTATTTGACATTGCTGTATAACATCTGAGAAAAGCATACTGTCTAGAAGAACTGTAAAGGGAAAATTCAGGAACAACTGTTTTTTCTTCCTTCTCCTATTCATCTTTTTAGGGGTCCTGAAGAAACTACTTTACTTAAACTCATATAAAAATGGATCTTTATCATCTCTGTCTCACAGGAACATTGAAAACTATTTTATTCATGCCTTCAAGACTTTTTAAAATAGCAAATTCTTGTAGGTTTTGTGATGCCACAATGTCCTGGCATTTAAAGAGGAATTCTTAGTGCTCTGTTTCACAATAAAAGACAGTATTTGTAATGAGAAATTTTAAGCCTAACTCTTGCAATATCAATTGTAAAACACCTCAGTTTTTGAGTAATTCAGCTGTTTTATTAATCATGTCCTGAAGTAATGCCCAAGGTTATCACCTTTTGAACTTCTTTTAAAACTCCAGTTAATATTATTTAGGAATAGTATTATCTTGAGTCTGTTCTGCATGTTAATGGGAGTTGCTGCATCAGGTTAACTAGGAAAAGATTCTTTAAACAGATAGTATTTATATGATATTATTTGCCATAATTTTTCTGTACCTTTACTTTAAGTAATTTTAAATACTAGAATCATCACATGCAAAAATAAACATGGTCCTGTCTTTACTGCCAGGGGTTTTGGGGGGATTGAAGCGTGGAGGGTTTCTATGAACAAGATATTTTTTATTTGTGCCCACTGCCCAACTTGTCTTAGTGCCTTCATTTCAGAAGCATGATAGCTGTCCAATTCTACTGCAGGTAACACTCGCAAGTCTAGTCCACCACTGATGCAGTTCTCAGTTTTCTTCCTTTACCTCTTTGGATCCTCTGCTGAGATGAGGTGAGTCGAGTTTCTCAGATTAAGAGGTCAAGCTTTTGAAGCATTGAGGTATGAGATTCCAGATCTCTGAAGCTTCCTAAGAAAAGAGACAACTTGACTGAAGCGATAGAAGGTGATTAATGTTTGGCAGTGCAGAAAAATGTCTCTTCATGTCTCCTCATCAAACTGGCTAGTTTTTTCTCTCTTCCTGTAAGTGTTGAAAGAGAAGTTCTCTTTCTGTGGACTGTACTGAGGCAAGGATTTTTCTTACTGTCGTTACCTAAGTACCTGGATGTTCCTTTGGCCAAATTGCTTTATTGATAAAATGTATCTTTTGAGCTTACCCAAAGCACTTCCTTATACACAGAATAACGTATTTTTTAAAATGCTTACATGGGGTTTTTTTGGATTGTTTGTTTGTGTGTGCAGTTGTTTGTGTTTTGGGTTTTTTTTTTTTTTTTTTTTTTTTTTTTTTTTTTTTTCCTTTGGGAAGTGGTTAAATCTTGCCTTGAAAATTCTAAGGTTTCTTATTTTATACAAAGAGTTCTTGGATGAAAATTAGAGTTGGATAATGGCAAGTTGCACATTTAAAATGGAATAGCATTCTGTTCAGGGAAGACTTTGAGAAGCACTGCTTGACTTTAAAGCATTGAATTACACACCACCTCCTTGGCATTCTTAGTTCTAATATTATTATTTGCATTTATATTAGAGAAGTGCCTAGCAGCCCAAAGTAAACACAAGTTTGCTGTATATTGCACCTTCTAGATAAACAGCAAGGAGATGACTATATTCAAACAGCCTAAAAAGTAAACAGGAAAGACACACTAACAGAAGTAAGTTTTGAAAAGCTTTTTGTTCCAAGTCTTGCAGGCAGAAATGTGGAAATAAGGTGGTCTGTGCTTTAGATCTTTGGTGAAGTGTTTTGATTAGTCCTTAAAGAAGCTGCCGAATTCTGCTTAGAAACTGCACCAGAGAATCTTGCCTCCAAGGCAAACAACTGCTTCATTTCACTCAAAAATTGAAAAGGAACAATTTTTGATTTTGAAACACGGACACAGAATCTTTTACCAATATGTAAGAAGAGATTACATTTAAGGGAGTTCTCAGAGGAAGGGGCGGGTCTCCATATGTGTACATGTCAATATATGTATGCAAGAGAAAGAACAGCTAGTTCATAGTAAATATAATTAAACAGGAGGACAGAGTCCTGTGCTGTAATTCCTGATAATTGGGAAAATGTGCAAAAAATTCTGGATAGTTGAATGCAAAGGAATTAATTTAACCTTTTATTGCAACCATGCATAAATGGAGCCATCTTCTCCTCTATATTTAAACAATAGCCATGGTAATGGTGTGGTTTTGCACAGAACAATAGATCTGGCTGAATATCAGCATGCTAGATAAATGTGATTTGATTAAATTTCTCAAAATTTAGGTGAAAAGTATTTTTCATCTAGAATCTATCTGGGCTTAGTAATGGGAATAATAATAAGCAGATATTAAATAACACAAACAGAAGAGAATTTTATTCTGTTAAGCCATTTAAGTCACGAACAAGTTCTATATCCTTTCACAAGGTTTTTCAGGATCAGTCATGTGATTAAATATCTGGGCTGAAATTTAGTTGCTTAATCTTAAATTCTTAATGACATTTGCGATGCCACTATCTGAGACATCTACATTTTATTTTTTTTCTGAGACATCTACAAAACCTGTGACACAGGAACCATGAGATGTCCCATCTAGAGGACATTTGTGTGATTTTAGGACACCAGATTGGCTGATTAAGATGGCCATCTACTGACTATTTACATGCCTAATATATGTCTTAGATCCCCAAAAAACTTAGCTTGTCCTTTGAATTTTATCTTTTGGTCTGTCCTTAAGTCTAAGACCAAACACAAATCCTATGAAAAACCAACTGAATATCAGAACTTCACTTTTTGAATGCTGCTCAGAGAGTTTTATCATAAGGAAGGTTTTCTTGCTTTTAATTTTTGTTCTTGTTTTTTGGCTACATGGGTGCCATTTTTAAGCACGGCAAAACTGACTTTGACAAAAACCAGGTAAATGTAATATTTAATTACAATAAAGGAAAAGTTATAAACAAATTTATTATTTATTGCTATTTTACATTTGGACAAGACAAAGGGGAGGAACCATTGTTCCTATTTAAAGTGCTACAAATATGTAACAGTAAAATTGTTTATACTTGCTTCAGAAATTCACTAAAAAGTCCAACTGTGTTTATGAAACTCCATTTCATAAAGCTCGCATTTTCCAGTTAACATTGCTACTAAGTGCAAATCAATCAAAAAAGACTACTCTATTTGTCAGAGGAAAGGAAGGGGAGAAACCAATCAAAAAACCCCTGAAGCCCAATTGTCATTAATTGCCACTACCAAGCATTGCTTATCTGGAGTTCCTCCACATGTCAGTGCACATTAACATTATGCAACAGAATATAAAATGCTGATATATATATTTAGAGCCTAAGCAGTGAAATTCTTGCTTTCTCTGAGGCAAATTACCTTGGTGGATACTGGATCTATTGAACACAAAAATATTAAATTGTCTACAGACTCTTTTTATTAGGTCTGCGGTAATTAATTAAGCACAGATGTCTCACCAGAAGATGAAATGGAATGTATTCAGGGAAGAAAGGAAGAGGATAAAGAATAATGAGTTCCTGAAATACAATACATCAAATGAAGAGAATAATGTAAATTAGGGCCTAATCACATTTTGCATTACACAGATGCTCTGGGAGAGTATGTGGACCTTCAAGGCAAGTTGTGCATCTAGTATTCAAATCTGTACAATGCTGCTCTGCAGATGCTCCACAGCCTCTAAGGAGAGCACATTCAGCTGATTTGGGCAAATTTTCTGTAATAAGATGTACAACGTGCGCAGGCTGGAAGCACTTAGGATTTTTCACTTTTCTTAGCTGGTAAGAACTTCCCAGTGGCTTCAGAGGGGGAAGACCTACAATGTTTTAAAGGAATATTTGGATATCCGTTTCTTATTGTGCCACCATGTTTCTTTGACTGTAGGAAGCCAAACAGTAGGCCAGTGCTAATCAGAGTGTACCTTTACCACTGACTGCATGGTGGGCATGCAGAACATGAGCTGCTATTTGCTCAGCTCTGAATCTTCACAATCCTACCTGCTGCAGAATTCATAACAGAAGAACTTAGATGTAGAAATATGCTTTCTTATTTACCGTTAATGAATCATGGTTGAATTCCAAATGTTAGGCTGAAAAATGGTTATTTTTTATGCCAGAGAAGGTATAAATTCAGCATGCTTCTAGTATACTTAGGATTAAATGGCGTCCAGTGAAAGATTGTTAGTGAAATGAAGCTGGAGAAGGATTCCAAACCAATTATGGCCTCCAACAGAGCATATAGTAGTTACAGAGATATTTCTTTCTGCCATATGAGCACAGAGCTAGAAATGGTGGACACTGCATATTGCATCACTAAGGACTGATTAGGAGTCTAATTATGTACACTACAGCTTTATAATACTGATAAGAGTGTTTCTGGTAGACTGCTACCAGAAATACAGCGAGCAGCTGGAAATAGAACACTAGTCATCACTTTCCATGTAGTTGGGGGTTTTGGTTTTAGTTTCAGAGGGAACCTTATTAATTTGTGATTGAAACTTTTTTGTGCATATTCATCAGAAAATGTGGGGTTTTATTCAAATTTTCACTCTAGTTCTAAGGAAATAATCATCCTTGTGTACATGAAGTTTCAAATATGGCTTTATATAAAGGTGTAAAGGAACAATAGTAAAATGTTTCATTTTAAGTGTTTCATACATTCACAAAATTTAAATTAAAAAATACCTATTCATTTGGTGATTTGATTATAACTATTTTAATGTTTAATCACCTTTTGTTCAAGGAAATTCTCTCACATTAATATGAAGATTGAATATGTACATTTCCCTGAAAATAGCAGCAGCAGCAATGTCAGGGAAAAGAAGACATTCTACATGAGGAGTACTGTTTGCTCCTGTAATTACTGCTTTTGCTGGCCCAGTTCTCACATCACAGTCCAGCTGACTGTTTGAGCTTGCTTAACTATCAGGCTTCCTCGGCCAAAGGCAGAAAGCATTGAAAGTCTGTAACTGAAGTTATTGGTGGGAGTTTTACTGATTATAATATGTGTAAGAAACTAGTAGACCTACCATGGTCTTAAAAATAATGAAACTGATATTACAAAGAGAATTCACAGTGGCAGTTTTGTACGTTTTAGCTCTGCCATTGTTAAGATAAGTGGTATATGGTTTGTAAACCAAAAAGCAATATCAACACGTCATTATTTGCAAATAGTTTACACAAGACATACATTCTGTTGTTGAATTTGAAAATATTAATTAACTTACACCACTTAGCATGTAAAGAAATTTCAGTTTTTAAAATCTCCTGCACTTCAGAAAAAGTACTGAAATGTGAAACAAGTAGATAATAAATATTTTGTTATAAGCTGAATTTTAAATGGAAACAAGAGCCATATATGTATGCATAACAAATGACTACAGAGTATATTATTCTGTAAATAATAAATGCAAAATTTGTAAATTCCATGTTGCACTGAAACCTGTAGATTTATGACAAAGTCTACCCTATGTAAAGTGCATACAACATTTCAGAAAAATTAACCTGCTCTTAAAAATGTTTCCTATACTTCCAAGAAGCTGCTCATCATGCAAATGAGAACAAAAATATATTATGTTGAAACTTGAACTGTTTTGAACTTGAACTGGAAACTAAAAACCTCTCCATTGGAAAACAAAATTTCACTATTCACTTTCGATTCCAATAATATTTTGATTTAGAAAATAATCAGAATAATCTCAAAAAAGAGAATGACTTTGCAATTAATAAATGTAAATAGTTGGTTTTTTTCCTTCATTTCTGCGGTATTTTCAGGGTCCCTGTGGTAGGCAGGAAATGATGAATTTGACTCCATGTTCTTAGAAAGTTAATTCATTATTATTACATAATATAATATAATGTAATGTAATGTAATATAATATTATATTACATTATATTACATTACATTACATTATATTATATTATATTATATTATATTATATTATATTATATTATATTATATTATATTATATTATATTATATTATATTATATTATATTATATTATATTATATTATATTATATTATATTATATTATATTATATTATGCTATACTAAAGAACAGGGAAAGGATACTTACAGAAGGGTCAAAAAGATACTAATTAAAAACTCATGACTCTCCAGAGCCTTGACACAGCTGGCTGTGATTGGTCATTAAGTCAAAACAATTCACATGTTGGATAAACAATCTCCAACCGCATCCCAAAGCAGCAAAATGGGAGAAGTGGATCAGATAAGTATTGTTTTCATTTTTCTCTGAGGCTTCTCATCTTCCCAGGAGAAGAAATACTGGCAAAGGAAGAAATCCTGGGGAAGGGATTTTTCCAGAAAATATGACAGTGACACACTTTGATCTAAGAGTAAAGGTATTAGGACTTTTGAATTTTAGCCACTATAGGTGGAAAAGGGTAAAGAACACACAAGGAAAACTGTTAGTTGATAAACCTCTACTTTATTATTGGATGAGAGATGAGTAGAAGGAGCAAAAAACAGAGAAGAGCAAAAAAAAAAAAGTGGACTTGTACTTGTGACTGAAGGCATACTTTGGTCCTTGGCTTTGAAGCAGGTGGTGACATGCAGTAAGGCCAGACGGTGTCTTGGGGTTGTTCTTGGTCTCGTGGCCTCAATCAGCCTGCAGCTCTGCTGGGGCGTGCATGGTAGTGCAGCACCTCAGGTCTGACAGTGCTTCTCTAACATTTCCTGCTTCACGATCCCAACTTCCCACCTCTAACAGAGTTTTTCCCCATCATGACGCCTCAAATTTTAGCTTTCATATTTTTTAGATTCTATACTGCTTTAGTGTGTCCTGCTGAGCTTTCATAATCAGGGGATAGTAAGCTTTCTTCACAGAGTAGGTAGACAAAACAATTCCTTCTCTAGCTGAGGACCAAGGACAAATGACCCAAATCTCAGGCCCAAGAGCACAAACAATGTTGGCTGAAGAGAGAAAACAAGAAGGATGGGACTTCATAAACTAAAGCTATAACTGGACAATTAACTACAATATGCAAATGGACCAAAACACAAAAGTGTGGAGCCCATGACCGGTTGTCCATTTTGTGACCATTTTGGATTCATCTTAGGTGTAACCCCGGCTGGGCTCTTGTACTGCCCATGGTGTATCCATTGAGGCCTTCTAATAAATACCTACTTTATTTTTTAACTCTGTCTAATCTCTAAGTCAACCTTCACAAGGCATCAATCACCCTGACAGTTCACAGGTTTGTAACTTTAGAATGGGGCTGGAATTACATATGGGATAATTTTCTTCCAGACAGAGAACAAAGAAGATTAAAAAAAAAAAAAGAACTATACTTTTTTCTTTTTGTATTACTGACAAAACTGAGACCATAGGAGAATATTTATTTTTAATTACATTTCTTGGGAAAATGAAACAAGAGTCTGTTCTTATATGTCTAAGATATACTCTCATTGTCAAGGAGTTTCAACCATATAGAGGGTAAAGGTCTTAAAAAAGGGAAATTTCTACAAGTTGTGTAACAAAGAGAAACTGTTTGAAGAAGATATATTGAAATGGGTGATCCTTGGGGAGAGACAGTTACAGGAAGAATTTAGCTCCCTTCTGAATCAGAGCAGCCAGTTATTATGAACATATTGGCAAGGGTTCAGCATAATCCCCTTTGTCACAAACATAGCCAAACAAGTTGAATTATATTATTATGTTAAAAAAAGGACAGATGAGTTTGGTCAATAGTTACAGCCCAAACAAAATCTCATTACTGCTCAGCCAGCTTTTGTGTTCCTTGTTTTTATCAAGACATTAATCTGGATGAAAATTTCTTCTTTCTGTGGACATATATACAAACTCTTCATGCCTTCATGTCTGTCTGATTCAAACATACATGTGATTTTGTGATGCTCAGAATATAATGTCATTCAATACTTGGAGACCACAGTGTGGACACATCCCAGTGCTTAAAGGGTCTAGAATAACTGAATAGCCTTGAACTTCTGTGATTCTGTGATTCTGTAATATGTGCCACCTAATCCTATTTTGAACTATGGGAGGGAAGTAAAGCAGGTGAATAAAAAGCCACACAGAACCCGTTGGACCCTTTCCCCTTTACTCACACCAATAAATACATTATCTGCTTTATTACATTCATACCTTTAGTTCATATTCAGCTTTGGAATGCAATTTGCTGTAGTTGTCTCATGAGATGAGCATGTTGTTGTTCTTGCCTTACAGAATCATGGGCAAATGGTTCCAGAGAACATGTGCACAGCTGGACTCTGCCTGCTGTGGGGAGAGAGAGATATAGGGGGGTGGAGAAAGGGAAAGCCAGATCATATTCAGTAGACAAGAAGTGAGAGCAGCAATGCACTGTTGCTTTTATGCGAATACTACAAACGTAATTATAGATGCTGAGATCTATATTAATGTCTTCCCATTTTATATACTTCAAAGAGCAGATTCAGAAGAGCTAGAAGGAGATAGAGTGACTCCATTTTCTTCATTGTTCTTTTGTTCTATTTTGCTAATAAGGCCAGTTCACAGCTGTGTAATCACAGCCCTGGTTTCAACCTTTCTGATTCTGGTAAGTCATACAAATTGATATCACTCACTTCTGTCTCATCAGTGACCTCACAATCAAAGTAGCCAAATTAGCCCTAGAGACAACCTCTCTCAATAATAGAAGACATAGACAATGTGGCTGGACAAGCTACTACATAACGTGGTTTCAAATGAAATTGTACCAAAATGAACAACATAAATGAGTTGACATGAGATACTCTTTTATATTTTTGATGGATTCTGTTTTGTCACTAAACTTTACATCAGTTTTTACATTTCTCTTAACATACGGAATTTTCATTAATCATTTTGATTGAGGTTAAACTAAATTTTTCAGATAATTTTTTTCAGCAGAAATATCTATACCTAAAAGGTATAACAATTTGTTTCTAATGGTTTTCAAAGTTATTTTAAAAATCATTATAAAGTAATGAAATATCACATTGCTTGAAGTTTGAAACTTTGTTAACAACAGCAGAATTTTTCAGCATGCATAAATAAAACACAGATCTGGTTCTCATATACCTTGATTTTATAAATTGTACAACCCAATAAATATTATAGATAAAAATTCACTGGCTTAACAGAGGCTAAAAGCTGATCTACAGGGTTTCCTTTCTATTGGTTTCTTAAGAAACCAATCCATTACCAGCTGCTGATTGCTGGATCTGGAAAGTAACATTACAGGTATATAATGCTGATTACATGGAAGTAATTGATTATAAATTTCTTTTTAATACTTTATTCGGTGCAGCTGCTACCAAGCTGGCTACTATGACTTAGTACAATGATATTGCCCATAATCAAGACATGGTGAGATTGCCACTAAAAGTAAGAGAGAGTAATTAGGGCTGCATTTTCACTTGAGAAGGGCACAGATAACATCTTAGAACAGCATTTAAAAAAAGAAAATGATTTCACTTACTCTTCTCTATTCTGTGAAATCTCCTGCAAGCAGCAGTCTGCCTTCCTCACCTCTACTACTCTGGTGCTTTAGAAGAATTGCTGATATAAATTTAAGCAATTTAGGTATCCCATTAGACAAGCATATCTCATGTATTCATCCTTTTTCGTCTGCTCTTACTTGGACAGTCATTTCAGTTATTTTTATCTTTCAGGACTATCATTTGTCAATCCCACAGGACTGTGTCTAGCCGTTTTGAAGACAGGAGATGTGTGATCTGACACAGGGCACCTTCTCTCCTGTGAAATGCTGTGGACCCTTACACAGCGCTGGTTAGCAAATCACAGCTTCCTGAACCATCTCCACTGTTATTAGTTCTTCCCTACCCCTTCAAATGTCAAATTTTTCCTCCCCAACATGCATTAGCAGATGTTTCTACAAATGTGTGATGCCTGATCTAAGAAAAACTTTTTGTGGGCAGATCTTGCTCCAAATGAACAAAATATGTCCAGATCTTAATTTATGTGAATGATCACAAAAAGTTATGAACAAAGATTTTCCACACCAACTGATTTTCTAATAAAATTGCTCACTGAAAAAGAAAAGTCAGGCATCCCAAGGACCAATTGCACTGAATTTTGCCTTGCTGACTTGAAAATGATTGGTTTCTATCACTCAGACGGAATTCTTTTTCTAATGCAGCACATAAACAGAAAAGATCACAATATAAGACTATTAAGACTGAAATGAACAGACCAAACTATGTACCTTTGCTCTGCATAAGCTGAGTCTATATTGTATACAGCTCAAGAGAAGAGTCTTAAAGTTTATTTTATATATATATGCTTAAAGAAGCTTTTTCTCTGATTCAGTTCAACAGCAGCAATTCACCAGCATCTCAATATAAATTTTAGTCTTTTTCCAGAATTTTATCAGAGCCGTTTGGATTTTGTTTCTTTCGTTTGCTTATTTGTTTGATTATTTGTTTTTGTTTTGGTTTGGTTTCGTTGTTCTGGGTTTTCTTCCTCCAAAAGAATGAATAATCCCATGCTGGAAAAACCAGACAGGTCAAAAAATTCACCCTCTCCCCCTGCCCCTGGAGGTATTTGTCTCCTGTATGCCCAACACTCCAGGTGGGAACCAGCCACAATGAGTATGTTCACTAGGAGTGTAACATAAGGTGTGTAAGTCTGCTTCACATCTGACTGGGCTGGTGAAAAGTATATTATAGAGTGTATTATATAATAATATATTTATATTGCTGACTTTGGGCTTAGTGTAGGACATATTTCCAGAATAATGCAGACAACTTTTTAAGGTTATTCTTTCATTGAAAAGAAACATAATTTAACTGCTTATATTTCATCTAATAAATGAAGCAAAATGAAGTTCCTAACAATAAGGTCAGTGCTTTAGAAAATAAGGAACACAGAAATAAAGACTAAAGCTTTTTGAATATGGTATTTCAGCATTTCTGAAGTAAAGAAACTGGAGGAATTCATTCTTACTTTTTAGACTGCTAAAAGACTATCTTTGTTAGTACAAAATAACAGTTTTTCATAAATAAAATTTTTTCATAAAATAAAAGCTGGCAATGTCCTCTTTCCTTGGTACTTCATATATTTGTTTATTTTTTACCATTTGAATTATTTTTAAAAAGATTTATTTAGAAAGACTCGGGAACTGTGTAAGTAAATTCAGCTTTGGCAACTGGTTAATGTATCCTTTTTAACAATGAAAAAGCACTTGAAAAGAAGCTGTTATTGCATCTTACATGATGCAGAATAAGCTTTCTTTTTTTAATAGGCACGTTCATTTTAATATATTTAGCTGGATTGCATTTTCCTTCATTGCATTATAAAGCATACATGGTAACAGAAATTGGCAAGACAACATATTTTTCTTGATGTTAACTATGAAGTGGTAGCAAATTCATGCAGTAAAAAATTTTCTTCAGACTTCATCCTAGGTAATGCTTTATAAAGAAATGTCTGTGATTGTTGTATTCACTTCACATTTTATTCTTCATAATAGATTCAGCTGAGGTCTGCTATTTTAAAAAGATGTCAATAACATAGTTTGCCACAGCACATAAGGACTGCTAGAGAAAACAAGAAATGTGCCCAAGGTACAGATAATAGAGACTGTAATAGATACAGAGCTTGGACACAGAAAATTACCAATAGTTTTGACATTGTTTTCACTAATCACTGAAAGAAAAACCAGCTCCTTACTGAAGTGACATACATAAAGATAAGTGTTTTAAATTTCAATTTATTTAGGAATACAAATTTAGTGAAGGATAGTCAACGTTAGTATGGTTATTACACCCAAGCAGTAAGATATTAAGCAGGTAATAATGTCCACAAGATGCAGCACATGATGGATAAGAATCAACAGATTCTTTTGTGAAAATTACCTCAGAAAGGGGAATGAAATTCTATGGAGCAAAAGCAGAGGTTACTAATTATGTGGCCAAGGGCAAGTGCAGTGGCAGCCAACATGTCAGCCTGGAACATAAAGGTGATAACTTCTTCAAAGTGACATTTTTTTTATGATCAGATTAGTGAGAGGTGCCTCTGCCTGAATTATGTTGCAGATGAGAACATATGCTGAAATCAATAATACAGATTTTTTTTTAACAGTAAATGTGAGGTAGAGCGATAGAAACAAGTAGAAAAAGGGCAGGGGGAACAGGGAGAGAGTGAGATGAGGCAGAAGATAGTAAACACCTCCGAATCCACTGGCAGCCCACTGCTCCTTCTTCATCCTGGACTTCCCAGTGGTGGGGGTGTCAGATTTGTTCTCCTGGGGGTACCCCTTTTATACAATCCTATGGTAGCTGTGAGTATGCAACAATGTGTAAAGCCAGTCCTTTAAAAAATCTCAGCTATCAGGCTAGTCACCTTACAGAGCTTGTTGATAAGAGAAGACAGAAAAGCAGTAGTAGGATTTTTTTTCTCTCACCAAGGTCCTCAAATCTGGTCTCTTTTCCTTTTGTAAGACAGTCATGCTTCTAGAGAATTGCTAACCCATGGCCTCCCCTCCCTCTAGACTTTGCAGTCTGCAGCTCTGAAGCAAGATTGTTTTCCCAGGACACGGCATGTAACTGCTTTGCTCTTTTTAAACTTTGCTCAGCTGCTGCCCCTTTTCTTAAAGCAAAACCTGTCTTCACCCAGCTCTCAAGGCCATGTTTTCTCAGTGATCAGTAATCAACTGCCAGTGAATTTTTATTGTTCTGGGCCTTCTGCTTTCAACCCATGCTCATATTTTCAAGACCTTTGTTGTTATCCCCAGATAAAATTGTGCATCATCAGAAAAGGCAGCAGACACCAAACTCTCCTTCACACTGTGAGCTCTCAGAAGCTGATAACAATTTTAACAGGTCATAAGTAAGGCCTTGCAGAAAAGATTCAGTTAGCATGAACCCTCTGTTATGTAAAAAAAGAATGGAAATTCTACTTTTACAGGGCCAGTGGGCAAAGAAAAAAAAAGCTTAGAGATTTATAATAGTCTGTTATTCTTAATGTTGAAGTTCAAAACAAGCTGGTGTTAAAAGCTGCTTAAAGTAATTCTATTTTTCCAGATGGAGGTGCCCTCTACTATATCAACACATATTTCTGTTTTCCAAATGCTATTTACTAATAGCAATGTCTGTGGCAGTTACTTGAGAAGCACAGTCTAAGTTCTTTGTTGGGACACATGATAGAATCAAAAGATGTTTGGGATCTTTGGATACCTAAATACATGGCTGTGACTCAAAATATCTCTTCAGCAGTCATCCAATCCAGTAGCTTTTGGCCAGGGTATTCTCTGAACACCTGTAATTATTTGTGGTGCTCATGCCAAGAATTGTTCTCTGCAGCAATTAGAGATCTAGGTCCTGCATGAACCAGAAGAGTGTTTGAGAGTAGTTAGACTCACATGCTCAAAGGCCAGACCCATTGGAAGTGCACATTTGCTGATGATTTGGTAGAGTCCTGTTTGCAACCATGGACCTTAACTATTGCATTTATATAGCTCAAATCTATTATCTCTTCTGGAATAAACTGAAAAATATAACCTGATTAATATCTGAGTGCATGGGTGTATTGTGATTTCCATACAAATTGAGCAGGAAATGTGCCAGATAGGTGTGTTTTAATATTTATTTGAACATGCAGTATTGCATTCACAGGATTTCTTTACATACAGGGTTATATCATGTGTTCTAGCCACAATCTGAAGTTAATGAACCTCTGATGATAAGGAGACTGACTATCCTATTTCTTATGGAAGAAGATTTTTAGTTTCACCAAGTGCAATGTATTCAAGCAACAGACATTTAACATGAATCTCTCTATTAAAAGGCTGCCTATTATCCAAGGGGACTTTTATTTCCAATACTAGCTTAACCATAAACTGAAAGTAAGCATAATTCATTACTCTCTGAATTATGTCAGTATTCTAAATTTTGCTATTTACAGGGAAAAAAATAAACAGGTAAAGAAAAGCATCAGCTACAGGAGAAAGCATTCCAGAAGCAAATGTCATACAGAATTGCTGTACAATAATGAAAGCACTTTGTAAAATGTATCACCACAGGAACAAGAAAATAGCTTCTATGTTTACAGTGTTTATGTATTTCTGCTTGCACCTAGTCTCCAGTAATATATTTCTCCAAAGCCTCAGTTTATATGCCCTTTTTTATCTGGTGACAAACTATACGCTTTTTCAAAATCCTGTCTCACTTATGGAGATTTGACATCTGCAGGAGACCATATAACAGCAACCTGAAGAGTTTGCTACAAAATATGTTCTTTTTCCATAAATGAAAAGAATGTATTTCTTTCAGGTTTAGTTTACTAATTTTAATTTATTTCCTGCATTTACTTTCACAGATTACTCATATTACTGATTAACACTTAAAGCTGAATAAAGTCCACATGCAACCTCAAAAAAATTCTCACATTTTAGATCAAAAGCAACCTAGATTTCCCTCATTCTTGAGGCTAATCCTTCATGTCACTATGTGCAACTGGTAAACTTTATAGAGAAACTCAAGACATGAAACAACAAATTATAACATTACAATATTTCTCTTAGTAGTTTAGTGAGTAACTGAAGTAATGAAACCTGTCTTAATAAAGAAACATAACTCAGAACTGATTTCTTACTCTGATACTTTAAAACCTACTAAATTATGAGTCCATTCAGAGCTTTCCCCCATGGAGGGATGCCATGACCAATTTACTTCCTTGTTCTGGGTTATTCTGCAACTTAATAATATTTTTCTCCTCAAATGTGGCAACCTGCTTTGAAATAAAAATGATAATATAATATTCTTGGAACTTCTGGTCCTCTGTCCCTTAGGACAAAAGGTATTTAACAAGTTGATTAATCATATTATATTCCATCAGATCTGCGTCAGCATGGATTTAATTCAATGCAGATATTCCATTTTTGCACTGGCTAAGGGCGTAACTTGGTCTTCCATAAGACCCTGCATTCAATATTGTGCAAACACACCATTTGATAACAGAATCATAGAATCATTTTGGTTGGAAATGGCCTCTAAGATCATTGTGTCCAACTATTAATCCAGCAGTGCCAAGCCTAACACTAAAACATGTCCTTAAGTACCACATCTACACATCTTTTAAACACCCTCAGGCATGACTGCACCACTTCCCTGGGCAGCCCTTCCAGTGTCTGATGACCCTTTCAGTGAGGAAAAGGGTCCTTGGATTTTTTTCTTAGTGTCCAATTTAAACATTGCTTGAGGCCATTTCGTCTTATCCTATGAACTCTTATTTGGGAGAACAGACCACATCCACCTCCCTGCTTCCTCCTTTCAGATTGTTGTAGAGGGTGATAAGGTCTTCCCTCAGCCTCCTATTCTCCAGGCAGGACAACTCCTGTTCACTCAGGCATTTTTTCATAAATTTGTGCTCCAGACCTCGTTTCTCTTCTTTGGATATATACACAGGTGAGTATTTAGAACTGGAAGTAGTGTTTTTACTAGAGTATAATCTGAAAAGCTGATCAAATGCTCGGCCACACTGTTCCAATGTTATACTTTCATTCAACAAATCAGCATTTTCCTCCATGTTATGCCTCTAACTTTACTGTGCCCTTGTAAGAGTCATTTATGTTGTAAAACTGGAGCACAGATCTCTTCCATGAACTAGTTCAAACTAACACCTTTCTCCTCCCTCTCCCCTCACAATGAACTCATCTTCTAAGCTGATGAGTTAACCAGTAATGGTATAAAGAAGAGAAAGAAAATGTACTGTCAGAACTAGGGCAAGAGAAAGGAAGGAGGAGGAGTAGAAGGTAAGATAACATAGGGATCAAAACTGCTTCTTTGATAGAAGACTGACTCAACAATCCTTGTTACTTCAGCATCAGGCTGAAGAACAAAAACTAATCCACAACTCGGTCTTGTTTAATAAATAAAAAAAAAATTGATTACATTCCCATTTAGTGAATTTTCATTTACAGATGCACTTTAAAATAACTGTTAACACAACCTGGTATACAAAACTGACATGAAGCACTCTCACATCTGAAACAGAAAACACTCCTTTGTATTTGTCACTGAACTCATCTGTGGATTTTATATTACCCATCTGCTATTGCTGTTTGGGGTACAACACCAAAGGTACTATTTGAAAATGACCCAAGTATTTTTGGCATTTGAGGTGTCTCCCTATTACAGATTGGGTTAAATTTCATATCCAGCTTAATGTCTCTGAGTATATAGGCTTTTTAATTAAGAATTATTAAGTACAATACACAAATGTTCCTATTTTTAAACATGGATAGGGACACACTCCACTAGACAAAGTTGCTCAGAGCTCCATCCGACCTGGCCTTGAACATTTCTGTGATGGAGCATTCACTTCCTTGGGCAACCTGTTCCACTGCCTAACCACCCTCAACAGTAATGAATTTTTTCCCTAATATCTGATCGAAACCTATCCTCTTTCAATTTGAACCAATTCCCTCTTGCCCTGTCACTACATGCTCTTGTAAATAGTCTTGTCTCATATTTTCTGAAAGTTCCTTTCAGGTATGGAAAGGCCACACTTAGGTTCCCTGTAAGCCTTCTGTTTTCTAGGCTGAACAAACCCAATTCTCATCCTTTTCTCATAGGAGTGGTGCTCCATTCTATGTACTCCTTAACAGTTTTTAAAACATAATTTTAGTGCACTAGTCCAGAGTACTTCAGTTGTACAGCAGTTGAAATGTCCCATACGATCTCATGAACCTGCGGTTTAGTGATCAATTGGTAAGCTCCTGATTAGCAGCGACTGAAGTTTTTAAAAGTCTATAATTTCCCAGAAGCCTCTGACTGGCTTTCCAGGTCCTTGAAGACAAATGAGAACCTCAAACTAATCAACAGCAATAAATCACTGGACTTTCTGCTGATTAGGAACCATGTCTTCTACTTTTCAGGTTGGTTGTCAGCTAATATCCTATTTAAACATCTAATGTCTCTCAAGGGGGCTTCTATAAAGTCATTGAGAAAAAAAATTGGTCAGCTCAGGAAAAAAAAGATATTTATGGTAAGAAATCAGTAAAAGAATTATATTTTATGCTTACACATGTCTATGACCAAATTAAAATAATTTTACCTAGTTTGCTAATACTAATTAATTGAATTACAGCTACTAATTGAAATGAAAGTTATTTATTTTATATTAAAATAGATTTCAGGCTTTTATGTAGCCAGACACTATGTAATCTACTGAAGTGAATGAAAGTTAAAGGCCCAGACATAACATAACATTTCAGTATTTAAATATGTATGAAAGATTAGGTGCAGCTTTTAAGGATTTCCTGGTATTACTCAAATTCCAGACAGGGTCTGACTGCTGAATAAACCTATAGTATTGACAGCAAACTAAAAAGCAATGTGTTACAAAACAAGTGTTAATCTTTAGCAGAAGATATGGATAAGGCAGATATGCTTTGCTGTTCATGAATAATGTATTATTAAACAATGTTTTTTCAAATGTCTATTATTTTAAATATATTAAGTAAATCTTCAGATGTAAAGGAATATCTATAAAGAACATGAACATAAATTATATGCATATTTATTTTTATACACTGAAAGTACAGAAAGGACTGAGTTTTCTTAGGCTATCTATTCAGATCTGTACCGCTCAGATGCTGAAGCCTACATCGTGTAACACAGAATAAAATGTGACCCGTGACCTTCTCTCCTCACTTCTCTCTTACACAGAGTGCTATTCTTCTCTGCCTGGCTGTGCCTCTCATCTCAAAGGAAACAGGGCCACACAATATTCTAAAAGAAAGGTGCAATTTGCAGGTTGAAAATATTTTTTAATAAAAACAGGCCACAAAACACATTAAAAATAATGATGTTGAAGATAAGTAGGCAAAAGAAGTAAAGAACATCATAATGTTTTACATCATAACAGTTTTAACTGTTACATAGACATAGTTTAGCTGTTACACAATTAGAATCTGAGAGCCATAATGTTACACATGACCCTATTCTCTTGATCTTTCACCCTACTTCTGCAGCTCCACTCATTATATACATACTTTCCTTAAATTAAAATAGTAAGAATGAAAAGAAAAAGCACTAAATAAGCAAACAGACATACTGCAACTGTGAACATCATGAGGGAAATTATAAACTTACATGACATATGTGTTTTTCTTCAAAGTCAAAAATCTTCAGACTTTCTTTTAACTTTACATGACCTTTAAGGGTCTACATCAAACTCCTTCACATTAACTTGCTCTAAAATTAAAGCTTTCACTGATTAAAATTTTTCTATAACTGCTTCAGAGTACTTAATTCTGTGGTGCATTTTATTTCATAATGTTGCTTTTCTGAGGTGAAATGGCAAAGATTTCATGGGAAAGAACAAATTGGCACAAATTCTTAGAAAAACGAAGGTCTCAAATTCAAAAGTTTATATAAAACTAAGTATCAATCTACTTATTAGATCTTTCTTTTTCAGGTACTTTTTTTATTATCACTATGATTATGATTATTATGATTATTACTTATATTGGGTATGTGAGCTGCATTCAATGTTCATTTTCAGGTCTCTACTGACCTGAATTTTGTTTCTAATTGCACATGGGCATGGTCTCAGAGATTTTTTTTCTCCATTCTGTCTCTTTTACCATTTTTTAATCTCCATAAGGAGAACAGGTTATCCTTCTTTGCCCTATTTCCATCAAACACTTTGTATTTCCTTTTAATTGGTAAAGTATCTTTAGGTTGGCAGCTTTTTATGTTTTTTTATGGGGTTTCTAACTTGCATGTGGCATTGTTACTGCATATTTTATCTCTGAGACACTAAACTATCTGTTGACCTTTTTATTTGGATGTTTTTAGAGACCTGTATAATTTCAGAGGACACAATGAGGGTTATCATAAAAAAACCAAAAGACCTAGAAATCCTAAATACTTTTTTTTTCCTTTGAGCAGAATGCATTTTTTTCACCTCAGATTGCTGAGTTACTAGCAAGCAGTGGTCACAAAGAGGAAAGACTTCTCCACTGACATAATAAAAACAAGGTGTCATCAGAGGAGATCCAAAATGTCCGGAACATTATATACGGTTTAATAGAGCTGCTAATTGACATGTGGTTCCTCTAGCAGAAATCAAGTAATTTTCTCTGAAAAACTTGTTTAGACATATCCTTTCTTTTCCTAGCGTGCTTGAGACATTTTATTTTATTTATCAAACTTCTCTTTTGCCTAATTGTAGTTGTGGTTTTAAGAAGTTATCTGGCTGGGATGGTGTTTTTACAAGGAACATAGAGCTTCTAATAGTATTTAGATACTTTAAATACAATGAGTAGTTACTCCTTAATAACGAAAGAATTCTCTAAATTAAAAATTTATAATATATATTTATAGTTGAATTCCAATTTGCTTTTAAATGAAAGTGTCAAAAATGTGTAAAAGTGGGACATTATTTAGAAAAAACTGAGATCTTTATTCATTTGAAAAACATAATGGAAATTTAAAAGTATCTGCATAAATAGATATTAAGCTACATAATTGATTAAAATAGCCAAGTAAAATACAAAGTAGACAAAATATTGTAATTTTACTGGAAGGTTGTGATTTACAATAGTAAAGAAATTATATGGGATTCAGGAAGTTGTTCCTTTTCATCCCAGCTCCTGCAAACTTGCAAGACCATGTGGAACTGAAGAAGTTTTTCCAGATATTATGTACAGAATGTCATCAATCACAAGTTTAAACAAGACGTAGTTAGTGATTATACATCAATTTCTTCTACCAAGTACATTAAAAGAAAGCCATAACACACACAGATCCACAAAGGCACACAGAAATGCTGTCCATATTATCTGACTTCAAAATTTTTCACTGTCTTATTTTTTTTTTTGTCCTTTAAAAACATGGTAACAGAGCAAAGTACTTAGAATGTTTCAAGACTAAAAAGAAAAGAAAACATGGACTCTCCTAAAAAAATCCCATAAAAAAACCCTCCAAACCAAACACATTCACAATATTACTCATTCAGTTTTGAGAAAGTCCACTTGGGTTTTTTTTTTTTGATCATGAGTGAATAGCCCTGACAAAAGTATTTTTGCCAGAAACAAAAGTGAGAGAAAACATATGTACACACTGTTACTCTCTTAACTGTATGGAAAATAAAAATCTAAAACACTGGATCTTCTTGTAAGACTGAGAAAAGACATTCATGTAAGCATGCTGCAGCACAAGCTGATGAACTATTACTAGACAAGAAATACCCATTATGCTTAAATGCACCTAATAAATGTACCTCTAATGCTACAGTGCTTATGTCCATAAATCAGATGTAATGAAAGAATTTTATTCAGAGCAATTGAGTTTTATTACAACCAGAAATTCTGACACTACGGACAAGGAGACACTCTTCTTTTTTAAAATTATAATGTATGTAAATTCAGTGAACTTGAAATATACTTTAAAGAAAATGGCAAGCAAAATAAAGGCTTCAAGAGATTGCCAGAGAGCTCTGTTTCAATATAACATGAATTGCAGGTATAGTATATTAGAAGGACTGTTAAGCACCTCAGTTATTTTCTCTTGTCAGAAGGAGTTCTAGATGGGATGAAATTACAAATACTGAGTCCTGTCTTATTACACCAGAAGTTAATAGCTAGAGCTTCAAAGTCATATGCACAGTAATATGTCTGATCTACAAGGATTAAAATGGTTGGGTAACTTAGGTGATGAGGTAAGCCTCTATCTGCCACAAAAATATCAACATCTACTTTTAGTCACATCTTTGCAATTTCTGGAAGAAGAAGGAAGGAGAAAAAGAGACTTTGTCATTTTAGTGCAAATATTAAAATTCACCTTGTGTAGAAGGGTCGTGCAAATACTTTTCTGTCTCAATTCTCAAGATGGAGAAAAGAGAAGATCAAATGTTAAGCAGCAAAGTGGTAGGAACGCCTACCATTGGAAATATTACCTTGCTGAATTCCTTCCCAAACTGTTTTTGATATTTGAGTTTTACTTCAGATATCTTTTTATTATTTTTTTACTTTAGAGAATCCTTTCATTAATAAAGAGTAGTTAATCAATGTATACAAAGTATCTGAATACTGGTAAGAGCAAATGTTCCTTGTAAAAACATCACCTCAGCCAGATAACTTCATAAAAACACATGCTAAGCATCTTAACTTTGGAAAGATTATACAAAACCCAAAGATTTCTGAGCTTTATTCATCTCTAATTAGAGGATGAAGATTCTACATCATCTGGTTTAGGCTGGTTCTGTAGAAAGTTTCATTTCAGTAAAACAGTGAAAAAGCAGGGAGTACTGAAGTTAATCTATACAAAAGCATTTTTTCTAAAGAATAACATAATTGAGCAAATTAAAACAACAATTAACCACTTCAACAATTTATTCTGCTTATTAACAACTGTCTGAAATGTGAGACATGGCAAATATTGTTATGCAAAGAGAACCAGCTGACAGTCCTTATAAAATCTTAGCAACCATGGAAAGTGACATATATATTTATGTATATATGATCATAATATATACATACATGTGCAATATAAATAAAAGCTCCTCTTTCCTGCCCCCCCAGAGGAATCATGCAGTCTTGCTTCAGACTGCCATACCCTGCTGCTCATGCAGGTTTTGAATCATTTGCCATGTACACTTCTGAGAGATCTTCACACACAGAAAGGTCAGTGGTGTTCATACTACTCAGAAAGATAATATGTGTATATTCACACTTCTGGTTCTCAGATAAACTTGGACTTGAGAAACATCAAAAACAAACAAGAAAAGTAAAACAAATATTTTGTGAAATTTGGATTCCAGTCTTCATAGGCTCAGTAAATGTTTTTGAACTGCACTCAAACCTCAAACTTTGGAGAATTAACACTCTGGTCTTTTAAATAAAACAAGTTTTGTAACATCCTCCCTTCTCTAGATGCAGCAGTCTAGGAGCACATAACTGGAACCTCCTGGAATATGGAGTTGAATTTCTTTCTCTCTTTTTATCTTGTTCATTCAAACCCTAGTTTACAACCTCTTAATGATATACTCCCTCTTCCCCCACTCTAGTCCTGTTTAATCGGTGTGTTATTTCTTATTGCTGAGGCCAGCAGGTAAGACCCTGGAAAAGATGAAAACATATTGGAAGACACAGTATAATCCACTGGAATCTGTGAATTTTCAGTGAATGGAGAAGCAAAGTCCAGTAATGTCTTCCTTATTTTTGGACAGTTGGACAGAAAAGACAAGTAAGACCATAGCAGACAGAAAAAAAAAAGCAAATTGAAAAGTGTAAAACTGAACTAGTAGCAAATCTCAATAAAATCAAGGAAATATGATCATACGTTCATTAAATTCATTGGTCTCCATAGCATTAAGCTTGTAATAAAGTAGAATATATAGCACCAAAAGCAATCCTCTTCCAATATAATTCTATATATTGAATATATAGAATTAATTCTATATAATATATATATATATATATATATAATATATATAATTAATATATAATTAATTCAGAATATAAATTCTGAGAACTCTAAAGAATAGGTTGGAATTTTTCTTCAAAATGTGGGGTTTTTTAAAATGAAAAGTTACTTCTAAAAATGCATCTCTATTTTCCCTTTTTAACAATAAATTCTAAGAAAAAATTAAGATACGTTGAAAGGTTGATTTTTATTAGAGTTTATTTTCATTTTTTTGTTATTTCTTTTCAAGATACCAGAAATTTCCACACTATAGGAAAAACTCCCAAAAAATAACAAAATCCAAATTGAAGGTAACTTTGAGCTTGCCTGAATACTATGTTGCAAATGCCAACTGTTTCTTTTTAATATTATTGAAGATTATTAGGAATATTCCAGACACAATTTTGTCCCTTAGTTTCACAATTTTGAAAAAGGCTTTTGACACTGTCTTAGTCGTGCAGTGATGAGTTTCCAACTTTGTCCATGATATTTAAAGATCCTGCACATCTTCAGTAAAAAACTCATGGAAAATTTTTGATTATAATGTTTAATTGCAAAGTTACAGCTTTAATTTGTTAAAAAAAAAATAGGGATTGACCTTTATTTGGAAGGTTTTTTTTATAATATTATGGAAAAGGGCCTAAAAATATCATTTGAAACTACTCATAATTTTTTTATTTCATTTTCATATTCTTATCTACCTAGATCAATTTTAGATTTTAAAAAAAAAGCGAAACGTTATTTATTTGATCTTAGAATTTCTTATTTAAGCTTCAGGGGAAAAAAAGCCAACCTCATTTTCCTGAGAAAAATAACTCTGAGAAGCAACCAATTCAATCTCTTGCTTTCAGCTGTAACTGTTTTTGAGATTTTTGAAGAAAAGTTTTTAAGGTATCAGTTTGAAAGATGCCTGATAATCAAAGATCATCAAGTATGTGTGGCCCACAATTTCATGGCCTCAACTGAAGATAACATTTACACACAGTAGTAATTTATTTATATGTAAACAAATAACTCCTTTTAGATTGTAAGATTACTTATCTCCAACAATTGCTTATGTAAAATGCACCCATGTTCTTCCAGCCTTTATTTTCTTACTTCAAGAAATCCATTTGAGTGTAATTTTTTACTTCAAAATTCCTCATCCTTTGCTAATTTTGCTTCAGCTGCAGAAAGGTGTTCCTTGCTTTGCTTTGCTTTCTCAGTTATGCCTTTCAGAGTCAGCCTGCATGGGCTTCACTGACATTTCTTTTACAGCAAGGTCATTGGCAATCTTTTATATTAAGCTTTTTAAGGAAGCTTTATATTCTAATGTGACTTTTCTTTATCTAGCTGTTACCAGAACCTACGTCTTCACCTTCCTCAAAACCAATTACCCAATGCTTAAGAGGAGAGGACTAAGTAGTTTTGAGTGTGTAATTACAGAAAAGTACCCTTTGTAATCCTCAAGTATTTGTTTGTTTAGTGTGCGCTTTTGTGTGAGTATCATTTATTTAAAGTACTTGGTTTTTCCCCTAAATGTTAAAACAGTCTTGTTCTAGAGAGCTAAAGATCAATCACAGTGTAAGACTTTAAATAAGGTTTTTGATAACATATCTAGTTTTCAGAGGGTTCTTCATTTGAAGAAATATGATTAGTAAAATATAAATAGATAAAACAGAAGACAAGTATTTCAGTTTACCTTTTTAAATAACAAAATAAAATAAAGGCAATGATTACTTTGCAATTAATTAAAATTTAAATCAATTTAACAAAATACTAAACCAGTCTCATTTCATTATTAGAACTATTAGGATAATAGTAATATTATAATAGTAATAGAATAGTAATATAACAGTAATAGAAAATGTGTTTTATGAAATTTCAACAACTTTTGTTGTAAAATTCAATTAAAGATTTTTACTGTTGATTTTCTCTAACTCAGTCAAATATAGTTACACTTATCACAACAAAAAGAAAGTTGTCTAATGATTTACTGGTGGTATATGAATATTTTCCTCTATTCAACTGCTAATTATTAAACAATATATAAGTATAAACAGTTATAATAATTTCACGCATTGTTTGATCCACTGTTAAGCACTTGGTCTCAATTTATAATTCATCATTTTTGTGAGTACAAAAGAAGCTTCTCTGAAAGCACATGGGTTGTTTATTTTAACCAACTATAAAACCTTTGTTATTTTTTTGCCAGGCAACTCAGAGAAGCATACTATCAAATTATAGTTTCTTAAAAAGTTCTCCCTATCATATCTAGTAATGGGCAAAAAAGTTGGAATTATCCACTGAAATTAGGTGATGTATTTCAGCAGCAGAACTAGCAGTTTTCTTTTGGGAATTATCTGATTTCGAGCAGCTTCATAAAACACCTAAATGCATGCATTCAGCAAAAGAGTGATTATTTCCTGGCCATTAGCCACATACATTCTGTTATGTGTCATGAATAAAATATGACTATCAAATAAATATCCATCATGCTCCCTTAACATTCAGTCACTAAGACTTGCAGCAACTAATAAGACTGCTCAGTATCTAAAGGATTAAAAGTCCAGTTTAAATTGAATGGAGAAGTTTGCATTTCACAGATGGATTTTACTGAAAATGCCTCAGCTTGCTTTAGATTTCAAGATCAACTCAACCAAGTATGTCCTGGCCAAATTTTGTTGCAATCAACAGAAGGGCAAAAACGCTGTGATACAAAAAGCTTGGATGCTTTTAGCCACTAGAAGATATTGCCTTTCTTTAAAAACCTATTTGTAAAGAAGACATCTGCATGCATGTTTTTATGTGGATGCTAATAAACATCTATCCATATGAGTACTTATTATACTCAGGAAAAGTTGTCTTAAGCTGGCTTTAAAGAATGTGCATCTAAGAGCCAGCACAAACTTGGAGTACATGTGAACTCTATAGCACTGCTCTCTGCCCAGTTCCTCATCCAGATTGTCCACACAAATTACTCACATATTAACTTGATTGGTCTCATGGATATAATTTTTACTTCTACTGCTCTTTAGAGTACTTTAATAAAGAAATAATGTAGCAATAATAAGAACAATAATATGTAATCTCAGTCTCTTGTTAAATCTCTTTTTTAAATTCCATTCCATTGGATGCTTTTCCCCTCCGTTACAACACAAAGGAAAATAGTTTTGTGTCATAAAACGGCAATACACAGGCTTGTGCCACTCAACAAAACACTGAGGAAAAGTATTCCATTGCACTGTCTTCTCACAGAGCCCTTAATATTCATTGTCTTTAAATGTACAGCAGGATTTGATGATCTTGAAGGTCTTTTCCAACCTAAGTGATTCTATAATTCTGTCATTCCATTTAGCTGTTGCTTTTTTAATCTAGAGATAATCATGCTCAGCTGGAGCTGTTGCAATCAGCCAGAAAGGTGGAAATATAGAATATTCTTCGTGTTTTGACTGACACTTTTTCAAGCATATTAATTAATTTATCTGATCTAATAATAGTTCAGATATTTAAGGCTTCTTAGATAAGCAGGAGGGCTACAACTAATTTTAGTGAGAACTTAGTTTTGATTTAATGAGTCAAATTAATCTCTGAGAGTAACTCGATTGAAATTAATGAAGCTGTCAGTGAGGAGATGTCTCTCTGGTATATATTTGGTCATCCACATTTGGCAGTTGATTTACAGAATAGAGTCTGTTTTATGGAGCAAAACAAAAATCCTTTACCAAAAGAAACTGTCCTGTGATCAACACTGCTGGCTTATACCATACTAAAAGATCTTTTTTTTTTTGTTAAATCTTCATAGTGCAAAGTGAGGCTGCAGAAAGGTATCCTGCCTCAAGAAGGTATCCTGTCTCAAGAGAAGCAAGCAAGCATATGAGAGGGAAAGCAGTGTGTCAGACGAAGAGAATATTGTAAAAACACAGAAATTCTGCTACATATATCAGCATATCTGGCATGGAACAGCACTGAGCAGGGTGAACATACCACCGGTACAATAACATAATGAATTTCAGTTTCTATCCTTAATGTACTCATGCTCAGATATACTCTGACTTGAATAGTTGAATCCAATTAATTTTAAGAGACAAACCTACATACTCACCTAAGAACATGTAATTCCACTCATTGTTTCAGTAGATCTGGATTTCTGCACTGATTATAAAAGGAAAGCCTCTCTTCCTTCTTGGTTTCCTCTAAACTCTCTTGCAGATATAGATGGTAGGTATTTTTAATTGTGAAATCTAATCTTAGCATGTACTGGTAAACCCAGTCTTTTCATTTCTATGCAAGGATGTAGGAAGTCTGAATCTGCCTACTCTACTACAATATGCAGAGTGCAATTGGGCTTTTACAGATCAGTTCACAAAAGAAATATTATGCAGGGGAGTTAAATGATTCTAAACTTTCCATACCATTATTTTCATGATTGAATTTTAAAAGATAAATTCGATCATGAAAATGAAAACTTGTATAATTCTACAGAAACAACAAATAAACATGTAATAGTTCCCTAGATATTTTTTTTCTTTTTTATAAGGTGCACATGGATTTACAGTAGTTGTACTTGGGGCTCTATAATTCTAATGCTGTCCTCAAAAGAAATTTCAATCCTTACATTTTATAGTTCAATAGCTCTTTTGCTTGCAGGGTAAGTGACGCAGATAGAACGACAGACATTAACACACACCCTCTAACTACTAAATCTGTGCTATTGATTTTAGCTTTTATTAACGGCAAATATTTCTTCAGAGGTTTTATTTATGGCCTCATTTTATGTCTGCACATCCTAACAGATCTGTGTTGCTCCAAAGTGTCTCAATCACTCAGTCACAAGTGTATACGCCCTGATGTATTTTATCTTTGTGAAGTGATGCTGCCTGATTGCACTTTTAGATGTATGCTAAGCTTTACTGCATTGCAAATGTCCCTTTTAATTTGAACTCGAGTATATTCTAATTTTTACAGAATAAAATCAAAATGGAATCCCCAGTTCTTCAGAATATGATCAATTCAGAGAATTAATCAAGTTAACATCGGTTTCCGAAATCACACCACATATGTGATCAAGCAAGGCTGTACTTATCTTGGAAATATACACTCTGATGCCATGAAGAAAGAAAGGGAGAATCCAGATCTCAACAGCAAAGCCAAATTTATTATAACTCCTTGCTGGGCAACTTCCACCATAAGCCAATTTTCTTAAAAGCTGCTAGGCAATATTTTTATTTCAGGGCAATCCTCAATAAACTTTTCAAGACTTTTTAGAGCAAAAATAGGCTAATTGGCTTCACTTTCATACTTATAAAAAAGAGAATAACGATACCTTCAAGAGGTAATGGGAATTTTTATAGGCATATCTGTTAGTATGAGTGCAGTACTTAATTACTAAAAAGCATCCCAAGGACGTACAAACAATTACACTGTTTAAGCCTTCCTTTCCTTTTATGGCTCACACACACAGAGGTGCATGATTCCATATAAAAAAATAATAGTTTTAAATTTACTTCACGTCTTCATCTGAATGCTCATAATAAGTGAGTTTTGAGCAAAAATACCAGCAAGAACATTTTAATTGTATGGAAATAACTTATCATTCACACAAAGTGGTCATATGACTTTATTTTGATTTTTTGACTTGTTTTATTATCTGTCTCTTCTGCCAGTCAGATAAATTTAATAAAATAAACAGAGAAAGTAAAGCAAAGACCTATGGATTATGTTAAACCTTCACATGATGTTAAGAAGCTGTCCCAGTTATATTCATCAAAACACAGATCTTGACAGTTCCAGAAAAGTCACCCGGTAGGAGCTGTTCCTTGCAACAGACCTATCACATTTTTTATACAATATGGCAAGTCAGTATTAAATCCTAGGGGAAAACAGCTTTTAAGGAGTTTCTATCTCTATGTTCACCCCATTTAAGCTTGCATTTCAGTAACTTTTTTGGTGGATTCCTTCTCAGTCCTTCAATCTAGTAGTTTAAATTCTTTTAACAAGTTTTTTGAAAATTACTGCCTGGTCAGTAAAAACTTCAAAATGTCAAGCCTCCCACACCATCACCACCTAGAAATACTTCAGAATATTCACTCTCATAGGAATAACTCATTTTTAAAAATGTGAAGATCTTTGGAGGTATAAAAAATTTGTCAGGGCAAAAAGTCATAATCCTCTAAAGGCTGCATTTGTGCTAAGGTTTTATGTATAACATATTCACTGCAGAGGAGAAAACACCTTGTTTCCTGTATGGTCATGGAATGAATCAAGCTCATTTTATTTTACACACTACTGAAGTTTCAATTATTTGCTATCATGCTGAGCTACACTAACTGCAATAGTAATCATCATCCCCATACTAATGTTGGTTCTGTAATAATAGATTTCTTCAGAAGGTCAAATGCACAATAAGTGGTTTTAAAGGGAATGAAAGGAATTCTTTTTTACATTAACTCATAAATTTTAGCATACTGAATATCTCAGTTCAAGTCCCTTTGTGAGTAGCATCCCAAAAACCCCTGCCATTATTATTATTTTGATAATATTTAAATAATTGATTTACAAACTTTTGCTGACTACGCAAAAAAGAGAGATATCTTTCAAAAGAAGTAATTAGATTTAGTCTTTTTTTTTTTTCAAAGACTGTTATAACCAGAGAGAAAACTTTAAAATACTAGTAAAATAATGTGAGGACAAGTATCACTGAAAAAATGTGTTTTTTAATATTTTCAATTTTTTTCATTAAAATGCTTAATGTTTTTCATAATATTTTATTTGTACTTTTTTTTTTTTTTCTGTTGCAGTCTTTGGGCTATTTAGGAGCTAGTACTGTGTTTTTCTCAAGAGTAAGTGACACAGCTGATGTGCAGACCTCTCACAGACTATCTTTTCTGTATTGTTCTGCACTGTTTCTCTTTTTGAATCTCCAGAAGAATTTGTTGAAAGACAAAAATAATCCTTTGGTGCAGATATCGCAGCCAAGCTGTTAACTTCCATATGGGAGTAGTAGTAGACAACAGACTGATTCTCCTCCACCTTGCTTCCCATTCCTCTCACCCCACAGTTACACAGTTGCTGGCTCCAGAGATAGAAGTAGCCCCTGACTGAATAAAGTCCTAAGGACTTTACCACCATAAATGACATGGGATTAATTATCATGGGAAATTAATTCCTCTGTGCTGTAGAGATTAAGTTTACCCAGGTCTTCTTTGACATTTGCCTAAACATTATCAATTCTGCAAAAGATGAAGGAATCACCACTGGTTTTATTTGTCTTGCTTTACTAGTGAAAAAAGCAATAAGGTTCAAATGCCTACTAGTGACATGCATGCACAAAACAATTGCAAATTTGCTAAAAGCATAATGATCTTGCTTGCCTTACTCCTGAATAGTCACAGGAAATAATGAATTAGTGCACATCTAGAACTGAGCTCGGGTATCTGGGAGATCCTTTCTAAGGAATTCATTGACTATTTCTTAGCTATCTGCCTAAGATACACGTTGGGAAGAGTTTTCATTTACTATACTTCCTTTTAGGTCCTTCTCTGAACAAAGATAAAGTTGCACAAAATTCAACCAAAATCTCTTAAATATTTTTTAATTAAGTACAAGATTCTCTATACATTATTATCACTAAAAAATATTCAATTTCTGTATGTATTTGCATCTATTTGTTTTAAAATACAAAAATATCTCATATTAAAAATGGAAAATGTTTTCTAATCATGTAAAAATACAAAAAAATATTTTTTAGGAAAATAAAAATGCCCTGTAATCAATATTTTTTTCATAGTTGCATATTCTTCATACTTTACCTCAGTTGAGTATTCATCATAAATAAATCATTATTGCTGGCTATACTGTGATCTATGTATGTCTAATACCTTGATTTGTTTTTATTTCTCCAAAATCAAGTAAAAGATGAAACAGACTGGTAACTCCAAGTGTGCAACATTACAAAAAGCTCTAGTATTTATCCTGTTTCCCTTTTATTCTGGTTTTTTGGTGGTTTCTGTTGAGGTTTTTTGGGTTTCGTTTGGGTTTTTTTTTTGTTTGTTTGTTTGTTTGTGTTTTTTGTTTTTTTCCTCTATGACTATTTATCCATTTATTTTCTTAGACTATTACGTGCAATATCATGTTTCAGTGATTTGAGGCGGTACATGAAACTTCTTTTCCATATGACTTTCATCGTTTCTTTGTTTGCAATACACATTCCCTGAAAATAAAATTTTAAAAGAGGAGTCAATATGTCAAGATTGAACTCAAATCAACGGTTGGTCATTCACATTTTATTAACATGCCCCTATGAGGGGGACCAATCTGATTTTCCTTTATTCCCCAGCAGCATGTGTACCCCGTGAGGGGCAGGGGGGCTGCGGGGGCTGTGCCCGTGCTGGGAGCGCTGTCCCCGGGGAGGCTCCCCCTGGCAGCCAAGCGGGGCAGATCCCTGTGCCGGGGGAACATGCCCAGAAATCGGCCTGTGGGACGAGCTTTAGCTCATAAAATCAGTGAATGCACCGCCACCGCCCGGGGTCATTTTGTTTGCGTTCTTGGAGGGAGCGGGGACGCGCTCGGTCCCCTCCTTCCCTCTGGCCTTTTTCTCCCTGCGCTCCTACTTCTTCCCTGGCTACGCTCCCTGTCCGGCCCTGCTGGCCTCTTCCCCGGGGCAGCTCGGACATCGCGCCCGTGGGCAGGGCAGCCTCTTCTGGGCCGGCAGGACGGACACGCAGCCACTGCTGCTCGGACATCGCGCCCGTGGCTAGGGCGGCCTGTTCTGGGCCGGCAGCAGGGACACGCAGCCACTGCTGCTCGGAAATGGCGCCCGGCCCGCCCCGGCTCCGCCAGCCGAGCTGCTGCCGATAGCGCGCCTGAGGTACCGCGGGGTCCTGACATTCTGTTTTTTTCTCTCTTTTCTCTTCTTTACTCCCTTTTCTATCCGCCCTTGGTAGGAATACTTATTTTCCTTTTCAATAAACTGTTCTCAGATAAAATATTGCTGCGTTTGTGCTTTATCTGTCTGAGAAACCTATAAGAAAGAATCCTCTCCGACTCCCCTTCTACAGTGGACACCCCAGAACTGTCAGGTTCCTGGTAATGTTGTGTTTCCTTTTTGTAAGTAAGTTAATAGAGACATAGCTGTTATATTGATTACAACCATTACAATGTAATGATGCCCATCTTGCTTTATTCATAAAAGCTGATCTCTGTGCAGGTGACAGAATCACAGATTGGGAAAGATTGGAGGGGATCAGTGGAAGGCATGTAATTTAACCTTCCTGCTCAAACACATCTGTACACTTGAGCCAGGAGGAAGGGGTCCTGAAATACTGACCAGCTCTCCTGGACCCCTCACCCCTAGGGTGTCTTCCCGTGCTGTCCTTCTGTGTAGGTCCCTGAAGAGGTCACAGTTAGATCTTCTGGAGTCTGAGGCCTCTGACTTCAAATTGTTTTATAGCAAAACTAGCTTCCAGAAAAATCTGCGTCATTCTTTTACTTTTCCCAAACATATTCGCATTCCCCCATGTTCTGGTTTTGACTGGAGTAATTTTCTTCATAGTGACTGGTATGGGGCTGTGTTTTGTATTTGTTCTGAACATAGGATTGACAAATATAGTGATAATTTTGCTCTTTCTGAGCAGTGCTTACAGAGAGCCAAAGCCTTTTTCTGCTGTCTGCAATGCTGTCTGCTCTTGTGCTGGCAAGGGACTTGGGTGTGCACGGGAGGTTGGGACAGGTGACCCAGACTGATCCAAGGGATATTCCAGACCATGAGACATCATCCTCAGCGTATAAAGGAGAAAGAGAGGGAGAAGAAGGAGAAAGAGGGGGACATTTAGAGTGATGGCATTGGTCTTCTCAAGTAACCACTATGTGTGGTGGGGCCCTGTTTTCCTGGGTTAGTTGGACATCTGTCTACCCATGGGAAGCAGTGAACTGCTGATTCCTTGGTTTTCTTTGTTTGATGTCCCTATTAAACTGTCTTTCTCTCAATCCACGAGTTCCCTAGCTTTTACCCTTCCAGTTTTTTCCTCAATCTTTTTGGTGGAGAGGCCAGCAAGCAGCTGTGTTGTGCTTGATTACTGGCTCAGGATAAAGCATGAAACCCCCATACTAATGTCATCAATATATTGCAGGTGTTCAGGACCTTCATCCTGGTCCTGTGTGCTCTGTATCAGTCCCTAGCAATTGTTGGGCTCTGTTACCACCCCTAGGGCAATTGATTGCAGATCACCAGGCACCCCACAAAGGGGTCTTCCCTCTATGTTTTTAACACTGTTCTGGTCTCAAACCCAAAACGTAGCCCCATAAAAACCACGGTGAAGAAATGTACCTCTTTCCTGGCCAAAACCAGAACAGTAGCTAAACGCTTTTCTTTTAAATGACAAATGTTATCATTTTTATTTTCCCTGGATGCTAGTAATTTACCATGTTATCTTTTTTCCTTATTATCCCAAACTTTTTTCCTCAATAACATACCATTGTTACATACATTTATTGAGAAAATCTCACTCAGTGGCATTGCAGAATATCGATCACAATACATCACAGATAAGCTGAGAAACAACATACTTACATTGCTTAAATTAATAAAATATCTAGGATACTTAATCTTTCTACTATAGTTCCAGTACTTTATTTCATCAACATCTAGTGAGAAACAGTCAGTATAAGAGATGCATCTGTAGAAAAATTTTTCCTGAAAAATGCTAAGCATTGATAGTTGAGTATTGCATTGCAGAATTTGCAATTAACATACAGTGGCTCTTAGTCTTTGACTAGAAAGCATGACAATAGTATAGTAATGGTCTCTGCTGCAGTTTGAGTTCTGTGTTTTTCTTATGCAAAAATACTTTATTTTAGAATATTTTATATCATTTCTTCTTTAGCCACAGAGAAGAAGTCTTAAAACAGGGTGGTTAAGAGTGTTTGCTTCGCTGCATTACAACTAGCTTGTTGGCATTAATCAGAAAGTACTATATGATTCATTAGCTGTGAAAGGCTTTAAATAATTGATTTGCAGCATGGGGGATTAACATGGAATCTCATTAACCAAGAAAGTTTGCTATAGTTTTCATTTAAGTAGAACTTATGCTTTGGAGATTGCTTGATAGGGGAAAAAGCCATAGCTGTCTCACAGAAACTTGGTACTGCCAAGATTACTAAACTTCCATCATATTATGCACCTTTTTATTTAATAGTTGAACATATGTCTGATATTATAGCAAGCCTGTGATGCACACTGGACACATTGATTGAAATATCTGGTTGATAGTTTTAATCATATTTTTGTTTGTTTATTTGTTTTGCTAAAGATTATGTGGGTTAGATGAAACTTGATGTAGATTGATTACAGACCAAAATCAGAATTTTTTAGTACCAGTGGGGAGTTCAAGTCTCATGGACTAAACTACTCTGAGGTCCTGGATATTTTACTAACAAATGAGAGCAGGAAGTGGGTTACTGAGTGTAGATGCTTTCAAAGGCATGTTCCTCTGTTTTACATCTACATCTTTCTACTTAATAGCTGCTTTTCCAGTGTTGCAGATCAGTTTCCTGAGAAGAAGCCCATTGCTTGTGTGCTGTGTCTACTCTAGGGGTTTTTTCTTCTGTTGAGTTCTAACTCCAGTGACCTGGAAAAGAGTTAGTTGAACGTGATTTTCTGTATCTTTACCTGACCCATATCAGAGATATTCTGGAAAAGAATTATTCTTGCACAGTCTCTTTTTTATCATTAAATAAGTGTATTTACCAAAGTTGCTACTACTGTGTTGAAGCATCCCTCTAGGGTGAAATAGAAGAACAAAAAAATATACATTTTTAATGACTAAATTTTTACATTAATTTATGTATCAAAAAGTGCTTTCAATTTTATCAACATTGTCTATCTAAAGACTAAATTGGCTTCTACAATGTCAGATCAGTTTTGTCCAGCCTTCCTGGGGCTTTTTTGATATCTGCCATTTTTCAGTCCTTATAAAAAACCATAAAATAATCTGCTACTAGAAGAACTGTCTTCCTCCAAGTACTTAATGACTGGTGCATGCACTGAAGCATGTGTTTCTGTCCCTCCTAGACTTTTCACACATCAAGCACAGATGAACCATCTCTACCCATCTAAACATTTTTCTACTAGTTATTACTACATTATTAAATCTAATTTCTCCTGCTCTCCATGTCCATGGCAAACTTCAATATTTCCCTAATGAAACAACCTGTAATATTGGTGATTGTTTTCTATTTTTTTGAAATGGTGTGGATCAAACTGTATACACTTCTTTACACAGACATTTTTCAAAATCCGTACAAACTTGTATGTGCAGTTCTACTGCACCACCTTTACACTTTTCTATGCTCTTTACTTTTTCTTTAAACCCCAACTCAGGAATATTTTATTGGGATTCCTAGCTCACCTGAACCCAGAGGTGGTCTACAATGACCTACCTCTTTTATTTATTTTTTCTTCCCTTAAATGATGGATGTTTACTAGAAAGTGGAGAGAGTAGGAGGAAGAGTTTTGTGTTTGCCCAGGTGTACATTGATTTAATCGTGTGTTTGACCTCTTCATTTAGGTTTCTTTCCTCTGTCTGGTTTCATAACCTAAACCATTCCTGCTCCTTTTCTGGAGCTAGCAGAGTAGTAGAACTTTGGTTTGAGATGCTGACAATCTACTAGCTGTTGGATAAAGCAGAAACTCTGTCTTCAACGCATTGTAAATTTTATAATCTTTTCTTGATACCATTTCTGTATGATTCAATGAAATTCTGGAGTTTTTTATGCCTGCCCACATTTGCATAAGAAAAGAGAAACATTTTAGAAAAATACCATGAAAATTTCTTCATTTCTAGTTTCTATATTTTCTTTGTGAATCTCAGTGTATCTTAAATTTTGGCACTAAGGTATATTATGAAATTCTTAGTGTAGTGTAATTCCGTAGTGTCAGTTTTTATAAGCATCATATTAAACAGTTTGGATAGAAGTGTTAGCTATGAATTTTTTCATTATTCACACTATCAGCTCACATACAATTCCGGCATTAAATTTCATGGTGCTTTTTATCATTTTATGGGAGGACCACAGGTCCTCAATAGGCAGTTTTGATCCACTGCCCTCCTAATATGTAGCATTACAATTTTCACAGCAGAGATGATTTAGAACAATGATCAGCAGGCTGAAAAAAAATAAAATAAAAACCAATATAAAAAGACCCTAAATAGGAATGGTTATGAACATAAAATGATCTCACTTCACTGAGCAATCTCCAGTAGAGGTGAGGTTCCTTAGAACAGAGGAGTCAAGGATTTGACACTGCTGCCACATAATATGTGCTTCTATTGCCATTAGTCTGACAGTTCTTGTAAGCAGAAATTCTATTCCATATCTCAAAAAGGTCACCACTGAAAATTCAGATACAAAAATTAATAATCCACAAACATGTAGCAATGTGTAACTCGCTTACTTCTTTCTTTATGAACTTTGGAAAAATAATTATCTTCTACAGCTTGTTCCAAGTAAATGATTGTAATTTTAACATTGTGGTGCTATAGAACAGCTTGTGTCGTAGCTACATTTAAAGAGGATAAAATATGAAGAATTAAACATGTGGGTCATACCTGTGTCTGTACTATCTAGTCCTGTAAGACAGAAAAATAGACAAATAAAATTAATAAAATAAATCCAATTGTTTTCTGAAATGTTCTAAAAGTTTAAGAACTATTTCTCCCTACTAAACTAGATTCAATATAACTAAACCTTTTAAATTTAATTAAAATGTAGTACAGCATATTTTTTTTCTCTGTTCTATCACAGACTGGACCTTATCTTATCTTACTAGAATCTGGTCCAAAAAATCTCCCATTCTGTGAAAGCTGAATAGGGGTAAGAATAGCATTGCATCTTATACCTGTTTTCAAGTTAGGAGCAAAACTATGTGATGTTAGCCTCATGAACTAGAATATGCATTTACTTCAATAAATAGGTTCAAAACTTGCTTTATTATTTATTCTTTGGGCTTAATTCTTTAACATAGCCTTGAAATTATAATTTTACATGCAGAGCAGTAGTGTAATTATGCTGTTATGACATCCCATTGTGACATAGCATGATTTAATTTTTACTTTTTTGATTATGATTCTCTTCCATCTCTTTCTTTCTAACACATTGAATATATTTTAAAAAAGGAAAAAAAATAAGGAATTTGGAATGGACATAAAGAGCACCCTTGCCAGGAAGAAACTAAGACATGGAAATGGAATCTGTGATTTTTTTTCCTGTTTTGCTTTTGTGAAAACAGGAAAAGTCTCTCACTAAAAAAGTTATTGATTGTGCATTTGATGAAGCGGCTTTTAAACTTAATAATTCTTCTGTGCCATTTCTCTTTTCCTTAATATGAAAGCTGCCTCAGACACTGAACATTCAATAAATAAACCAAATATGTATATTTTGTCTTGGGGTAAGGAAGAAACATTATTAATGTTGATCCTTTGTTAATGTTCTTAAAGCCACCACTACCTAAAACAATGCTGATGTTCTCTTCCCTCATATGTTAAATTCAGTAATTTAAATTGTTTAATGATAACTAACAGAACTGTAGCCCATACAGAAATATATGCTTATGAATTTCCAAAGTGATTGATGTGCAAGGAGAAACACAACACTCGTTGGTATTACGTGGCATCATAAAAAAATCAGAAACTTAAAGTAGCTATTGACTGGTTTTCAGATGGAAAATTAAATGTCAAAATGCATGTAAATTACATTTTGTTCCCAGCACAAATTCGCAAATAGTGCTTTTGTCTAAAAAATAACTACAATACTGAAAAGACTTACTTTCATATTACATGCTCTCAGTGTTATGCTTACGTGCATTCTCTACAGATATACCTGAATATTTAAGAGAGAGAAAAATGAAACATATATATTGTAAACAACATAAGTGTATTGGATAAGACTTTGGTTTTCATTAATAATAATAGAAAAATGTAAAAGAGATTTAAAAAATAAGACAAATATTAAGGCTTTTGGAAGTATACATAAAGGACAAAACCAGGGATTATAGATAATTCAGATTATGGCAATTCCTGCTTCCTAGAATCAATACATCATCAATTTGATGCCAAGGCTTAGTCATTCATTTCTAATTTGATTATAGTGTTTGTCTTTAAAAAAATTATAGATCTTTCTTGATAATATTCTTTCATTTCTCACTCTCCTTTTTGTTGTTGAAGACTCTCAAGTCCAAATTTAATAAAATATTTTTCTCTGTCTTCACCCAATTTATGCATATAAAAAGTATATTTGTGTAATTTGAAAAACTGTGAATAACAAGGAGTGTAGCATGAAAACTTTTCCAAGTTTAATCTCCTGTTCTGGCATCATACAGTGTAGGAAATGTTATTTCTCTCAATACTAGCAAAAGGCCATTGACTTCTTATTGGTCTGACCTGACTTTGATAGCTGTGATAATCTTTGTCCAGCAGACAAAGCAACTATTGCCTAGAATTGTTTTAGTTAAACTTTAATTTACAGTAATGAAAATAAAAATGTATATACTGAACTGTTGATGATTCCTAAATAAAAACTGTTGTAGTAGGGTAGACACAGAATGATACCTGAGGCCCAGGATGAAACCTTGTGAATCAGGCAGAAATGGACTTACATGTATTTGTATTTGTATTACCATCAAATTTATTTTTACTTAGAAGTGCCAACAACAGTGGTAATGAGAAAACAGCACAGTGATAAAACTCTTCATTATATGAACATCACAGGACTGCCTCCCTAAATCTCAGATGGGAAGCAACAGAATCTAGAGAAATTTAGATCTCAACACATTTCAGTTAGAATTTTAAGAAATAAAGATCCTGCTTAAAACTGTAATCACACAGTAATATAGGGAAGAACCAGACAGTCAAAATAAGAACTGAAAGAAAACTGTGTTAATACAATATTTCATATTATTGGGGAAAAAAAGCAACAGCAAAAAATACTACAAAAATACTCCTGTGTCTAAATTTATATTTTACTTCAAAGTACATTACTAAATCTGCTAGAAATAAAATCTTACTCATCAAACTTAAGCTGAGAGGCAGTGAGAGATGGAGTTTGAAGGAAAAGGATGTAAATCGTGAAAGTAACACAAGTTCTCTACTGGAATGAGTTTAAACTCTTTTTACCTTATTTTTACATTTTATTCACAAATGCTTTTCAAAATTATTTTCAAAACTTTGAAAATTATCTTGAAATGTATATATTATGAATATCCATAGATAGATATGCATACTATAGATAGATATAGATCTAATTTTAGCTACTACAGATAATATAGATATAGATATAGATATAGATATAGATATAGATATAGATATAGATATAGAGATATAGATAATACAGATATGTAGATTGATATCTGCTGCAAGTACAAATCTATACTTAAGTTGACAAATATATTGTCCATTCTTCATAGTATCTATCTGCTCTTTCTTCATAAGAGGAACCTAGCCTATTTACTTTTTTCCAAATTGTTTGCAATTTTTATGTTTGAGTAGGATAAAAAATGGGTAGGATTTCTGTTATCGTCAATCATGGTCCCTAAATTTTACTGATGTCATTTTCTCTCATGGTAATTTTGAACCATTTCTTGTGTTAAGTAACAGACATAGGCATAGTGAAGGAGTTAAAATCATGTGTTTGTTGCCCAGTAATGCCAGAATTCACTAGTTTCAGACTTCTGAGTACAGAGAAGTCACGTCCCTCAAATTAAAACTACTTCAATGAAGCACGCACAGCACGCAAGAAGAACGAGTTTTCAGTCTTGGCTTTATGAAGACATTGGATATATTGCAAAGCTATTATTGTCTTCTTCCCAGTCATTTCATCTAAACAGAACTGATTGTTTCTCAGAGATCATGTTTTATAATTGTCTTACCGTTTGTAATATTGTCTCTGAATGATTTATTTTGCCAGAAGACCAAGTGGCATTTTCTGCAGATTAGGAATATGCTCAAGGTGCTGGCAAAACTGCAGATTTTAATTAGATTACATTATGTACAACTATGCATGACATAGAAACATTTTTGTTAGTACGTGGAATGACAGATAAATTAAACTGTCCTTTCTGTTTATATAAATACTTACCATATCAGAATCTGATGGGAGTCATTATATTACAGAAACATATTGAGATGATAAATATATTATAAAATCTAACGCTGCTTGGCACAAAGATGCAAATTGCACTCCTGAAGTCTCAGTGTTCCTTACCTCAGAGGTTTGGGATCTTTAGGATCGCTTCTTATTCTTCAGTTATTTGTGCAGTTTTCTCTTTCTAGACAGAAAAAGAATCAGAAGCCAAGAACAGTCAACTTGCCAAGTCTCTGCAGACCATATCTGAGCACTGCATTTGCTGATGCATCAGTCATTCCAAAGTCTCATGCAGAGCAGGGTGCTCAATGCCTCTATTACATCAGACTTTCTTGTCCTGGGTTTCCTCATGAGTTTCTGCTTTTGCTGTTGTTGATTGTGCTGTTGAGTGTCTAAAAACCATCATTCTAAAGGAAGCCTAACCAGAGGTACAACAGTGTCAGGGGCAAACAGGAAACATTAACATCTAAGGTGTGAATGTTTTAAAGTTTGTGATCACTGATTGGGGTGTTTGGTTGTTCAAGTACTGCAAGGGCTACAGGGATAAGTCAAATCCTCAGTTGGAGTGATTTGAATAACACCATAACAATCACAGCCATTTGACAACTTTTTGTGTTTGACTCCAAGAACCAGACCCATTGTGTCTTTTGTTTATTTTTTTTAATTGCCAGATGGAATTTAGTCATCCAATGCAGAGAAAAGAGAGGAAAACAATAGTTTTAAATTAATCACAGATTTTTACTACAGTGTCTGAGACCATTGTAATCTACACAATGGTCTCTCATCTGGGAGACCTCATCTGGGATTTAGCAATCAAATTCTATTTTGTCTTCTGTTTTAATACTAACAAAAGAATTAGTAGTTTTTCTGTTTAGTGATATATTCATTGCCACCCCTTTTCTTTAATAGGTTTAATCTGTTTTTCATCCATTCACTGATATTTTCAAATGCATTACTATGAAACTAAATAAAGCAGTTGATTAGTAATGTTTAGATAGATGCATAAATAGATAGATCCACATGCTTTAATGATATTTTTTGCTTACACAAGAAAGAAGTTTCACACAAGGCAGTAAATTCTTTAAATATAGATAATTCCCTCAGGTACTATTATTATTTTGAAGAAAGGTTGTCTCAGATATTCTGTATCAAATGTATATAACTTTTCATTCAGTCTACATAGTTTTGTCTCTAACTTTCTGAATCCTTACAGAATAATAAAAATATCAGTGACCTAAGGAAGTCCTCATAAAAAAAGATTCTACAAATTTGTATTGTAACATTTTGTTGTATAAACTTAGACAATTGCTGAGGAATATATTCAATTTTTTTTCCTCTCGTCTATGTTTTTGTGTTATAATCTTTATTAGAGTATCTATATAATTATACATTTTGTGCCTAGGCAATACATAGTCCTTATTTTTGTTTTTGTGAAACTCAGTAAACAGTAATTTGATCATTTAGTCTTTGCAATCCCTGTTTATGTGGACAATCACATTTGTAAATGTTCTCATGTGAATAAGACCAACATCTGGATTCCCCAGCCCAGCATGAGCTTTGATAACCACGACAATAAGATTGTATTCTGCCTATTGCAACTATTAATTTGCTGTTGGAGCATCCTAATAATTTTCACTGTCCTGCTTTAACTAATGATTAATTGAACAATAAATTTAAACTTTATTGGTCAAAACCCTCAAAGAATAAATAGAGCTTGAGAAGATAACAACCAGAATTTGTATCAATACAGATTTAATAAGTAGATTTATGAAACTATAAACAGGACAATCAAGATCTTATTATCTTCACTTTAGAATTATGATAATTGCTATTGAAACATGAGAGACAATGCACATTGTAAATGCAGATTTAGGAATTTTGTCTTAGGAATACCAGAGGAATGATTTAAAGCATATAATTACATATAAGCCTGGGTTTTTTTCAGATACTGCAGTTTAGATGGTAAATAAACTACTTAGAGAACCTCAGAAAACAAGAAAGTTAGTATTTAGAATAAAACCATGACTAGTTTCAAAACTTACATTGTGTACACTAATAAAAATATCCTGGCTTCAGATGGGACAGAGTTCATTGTCTTCTTAGTAGCTGGTGCAGGGCCGTGTTTTGGGTTCAGTGTGATAAAATGTTTAGCTGCTGTTAAGGAGTGCTGAGTGTCTGCCGGTGAGGAGGTGCACAAAACATTATATCAGTGTGATATCATGTTTAGCTGCTGTTAAAAAAAGAGTGCTGAGTGTCTGCCGGTGATGAGGTGCACAAAACATTTTATCAGTGTGATAAAATGTTTAGCTGCTGTTAAAGAGTGCTGTGTCTGCCAGTGAGGAGGTGCACAAAAGGCTGGGAGGAGCAGGGCCAGGACAGCTGACCTGAACTGACCAAAGGGGAGCTCCACAACACAGAGTGTCATCCCCAGTCCATAAACCGAGGGAGTTCTCTGGAAGCTGTTGGGGATGGGCTGGACATCACTCTGGGGATAGTGAGCAATGGCACTCTGCATCACTTATTTCTCTTGGGTCTTGTTAGTAGTAACTTACTTTTTTTTTTCCCAGTTAATAAATTATCTCAATCCACAAGGTTTACCTTTCATTTCTGATTCTCCTCCTCAATGACAGGGAGGAAGTGAGTGGCTGCCATTGCCACCTCAAGTTAAATAATGATAAAAAAAGAAATTAAATTTCTCTTGAGTAATGAAAATAATATTAAAATATTAAACTTAGATGTATTAAATCTTTTCAACTTCATTCTTCCTAATGTACCTAATTTCAGAAAAAAGTGCTATCATTGAGCATTAAAAAAATTATTGTTCCTTTATCTCTCAGCTAAATATATGGATTTCCATTTAAAATAAGTAATTTCTACAGGAAATGAAAGCATATGATTACCATGTCTCACTTGTTTTTTTTCTGAAATTTTTCCTATGGAAGATGCTAACATATTCTTTTCTTCCAAAATTTCCAAATCCTAAAGTCCACTCACCTCTCAAGTTAAATAATGATAAAATAATTCTCAACTGGGGAAACAATAGAACTTCTTTCCAGGCCTCAAACCTTTAAGAGCCTAGGAGAGCAATCCCAGCTATATATGCAGTTTCACACCAAAGAACTTTATCATAGATACCTTCACTTACTTCTTCATGGCTCCACAGGACATTGAAGCCCTTGCTGATGTTGAATTAACTTCCTCAAATTTAAGCTCCAATGTTGAATAGTCTGAGAATCTTTTAATAACTTTCTGCAGAGTTTGAACTTGCATACATAATAAGAGGATGGAGTTAAAAAAAATGAATAAAAATAATTTATGTAGATCCATCATCATTCCTGATATTCCATTCTCCTGACTGCAGCTCTTGTATTTCAGACATTGCTACTCACAAACCTCTGAAAAGTAGGTATAAAAAGGAAATGATCATCAGTATTTCTCTGCATCATTAAACATAAAGAACATTAACTAAGAAAATCAGTGTAGAACCCAGTTAATTACAAGAGAAGGAATAGAAGGGAAGCAAAAAAATTTTTCGAATGTGCTCAATAGCCTCATCTCAAGCACTTGTATATGCATCTCAAAAAGCAAAGCTATGTAGTCTCTAATGCAAATATGAATGAAATAGAACTATTAATTTGGTAACATCTGTCTTGGGAAAGTTTTTTTTTCTGAGAGTTTAGTTTGATATTAATATCATCCATTCACTTTAAATGATTACATCAGTTAGTGGGGAAAAAATCCATTGAGGAAAAATCCACAAAAAAGCACCATGTAGAAATACATGTCCAGACAGATCCATGGATTTTTTAGTGGTTGTGCTCTATAACAATATATTCTGACTTGTTTGCATGTTACATATTGAAGAAAATTTAATGGAATTTTTAACATATATTTGAAATGTGCATGAAAATTTTATTTAAAATCAAATCATCTTCACAGATTTTTTTCACATAATCATTGAAGTTTGTTTTCATTTCATTTGTCTAAAGGAGCAATCTAAGTTCTAGCTCATTAGATTTAAATGTAACATTTCCATCCAATCCAAAGAAAATAAAATCCTTATCTTTGAGATCTTATCTTTGAGAAATACCTATTTCTCCTCATGATTGATGCAGAAAAAAGGATGAAATGAAACCATTTAAGTTTTCCTCATCAAAAATTGGATGAGATCAAATCACTTCCAGTAGCTTTATTAACATACACTGAGATGTATTTAAAAATCATCTTAGTAGACAATTGTTGAGAAAGCAAGAAAGTGCTAAGTGAAAACAGGAAGAAAAATTGTTAACACAAACTATGAAAATGTGACTATCACCATTATTGACAAGCTAAAAGCAATAAAGATATCTTACTAATATAAAATATGGCCCTATCCAAGTTAAAAACATAGTAAAATTGTTGTTAACTCAGTTGAATATTTTATGATTCTGACATGAAGAGCGAGGACAAAATTTTATGCATTTTTGTAGGTTTACAGCAGGATTACAATCACCATGGTAACACTTCTCATATTAAAAATGTAGTATAATAGATTTTGACTAGTTACTCATCTGCATCTTAATTTTCTGAGACAAAAAAGATACTGTTTCAATTTGTCGATGATTACAGGATCACACTTTTGTCTTTATTAATAATTAATGAATTAATATATTTTGCATAAATATATGGGACCTTGAAGATTAAAATTTTACAAATGGTGTGACTGAAATGCACTATAAAACAACAGAAATAAACAAAGTCCTAACAGCTTTTTCTGTTATCCAAACACTTCCGATCCTTAAACTTCATTAATGAACATGTTGTTTTTGGGTTTTTTTTGCCAACAACTAACATTATTTACAAACAAATCATGCCTACTGTTCATCTATTCTATTTTGAACGATTTACTTATGTGGAGTACTGTTACATTGACTTCAGAGGAAATCACTTGCTGAGCCTTGTAATCAAGGCCATCAGAATATTCATATTTACCACTTTGTGAATTCGTGTTTAATTACCAGTGTATTGCCCATTGTATTCTCATGACTGAGGCATCGAATGATTCCTGCTAGTCCTGCTGGCTCTGTTCCTTTCCTTGCCTTTGTTTTGGCCCTGAAATTTGGTCATTCAAATGACCAAAATATCATCTTTCTTCCAGCTGGTTGCTGCTTATGTGATGACAGTTATCCCCATAATTATCCTAGTTATTTCATACTGTATAACATGCTTTTGTTCCCTGGCATTAGTATTTACATTTCATTTATTTAAATATTTTTCTATATAATTTGTGCTTTAAAATGAACCTCTGTGGTTGTCATTCAGAAAACAATAACGTTTTTTCGAAAATCCATTTTATAAATTAGCAGCTTTAAGTAAAAAGCTTGAATATGCTTCCAGATTTCATGTGAATTATGGACAATTACTTTTTAGAATTCAAGCCTACACATCATTTTTTCCTGGCATTAATATGTTTCCCTTTCATATGAATCAAAACTAAGCAATGGAACTTTGCCAAAGTCCTGTTGAAACCTAGGCATGGTCATGGAACCATAGGACTAGTTTGGGTTGGAAAAGACCTTAAAGATCATCTAGTTCCAGCATTCTGCCATGGGCAGGACAGCTTTCACTAGACCAGATTGCTTAGAGCTCCATTCCATGTGGCCTTGAACTCCGCCAGGGATGGGGCAGCCACTTTCTCTGGGCCACCTGTTCCAGTGCCTCACCACTCTCACAGTAAAGAACTTTCTCCCAATATCTAATCTAAACCTATTGTCTCTTAGTTTGGAACCATTCCCCCTTGTCTTGGTACTACATGCTCTTGTAAAAAGTCTTTCCCCATCTCTCTTGAAAGTTCCCTTCAGATACTGGAAGGCTACATTTAGGTCACCCTGAAGCCTTTTCTTTTCCACAGTGAGTAATCCAAATTCTTTTAGCTTTTCCTCATAGGAGAAGTGCACCATCCCTCTGATCAACTTGGTGGCTTTCCTCTGGACTTACTCCAACAGGTCCATGTCCTTCCTGTGCTGGATGCAGCACTTCAGGTGGTTTTTCCTGAGTAGAGGGTGCTTTGGAATAACTTCTTGTTCCATGATCTTCCCAATCACAGAGGTGAGGCTGACAGGTCAGTAGTTCTCAGGGTCATCATTTCTTCCCTTTTTAAAAATGGGTAATATGTTTCCTTTTTTTTTTTTTTTCATTCACTTGGGGCTTCCTCTTACTGCTATGATTTTTCAAATATCTTGGAGAATGGCAAGGTAACTTTTCAATTACATCAGCCAATTCCATCAGGACTTGGATGCCTCTCATGGGGTTTGACAGACCTATGTACATTCAGGTCCATCAGGTGGTTGTGAACCTGATTTTACAGTGGGAAGCACTTTGCTTCCTCAGGCCCCATCCTGCTGTCCATCCACTCAAGACATGTGGGAACAGTGGTTGCCATGGAAGAGTGAGGCAAAAAAGTCTGTGAGTACACCAGCCTTCTCCTTATCCATGTCTCATCATTGTTTACTGGGGGGTAACCATGATTTATACACATGCCTTGTAATCTCCCTCTGATTGATGCATAACAAGAGCCATCCTCATGTTCCTGTCATTCTTGGAGTGTGTTTCCAACTCTGTTTTCAGTGTTTGACTACAAGACAAGTTACTGGTTGTGTATCAACAAAAGAATGGGTTCAGATAAATGGTGACAATGTGGTGTCCCAGATCATTAACTAATTAAAACATTAAGAGCCAAAGGGACTTATGAGATATTAAAATTATTTCTGTTGTAAATCCTAACAAATACCAGACACAGCATAATAGGATTCACCAGAGAATGAATGCATTCATGACTTACTCTGCCTAATGTCAAAATAATTTTTCTTTTTTTTTCTTAACTTATGGTAGGGCCAGGTCTGATTGTAGGTGATTGATTGACACATCAATCAGTTCAAGCGACAAATGCGTTTGAAAATAGCTTTTTTTAAGTGCAACATCAAATAAATTATTATTTAGAATAGAAATCTCCCACAATGAGATGATTTTCGCTATTTTAGAAAGAGTGAAGGGGGACTAGCAGTACACCACTGGATCCACAGTGGTGACTCTCTTCAGCTTGACCTCTCCCTTCTCTCTTTCTTTCTGGCTCTCTGCCTCACATTTACCAGTAAATAAATAAAATCTATGTTGTTGACTTCCACATATGGTCTTATTTGCACCTTGATTTGGGCAGAGGCATGTCTTACTAATAGGATCCTAACCATCTGTAACTCAGTTTTGGTTAGACATTTTTTCTGATCTTTGTCTCTGTTGACATGTGTAGAGTTGAAAAATACCTAAAAAAAATTTCCTATTTATTTTGCATCACTCCATGAAAGTCCCATTCTTATTGCAAGAGTGCCAAAGAAAATACAAAACTAAATGTGTGGGTTTGATTCTGAGAAAACAAAGGATAAATGAATAATATTATGAAATACAATACATCAAATAAAATTGTTATTAACATTTGAAATTTGGAACATTTTGTAAAAAATAAAATGTTTTTCATGACCTCTTGTAAGTCGTGTGAAATAATATCTAGGAAACTGTGGGTAGGAAACAGTTATAGCAGTGATATAGTGACAATAGTTCTTAATGAAGAATAAGAAAAATATTTCTGTCATAACAGAACCAGTTACTTACTGAGGTAAGTGTTGGTAGAAGCATTAAAGTAAAAGTAATAAAATCCTAACTAATTAGAACATGCGAAAAAATCCTTTAAAATTGGAAACAGATGGTATGAAGGAGAAGGAAATCAGAAGGAAGAAAAAATTAGGGGTTCAGTAAGGTTGAAGAAATATAAACACATGTAGTGGTCCTCATCTTTTTCAATTTTATAAAGGTGACTGCTGTTTTTAAACCATCACAAATTCACAATTAAACAGGGCACAAATGTGTAGACAATGGGTTAAAAATAACTCACTTCTCTATACGATTCAGCCATACACCTACAGTAGCAAAGTTCTAAGATGGGTGTCTGAAAGATAAGAAGGGAAGTGGGTGGTGAGAAAATAGAAAAGGAAGAGCTGATGCTGAGCAAGATCAGGATGCATGATTCTCGGTAAAAGTAGTATCAGTGAGAAAAGTGAAGTTTGCTGGAGGGAGATTTTAATAGTTTCTTATGGAGCTAAAGAAAATTGACAGATCGGCACGGCTGAAAACTTACATGGAGCTATGTAGCCTGAGATGCTTTATATGTTCTAATACACACAGAAATATTTGTGTTGTGAAATATATTACTGCCTCAAATAATCTGTGCTGAAATATTTCCAGGTTATTTGTCAGAGCTGTGTAATCATTTTGGCAAATAGCAGAGCTCAGTCTCTAATGATGACAGCAATCTGTCATCATTAGGATTTCACAGTGTGGAAGAACATACTTTACAATCTGTTTTTCTCAATCGCTACATATTCTCTATTTTACTGTACAGAACTTCCCTGGGCACCACCCATTTACAGTTAAGAACTGTGTAAAAAATAAAATAAAACTGTTCCTGTTAAAAAGTTAATTACAGCACTTCAAAAGAAGACATAAAATGAAAAAAAAACAGCAAAAATGAAACCTCTGTCCATTCACATTCCTTCATGCTTGGAATTAGCAGTTTTCAAATAAAAGATTTATTGAAAATCTAATAACAATGGTTTATGAAAATTATTGGGATATTCTAATTGCAGCTGAAGCAATCTCATTGACATCACTGTTACTCTGATTTTATCCTGTTTTGACTGTTACTTTTGATCACATATTACAGATATTTGCAGAATTCCAAAAGCTAGAGGGAAAAATTAATGACATAAGATCCATTTTAAGAGTATTGCGGTCAAAATTCTTCTGCAAGCTTTGTAAGAGAATAAATGAAATAAAAAGAAAATTATTATGAAAATTAAAATCTGATTTATTCTCTTCTAAGGTGTGGTAGTTTCTTTGTATAATTCTTTTTATCTTTCTAGTTTTTTTACGTGTAATTATAAATTTGTCAGGGGAGTCAAACTCGATCCTGATCCTGAGCTGGGTCCCTTCCAACTCAGCATATTCTCTGATCCTATGGCTGTTCTTATTAATGCTATATTTAAGCAGGTAGGTGTTGAATCTGAAATGTGTAGTGACGCTCATATGGATGGTAGGATTTTTCAGTCTCTGTTCTGCTTTATTTTAATTGATTATACAAAAGTATAATCAAATACTTGTCTTCATATTTTCAATGAAACTTCTGGAAATAGTAAGATGAATCCCTGTTTCTTCTAACTCTGTCATAACAAGCAGGGAGAACTACTTTATCACAGTACTTCTTAGTAAGCTTGGGGAGAAACAAACCCAAAATGCAACCTTGTATTAAAATAGATTTTAAGATTTTTAATATTCCCTGTGTAAGCAAGTTGGCAACTGCTGGATTATCTCCTTCCTCACAATTTTCTTTACAAGCTTACAGTGAAAATCTTACACAATGGAATTTTCTCTTCAAAATACTTCCAAACAGTGGGCAAGACTTGAATTGAGCTTGAAAGGCTAAAACATATATACAAGCATATCTTTACATTTGCGTACGTTTACAAAAGTTATGGTTTCAGTATTCTCAGAAGGTAAATGCTCTAGGGAGCACCTTTTCCACAGGGAGTATGCATGTTCTTTAACATGGTTAGAATTTTCCTGTAAAATGAGATATTTTGGGCTAATCAGCTCCTCTTAAACCAAATCCTCAGGAAGAAACAAATTTTAACCCAGGTAAATCTTTTAACCACAGAATAGATCTGTTTTCTTGTTCCCTTTCTCTATAGGAATGCCTAAAAATTAGTCCAGTAGATATAGTAATGAATGCAGACAACTCATTTCCACTGATTCTGAGTTAAACAACCAGGAGAATCTTAGTATTTAGCAGTTCTCAAATCTTGTTTCAGAAAACATATCTGTACACTAACTTGTTTATAGTTCATCTAAAATAATCTGCTTTTTGAACCAAGGTGTTTGCTATATTTTCCTGTAGGAAAAAATAAAGACACTGGTTTTTGTTCAACTCTCTTTATATTCTTACTTGCAACAATGAATCATTCAGCCTACATTTCAAGAAACCCTATTTAGTCAGCATGAAAGCCCTTCTCCATTAAGGAAGAAAGTGTTTCATGAAAGAAGTGTTGCTTGTCTTATCAGCTTTTCATTAATTAGGAGACCGCCAGGAGATGTAAGTTTATTTTCTCTGTGTCTAAAAATATCCAGCTCATAATTTATCTCCCGAAACACTGGTCTAGCTATCTAGTTAACTAGTTTACAGACTACTTTCCACAAATTAGTGAACTATTTGACTAGTCATACTGGAAGGGGAAGGTATAAAACAGTTGGTTAGGGTGCTTGTTAAAGGAGAAAAGTCCTGAGATTAGTCACTGTTATTAATTTTATCAACTATGGGAATAGTTCAGGCAACACTTTCAGCATGGAGATAAGAGAAGCTTTAATCCAAAAGACCTCTCCTGTAGTCTGAAAACTTATGTATGGGATGAGATAAATACCTTATGGCAAGAAAAAGGAAGTGATTTTTCATCTCTTAATGTCATGAGAAGGAACCTAAATTGCCTGTAAGCGGGAGATATGATGGCCAGCAATGATTGCAGGCATCTGTCTTCAAGCTATATACTAATGATTCTGTTACTCTGAGAAAAACCATGCAAATTCTTATTTCATGCAACATGTTCTCATCTGCCATATTAACTAGCCATATGCACGTTTTTGGTGTTTGATTCACAGCACCTAGAGGCTTCATTCTCTGCTTACAGCTAGTGTTTAATTATGGGTGGGGTTGACCCTGGCTGTATGCCAGGTGCCCACCAAAGCTGCTCTGTCACTTCCCAGATGGACGTGGGAGAGAAAATATAATGAAAGGCTTGTGGGTTGAGGTAAGGACAGGGAGAGATCACCCACTGATTACCATCATGGGCAAAACAAATTCAGCTTGTGGAAATTCGTTCAATTTATTAAGGACAAAATTGAAGTGAGATAACATTAAATTTGTTATACCAGTGGCACTACCTCCATCACTGATGGGCTTTGCCTAGGCCAGCTGTAGGTCTGTCCTGGAGTTGTCTGGCATTGGCTCTGTTGTTCATGGTATAAGAGTCTGGCATTTTTGCAGAAAACACACCCTGTAGCCACCCTCTGCACACCACTACCAAAAACTCTTGCCATGCAAACCAACACAAACTAACCTATCAGTAAACACAATCTATCCCAATCAGTAAAAAACAAAAACAAACAATCAAAAACCAACACGAACCAAACAAATGAAACATAAATAAAACCTTTTAAAAATTGGTAAAATTAGATTTCTTAGGGATTGCAAGCATGTTAGCTTGCAATTCATTCAGTTATCTTATCCTCAAAATCAGGAGTTCTGAGATTTATTGATGGAATACCTTCTTTATCAATTGTTATTGGGCCTAGGAATGAGCAAAATGTCAGACTGGACAACCCCCAGAACCATATGGAACACAGCCACAAGAATCTAAAACCAGATAGTCGAGTTCTCAACTTTAAGCATGTCTTAATTGAGAACTTCTCTTTGAAGTTCTGATAACAGCCTGGTACCTTTGATAACAGCTGGGAGTTCAGTATTTCCATCAGAGAGAGGACAGCCAGCAAAATGCTTAGGCTTGTTGACCAGAGGGATTGCATTGAAATAACTGTGATCTATTCCTGATACAAAAGATTAGACAATTGTTTGTAGCCTATTTATACTGCATATCACTCATATGATAGAAACCCAAGCAGCATCATAAGGTGCTCAGAAAATGGGATTCAAACGAGTGACAAATGCTCTCACACGTGTCAGATGGGGCCAGGGAGGACTGAGAGCATGAGTGAATAAGTCAGTAGCTACAGGTGGTTGCCACTGAGAATTAATTTCCCTCTTCATTAAGCTCCTTATACACAGAGCCAAGGGAACTAAGATGGCATGATCCTCAATGAAGCAGGAAATTGAGTAATCCTAGTCAGTCTTCTTCCAAATAAACCTTTCTGTTGGGAACTGGCTGCATAAGTAGTGACTAGTTCACTTTCCTCTTGCCTCAGCCTTTTTCTGCTTCATACCCTTGAGAATAGAGGTTAATGTCTTGTAAACAAAAATTTTAAAAAGTAAAGAGGATTATGATAATATAACATCAATGAAAGAGATGTCAAAAGCCTCCGCAAAATGGCTCAATTAAAAAAATGTTCAGACTAGGGTGATAGATATCTTACTCTTCAAGGTGATATTTAAAGGTCCTATCAGAAAGACATTCTGGCAATAGTACTCTTACAAGAGGACAGTTCTCTACTGGGGAAAGTAACTCATAGAAAAAAGTTTTCAGGAAGGAGATGGAACTTACAGTGGGTACTACTTTAGTCTGTTATTACACTGCTTCAGTATCAGCATGTTGCAGTTCTCCTTTATGTCTGGCAAACCTGATATTGCTTAGTTTTTAACTGAAATTTTTCTTGAAATTTGTAAATATTTTTAAAAGGACAAGATGTTCAGCTAATAACACCAATGAAGGCTATCAAAATAAAAGCTGCCCCTTCAAAAAAGAGAATCAAAACCAGTGATTCTGAGTGCTGAGAAAATCTTCTAGTCATAGAGTACTTCACACTAAAGGATATGGAAGTGCACTATTTAAAAAAAACCCAAACCTTTAAGAAATGGCCAGTTTCTGGTTGACCTCCGTTCACTCAATTACGGAGAGAGCTAAGAAAATTCCTCAAAGTGTACAAAGAATCTTGAGAATTAGGTACCAAAGATTTGTATTCTCTCTGACAATCTGAACTTTTGCACAGCAAACTTCAGCTGACATTACTATTGATTTCAGTGTCCCAGAGACACGGTGGGGACTTTTGGAGCACTGGGGATGGGTCAGCATAGATCTGCAGTGAAACATACTTGACCATCTGGTCTACCTTCTGGAAATCTCTTCCCTCAGCCTGGCATGGGCTGAATAAATATCTTCATTTATAATAATTTCTGTAATGACTTAGAATGTTGACAGTGATTACTCATTATATTTCCCTCTATATGACCCAGCTAACACAACCGCCCAAGAGCATATACAGTTCCACTTTTCTTTTTTCATTTTTCTCTTAAATAATGTCCTTGTAATTGGCAGCAATCACTTTTGGATTTAATTATTTAATATTTTTAGAGTGCTAACTACCCACTCTGGTCAACATGCTCCAGATTATATATATCTGAGCTTCAATACAAGTTATAAATAAGGTCCAAGTATGTGAACCAAAAAAGTTCTCATCTGTCACTCTGTTGATACAACTTCAGCTGCAGACGTAAGTAATTTTTTTAAAAATTCTGTAATGTGTACCCCTCCTTAAAAAACACCACAATACCATCAAACAAAAGAGTCCTGACTTTTACAATCCCTATTTTCTTGATGCCTTATCATAAGGTTGTGAAGCAAAAAAAAAAAAAAAATTATCACTTTTTTTGCTTATTTTTCACAAGGTAAATTAAAAACTCCTCTCACTATACTGAGCTTAGCCCCTTAACTGAAGAAAACAGATGTCTATATTGTGGTTTAGGAATGTTATTTTTCAATTCAGTACTCTCACTGAATCAAGTGCTGCTTTCTCACTCCCTCCTCTCCCTGTCCCTCTCCCTGGAGAAGAGAAATTGGAGACACAAAAAGGAAAGATCACAGGGTGAGATAGAACAATTTACTGGAAAGAGCAATGAGATAAGAAAACAAGCAGTAGCAGCAACAATACTAATGACACAGGCTGCAAGAAAGAGGCAAATGATTTGCACACAAACAACAATACCCAAGGCTCCCCATGCCACCCTCCTAGAAATTGGAAGGGACTCCTTTCCCCTGCTCCAGGAAATGCTGTGAAGTAGTTTGCTAGCAACTGCAAACATTAACCCTATTCTGGCCAGAACCAGGACACCAAAAAAAGAATTTCACAGCTGAGTTTTCCTGATGTCAAAAGAGAAAAAAAAAATTGCTTAAATCATACGTTTCTGTGCAAGATTTTAAGATACGTTTTGTAACACTTCTTACATTATTGACTGAACTCAGCAATACCCTTTATTTATTGTACTTCTACAGCAAAATTAAGCATAAGTATTCTAATGAGAATAACTTCTTATCTCATAGATATTTGAATGTCCGTCACATGTTACCAAAACAGGTAAAATAAAACTCCTTAATACCAGTGTAGCATTAAAAAGCAGGCATTCTCATTCTGTGCTGGATGTACAGGGAATATTTTCAAGCCTGTCATGCATACCAAGTACAGAAAAGGTCATGTTTCTGTACTATATTTTATATACATATTCACTGTTTTATTTCCTGGAAAACACACACAGATGGTAATCATTTCCCCAAAATCATTCACATGTTTTCCCTCCCACTGATGAATGCAACCCTTCTCCTGGGTGTCCCTCGCGTGCCCCTTGATTGTCAACCCCAAAGTTTTACCTGATAACTTGATGAACTCAGTGTTACTTCCCAAATGTGGAAGTGAGTTGACATCACTGGACTGGTTGATTATTTTGCATCCTCTTCTTGGTTGATGTTTGATGTAGTTTTGCAGAATGAGCATTGTGGGGTTCCATAGGCTTGTGGTTTGTCAGAATTAGCATTGTATCTTTCCACCAGCTGCATAAAATAGTTCATCTGGCAACAACAAAAGTTGTTTTCCTCAGCAAAGTGGAGTTTCTGAGTACTGTATAGGAATAGCTGTTGTAAATTCCATAAATTCATGATGAAGATTGCAGTATTATGATTGCCATCAAGCATAGCAGTTACTGTTTCTTGCCTAGACATAAAGCGCAGATGAAATATAGAAAAATTAGAAAAACAATATAATCCAATTCAAGTATTTCTAACTATTAACTATTTCTTATTACACTAAATTTAAAAAAAAAAAATCTATTTTTAGTTTTAGGAAATTGCTTTTCTTTGCTTCATTATGTAATAATATGATAATATATAATGCAGAAAGCTAACCACAGTTTGCAGAAAAATAAAAATTCCTGTAAGAAAACCCCATCAGCAGTAAAAGTTAAATCTGGGTCATATGATTTTGCTTTTTTAATTGCTGCCTTCAATTTTAATAACATCAAGATGCACATCTAGATGCACACAAACATATATGCATACACATAGGCAAGCGCATGTATATATATTTTTCAATACTGGAGAGTTTAATTTTTCAGAAAAAATCCTCTTTATTTTGTTGGTTGTTAGTCTCAAAAATATGTAAAACATTTTTCCTTCCTCCTCTCATCCAGAAACTGTAAACTTTTAACAGGACTTTTATTATCTTGTAGGGTAAAGTTTGGACTGGATTTCCCGACTGAATTCATCCATACAAATCAAATGTTGTCATTACTGTCCAATAAATGTCCTCTCTTTATGTGGTAAGTGCAAAATAAACAGTTTATGTTATGTGCATGATTCAAATAAGGTTGACAAATAGAGTTTTATTTTAACTGTATGATGAATTTCCATATTTTTGATCTCTCCTCAATGGAAACCTGCATGTCTGACTACACAAATTGAAATCAATTGAAAGATTTTCAGCTATTTCAATTTATTCTAAAACCAGTATTTTGAATCCACTGTAAATAAAGGCATATAATGTTAGCAATGAAAATTGGAAGAAGCTATGTACTTGAGCATATTTAAAGCATGTAGAAAAAGTATTTGTGCCTTCAAAAGTGACTAAAATCTCTGTCTCACTGAGCGTATCCAAAGGGCTTTCTCTTCTGATAGCTGATACTGATGTTAGGTTTGAAACATTTGTTAATTAGAATTTCTTTGAAACCAGAATCCTGGATGGCCTGTACACAATACAGACATTTTTAAGGACAGGTTTTACTTAGATCACTTTGAAAGTAGGCTCACAGGACATTATACATCCTCATTGGTTTAGGCAAGTTAAGATTTGATTTTTATGTAAGCACTTTACTGAGGAATCCAAATATAAAGTTGGCAATCATTAATTTATTTTTTTTCTCAGATTTTCTAAATATACTCATTAACAAAAATGATCCTTTGGACATAAAGAATATTTCAGTGATACCAAAAAATCTGTATCTTGTTCATTGTGACATCAATTTAATGCAGACTTACAGAATTAATGTGTTCTGGAATATTATGCTCTCTCATTAGAATGACCAATTTACTAATTTAAACATCACATCCTCCCCAAAAACTGTTTTGAATAGTAAAAAACCAGTTCAAATCTCTATATCAAATGACTGAGGATAACTCCAGAGGAAGAAAGAAGTACTGTTTAGAGAATAACTGCTGTCATGAATGTAGGAGGATAAGTTTTATATGATATCTTTAACTATTCAAAAACTAAAATAAATTCAGATTTCGATTCTGGAATCTTTTGCTGTTAATCTGTATAAGAAAATATTCCAGGTTTAGACAGGCACTCTCACATATCTTTCTGGCTTGGAGCAACTAACTTCTCAACTGTCTTACTGCTTACAAAACTAATGCTCTTATTCAAGATCACATTCATGGTTTCATAGTTCTCTTCAAGACACTTCCAGAATAAAAATTAATGTAACCTAGTGTCTCTCATTTTTGCTCAAACTCACAGAAACCCTTATGTGTTTTAATAACAGCAGACTTGAGTAGAGAGTTAAAGAAAGAAAGAAATGATAAAGTATTTTAAATCAAATGTAAAGTTCTGGTCATACTGACATTCAAAAATGAGAATTTAGTTACATAGCCTGGGTGACACATTCACAGCATTATGGAACAGTTCATAGCAAAGTAATCTTATTTCTGTAGTTTAAAATATGAACAAACTGGCACTTTCACAACTAAACTGACATGATTGATTGCTGCACGGTTTAGAATTTGGGTACATCCCAAGCTATGCTTAATCTAATGCCATACCATTTTAGGGGTTTTGAGGAAGATAAAGAGCAGTCCTCTTTTTTTTTTTCTTTTCCTTTATTTTAGAAAGCAGAAAGAAATTCAGCATAACAGAGACATACAAGTAGAACCCAAAATGTTTAAAACGGATGAAGAAATGTTGCAGATCTAGAGAGAAAAGGCCTTGCTGAAATTAACCAGTGATATGAACTAGGGCAAAAACCAGGAGGACGTTCCTATATATTACAGAACATTTATACGAGATATATGTCAATCTAGCTTAAATAAAGCAAAATGTTAAACCTCATCCTCTGCTAGGTTGTTAACTATATTTAAATGTCTCAATTTAAAAGCAAAAAAAAATTAACCAAATTAAAAATGAAAGCACTGGAAAAGCTTGTTTGCAGTTTTACTGGGAAGGAACTATTGTTTCTGATCTATCAAGGTTCATATTTCTGGCCAACCATGTAGTTTTGAAAGTTCAGTCTCAAATAAAAACACTTCACAATTCCCTACAAAATGTTCATTTAACTGCAATGCAGAAAACATCACAAAATAAATTTTAAACTTTTTTCCTACCTTTCAGAACAAAGTAGTTAGGAAATTTTGTATATTTAGTCTTTTGTTAATTGCCTAAATGCAGAATTTCATCATAATGGTAAGATTTTGTTTCTGCACATGCTTCTAGCCATGCAACATCTGATATTCTACTGCAGATATTTTCTTAATCTCTGCAGCTGAACTCTTAAGGGTTTGAGAAGAATGTCAGGCTGTTCATTCTTTTACAGATCATTCAGATGCTAGAAATAACTTGGCAATCTAGAAGCAGAAGTAATACTTTTATATCCAGACAATATTTGATTAACTGATAATTCTCTGCTAGTGAAGCAGAAGTCTTTAAACTTTATATATTATTATACAGATCTCTTAGACATCGTACAAAAAGTCTTGTAAAACAATTTGTGCATACTTCTTGTAGCAATCTTTTCCAAGCTAATTCAGAAAATTCAAGTAAATAACATAAAAAATATCATCCTTTTATCACTGATAAGAATCACAGTTAAAAGTAGCATAATAACAAATAAAGACAATTAACTGTAGGATATGTAGTGCTTTAGGTGTCAATAGCTTTTCTTGTGCATCTATTAAACACTCTTGTGGACTACACACTTTAATTGTTGAGAATTCTGGAATATGTAAGATCGTGTATCCAAGTATCTGTGGATCATTTGAATCTGTTAGTAGTTGGAGTATCATAATTTCCAGTGGTAATTCTTTGGCATGTCATTTGAAGGAGCAGAAGGGAAAGTACCAGCTTATGAGAGAAAATCAGAAATATATAAACTGTAAAATAGACCCCAATATTTTGACAAAAAGAAAGACATTTCAGAGGAATGATCAATGGCCATATTAATGGTTTCTCTTATTGTTTCTTAGATATGGGGAAAAATTAACATCCTTTTACCCATGCAATTATGCAAATGACATAATTGTATTGTATTTTGAAGTTCAACATCTGAATGTAAAATATGATAAGACAGATGTGAATAAATGCTGTGTGAAAAGTTCTGATAAGTGCTTTATGTGATTTTAGTTGCATGCTGTAAGTGGCATGCAGAAAAAAAAAAAGAGAATTAAACTGTGAGTAGTAATAAATAAGAGTACTTACATTGGATTATGTTGTGACTAAATATACCATAAATCTGTTGCTTACATTGATTGAGCCATGAATGTCTGTTAGCATAAATGAGCCCATAAAAAATAATTCACACATTAAGAGTACATTACTCACTGATTAAACAGTTGCCACACTTTCGGCACCATTTCCTTCACTTAATTCAAATATTTCACAAATACAAATCTGCCATCAGTCTTAGAAGACAAAATGACTTCTTCCATTGAGTTAGCTGTGC